>NC_137964.1:6962144-7612144 GCF_963924665.1 Micromys minutus | reverse complement strand
TACGTGTACGGGTATGTGCATGTCATGGAAGCCAGAAGAGGGGACAGAATCCTCCAGAATGGGACTTAGCAGGTTGTTGTGAGCCATCTGATGTGGGTGATAGGAACTATTTTCATTTTCTGCAAAGGCAGTGAATGCTCTTAGCCATTGAGCCATTCCTTCAGCCTAATAATAATAATTATTATTATTATTTTGGTTTTAGGAATGAGACCCAATGCTTTTCTTATGCTAAGTATATGTTCTAAGCTAAGCTATACCTCATCTTTACTATTATTTTAGAGGCTGTTTATATTTATTAAAAATAATATTAATGGGCTGGGAAGATGGCTCAGCGTTTAAGAGCATTTGCTGCTCTTGTAGAATTCTGTTTCCCAAAACCCACCTTGGGTGGCCCACAGCCGCCTGTAACTGCATTTACAGGGGATCCAGTGCCCTCTTCTAGCACCCATGGGCAGCTGTATGCATGAGGCACACATGCATGCACTCGGGCCCATCCACACACATATAAAATAAATCTCTGAAAAATAACCCACAAACAGCACATCCAGCTTCTCCCGCACAGAGCTCACACACCTGCTGGTGTTTACTGCTGTGTTGTAGCAGAAGGTCATGTGGATGATCGCCAGGGCCACTGGGGTCTGTGATATTTACATGGCAGTCAGGCTGACCACCGGTGCCTCTTAGAATGTGTCTTCATGTTACCCGATGCTTGACTGAAACTATTGAAATTTGTGTTTAAAAGACAGTTAGGACTGGGGAGAGGACCACTGGTCACTGCTTGCACACCGCGCTGTTTTGGCAGTGTATCTTTGAACAGCCAACCCGATCCGGCTGTGATTCGGTCAGTGGTAAACTGATGACCACCAGAGCTAGGCAGGTTGGCTGTGAACATGCTAGATGAGGGGGTGGGAGGACAGCAGACCCTCTGAAGCAACAAGGTTCCCCCAGGCTGTGTCTATCTGGGAGACACATGGGGCACAAACCTCTGTGCTTCCCTCATCAATACTCCTGCTTACTTCTCTGTTTCTCCAGATGACACTCTGGAACCCAGGAGTGCCATCTCGGTTGGCCTAGAGGATCTGAGATGGAATCTGTTCCTAGAAAGAGTCCCAAGGTCCTACAGAAAATAAGGTGAGAGGGGCTAAGAGGGAGAGCTCACCAAGGCTGGCAGGTCTCAGGACAGGTTTCAATACAACCCCTAGCCAGCACATTGGAGTGGTCCCTCTGCCTTCCTGTCGATACACCACGTGAGAGTGTGTGGCAGTACACCCTTTTAGGCCGCAGCTGAGGGTGGCCTCAGGCTTCTGATGAGATTGGAAGCTTGGGTGTTTGGGAAATGCTTCCACCTGGCCCAAGTCCAGTTCTCCTTAAGGCCACCACTGTCAGGACAGCTCTTGCAGACTCTGACGGGGCAAACTGTTCTGAAGGTTTCATTGTGTATACAGAGCCAGAGCCAAGTGTGTGAGCAGGTTGGAGTCCTTATCTGTTTACTGGTTGGCTAAGTATAGGCATATCTTCTCCTGCCTACTCCATTTCATGCTCTGTTTACCGCTCTGAAGATGGCTGAACCTGGGAGAACAGAGCTTAAAAACGAGGCAGACTTAGGTCTCATGCGGTAGCCAACTTTATTCAGAGCATCGGACAATTTATCCTCTGAGGTTTAAGAAGAATCGCGTGGGTAAATTCCAATCGTGAGGACGTGCCGCACGTGGCAAGACCTGCGATTTCATAGAAGCGTGTAACAAATAATGACAGCTAGGCTTAATGAATAATCTGAAGGCAGCCCACACTCATCCACTACACCTAGGAGAGGCGCTAAAACACACGCCAAGCACAGTACCGTGTTTTTGAAGAAACTGAGGTCACTCCGAGTCTTGTTTTCCAGGAGTTTTCTTGTAAGCACTCAGAATTCCCCTCACCAGAACCATGTTTCCTCAGTTTCCATCTTCTTTTCAGACTTGTTATCTTTGAACTCATGGTCACACCCCTCTGCCCCTTGAGTGCTGGGATTACAGGTATGCATCTCAACGCTGTGTATGCACTGTGTAGAGCAAGACGAACTCAGACTAATTGAGACTCTGCCCCTGAGTGCTGGGATTGAAGGTGTGTGTCACCACATCTGGCCAGTAGGCTTACTTTAGTTTTTTAATAATCATGTGTATGTGTGTTGTAGAAAAATTTAAAATATTAATGGGAAGTTTCTACCCCATCTTTGACCAATCAGTTTCTTGATTTAAAAACATACCATCTTTATATTTATAATAAGCCTTTAATGCGCTATAGCTGGGCAGATATCTACCCTCTAAGCTATTCGAATCTACTTTCCCATAAACAACCCCAAGTTATAACTTGTCATGCTACATCTGGGCAGCTCTTAACTCCAATCAGCCAGCCCTCATAGCAGTGTTTTTATGACTCACCTACCCCATGGCATCTTATCCTCTTTCCACCTTCTCTCTCACCCCAAGCCCAGGAACCTATGTCCTGTCTGTCTCTTCTCTGCCTAGCTTTATCCCTGATTATCCAATTTACCAATCAGGGATAATATGGGAGGCAAGGTTACACAGCATCACTGCTGTACCTGCAGATTTTCTCCTCCCTGGGACAACCAGTACTTGCGGGCCAGTATTGAGCGTTACAGCGCATAGCAACAGATGAAACCTCAACTGTGTGAGTACGTGCACTTGAGGGCTGGTATCCATGGAGCATAGGATCTTCAGGAGCTGGAGTTACAGGTGATTGTAGGCTTACAGGTAATTCTAGACATGGGTTCTGGGATCCTCTACAAGAGCAGCAAATGCTCGTAACTGCTAAGCCATCTCTCCAGCTCCACTACACACTACAAACAACAAACAAACAAATGGACACAAAAACCTTCCTTGCCTCATTTTCTTCAGTAGAAAGAGAAAAAGTCCTCAACATCCCTAACACCATGACCCTTTAATACAACTCATGTGGTGGTTACCTCCCAACCACAAAACTATTTCATTGCTACTTCTTAACTTTAATTTTGCTACTGTTATAAATTGTAATGTGAATATTAGATATTCAGGATGTCTGATATGCAACCCCCAAAGGGGTCCTAATCCAAGGGTTAAGGACCACTGCCATAGCGACTTCTGGATTTGATAAAGTATTTGGTGCCTGCTCTCCCTAGTGGTTATTGATAATTAGTGGGGAGACCACTGGGCATGGTGACAGCCCGGAAACCGCTGTGAATGTCTTCGAAGGTGGGAGGTAAACAAGGGTTATGCCTGAATATTAGGGCTGATAAAGAGGGAATGTTCAGTAGGAGGGCTAGGGCTGGTTAGAGGGCGTGTTCAATAGGAGGTGGGGCTAGGGTTGGTTAGAGGGCGTGTTCAATAGAAGGTGGGGCTAGGGTTGATTAGAGGGCGTGTTCAATAGGAGGTGGGGCTAGGGCTGGTTAGAGGGCGTGTTCAATAGGAGGTGGGGCTATGGCTGGTAGGAGGGCGTGTTCAGTAGGAGGTGGGGCTTCCTACTTGAGAGGTCAGGATGTGCTAAGTTCTGGGTTTGTGATTCACATGGCTAGGTGATGGTCATGTTTTCAGCTACACTAGCTTTGACCATAGCAACACAATTCTTAGCGCTATTCTTAGTGGCATCTGCTGGATCACTCCTGACATTAGAGTTATTTAATTATCCTATTTTTTTTTTCTATTAAAATTCTTTCCTACAGTTAGCATGAGCTGTACTAAGATCAAGGGAAGAACAGACATCTTCATTTGAAAAATATATTTAATTTAAAATTTTAATAACAGGAGGCCATTGGAGCTGACTTATTTTTGAATCATGACAGCCTGCTGGAGACTTGGATGGACATGTGTGTAAGGCCCTGGTCAAGGGTCCTACTCTCTGGTCCCCGGGGAAAGCTGTCAGTATTCAGCCACAATGCCAGACACAACCCTCTGGCTTCTGAAATATTTAGCGTTGTATTTTGTGGGAAATTAAAATTAAGAGAACAGAAGTAAGTGAGTTATAAGGTCATTCTGGGGCTAGGGAGCTGGCTCAGTGGTTAGAGCACTTTATGCTTTTGCAGAGGACCTGAGTTCAGTTCCCAGCACCTGAGTCAGACAGCTCACAATTGCTGGTAACTCCACTTCACGGGGATCATCACTTCCAATTACAGACTAACACACGGACTGACACACATATATATAATTTAAAATAATTTTATAAATTAAATTTTCCCGGGGGGTCAGCAAGATGGCTCATTGGGTCAAGGCATTTGCCTACTGAACTGAGTTCAATATCTGGAATCCACATAGTAGAGAGAAGTGACTCAAGCAAGTTGTCCCCCATCCTCAACACGTGCTGTAGCAGAAGCACCCCCTCCCCAAAAAATAAATACAAGAAACTAAAGAGTTCTATTGCTCCTTTAACTCTGTATGTCACCCCCATGGCTACTGCATTTACAGAAATAAAATGGAAAGTGAGAACATTCCAGCTGAACTTTTCTGAGTAAGCCTGAAAGGAAGCTAATTTCTAAATTTGATGGAGAATATTTCTGCCATCTATGGAATCCCAGGCTTCAGTCCCAGCAGTGGAGATGTTGAGGACTACATAGTGAGACCCTGGGGTTGAGGGGAGGAGAAAGACAGACAGAGAGACAGAAAGAGGGAAGGGGATGGGGCAGG
This sequence comes from Micromys minutus, assembly GCF_963924665.1. Classification (NCBI taxonomy): domain Eukaryota; kingdom Metazoa; phylum Chordata; class Mammalia; order Rodentia; family Muridae; genus Micromys; species Micromys minutus. The sequence continues at coordinate 7,607,489 of NC_137964.1, read as the reverse complement.
AGAGGAGAGAGAGAAGACAGTGAAAGACAGAAACAGAGAAAAAGATACAGTGAAAGACTTTCTACATCTTTCCTGGGGGAGGGAAAGAGAAGGCAGAGAAGAGAGGCTCATTCCTGTAATCCCAGCACACAAAAGAATACCAAGTTCAAAGCCAACCTGGGTTACACGTTGTCTCAAAATAATAATATATGATATATGATATCAACTATATAAGATATATGTTAAAATTTGAGGTAGAAACTAATGATAAAGAACCCCAAGTGCACTGAAAGTCTATAGTTCTGCATTTTAGAAAGTCAGTGGAATGGAAGAAGGGGCTCCAGCTGAGGCTGAGGCCGGCGACCTCTGTGTCTTTTATGTTACTGAGCTACATAGCACGCATCTGCTTCGCCTGTGCATCTTACACCAAAGGCTGATGTCTCAAAGAAGCTCCAGCTAGCAGAGGCGATGTTTGTGCTATGGGCAGCAGTGTGGAAGTCAACCTTCCAATCTTCCTCCTGATACTCTTTTCCTGAAACTGAAGACTTTGATACTGGATTCTCAAGTGTGTCATGAAGTCTCTCTGAACAGAAAAATCATGTATCCCCGCTTTAAAAATCATAGCCGGGATAGCTCGTCTGTGTACTGAGTCTAACAAGCCTTCCTGAATAAGGGACGTCCAAACAGGGAAGTCAGAACAGAACCTGCCAGTCCAGAGCTCAGAGTGCACTGAGAGCAGGAGTTACTGCAGAGAACCAAAGGTCTGGTTAACCTGCAACCACACAGAACACGAGGCAAAGGCGTGCGTGGCTTCACGCTCTGCGGTGCACTTGGAACTACATAACTGAGGGCTTAGAAGTTGTTTGCTTGCTCTGTACAAAACAAGAGGCTTATAGGAACTTCAGTGACAACCGAAAGCTGACTCCTGTAACCGACCGGCTATGCTAAACAAGCCCCAAATGAGCTAAAAGGTCCCAGAGTTCCACTAAGCACTAGGGCTGTAACATTCCTGCCTAAGCTGTTTGGCAACATGGAGCCTAAATAAAGGAAAACTTTTCTTGCCCAAGTTATTTTTTTTTTCTTCCGGGCATTGATTACCTCTTGAAGCGTCCCCAAGGGTTGCAGCTGGTGTTTCCCACGGTTCCTAGGGTTGTAACTATAGAAGTGTAACGTGGCAGTTACAACACATGGCCCGGGAAACTGTCACATACCGACATGCTTCCTGCCACATGACCTTTATTAGCCGATGGTGCCACCCCCTCTGCAAGAGTGCCCTTGATAGACTCAGGGCAAGAGAGAGGTACATGCTGATGCTCAGGCTTTCCCAGGCCCCTCTCTACAATGCTGTCCTTAACAGAGTAGCTGGGCCAGGTCTTAACTGGTGGAACTTTGGACTTGCTTATTTTTATAAAAGGGGCTATTTTTAAGTGTGAGACACTTCCTATGGCTGAGTTAATTCAAACGCATTTCCTACTAACAAAGCAGGTAACGTGGCAGCTCAGATTCCAAGGCTCGCTGGGATCACAGCCTGCACGTTCTGTGGGTAACACAGAGAGGGTGGCCTTGCAGGAAGGCTGGGGTTTCTGACGAGAGGATTTCCTGAACTCTGCTAACATCTGTTCCTCGGGAGGCCTGGCTTCTAGGGGAGGGGATTTGGGTTGAGCACTGCCCTTGGGGTGGAAGGCAAGAAAGATGGAGACTTTTAGAGCTGCCTGCTTAGTCAGCTTCGAGTTCCTGTTGTAAAGCAGTTTCTTGTCAGAGGTTTGTGAAGGGCTGACAAGGAATATTGCTGTCTTTCCCGGTGCCATCTTGCCCCATTTCAGGACTGATTTTCTTCCTTTCTTTCTTTCTTTCTTCCTTCCTTCCTTCCTTTCTCTCTCTCTCTCTCTCTCTTTCTTTCTTTCTTTCTTTCCTTCCTTCCTTCCTTTCCTCCTCCTCCTCCTCCTCCTCCTCTTCCTTCTTCTTCTTTTTATTTTTTGCCAAGACAGGTTCTCACGATCTACCTCTGCTTGTCCTAGAATTCACTATGTAGACCAGGCTGACCTCAAACTCAGAGATGCCTCTGTCCCCCAAGTACTGGGATTAAAGGTGTATATGCTACTACAACCTGCTGTCTAGTACTTTCTTAACCCATTGATGCCCTAAAGCAGTCCTGTCTGCAGGAGCTACCGGTCTGCTCATGTGCCAGATGAGAAGTGGGATCCCAGAAAGACAGTTTGCCCACACCTGGTGTGACACTCCTGCCGTTGCTCATGATGACAAACCGAGATGGATGTAGTCTGTAGGTGGCATGCAGTCGGGAAGCAGCCCATGCTTATCAGAGCATAAAGCAGATGTTGCCCAGGCCGGAAGCATGGTGTCAGCTGCGTCACAGGTGGCCCTTTAATGTGGCCTGATGGTACAGTTGTGCCTGGAGCTCTGTTGCTTCCACAGGAGATTTGTTGTAGGTCCTCATGGGTACCAGAATCTACAGGGGTCTGAACCTTTTCTGTAGGAATACATAGTGTTTGTATAGGACCTATAAGTGCTTCCTGTATACTCCAATTATCTCTACGTGATTTTCTTTATCCTTTTGGAATAAAATCTTACAATGTAGCCTAGGCTGGCCTAGAACTCACAATTGCTTCTTCACCTTAGCCTTTCATTTGTAGGTAACAGATGTACACTACCACATTTGCTCTTTAGATGACCTCTTGGTCTTGATGTTCATGCTATATAAGAAGCGCACAGCAAAAGCCTAGCCTTGGCTCAAAGTACTGATACTTAACTGGTACTTAACTGATTCCAGCAAGTTGAACCCCCCCTCCCATCACACACACAGGCTTTTTAGGGTCGCAGCATCCTCACTCAAGGCCAGGGACGCTGTGTTCCGACGTCAGTTATGTTACAGAGTTTTGGAGAAGGCCGAGCTTGAGGAAGAGCAGGAGGCACATAAGTCCTTGTTCATCTGGGTCCAGGCGATCCTTCCTGTCAGGGAGTCTCTAATGTGCACCCCTCCTCCTCACAGGCTTTCAGACGTGTGGAGCTGATTTCGAAAAGCCAAAAATGAGTCTTCTGATTGTCACCATGTAGGAGCCAATGCCCGGAGCCCTTCTGAAAAGAAAAATGACACCCGTTTCTATCAGGGTTTCAAAGTGCCTCCTGCCAGTCTGATTCCAGAGCTTGTCCCTCGAAGGGCACCTCTACATTTTCATCCCCTTTATCCTCTACTGAGGCTAAACAGGCCTGTGATCATCACAGGGTCCCATAGCATAGTAGAGGACCTGGGACAGCACCCCAAACCGGGAGGCAGCTTTGGGGAACAGCATGAGATATGACAGTATTTGTTTTCGATGAAATGATCCGGGAACAACTTTATGAGGGTAGAGCAGACTTCCCATAAAAACAAAAACATATATATGGATACAATTTAAAATTGCCACCAGCTGTCCTTGAAAGCAAAATTGAGCTGTCGCACCAAGCCAATTTCTGCTCATCTTTGTAGCCACTTTTGAGAGCATCTTAGCGTGTCTGTGTTCACTAGCAGACAATGCTGTAAGTGCCAAGGCGCTAAGAACATTTTCAGCGGAGTGTTCTGAAGTCCGGACAGTTTCCAAACATGTTACCACCCTGAGAGGTGATATGCTGGTATTTATTTATTTATTTATTTATTTATTTATTTATTTATTTATTTATTATTTGTCAGCTTGACACCAACTAGTGCCACCAAGGAAGAGGGACCATTAATTGAGAAAATGCTTCCAACAAATGAGTCAGTAGGCAAGCCTGCTGTGGGGGCATTTTCTAGATTAACGACTAACGTGGGAGGACCCAGCTCATGGTGGGCAGGGCCACCCCTATGCAGGTGAGTCTGGGTTATATAAAGCAGGTCGAGTAAGGCAAGGGGAGCAGTGTTCTTCCCCAGCCTCTGCATCAGCTCCTGCCTCCAGGTTCCTGCCTCCAGGTTCCTGCCTCCAGGTTCCTGCCTCCAGGTTCCTGCCTCCAGGTTCCTGCCTCCAGGTTCCTGCCTTGGCCTCCCTCAGTGATGGACCACAGGTTGTTTTTGGTTATAGTCTTCATTATAGCAATAAAGAACAGATTAGAACAGGAGATAAACACCACAATAATTTCAGCTGACTTCTGGACCTGACAACACCACCGTCACCACCCAAGTACAGCTTGTAAAATCAGACTGTTTCAACCCGCCAGCTCCCCATCATGCCACGGAGACTTTGTATTATTTATAGGCCGTATAGCTTATGCCTGTTTCCCACTAGCTCTCATGTCTTCATTAACCCGTTATTCTTGTCCACGTTTGCCATGTGACCTGTTACCTCTCACTATGTCCCGGTACGTCTGACTTCCCCCACATCTGGCTGGTGAATCCAGTGCCTCTCAATTCTTCCCACAGTTCCGATCTCTGCTCAGAAGTCCGCCTCAGGTGTGGGCCGGCAGTTCTTTATTTAACCACTCAGAAGGTAGTGGAGAAGAATGTCCACACTCAGGCAGGTGACGATCCGATAAAAACAACAATACCAAGGTCTGGACAGACAGTGCTCGGCTCTCTGCGGGTTCAGACACCAGCATTTGAATAATACAGAGATAACCTTTATACTGTGCACAGAAAGATTATCCCAACATAGGGGCCCAATTTGAGAACCACTGTCAGAGGGAGGAAGGGAGGGAGAGACACATAGAACATGTTTGTGTAACTCAAAGGGTAGAGCCTACCACGCACCCAGGCAGTGTACAGTCCACTGGGTCCGGGTCTTTACAGTGCTCACTGGATAGTGACTGTAATAATTAATATTAAAAACCCCAGCACAGGGTTTCTTCCCAGCCCTTGACCATTGATGTTCCCGGATGAAAGGTTTACTTTTCAATTTTAATACGCGGCACAAAAGCAGGGCAGCTGCCCACCCTCCATGCTGTTAGAATCCACTTTCTTACCAATAACCCCAATTTGTCACTACTATGTACTACGGGGAAAGGAGCTTATTAAACCCCAAATTTATTTAGCCCCTCCTCTTTATAAATATCTTTTTCTTTTTTTTTGGGGGGGGGGAATAAAGTTTCTATGTTTAGCTTTAGCTGTGGCATAACTCACTCTGTAGACCAGGCTGGCCTTGAACGCAGAGATCCTCCTGCCTCTGCCTCCTGAGTGCTGGGATTCCAGGCTCGCACTGCAACACCGACATCCGGCTCCTCCTGTCCTTTCATCTCACACATCTGAGAGCAATCCTTCTAGGGTGAGCTTGTAGCCTCCGTACCATTTCTAGCTGTGTGAGCCTGGAAACTTACTTAACCTCTCTGAGCCTCGATAACCGTCTATGTAAAATGCAACGGAGATGTCTATTTCAAGGATAATTCTGAGACTCAAGGTTACAGAAAGACTCTGCGGGACATGTGGGAAGCTTGACCAGTCTAGGCTACAAAATCTCCCAAGGCTAAGACCTCTTTAGACACATCTGTTCAAAGAATGTCAGGAAAGAGACTATACAGGATGAGAGGGAGCGTGAATAATTGCCTGAATGTGTACAGTCACCAGAGGGCTTCAAAAAAGTAAAGCCAAGGTTCCTGCATAGGAAATGGGTACCACACAGAAAACAAGTCACCATATGGTATGCCAAGAGCAAGTGAGGAAGCCAGGGGTTGCCATGGGTGATGGAAAGAAGATGGGAGAGATTCAGGTCAAATTCTGGAAGGAAGAAGGTGAGGAAGCAGGAAGAGAACCTGCTATAGGGAGGGAAAGAGCCACATGTGAAGGAGCCAGCGGTGGGGCTGAGGCACGCTCACTAGAAAGCCATGCGACCCTGTTCCTGCGCAACCCATTTTGAGCCCTTCCTCCGGCTCTCCTGGCTCTGCTGCTGAGGGTCAGGGTGGCAGAGCGGCAGCTGCCCCTCAGGGTCTAGGAATGAGCGCTTGCTCCCCGCTGCCAAGAGGCTTCCAGTCTGTTCCTTCCTGGTTGTGGATGCAGGGCTGGAAACAGGAAATGAGTTTTGTTTTTGGTGTGTGTGTGTGTGTGTGTGTGTGTGTGTGTGTGTGTGTGTACATGTGTGCGTTGCATGTGTGCACGCACACACGCGCGTGTGTTCTGCAATTGGTCTATTGAAAGAGAAATCAAATAAACTTCCCCAAAGCACGCCGATGCTCAGGGAGATTCTAGACACATGCGCAGTCCAGCTATTCATGGAGACAAGACTAAGAAAGGCTGAGGGTTGCAAATGCTGACGGTGCACTGAAGATGCTGGGAATTCTCAGCCTGGCTCCCTTAAAGGCTGCACTTCAAAGGGACTTGAAAGCTTTGTTTGGAATCCTTGCTAACTGTTAACTGAGCCCGGAGGGTCTGGGAGAGCGGCTGAAGGGAGGCACCACCCACAAATCACTGTCCCTCCAGGTCAGAGGTCTGGCTCTGGACTGCCTGTGGGGAAGTGAGGTACTAAATAAATCTAAGTCATTTAAGTTGATAGGGCACTGAAAACAGTCACAGAGGCAGACTCTCAAATCTGATCTCCAAAGACATCTTGGAATTCTTTACAAACCTGCACACTAGGCTTTTTCCCTTCCTGGACAATTAACTGTTAAATATTTCCCAGCCACCACTGTGTGTAAACAAGATCCAAGAGGAAGCAGCTTTATTTTGCAAGACCCAAAGTAGAGTTCAGATAAAGCAGGGCAGACCGAGCCACAGATTAGATTGTGTCATAGCCACCCCTCCACCCCTAACAGGGTTGCTCTGTTTTTTCCTTGCCGTTCTGGAACTTAATTTGTAGACCAGGCTGGCCTTGAACTCAAGGATTCGCCTGCCTCTGCCTCCTGAGTGCTTGGATTTAAAGGCTTTCACCAACCCAGCCCAGCCTTTACCTAATGGAAGTTTCTAGAAGGGTTGGTTATCATGATTGCATGGGGCGTGACCCCAACAGCCTGGGACAGTAATTCAATAGGCTTTTCTTATTAATTTTTTATTTTTATTTTTCAGCCCTAAATGGAGTTCTTGGTTACAAAGCTTCTAGGTATTGGATCTAGGTGCCTAATGGGTATCACGAGTCTACAAAAGTGAATTTTCTGATATGAAAATTCAGGGCTTTTATTTACTTATTTTATTTTTAAACTAGTAGCCTTAGATTCTCATGTGGATAGCTGAAGGTAAGCCAGACGGGTCTAGAAAGGGTGAGGCCAAAGCTTGGAGATTGTATTCGTTACTTGTGACTAGAATTGCTGGTGGAAAACTTAAGGGAATGAAGGTTTAGTTTGGCTCAGGGTCTCGGATTTTGGTCTGTCGTTTCGGGGGAAGACAATAGGGAACATTTTTGTTAGTGGTGCTGGGAGTGTGTGGTGGCTGTTTGCCCACCACAGTGACCAGCAGGAAGCAAAGAATACGGGGGCGGGGGGCAGGCAACTGCAACCTTGAAAGGCCTGTCCTGGCACACCCTCCAGCCAGGCCCCACTTTATAAAAGCCACAAAATTAACGCCCGAGGCTAGAAACCAAATGTTCAAAACAAACCCGTAGAAGACATTCTAAATTTAAATCCTAACAATGACTTTTTATTTCTGTCCTGTGTGTTTTGCAAACACCATGTATGTATGTGCACCGCAGAACTGCCGATCCCCTGAAACAGGAATTGGAGATGGGCACGAGCCACAGTGCTGGTGGTGGAACTGAACCCTGGTTCTTCACAACAGCATCTGTTAGCTTTCCTTCTAGGATCTGCATAGCAGTTACCTAGCAACAGCCAGGTAGGCCTGGCTTGCTATAAAAAAAACTTCTCTTTGCTCTCTCTGACCCTTTCCTCTCTCTGACCCCTTTCTCCCTCTCTCCCCTTCCCCCTCCCTGTTCCCTCTCTGTGTGTTCTGGCCAGCCTCTTCTCGTTTTCTTCTCTCCTCTCCTTTCTCCTCCTCCTCCTTCTCTCTATCTCTCTCCCTCTTGTCCCCCCTTTCTCTGCTTCTACTCCCTTCTCAACTCCAATTCCCATGCTCCTAAATAAACTCTGTTCTATATTAGACCTGTCCTCTGGCTGGTACCCCAGGGAGAAGGGATGCCTCAGCATGAGCCCATCAAGGCACCCTTCCCACAAGATCATACCACACTCTACAAAACATACCCTTGACCTACGAAACATATCAGTACCCACGGTAAACTGTTAGGCTATATCTCCAGGCCCTCTAAAGCAGAATTCTTGCCTTTCCTTTCTCAACTTTATAGCCATTTTCCTGCTGAAACCCACATACACACGAGACATGCTTCTGAGGATTGTGGACGGTGAGTTTCACTTACTACTAAGGTCCACTGCAATAGTTGAGCTGCCTTTCTAGCTGAAAGGTCTGGCCTGGACTTCCCAAAGCCCATACCTCTAGCTAGATCTGGCATGTGGGATTTGAGTGAAAACTGGCCCCAGTAAAGACACCAAAACAGTCATTCAGTGGGTGAAAAAGGGTTGAAGTTTATTCCAAATTGCAGAGGCCTCCTCCTGGGAAAGTAAGGAGAAGCAATAGGGGAAAGACTGTTAGGGTTAAATGGGATGGGGGGGGAAAGGGGTTTGTGAGCAGGGGTTGGGGAGCCTAGAGGTTAGCATTGGCTCATAGCCATATGTTAATGAAGGGCTACAACTTCCTCTTGTCAGAGATGAGGAGAGTGATACCCCTTCTAGCAAGTAGGATCTTTCTGCAAGCCCCTGAAAGAATAGGGGCTTTTGTTTAAATGGGAAAAGGTCTTCCTTAAGGGACCCAACAGGACCCATGGTACCTGTTCTGTTGATTGCAGAGACACAGCATAGTGCACAAGAAAAAGAACAAAACTGGAAATATTGAAAACTTGTTGAGTTTGTATGTGAGGCCACAAGCAGAAAGTTCCATGCCTGATGACATGAGACAGGGCACAGTCAACGCTTGGGATGTGCACACTTATTTCACGCTATGTATAGGGAATATAAGCAGATGTGGTGCTTGGACTTGGGTGATATTCCCAAGATGAGATCATCATGTATAAGGAAATAGTCCCAAACTGTGGAAATTCTTAAACTCAAAACATTCTGGTCCCATGCATTTAGACAGGAGATGCCCTTTACCCTCAAAATGAACACCAAAGAGCCTTATGCCTATTTTCTTTCCCCTTAAGGTGCTGGGGATTGGATCCAGGGTCCTGTGTGAGCTGGAAAAGCACTCTGCCCTGGAGCTGCATTCTTGGCCCTGTGTGTCTGACCAAATACAATTTTTACATAGCTGTTTTCAAAAGAACAGGCCCCAGTCCTTGGCCCTACTTCCTGCACAGAATTCTTTACTTCTTGAGGGGCTTTTTTTATAAGGTGGAAATAGCCCTTCTACCTGCATTATGGCTTATTGTGAATATTAAATAAGACCATGTGGGTCAAAAGTGCTCGTTAAACGATAAAAGCCTGCATGGGTGGGTGGTTCCTACCGCGATTCTTTTTATCCCACCGCCTTCTGGAGCGGATTATAGGGCTGGTGTGTGCTGTGGGTTTTGCCTCGAGACTTTCCCTTGGAGAGCCGTGTTTATCTATTTTAAGGAGACTCTAGAGATAGCAGACTGCTGCAGAAAAGCAAATGGAATATGGATTTACCAGAAAGAGGAGGGCCGGCTGGAAGGGAACAGCTGGGGAGAGAGTTATCAATCCGGCTCGGCACCAGACGGGTGCCAAGAGGGAGTTGCTAAATGCCTGGGAGAGAATCGTGACCATAGAGAGCAGTGAGTTTAGAAAAAATAAATAAATAAGTAAAATAAAAACCAAAAAAAAAAAAAAAAAAAAAAACCCACATCCTGCCAAGCAAACTGGGTCATATTCCTCATGGAGTTAGTCACTGAGCAGAGCTGAGAAGGAGGTTTCAGGGCAGAAAGAAAGGCACGGTGACTCAGCTGTCAGCTGCAGAGGCCTCCTGGCTCCCGAGCAAAGACCCCTCCTGTGGCTGGCGTGTACCATCTTGTGGTATTTTGGATTTGAACTTGATTTTTTTTTTAACCCCTAAAGGAGATTACAAACCACGTTTTTTTTCTTGGAATAGCTGAGCATTTGCACACAGAGAGAGCATGTTCATGAACACACACACACACACACACACACACACACACACACACACATGGTTGCAAAGAGGAGAATCTTAGAGAGAAGATAAATTAAACCAAGATGGAGGAGCAAGCAGGCCATCCTGCAGCTTTTCCCTGGATTCCGAGTGGGAGGGGACAGTGGCCAATCTTACTACTCAGAAACCCTTAAGGTTGTGGCGACAAGATCCTGTAATAGAACTGGAGGATGCTGAAAGCAAAGTTTACCCTGTGAGTCAGTAGGATAAAGTTAAAGAAAGGGGTCTAGCTAACAGGAAGAAGGAATCTACAGAAGGCTGACGGGTGGGATCTCGATTTCCCTCTCATTACAACAATTTTTGGTGCTTTCTGCTACATATTTCTGCCAAGAAATGTGATATGTTGGGAAAGAAGAGGAAATGTATTCCACATCCCAATGCCTCGACTATAAAAAGCCATTTCGACGACAGAAATTAGTCGGGGCTCTGTCAAGTTTGTAAATGAGAGTTTTACACTAGCCAATCAGGGTGAGAAAAAAAATAGAGAAGACCTTAAAGCAGCGTCTATATTTGTCTTTGTGTAGCTCCATTATCCTGTCTCTCTTTTTCCCTGCCAGATTTTCTCTGTTGTAAGTCCCCTTCCCTAAGAGCTGTCCTCACCGGAGCCGAGGTTCTGAGGGCAGGATAGTCTGACAAGACAGTAAGACAGAGTGCCTTTTTTGTTACCTCAGAAGCAAGGCCTTGAAGGGGAAGGCAGCTGACCCCAGTCCTGAGCTGCTGAATGAAGTCTGTCCCAGCCTTCCATCCTGTCTTTTCTACAATACTCATGGCCCTCATTCTTGGTTTGTATCCTGTAAGAACATGGGGTACGAGGCTGGGCCATCCATCGGCAGTGTGGTCTTGCCTCTGACTTATTATCCCAATGTCCTGAGGGGATGGAGTCTATTTTTTTAATTAATTAATTTATTTATTATAAGTACATCGTTGCTGTCTTCAGACTCATCAGAAAAGGGAATTGGATCCCATTACAGATGGTTGTGAGCCACCAATGTGGTTGCTGGGATTTGAACTTAGGACTTCTAGAAGTGCTCTTAACCGCTGAGCCATCTCTGCAGCCCTGGACTCTATCTTGTATCTTTTGGCTTTGGGCTGACAGAGTCAGACCTAACTTCAACTCCATCATTTACTAGAAAATCAGGTAACCTTGTGAATGGGGGGGGGGGGTTCTTTGCTTTGAAGGCTGTGATTAGCTACTTAACATTCTGTTTTGAGACAGACTATGTAGCCCAGGCTGGCCTCAAGCTTACAGTAATCACCCTGCCCCAGCCTCGTGGGTGCTAAGGTTACAGAAATGTGTCACCATGCCTGGCTACCTACCACAATAGTGTTTTGTCCTTGTTTTCTTTAAAGATTTATTTTATTATCAACGTACATGTCTCACCATGTCTATGCCATTCATGGGGGTTCTCAGAGGCCAGAGGAGGGTGTGGGATCCCTTGGGGCTGGAGTTATAGGTGGGTTCAGGTCACCCAATATACATCCAGGGAACTAAACTCAGGTCCTCTAGAAGAGCAAGCTCTCTTGACTTCTGGGCCATTTCTCCAGCCCCTTTAGCAGTTCATATGGGAAACTGATAAAAACCTTGGTGGCATGTTAGTCAGATAGCTGTTAACAAGTGACAGCTTGTTTGCACATACTTTGCCCAGGGAGTGGCACTATTAGAAGGTGTGGCCCTTGCTGGAGTGGGTGTGTCACTGTGCTTGTGGGCTTTAAGACCCTCATTCTAGCTGCCTGGAAGCTAGTATTCTGCTAGCAGCCTTCAGATGAGGATGTAAAACTCTCAGCTTCCCCTGTACCATTTCTGCCTGGATGCTGCCTTGATGATAATGAACTCAACCTCTGAACCTGTAAGCCAGCCCCAATTAAATGTTGTCCTTACAGGAGTTGCCTTGGTCATGGTGTCTGTTCACAGCAGTTAAACCCTAAGACACCAGGCACACACATAGCACACATACATACGTGCAAGCACACACACACACACACATAAAGTAAATATAAATAAACTGGAAGTGAAACAGTTTTCTTCCCACTCTATCTAAAGCTAGAGTCTTCCAAGAAACAAGGTAAGCTGACTTGTCAGGGAGGGAACTTTGTATCCCTGGGTATTAGTGTTCAGTTGCCTATGCTGGCAAGGACCACAGTGGACCACAGTAGACAGGATGCTACAGCTGACGGCCTCATGGCTCTCAGAGGTGACATGCATTAGTGCTTGGGTGGCCACATCTGCCCAATGGGACTTTTCCATATGTGGAGTTCCAGATGTGAGCAGTGTGAGTGACAGAGGACATGAGGAGCACCCACATACCCTCCCCGACCACCTACTCAGGTCTGCGATAGTCCAGAAGTACTGTGGGAGAGTCTTTTATGTTGGAGCGATGCCCCACTCAGAGGTCACTGCTGGGATATGTTCCGTCAGCCAGAATCCTTCATACCTCCTCCTGTGTAAACCACACCAGCATCTTGTTTATCACTGAAGAACAAATACGTTTTGAGTCCCTAGGGCTGTATGTGTCATGAGAAAGCTAAAGTGTCCACATTTATAAACATCACGCTGTATATCAGGAACATGTGTGGTTTAAAAATGTTATAGTTGTATTAGCTTTAAGTGTGTAAGAGAACATCAGATCCCTTGAAGCTGGAGTGCTGGAGTTGTAGGTAGCTATGAGACCCTTCATATGGGTGCTGGGAACTAAACCTGCATCCTCTGGGAGAGCAGTAAGGAACGGCTCTCAACTGCTGAGCCTTCTCTCCAGCCCTGAGAAATATATACTTTATATTTTGTCGATTACAGCAGTAATATGGGAAAGCTAGACATTGAAGGGCAGTGTGATCTGGATGTGTCTGGTTGGATCCCGTACTGGAAACATCACTCCTAAAGTGCTTTGAGGAGAGACCTTTCAGAGGTGGAGGCCTCAAGGGCGCCATCTCCTGGCGGGGTGGATGCCAACCCCATGGACTAAGTCCCAACCATTTCCTGAGTGTTAACCTTTCTGCCATGGGATGAAGCATCTCAGTCTTTGCCAGATGCTGGACTTCTGACCTTACATTTCCAAAGACTTGTAAAGCAGAAAAACGAGGTCCTTGTTCTTTATAAATACGAAAAGGGGGAAGAGGGAGAGGGGGAAGATGGAGCGGGAGAACAAGTCAGTGAATCAGACTTGGCTAGGCTCTATACTGAATGGCAATCCTAATAAGTTGGGCTCACAGCATTTTTGAGTAGTTTCAGTGAAGTTCCTTCTTACTCAGCTTGATGGTAATGGCTCACACTTTTAATCCCAGCATTCGGGAGGCAGAAGCAGGTAGATCTGAGTTCAAGGCCAGCCTGGTCTACAGAGTGAGTTTCAAGGACAGGCAGAACTACACAGAGAAACCCTGTCTTGAAAAACAAGAGCATTTTTATGTGTATGGGTGTTGGCCTGTGTGGATGTGTGTGCAGGGTCTGTTGAGGTCAGAAGAGTATCATCTCTTAGAACTAGAGTTACAGATGGTTGTGAGCCCATATGTGGGTGCTGGGAATGGAACTGGGCTCCTCTGGAAGAGGAGCCGGTGCTCTTCTACTGAGCCATCTCAACAGCTCCTGTCTTAAAAAATAAAAATTGTGGGGTTTGGTACTGGAACCCAGAGAACATTCCATATGTTTCTTTTATCTCTCCATTCCCCCCATTTCTTACCCCCAACCCTAACTCTGCTGCCCAGTCTGACCTGGAACCTCTGGGCCCAAGTTTCCTCAGGGGCCTCAGCCTCTAGTAGCCAGGACATCCCCCCCCCCATCCCCACACCAGTTGTGGGTCTCCCTCCACAGAGCACCTCTTGTGGGTTTTTTTTTTCCCCTGAGTGTGTGTGTGTGTGTGTGTGTGTGTGATGGCCGGAAAATGGGGTGTGGAGGGGTGAGGTAGGACGGGACTAACTGCAGACCTACCTGTAGATACTAGTCTTGCTGCAAGCTTGCTAACCCTGACTTTGCAGCCTGCTGCCCAGTGCTGCCTAGTTTGCTAGATTCAAAGAGATCAAAGGGAATCTCTTGAACCTGTCTAGTCGGTACTTTCCTAGGCATTTCCCAAATTAGATTAAATTAGCTACACACCATAAGTCAGGAGACAGCCAGGGACCGTTTTTCTCATTTAAGCAGGACACGACCTTGGCTCGTGAACAGAAGGATTTCCACTGGTCTTCTGCGCCCTAACAAATACAGTAGGTGGATAAAGGGGTAAGAGCACCTAAACACCCCACACTGGGGATGCAGTCCCCCGCTTCCTTGCTAAGAGGAGAGCCTGAAATAGCCCCAGAGTTGTGCCTCATACCTTAAGATCATGCTCCTTCGAAGGCAGCAACTCAGAGGGAACCTGGGGCGCAGGAGGTTGAGTCTGAAGGCTCTCTGACCACTAAGGGATTCCCGATGCCTCCGCAAGCCAGGTTAGCATGTTTTAACTCAGGCCGGGAAATGACCTTTACTGTCTACTCATAGATTGCTGCTGGGGTCCTTCGCACGCAACCTCACCAAAGTAAGCAGTCTAGGAAAGTAAAGGGCTTCAGTGTTAGAAACCGGCAGACAATAGGCTAGGGAGCAAAGGGACCTCCTTGGGAGAGGGCGGTTTCCGCAGGAAGTCAGCTAGGATTGCCCCGAGGGCTGTTTAAAATACTTAATTGCGGGCCAGCCCAATCCCAGATCTCCTGCAGGGCGGTGGGGCACCGCTTCCTGCGGTCCCTTGCAGAGCAGCAGGCTGGGTGTGGAGCGGCGCGCTGGGGAGGTAGGATACAGGCTCCGTGGAGCAGGACTCCGGCCAGCCTCTGCGACATCCAGAAAAGGCTGCCCCACCCCCACACACCTGGTCCTGGGAACCTGGGGGCAATGAGTCACCAGGTGGGAACCCGAAGACAGCGGGGGACCTTTGCAGAAGCCTGAGCCCAGCATCCCGCGGTGCCAGACTGTGCAGAGGACCCTTCTCTGTCACGTGATTCCCAGATGCCAGTGCAAATCTCTCCGTGAACCGAATAGGTGCCTCTCTGCGTGGGGAATGCTGGGCTCATCCTCTGGAACCCAGAAGGCCGTGATTCCAGAGCCGCTGCTGACAGGTGTCTGCGGAGGAGGCTCCCCATCGGCTGGACCAACCGCCCGCTTCCTTCCTCTCCCCAGGGCTGAGTCACTGGAGCGTCTATCTGCACGCTGCGGTTTCGACTTTCCTCCAAGTACATAGCCGTGTGTCATTTGAGAGGCCGAAGTCAGACCGCCCCTGGACCCAGGTCAGAGGCTGAGGTGATATGCATTGTCCCTGGAAGCCTGGCTTCTTGCAACCTTCTGGGGGGACAGAGGGACCTGTCAGGCGTCTCGCCTGGTGGAGAAGCCCCTTTGATTTCCACAACCTGAAAGTTGGCGTTTTGCGCAGCCCGGAGCAGAAGAGATTCGTTTCACTGTTTTTATGTTCATTTACTTTTATTCCGAACATGCAGAGGTCGCTTAAAAGTCCACGTTGATTTTTTTTTTTTTCTAGAAAATCACTAAGTTGTCGCCTCCTGGCCCACTCTTCCATCTCTGGGTTTAGTTGTACTGACGGTGTTTGGAGCACTCGCTCATAAACAATACATTTAAAAAAGCTGTGTCTTTCTTATCTTAATTTAGAGACCCCTAGCGTTGCTATGGCACTTGAGGAAAAGCTTTCCCCGTCCTTAGGCCTTCTCGCTTCTCAAGTTTTCTGTATTTCTTCCTGTCTTACCTGCCCTCCACCATGAGATTTAACCTAATTAAAAATACACATTTGTTTTATGTGTATGGATGTTTTACCTTCATCTAAGCGCATCACATGCGTGCATTACCTGTGGAGGCCAGAAGAGGGCGTCGGGTCCCCTGGAACTGGAGTTACAGATGGTTGTGAGCTGCCGCATGGATGTTGGGAACTGAATCTGGGTCCTCTGCAGTAGCAGCCAGTCCCGTTTACCCATGAGTCACCTCTCCAGTTGAAGCACTACAAAAGAATAAAAATATGTCTGTTGAAACTAGGATGATAAATATTGTCAGTTTGGTAGGATCTAGAATAGCGTGGGACACAAGCCCCTGCGCAAGCCTTCGAGGGGTTATCAAGATTTGGTTACTTGAAGTAAAAACACCTGACTCGTGTGCAGCGCCATACTGTGGGCTGCGATCCTGACTGAGTAAACGGGGGAAGGCGAGCCGAGCCCTCCTCTCTTCAGTTGTTCTTAGTGGAGCATTTTGCCACAGAAGTGAGATAAAGATTATTCCACAATTAATTAATTAATGCCACAATGTATTCTGATTTCTAAGGTACTAAAATAAAAATAAAAGTGCATTATAGAATATCATGAACTATGTTGTTCACATCTGATGAAGTCACTGGTTGGTCGTATTTGTATTTTGACTATGTGGTATTATTTGTTTTAAACTGGGATTGGATTCCCACTTACACATATGCACACAAACATTACACACATACACACAAACATTACACACAAAACACACATGCATTACACATATTCTCTCTTGGAACTTGCTGTATAGACCAGGCTGGCCTTGAACTTGTGGCAATCCTCCTACCTCTGCCTCTGGAGATAATGTGTTGGAGCATATATCTGTCGTTTACAGAAGTGTAACCAGCATGCTCCATTTGCCTTATCTTTATTTATTTATTTCATGTGAGTACACTGTAGCTCTTCAGACACACCAGAAGAGAGCATCAGATCCCATTACAGATGGTTGTGAGCCACCATGTGGTTGCCGGGAATTGAACTCAGGACCTCTGGAAGAGCAGCCAGTGCTCTTAACCACTGAGCCATCTCTCCAGCCCTTGCCTTATCTTTTGAATTGTGGCTTTTTTTTTTTTTTTTTTTAAATTAATCTCCAAGCTCTTTCCAATGTCACAAGCATGCTGCACCTCTCCAGGGCCTTCCTCTCTATGATGACATCTTCCTCGTACTTCCTTCCGTTTGGACTTAAGACTGGGTGTCTCTTTGGGCCCGTTTCACTGCCTCGGAGCTCGTTTCCTGTATGTGTGCCTTGTTCCCTGGGGCTTGTGTTTTCTTCCTTGGTTTGCTTTAAGCTGGGTGTGCCGCACACCACTAACAATCCCAGTCTTTAGGAGGTAGAGGCAGGAAGATCAGGATTTCGAGGATATCCTCAGCTATGTGGTGAGTTCAAGGTCAGGCTGGACTACCCGAGAGCCAGACCAAACAGACAAAGCACGCCTCTGTTCTGAGCAGATCCTCTAGGAGCTTTGGGAGCAAGGTAAGTAAATATTTTTAGTGGCTTTGCTAACATTTGTTCTGCTTCCGCCTGCCTGCAGGCAGGTGTGATTTGTCTTCGCTTAGAGACCTCCCTCAAACTCCTAGGGACGGCTGCTGGCTCTCAGACAATGAACTAATCTCTGTGGGTCATTCTGCCGCCACCTCAGTGTTGCTCTAAGGGACTTCTGACAGGTGGTTTTCTGTGGCTCTTTGCTCTTGTTTTGATCAGCTTCCTAAGTCAATACTCTACTGTCCGCTATGGGGATATAAGCTTAACTGCTAAGCATCATGGGGGACAGGGGACTACCATGGGTCGTAAATTCCCACTTTCAAATTTCTCATCTGCTTCCAAAGTGGGTGGCAGGCCAGCTCTTAGCTGTACCTAACGTTCTTGGGCACTTGTGCAACTCAAGATTTCTTCCCAAGGCTGGGCAGGTTCAGTGGCACAGATACACACAAGAATGAGAGGAAATGCATACATGTTTAACACGTTTGTTTTCAGTAAACCTGCACTACACACATGTGGTAAAGAGGAAGCCTTTGTCTGTTTTATTCTGAGGTTCAGCTGGTTCCACACAGACATCCTTCCCCAGGGTTTAACACTCAGCCTTATGTTTTCTGTTAAATGAACCCACCCACCTGTTGTGGTATTGAGGGTGAAACCCGAGGCCTTGCACGTGCTGGGCAAAATGTTCTACCATTGAGCTAGCTGCTAGCCCAATTAATTGCTTGTTTTAGGATATTTGAACCTGTTTTTAGTTAAAGGTATGGCTCAGCCCTTAGCACTCACCTTTAATCCCAAACAATGAAGGTAAAGCTAGTTTATAGAAGCAGCCATGTTTGAAAGTGACCGTCTAGTTGAGTGGCAGAAGAAATGACGAATCAGAGAAAGATCTGACAGAATAGGCTACGCCCAGCTCTCGGGAGAAGATAGAGGAAAGGGAAGCTTCTGAAGGGGAGACAGACAGCACAGGAGAAGAGAGTACAGAACAGGAACACAGTAGAGACTGTGGAGACAGTGCAGTAGAGTTGAGAGGGAGACGGAGCAGCACAGAGAGGGAGGAGGAGGCAGTGTTACCAAAGAGACAGAGTGAAAAGAGAACAAGCTACACACAGGGAAAGATGGGCTGGAGAGATGGCTCAGTGGTTAAGAGCACTGGCTGCTCTTCCAGAGGTCTTGAGTTCAATTCCCAGCAACCACATGGTGGCTCACAACCATCTGTAATGAGATCTGATGCCCTCTTCTGGTGTGTCTGAGGACAGGTACAGTGTATATAATAAATAAATAAATCTTTTAAATAAAGGGGGAGGGGAGACAGAATGAGCCAGAGAATAAGAAGGAGCCAGAAGATTAGACATATTGCCAAAGTTAGTCTGAGGTCAAGCAGAGTGAGAAGCCAGATTGAATCAGTCAGCTGGGAGAGGAGTTTGAGCCAGAACAGCTGAGTTGAACCAACCAGCCAGAGCTCAGAAAGAACCAGAAAGGGTGAGCTTATCCAGCAGTAAGTTTCGGAGGCTGAAGACCTTCTAGGCCTAGATAAGATTGTACAGAGGCTGGAAGCTTCCGGGATTGGCCTAGCTTAGCAGACGGAGGTAGTAAGCCTTGAAGACGAAAATTACATCAGGAAAAAAAAAGTTACTTCTACAATTGGTCTTGTTGTCCCGCACTGTTATTCTCCTGAATATTATTAAAAATCACTTCTGCTGCTGCTGTGTCTGCTCTGTTTTTTCTTGTGGGTGATTTGCTAATAAAGGACGTTTAAGTTGGACATGCTGATACGGGCCTATAACCCCTGGGGAAGCTGAGAAAAAAGGAGTGTAAGAACAAGGCCAGCCTGGGCTACACATGGGAGACCGCCTGAAGGAAAGCAAAAAACTCTCCAGAACCTAAACTCCGAAAAAGTCAAGCCGCCAGCCAAGCAAGAGATGTGTACCGGGATGTATGAGGATATCTTGTCGACCTCGTTGACTGGTGGTGAGCTCTTCCTGCTATTCCATCCATGGTCGGAAAAACAGATGGGCAATCCAGCTGCCGGTGAAGATGGGGAAATGGCGGAGTGTTTTGCAGTAGCTCTGTAGGCTAGTATAGGTCAACTCAACACAAACCTGGAAAAGACTCTCAGCTAACGGGTTGCCCCCATCTGATTGGTCGGTGGCATGTATATGGGCTACTTTCTTGGTTGACAATTGATGTAGAAAGGCCCATTCCACTGTGGGAGGCACCATCCCTAGGCAGGCGGACCTGGGGTATAGAAGAAAAGTGGGTGAGTGTTCAGGAAGCGGTGTTCCTCTATGGTCTTTGCTTCAGCTCCTGCTTCCGGGTTCCCACTCCAATTTTTCTTGAGGTTGGACTATGATCTTTCCTCCCTAAGTTGCTTTTGTTTTCTTGTTTCTGTTTCTTCTTTCCTCAGCAATAGACAACCAAGCTAGAACAATAGCTAGTCCAGTTTAATTTTTGAGGTGTGCACCTCTGACCTCGACACCTCCGACCGGGCTCTGTCCCCCAACACTTAGACCTTGTACATCAGACCTTGATGTGAGTTTGGACGAGAACGAACAGCCCAGCACGGATCAGACTGAATGCTTGTGAAATTATAGTGAAAAGTAGTAATTATAGTGAAAAAGTAGTGAAAAGGTGGGAACGATTCATGTGGAGTCAGCAGGTGAGGCTCAGTGTGCATGCAGAGCCCTGGGCCACGCTGAACACACTGCTGAAGCCAGGTCTTGTGGAACAGTGGCTACAGCGAGGCCTGGAGGCCAAGGGAGCTGGGCTGGAAGCCAAACCCCACTTCACTCTACAAGTATGCGCCCGCAGGAGGTTGAATTTCCTACAGCTCATAGTTTATAGAACTGGATAAAGTCGACTTGTGTGGTTGTTGGGGGCGGGAACCAGGGGACGGTAGTGAAAATTGATGCTGTCCTTTCTTCGTTGCGTCATAATTGCCTCTACCATAAAGAGAAAAAAATCCTGCCTAAAAAGAAATGCGTACACATCTCGTTCCGGTCAGTGGGGAGGACAACAACCCCTGGACTGGTGGTTCTGTCCCTGCTTGGCAGAGGGAAGCTTGAGCCAGAGACTCTGCTCAGCCTGCAGATCTGTGCTCATCCGCTGAGTCACGGGCAGTGACAAGGCACAAAACCTACCATAGGACGGCAAACTGCTTTGTGCTGCAGGAAGGATACACATCGCGGAAGCCACTCTTTTTCTAAAAATAGAAAATCCTTTCTCCTTCCCACTAGTGTGTGTGTGTGTGTGTGTGTGTGTGTGTGTGTGTGTGTGTGTATGAGAGAGAGAGAGAGAGAGAGAGAGAGAGAGAGAGAGAGAGAGAGAGGGAGGGAGGGAGGGAGGGAGGGAGGTGGGGAGAGAGGGAGAAAGAGGGGGAAGAGAAGGAGTCTCCTCTCATGGCTAGGCTTGTCTTAAATGTGTAATCCTCCTGCCTCAGCCCCCCCACCCCCAAAGTGCTGGGTCTATATGGGTGTCACACCAAGTCCAGTAAAATGTGTTATTTAAAAAACAAATCCGTTATGGGGTTGGAGAGATGGTTCAGTGGTTAAGATTGCTATTCATTCTTCCAGAGGACCTGGGTTTGATTGCTAGCACCCACTCAGTGGCTCACAGCCATCTGTAACTCCAGTCCCTAGGGATCCAGCACAGTCTTCTGGCCTCTGGAAGTACCAGGCACATACATGGTACACAGATGTACAGTCAGAGAACACACCAATACACATAAAATATTTTTAAATAATTAAATAAAAAACCTCAAAATGTTTGTAAAAATCAGCTATGGGATTTGGAGAGATGGCTCAGTGGTTAAGAGCACTGGCTGTTCTTGCAGAGGATCTAGGCTCAGTTCCCAGCACCCACATGACAGCTCACAGCCAAGCACTTGTGATTCTTAATTCCAGGGGATCTGACACCCTCTTCTGGTCTCCACAGGCCCATGGCACTTAAATGGTATATATGCATGCATGCAGGCACCCACACATATAAAATAAAATAATGAAAAAAAAGTTATGTAGTGGTTTTGTTGTTTTGTTTAATGTTGTTGTTTGGGACAGGCTTTCTCATCATAGCCCTAGCTGTTCAGGAACTCACTCTGTAGACCAGGTTGGCCTTAAACTCAAGGGATCTGCCTCTGCCTCCAGAGTGATAGGATTAAAAGCGCTCACCACCACTTCCCGGCTCGTGTGTTTTATAAAGTAAAAACTAAATCTCAGAAGACAGAGCAGGTTGCGCTGAATTTTCCAATGATGCATAAAGTGAGGGAAAAATGGCCTGGCTCCAATCCTGTGCCCAGACTTGGCCAGTTGATGTAGAGAAATCTGTGACTGAAAGTCCATCTGTGTCCCCAGTCTCCTCCCCATGTCTGCCCAACCAGGGACTAGGGGAAAGCCCAGCGCCATGTTTGCCCTTTCCCAGACACTCCTTGTCCCATCAGGAGGCCCGTTTCCCCCTCCAACATCTCCTGTGGTCACAGTGGCCCCAGTGCCCGGAGTCGCTCCAGCAGGAGTTGTGACTCCGCATTGTTCTTATGCAAGCAGGTGCAATGTCTTTGGCTGGGTGTCTGAGATTACACAGGGATCTGGGGGGTTAGTTTCAAGTGTGTCTGTTGTTGGAGAAGAGGAAAACAGCTGTTCTATTGCTCTCCCCATATCCATTCCATATCTGCCCCCTTCAACCCTGGAAGGATGGAGGCAGGTCCAGTTAGCCTCTTAAGGAGAGCTGGGCTAGCCTCAGACCTCCAAAGTGGATGCCTGTTGATCACCGCTTAAGGATCCTGGGACAATCTACAGCCTCTCTAGAGGCTCAGAGACTGAACTGTCATGGGAAAAAATTTAGCTTTCCTATTATTTATTACATGAACAATAGCATAATTTAAAAAGTATAAGGCCAAGGATTGAACGCAGGGCTCAAGAGTAAAACTGGAGCTAAACTTAGGTCCTCTCCGAGAGAAACAAGCGCTCTTAACCGCTGAGTCTTCTTCTCTCCAGCTCTCAAACTGAATATTTTGATACATTAAGTCCTGGATCTGATATTTCAACACCTGGTATTCAAACAAAACATTTAAATTTGTGGTGCAAGGTGTCAAATCTAGAGCCTGTGTATTAAAGGCCTACACTCTACTATTGTGGCCCATCCTTAGACCTAAACGAGTTCCTGTTTTTGTTTTCAGAGTATAAATGATTCCTCTTCTTGCTCTAGGTCCTGCATTTGCAAGGATCATCCCACCTTTGGAAGCTTCCAGTAAGGATGCTGCCCCGGTTTGATGTTCCCATGTTGTCTTAGAGTTTTATTGATGTGAAGAAACATCATGACCGAGGCAACTCATTTTATTGGAGCTGACTTATAGTTTCAGAGGTTCAGTCCATTATCATCATGGTGGGAAGCAGAGCTAGTGCAGGCAGACATGGTGTTGGAGAAGAAGCTGAAAGTTCTACATCTTGATCCAAAGGCAGCCAGAAGGAGGCTCTCTTCCGCACTGGGTGGAGTTTGAGCACTAGGAGACCTCAAAGCCTGCCTACACAGTGACATACTTCCTCCAACAAGACTCCTCCTACTCCAACAAGGTTCCTCCTAAACAACAAGGCCCCTCCTATTCCAAAAAGGCCCCTCCTACTCCAAAAAAGGCCCCTCCTACTCCAACAAGGCCCCTCCTACTCCAATGAGGCCATGCCTCTTAATAGTGCCCATGGGCCAAGCATGTGTGCTACCAGCCTCCAGAAGGACCGAGTGTTCACAATTCCCTTAGTCCCCAGTCATGGTGGCCTGAGGCTCTGCAGTTCCTCAAGCATCTCCTAGGCAACCAAGTGTTTCCATCGGGGCCTTTCGATGTCAGTGAGTTAAGACCAAGGTTTGGCACTTCTGCAGTAGGGGTCAAGTCTGGCCTTGTTGCCTGTTTCTGTTTAGCCCCATGAGCTAAAAATAGAATTACCTTTTTTAAGTGCTAAAAACAAATAAAAAACACCGAAAGAATGAAGAATGCTAGTTAGTGGCATGTTAAAAAAAACTGTCCATAAATAGAGTCCATTGGAACCCAATCCTGCTGTTCATTTATTTCTGTCCCAGTTGATACTATTTGTGGCTGCCTTCCCACTCCAGTGACAGTCGTGGGTGGCTGTGGTGGACACTATGTTGCTTGAGGAATCCTTTTTTAAAAATCTCATGAGGCCCTTCACCTACCTGTCTCAGAATTCAGTCTTTCTGCCCCCCCCCCTTTGCTTTGCCCATAGTGGCTGTTCTGATGACCGCTGCAGGCATCAGTTCCAAGATGAGAGGGCCGTCTCCTTCCCCAGGGGGCTTCTCAGGTCCACGGTGGTCGGGCTGCTTCAACTAAGGCTACGGATGGAAGACAAGAAAAACAAAAATCAAAGAAACCACCAAGTCTGGAAAGAAGGGAGGTGTCAACTTGGGGGTGGTCTTGGGAGGATGTTGACAGACCATCTCCCTATGTGGCCACTGCATTTAAATCTCCTTTTCTTTTAGCTCTTGAAACTTGCTTGTCTAAACTAAACAGTTGGCCTACTGGGGGAACAGGTGACCAATCTGAGATTGTGTGTGTGTGTGTGTGTGTGTGTGTATGTGTGTGTGTAAATAATGCAATCCAGGGACATGAAACTTCTTTCAAGAGGACGTCTTGAGGGGACTAGGGGACCAGGAAGAAACCAGTGAGCAGCATGGGGAAGAGTAGTAGGAAGGAAGATAAATAAGAAAAGAATATATAATTAATTACATAAGTTCACACACACACACACACACACACACACACACATGGCCACAACGAAACACATTAAATTGACTTTCAAAGTAACTGAGAGGGGGAAAAAAGGTATTTACACGATCAGGTTTCATGGCATAAAATTGTTTTTTAGGAATTTTTTTTTAGAGTCAAAACCTGGGCCTGGAGACTCCAGTGGTCTTGGAAGGCTTCTTTCTTCTTTGGCGTGTCCTCATCAGAAAGCCTTTTATTGCCCGTCTGATCTCCTCCTGGTCACCGGGCGGTTGCTATGTCTCGAAGCTAACTCCTCAATCCAGACGGTACCAGGGAAGGAGGAAAGAGAACTCTTCTGAAACAGAAAAACAAAATGGGGCCCTAGAAGTCTATAGAACGGACTGGCCGGCATCATGACAAATGGCCTCACTTAGCTACAAAGGTCCAGTTCGAGCAGGCGCTTTGCCGCTGCTAAAGAAAAGGGGTGTTCTGACAGAAAGTAAGCATGCGTGGGTCAGTACCAGCCTTTATTGGACCCCAGTCTTGCCAAATGAGAGATAGGGAGGAGAGAGATCACACAAGCAAGTTCCCCTCTGTGCCTGGTGAAGGTGAGGGACAAACTTTTTCTGTCGTGATAGTCTGGGGATGCCCCGTGGCTTCCCTCTTCTTTATGGTCAGAAGTGTCATAAGTCATATGGTCAGAAGTCTGGTCATCCCACAAGGCAGCACTGAACCGAGATGTCTTGCCTATGGAATTTGTGGAAAATCTGAGGAAAATGGCAGGCCTTTTACAACAGGAAGCCCAGGATGGATGAGGACGGTAACCAAGTAATCAGTGTAGTACTTCACTCCAGTTGTGGAGGGAATCCCTTCAGTCCCTCTTAGCCTGGAGTCTGAGGAGTACATTTCCTCCTCAGAGTCCAGGCTGTCATGTTTTATAGTGATTGCTACGTATGTTTTGGGTTCTGAACTTAGAAAGAACAAGGCTCACCTATTCTTCAATTGCTTTCCTTAATACTTGCGACAGTTCGGCCAGCCATGAAACCACGTGACGGGCCTGAGGTTACCTGGAGACGGCACCCTGCCCAAAGGCAAGCCGGGCCTGCCTCCCGAGTGAACTGCCACAACCAGCTCACAAATAAAACTAGTATATGTTTTTAAAACGTTACTCAGGATTTTTGTCTCTATAGTCAGGAAAGTCAAACACCTTTGATCCACAGTTTATGTATGCCCGGCATCCCTGCACAGCGCTTTTGTATCTTGAGTCGGCTGACTTGAGTTCACATCAGTCATACACGACTCTTGTAACTTTGCAAGCAGAATTCCATTTCACCAAAAGCCCAGCCTTGGGGCTGGACAGATAGATGGCTTGGTGCTTGAGAGAATTTATCACCCTTTGCCGGCACCCCAGGTTTGGTTCCCAGCACCCACACACGGTCTGTAACCAGTTTCCAGTAATGTGATGCGCTCTCTGGCCTCTGTAGAACAGAATACGTTACTTTTCCCTGCTGTAGTTTTTGTGACTCTTAGAGTCTGAACTACTAACACAGTCTTGAAGTGTCTTGAGTAATGAGCATGCGCGTGTGTGCACATGCGTGTGTTTGTACAGGGTCCCCACGTGTGCCATAGGCTGTCCTCAACTTTGGAACCTTCTCAATCTCCTGACTACCAAATTATAGACATTTGCTTGCGGGCCCAGCTTGGTTTGCATTTTTGTCCAGTGTTTATTTGGGTCTATGTCCAGTTTCTTAAGCAAGATACAGAGTACCTTAGATGCAGGAGAATGCTGTGGAATAATATTTGGAATCTAGGGTCCTACACCATCTTTTAAAAGGCCATCTTGAATGTTTAACTAAGAACCCGTCTTTCCACGTAAATATATTTGTGAATCTGAAAACAGTCTTTTATTAGACCAAACATCTAAAAAAAAAAAAAACAAACAAAAAAAAAAAAACCAACCCTTTCCCTTTAATATGTTATTTTTATAGGTGCTAAAAGAAACAGTGTGGTAGCAACTTGTTGGCTTCCAGCTGAGGAGGAGACACTTGTGATGGCTTTCCCAGCGAAATACCTGTTCTCCTTCTCCTAACCACTCAGAGAGTCTCACTCATCCTACACCTAAGGAAACCAAGGCGGAGAACTGACATCGGGACCAAGGTCAGGATGCCACCCAGGCTTAGGCAGCTGCAGCTTGTTCAAAGGGCTTACCCACCATGCACACCGCAGCTCATTTATGGGAACGTGGGACTCGAGAAAAGACACAGCCGGACTGTAATTAGAGGCCAGAGGACAGGATTTATCCCTGAGCGGTGGTGATGTGCAGCAAGTCCCCTGTGTAATGAAGATGCCACATTCTAATGAGTTTGGGAGAAAGGAGAGTCTGTGGGCCGGAGGTCTATATTTGGATCTTTATCTGCTGGTATTATGAAGAAAAAGATGAAGCCTCCCAATTGCTGTCATTGGAATTACTCTTTTAAGGATGCTCTTTCCAAACTTGGGCTAATGGACTTTGTTCAGTTTTTCATTAAAAACTGCCCCCACACCTAACACCCTAACACGCGTTTCATCTTCTTCACCTTCATAACTAGGAACTCTCCCACGGGGGTCTGGAGTTCTTGAAATACTTTTAGGTTGCCAGGTTTCTTGTGTGGGCTCTCCAGAAAGCCAATTTTATTTCTGAGCCCTCACAGCCGTCCAGTTCTGTCTTTTACCCCCTCACTGGATGGCCATAAAATACTGCCTAATTACTGATTTTTGTGCGGTCCCAGAGGTACTAGCCCATAGGGTATTGTATATGCTATAAACCTTCTCAGATGGGAGGGAAGCCTCTTCACCGTGTAAATCTCAGGCCTTGTAATAGAATTCCTCTGTAATTGTTTGCAGGTGATGTAAGATGGGATCAGATGTCATAATTCAACGTGTTCTGACCATCCCTAAAAGGATCAGAGAAGAGGGTTGTCTCTTTGTGGTGGTGCCCATCTCTAAGGAGAGCTCCCTAAAAGTCAAAGCCTCTTTTTGTGTGGTTTCTTCATGTCTGACGGGAGAAGCAAATCCTTGCAGGACTAGGTAAGAGACTATTGTTAGTTCTGTAAAGTGTAGTCAAGCCAAAGTTCAGAGCTGTTGTCTGGGATTTTAGCTGGGTACTTTCTTTCTTTTTTTAAATTAATCAATTTATTTATTATATGTGAGTACACTGTAGCTGTCTTCAGACTCACCAGAAGAGGGCATCAGATTCCATTACAGATGGTTATGAGCCACCATGGGGTTGCTGGGACTTGATCTCAGGACCTCTGGAAGAGCAGTCAGTGCTCTTAACCACTGAGCCATCTCTCTAACCCAGCTAGGTACTTTCTAATAGTGTATTCTTTAGAAAAAAATTTAAAGTTTAAAAAAATTTTTTTATATATATTTGTATGAGTTTGCCTGCATGTGTACTGAGTTTGCCTGCATGTGTACTGCATATGTGCAGGGCCTGAAGGAGCCAGAAGAGGGCGTCAGATCCCCTGGAACTGGAGTTACAGATGTTTGTGAACTGCCCGGTGGATAATGGGAACTGAACCCAGGTCCTCTGCAAGATCATAAGTGCTCTTAGCTACTGAGCCATCTCTCCATCTCTCCAGGAAAAGTTTGAGCCTTGTCTTCCTCCCCCTCCCCGTCCTCCTACCCCTCCCCCCCTCTTTCTTCTTTTGTAGCCCAGACTGGCCTCGAGTCCACTGTGTACCCAAGGCTGGTCTTGACCTCTTGACCTTCCTGTCTTCCTTTTCTAAGTGCAGAGGTAGCTCCACGCCTGAAACGTAACACATTTCTATCTATAATGTAAATTTATGTTTATCTATAATGTAAATTTATGCTTATTTGGGTCAACCCTAGGGAGAAACTCCATCTATAACCCACAATACAGCATAGTTCATTGGGAGAAATTAAGATGAAATACTGCACGGTCCCTTCTTTGTTACAAGTCGAGGAGATTATACAACTAGCCATTTGTTGGCTACCAATTTATCCTCTAGGATTAAAACCAATTTATATAAATTTTTAGTGTTTAGAAGCTGGAGAGATGGCTCAGTGGTTAAGAGCACTGGTTGCTCTCACAGAGGACTGGGGTTCGGTCCCAGCATCCACGTGGCCATCTGCAACTCCAGCTCCAGGAGATCTTACGCCCTCTTCTGGCTTCTGCCAGTACTGCAGTCCACATACATGCAGAACATTCATACACATAAAATAAATACATCTAAAAATAATTCTAGTGTCTGTGACTTGGAAAAAAATCTGTGCATAGAGTTGAGATGCTGTTGGTACAAGAACAGCGATGGGGAATGAGGGGGTACATATTACCCCAGGGTTTTTCATTGTGTTAGCTTGCCGTATCTAGCATACTTGAATTAGCCACACTTCTTTCCAATGGGGACAGGTTAGACAGGAGGTGCTGCCAAGGGGATCATGAGTGTCCCTCAAAAGCACAGTGGTTAAAACGTGGTCCCAAGTCTGTGGCACTAGTGGGAACTGGTAAAATGCTTAGGAGAGGAGACAGGGAGGAGGTGAGGCCACTGAGGACGTGGCTTTGAAGGGGATTTTGGGACCTTGGCCCCCTTTTTTTCTGTTGCTGCTTCCTGGATGTTACGAATTAAACAGGCGTCTCCAGCCATACCATAGTGTGCCGGGCCCAAAGCAGCAAGATCAAGCAACTGTGGCCTGAAACCAGGAAATCCATGAGTCGGGAAAACCTTTCCTCTGTTTAAGTTAATCATTTCGGGCTCCTGAAAACGAATGTTTTGGGGGGTGGATGCATATACCATTACTGATGTGTGGAGGTCAGAGGATAAGCCTTCAGAGTTGGCTTTCTCCTTCTGCACGTGGGTTCTGGGAACGGAAGTCACCCTCTTGGGTGCTTCGGCAAGTGGCCTTGCCTGCTGTCTTGCTGGCCCCAACTCAGATATTTTATGACAGCAACTGAAAACTGCTCTGTATGGGAGGCCTGCTGGATACTGTAATGGGGAAGTTTTTGGATCACGGTGGTTCCGGCTCAAGTCCAGTTTCTGGATCTCTTTCCCAAGCGACCTGGGACATAGTAAATTATGCCCTCTGTGATATTCCCTGCCCCCAGAATGACAAACTACGTTCTTTTGAAGCCCGAGATCAGTAGCCATGGAAACCACAAATGTCTCCATAGCAGCAGCCCCTAGCCTAAGCCACACATTAGAGACGACCAGAGACTGTAAGTAGTAAATCCCAGTTCTTCCCCGACCCAAGGCTTAAGTTACAATGGGGTCAGTTTGATGAAGCCGACTTTGAGCATTTCCTCTGTCAGAATTATTATTAGTAGAATTATTATATCAGGGTATATCTGTGAGGTTATTTCCAGAGGTGAACCTGTCACGAGGGCATCTCCCTGTGAATGTTTCAGTCCTCAGATACGGTTCTGTGCGGTAGTAACAGTAGGCACCGGGGCCTGAAAGGGAGAAATGAGTCACTGGGGATTTGTCCCTAGAGTTAGGTCTCATCCTGGTCCTTTCTTCCACTCCATCTTTTCTCCCTGTTTCCTGGTTATCCACAAAGCAAGCAGATACTGTCTGAATCATTCATTCTCCCATCGAAATGACAGTCCGTCTAAGCACACGGAGCCAAAGACCGATGGAATGAACCCTCTGGAACCACTGGAGGGATAGATCGGTGGCTAACCGTGCTTGCTGCTCTTACAAGAGGATCTAGGTTTGATTTCTACCAAATCTATGAGGTAGCTCATAGCTCCCTTAGCTGTCTGTAACTCCAGTCCAAGGGGATCTAGCGCCCTCTTGTGGCCTCCACAGGCACTGCACGCACATAGTGCATATAGACAGACGTACATGCAGACAAACATGAAAGCAATTAAATTTTGTCACAGAGATGATAAAAGTAAAATCATTCAGGGTGAAGTCTAGACACCTGTTTGCCTGAAGTTCCCCAAAGGCTCTAACAGCAAGACTCAATGGCTACAATAAGATGCATTGCAGGCACGAGAGGGTTAGCATTGTTCCCAACAGTTAGAAAAAAATGGCTAATACTTGACACCTCTGGCTTCCAGGTCTGTCCCACAGCATCCCACACACAGCACCTGTGATGTCCCCACAGCTGAGTGCATCTTCTCTAAGGAAAGAAAGAAAGCCATGGGTGGCCAGGTAACTGAGTCCAAAACCATGGATTGACAGCTCATATCCTTGGGGTGAGAATCCAAGATTCTGGCTGTGATGGCTTTCATATGCCAATGTTTCTAGGGGTCTCTGCAAACACCATGGCCAGTAGAGTGTTGGTCCATGGGAAGGAAGAAGGAAATTTGGTTCAACGTGACTCTACTGAGTTGTTGAGTCTGGTACCGGGTTATTTATTTAAGCACAGTACAACTTGGTCAAAAAACGACTTCCTGCTGATAACTCAATCCTGTCTTCACATGACTACATCGAAACTCTTTGTAAAGTACATGTGACATCTTCCATAAAGATGGGTGAATAAAAGGCTGGGAGCTGATGTGATTTATGGCCTGGTCACATTTGTACTGTGTTGGCTGGGAGCACACCAGACCTCTCCCAGACCTTCCCCACAAGCTTGTTTTTCCCTGAGATCTGTCTGTAGAGCCTATCTTTATGAAAGAGATGCCCTTGTGTGTTTAAGATTCTTGGTCTCTTATTGCTTACTGTGCCGGACCTCCATACATTCCATAGATGCTATGCCAGATTACAGTTGTAAGTATTTCCTGTCGCCGTGGATGGACACACGGCAAGGCTTGCTTTCCTTGGCTATACAATGGGGCCTAGGACTCTGAGAGCTATGAGGACAAAATGTGGTAAAATACACTAGGGAGCACAGCCCAGTGGGATCAGAGAAAAGTCGCAGGAGTTTGAGGGATGCTTCTGTCCATCGGTCACAGTGTGAAGTGTTACCCTACAGCATGCTCTGCGTCTGTTTTTGGGTAGGTCTCTTTGTGACTTTGCCAGACAGGGTTGAGAGGTTGACCTCAGCTGACTGGGCTTCCTAGGGTTAAAAAAGTATCCGAGGGGAAGACACTGAGTCTATTTTAGTTTCAGCTGCCTCTCCACTGCTGTATTCAGGGATTTTTTTTCTGGCTTATAATAGTACCTAGGCATGTCCTTAACACCCTTCAAAGTCCACAATGTTCCCTCTTACCCCATTTGGGCTGCCCAGGGCTATTTTGGAGGGCCAGGATTAGCAATGGAGTGTGTGGGGAGGTACTGAATCAGAAAACAATCTCTTTGAAAGAGAAGGATCCTCCCTTGCTGTGCACGGGGGCTTCTGTCTGTGTGCAGACCTGGGTTAGCATAGTAAAGTCTAAGGTTTCTAAGAGATGAGAACAGGGAAATAATTCAGAGGCAGGATGTATGAAATGAGTTCTTTTAAAGCACTGTCAGTGAGACATCCTGCCATATTTAGCTGTAGGTAGATATTGTGTTTTCAAATGAGAAATGTCCGCCAGAGGCTGGGATTTTCCCCAACATTCTGTCTCCAGTTGGTGGTGCTATTTGGGGAAGTGTTGCAGCTTTGCTGTAGGAAGTATGTCACTGAGGGTGGGCTTTGAGAGTCCCCCCCTGAATGCCCACCCCACTTCCAGTTTGCTCTCCCTGCTTTCTGACTGTGGTTGAAGGTGCCATCTTCCAGCTGTCTGCTCTGGCTGCCGTGACTCTCCTGTCGTAGGGATGCTCCCTCTGGAACCATGGGCTAAAACACACCCTTTCTTCTTCAGGTGGTCCTTGGTCCTGGTGTTTCATCACAGCGACAGAAAAACTGTGGTTTTCCAAGATGGTTAAATACAGGCAATCGGGCTGGAGAGAGGGCTCAGCAGTTAAGAGCACTGACTGCTCTTCCAGAGGTCCTGAGTTCAATTCCCAGCAACCACATGGTGGCTCACAACCATCTGCAATGGGATCTGATGCCCTCTTCTGGTGTGTCTGAAGACAGCTACAGTGTACTCACATAAAAAAAATCTTAAAAAAAAATACAGGCAATTTCCACCTATTTCTTATTTAGTGCCACAGAACACTTTTCACTAACTAGCACAATACTGTGTACCCGATAGATTTTCTTTAAACGTTGAGAATTTTAACTGCTACTTATACGTTCGTCTGTCCATTTTATAGTTTGAGTTTATGCCTGTCATTGTGATGGGGCTGAGGGCACAAAATCGTTCAGAACAGTCCCCATTATTAGGGACATATTGTTTGACCAGGAAAACAGAGACGTGAGCCAGGAATTAAAATCAGCATAAGCTGGGTCTGGGGAGATGGGTCCATGGTTAAGACATCGACTGCTCTTCTAAAGGACCTGGGTTTGATTCCCAACACCCACGAGGCAGCTAAAGACCCCCTGTTACTCCAGTATTAGAGCATCTGGTGCCCTCTTCTGGCTCCCTTGGGTCCTGCATGCACGAGGTGCACTTAGATGTAGGCAAAACATCCATCCATAAAATAAACAAGAAAAAAAACCTTGAAAAAAATGTAAATCTGCATATAAGGACGATGGGTGCTATGGGGTGCAAGAAATAAGACAGGGGGTCATGTGATGTCAGTGTCCAGAGTCTTTCAAGGCAAAGAGGTGGCCAATGTAAAAAGGTCCGTAGGGGAAAGATGGGTGAGAACTCAGACAGGAAGCATGAGGAGGCTGGAGAACAGGAAGCAAGGGGGAGCTAGCAGGGCCACAAGAGCAGCATCTGCTGCCCCATCTCCAGGGGCCGGCGGCGTTCTGAACTCACTCAAGCACACGGTACCCAGTGAGGGTGAATGCTGTTTTGTAGACCTCGTGTTTCTGTTTTGGGGGACGTTTAGGTCATCTGCATGTATCTCTTATATCTAGGTCTGAACTGAGTGCACGGGCTGACAGCTTTAAAACAAAACTGTTCGAGTGCTGTTCCCCAGACCACAGGAGTGATGTGACCGGCTTCACAACCGAGCATATCATTCTGGCACCGCTTGTGGGGAAGGTCTGAGGGTCAGCACACCAGCAAATTGCCTGCGCAGTTCTCCTTTACGAGGGGGTGAAAGCAATGCTGAGGATGTCAGGTCAGTGAGAGTCGGAGCACAGGACCCCAAAGATCATGGATCTGCCAATCCAGCCCGCCCAGTACTGCCTTCAGACGCTGGGATGAGAGACGTTCCCCAAAGCATCTCTGCTGTGGGGCTGGCATGGTAGGCTGACCACCATCTTCAACCAGCCCTGCCCGTAGGAGAGAGAGAGACTAGAGACAGCCAGCGATCCTCCATCACCTGGTGTCTGTCACCCCTCTCCCTTGAGGCTGCAGCGGGTCTGAGCTGGCTTTACCACCAGACCTCAGAGCACTGGCTTCCATGACTGTACTACCATGGAGCCCAGCTTTTGTCTGTTTAGAAAGTCTAGGTTTCTACTGGCTTCGGTAAAGCAAGCCGCCATGCTCTGAGCCACTCCAGAGAAGACACTCCAAGAGCAAAGAACTGAGAGGCGCTCTGGGCGGTAGCCGGAGAGGTACATGCCAAATATTGACCGGAAAGAAAGGAGGTGGTGATGTGTACATCCGGGTGCCTACTCAATACTAATTTACTTATTATTAATTATATTGTATGAAATGTAATAAAGCATTAAATGTTCAACAATTTGTTATTAAAGCATCAATAGTAATTATTATTAAATATAGTAAAACCCTGTGATAAAATTAAAAGGAAACAAAGCCTCCCACTAGAGAAAAATACTTCACCACCAGCGTAAGAGAGTGGGGAAGAACAAAGGGCCCTACAGAAGGAAGACGCCATTAACAAACGTGCAGGGGAAAGCCCTCCCCCATCGGCTATAATCTTGAATATATAACTGGAAGAGTATTGCGTATGTGTATACGTATATAAAAGTGTTGTATATGTTTTCAGCATTTAAAGTGAATGTCCCAAATCTCTGCTTACCAATGTGGGCGGATCTCAAAAGCACGTGATGTTGAACGAGCAGAAAAGGCAACTTTAAGGAAGCATAATGTACACTGGGTGTGGCGGCCTAACTTTTAATTCCAGCACTTCGGAGGTAGAGGTAGGAGGTCTCTGCGTTTGGGACAAGCCTGGATGACGTCGTGAATCCCCAGGTCAATCAGCGCTACCCAGTGAGACTGTCTCAGTCCTTATGTCACGGGGAGCGCTATTGAAAGTCACGTGACTCAGGAAGGTCAACTAGAGGAAGGTGGGGTGTGATAATTATAACTATAAAATAATTATCAACGTAATGATATAAAGCTTGACAATGTGCGGAACAACACTATAAGGTGCGTATAATGTAGCAAATATGACCTTGTGGCTGTAAATACGCATGCCACCTTAAGTGGCTTGGTTCTGTGCTACCTAGGAAGAAGCCTGGCCAGGAGAACTTCAATCCAACCCTGACCGGATAAGCTGTTTTGCTGTCAATGGGTGCCTCAGCTGCAGCTCGTAAGTGCATTTTAGTGCTGTATCTGGGCATCTGCTCCCCTCTCCGGCTGGGGCAGAAACCCCACTGGGACTGTCTGCTCAGGTTCTCTGCCCCAGGCCCCGGATGCAGCCTTCTGAGAACTTCTAGAGCCAACTCAAAAGGGCACTGGAGTCTTGGATCATACAGCTATGGATTCTCTCCTGCATGGATTTGACCTTGCTCAACAGCCTCTTGAGTGGTTCTGTCCTTATCCCACAGGGAGCATTTTGAAAACCAAGTGACCCAGTCAAATGAGCCAGGGGAGGTATGAAAATGCACCAGGATCCTCAGAACTCCCCCTCCACTCCTCTCCAACACCTACAGTTACATGCACATAGGCTGCGGTAACCATTCCTCAACGCTCCTGAGTGTTACCAGATCGCAACCCTCCCGAGAATTGTGCTGACTTGCTTGTCTCTGGCATCGTGTGTGGGATGTCCTCCTGGCTTTCTTTCTTAGGTAGACTTGTGCATCTTCCGAGTGGTTCTAAAAGACCCAGAGGCCCGCACGATGTTGCCCATGTAACAAAACCTTCACGCAGAAGCTAAGAATGCTAACGGAGCAAGGACCCGGGCCACCATCCCATGACAAATGGGCTGGGAAGGTAACCATTGGGAGTTCTCAGTTGTCCGTTACAGGGGAACGGGAGTCGGTCTTGGCATCTGGCAGCTAAGGGGACACCAGTGGCACGAGCGAGGGCTCCACGTGGAGTGGAGAGAGCCCATCGCCTGCACGAGTTGCTCCTTCAACAGAGCAGCACCGAGCTCAGTGGCTGGGATGGGGTCACTACTTTATTTGGCTCTCTCTAACCTGAGATCGTTCACCGTGAGCCTCAGACTACACCAGCTTTGGTCTGGTCAAATAATATCCATCGTTTCCAATTTCTTCATCATTTCTGTGAGTTTATCCTATTGCCAAGGCCTCCTGTGTTGGACACCTACCATCTTATGGGGAGTGGGCACCTCCACGGGCTCCACCTTTAGGCAAGCACACTTCCTTTACAGGCAGAAGATCTCCAACTGGAATGCAGGCTACATGCTCGTGGTACCCCACCTACGCTTTCCTGTTTTCTATAGTGGCTAAATCTAAACAGTGTCTCCGTTGTGGATAACTGCCCACCTCTAGGGCGGTTCTGATATTCTTTACCTGTAATACTCTTACTCCACACCCAGCCCTTGTCCTCCGTGCTTCTGGGGCTTGCCATGAGTTAAGGTGCGCTTGGCTTTCTTATCCTAATATTAAGGAACCAGCAAACCTGAAATTCAGCTGACTCCTCCCCTCCTACTCCATTGCCTTATATGGCCATCCCTCCAGGCAAACCTTCCAGGGACTCAGGAACACTGAATCTGGCTTTTGGTCAGTTTTTCCCTTAAGGGCTCTCTGACTCTGCATCAAAGTTGCTGCATCTGATTTCCCGTGACATAGATGGGCCCACCACTTACCTGCTTCTTTCCTATCCCTTCTTGCACACACTGGCACTTTACAGACACCTCTTATATGCCAGTCTAAATGAAAGGGTTTTCAGTGCCACGAGGGACTTAGTCAGCACGAAGGTAATTTGTACTTCTATCTGTCCGACCCCACTTCCTAGAACTGATGTAAGGAACATCAATCCGGTCTTCCTTTCCTTCTGCTTTTCCTGTCGACTCAAAGGCCAGAGGTATCCTCGCATGTGCTTTTCCCTTTGTGATTTCTCCTTTATGTGGGCGAGTTCCTAACGTGCAGATAGCTGAACCTCAGCTGCATGCATTACTACCCACAAAGGCCACACAATCGAGGCCATGGCCTGTTTATGATACTGTCCTGGGCCGGTTACTTCGCTGCATATTCCGTAGCCAATCAGTAGCTGTGAGAGGCATCCCTGTCCTCACACGGTAGACCCCATGCATGAAGGAGATGTACCACTCAACCCTGAAGATGGGTACCCTGGGAGTCCTCCCCAGGACACTCTATCTTTAGATGGATCCTTACCAGACAACAGTAGAGACAATACAATTGTTACTACACAAAGATGGTGTGCTGGTCCGCCCATCTCACCAAAGATGGGTGAGAACTGTCCCTGCAGAGGGTGCAACCTCAGATGGCTTAGCCTCAGTTACGTACAGGAACTTGGGTGAGGGGTGTGAACAATTTAAAGGCAGCTCTGCTACTTAATGACTGTCCCATCTGTCCTCAGAGAGGAGCAAGTCTCCTTGTGTGGGAGACCTCCTCCTCTTCCACGATGCAATGTGGGTAGGTTCAATCTTGTGAGGCCTCTCATGGCGAATCAGTTGCTGTCCCAAGGTTGTGATGGCCATGGTATGCTCAGAGGGACCATACATCACATAGCTGAATGGTAGGTACTGATTCTGGAAGCTGCCTTTGTTAAAGAGATGATCGCGTTGCTTTTGACCTCATCTCCACTTGCATTTCAGGACACGGGCTGAATATATATCTGTTGTAACTTGGATGGCCTCTAGCCGACCTTCCCAGCAGAGTTCTAATCCCTCTCTGAAGACTCAAGAGACTGGCCTTCAGTGTACACGTTTCTAGCAACATCTTGGTCCTTTTCATTCCCACCAGAACAGTAAGCATTGCTTACAGGGTTTCTTTAGCTCTCAGTTCCAAATTCTTCCCCATTTTTGTTCCAAAAGCTCACGAACCATGAGGTTTATCACAACCAATAGCCTGCTCAGTATTCAATGTGTCTATTAATGAATTCTTGTGGCTATGAGAGAATATTTAACAAAAGCAATCCTTAAAGGAGGGGGACTGTGGCTCGAAGTTTGTTTGGTGATAGTCCATGGTCTTGGGGAAGGCATGTACCCGGAGAGTGTGGCTTGTGACCGAGGTACTTGGAGCATGAGGTGGCTTACTCACATCTCAGAGGCTGACGGAGAAGCGGCACTCTCAGGCTGGGGTGGGGTGCATGTGTGTGTGAGCACATCTAGAGCCTCTAGCTTCACAACGCTAGTCCTCAGAAAAGGAAGCGTGGCTGGGAGGAGGTATGTGTGGAGGGATGGCTGTGTATCTATAATCCTCTGATCCTGTCCCTGCATAATTAGTTCTTTTGTCTTCTCAAGGCAGAGCCAGTAGCTGGGGACCAAGTGTTCTGACATGCTGGTGTGTGACAGGCATTTCACATTCAAGGTAGGACACAGTGCTTTGGGGAAAAATGGATGAAGATGAAGTGGGTAAGTACCATTCAAACTTTTCACTGTCAGTGAGGATCTTTAGATGTGAAATTTGAGGAGAGACTTGAGAAAGGAGTGAGGCAACCTGAACATGAGGAGAGAACCCCACAGAGAAGGGACCGATGCACAGTTTGCTCCAATAGTTAGCCATTTAGGAGTAATTCACATGAGCCCACATTTAGGATTCCATATCGTTTATATACATACACACACCACTAAGACCCCAAATCCACCAGACAAACTAGAGCTAAGGGAGAGAGAATTTTCCTCTTAAACCTATCACTCTAAATTCTTGATAGCTGAAGGCCACCAGAAAAACAAGACAGCAAAGGAACTCAGGGTGGGAGAGGCTGACTGGGTGCGGATCTTCCAGGAAGGGAGCATGGATGCTAGCCTGAGTGGATTCTTCCCTCCCACTGAGACTGGAAACGTCTGTGATGGGGGTTGGATGGCAAAGCACTGCTGCCTATGAATAGAAAACCCAACCTCAAGCTGCTTTGCTGAGACGTGACACCTACTCTGGACCATGCTTCAGTGGGTGTACTGAGAGGCGACATGCTTCTCAGTTCAGTGGAAGACAGTCTGTGTGTCACAAACCAAGTAACAGTTGCCAACGTATGCCCGAGAGATCCCTCTACTAATATATTTGCTTTTGACAGGGTACCAGAGGACCTCATCACTGATTTCAACGGAGGTACCATTATTCCAGCCTTTGGAGTCGTCTAGATATGGATCCTGTGAGTTATGTGCCCGTGGCACTCCAAAGTTTAGTACCTGTCTTAGTTTCTATAGCTGTGAAGAGACACCATGACCACAACTTTTATTAAGGAACACATTTAACTGGGGCTGGCTTACGGTTCAGAGCTTTGGTCCATTATCATCAGGGTGTCAGAAAGGCATCTGGAGAGGGAGCTGGGAGTTCTGCATCCAGATCTGCAGGCAGCAGGAAGAGAGAGAGACACGGGGCCTGGCTTGAGCATCTGAAGCCACAAAACCCGCCCCCTGTGACACACTTCCTCCAACTAGGCCACACCTCCAATAATTCCACTCTCTACTGGTCTCTGTTCCAGCTCCTGGCTGGCTATGGGAGAGCTGGGATTCTGGATACACAGGACCACATCCGGCCTTTGACATGTGTTCCAGGGCTCAACAAAGCACCTTTACCTGCTGAGCCAGCTCCTGGCCCTCGTTAGCATTTTAAAGTCCCCCTTTCCTCTCTGGGTACCCAGCACTAACGGTTTTCTTCCTTCCTCCTACCCTCTTCCTGGGGAGAATGCAGTGCTAGAATGCTGAATCTTCATATGTATGAGGGAGGTCAGACTCCACAGTCTCAGGGTTGTTTAGCCCAGGGGACAGGTGCAGGATTATTCATTAGCAACAGTCACACAGGTGGGACTGGACCTGGGGTCCAACAGTGTGTTTCGACTGTCAAAGAACAGGTCTTGTTTGTCAGAAGCCTGAAGTCTAGAGTGATTCCACGTGCTAGTTCTGGCCCCTTGGCACCTATGTAAGTCGTGTTTAACCTATGGAGAAACTGCTTATACCACTTGGTCTGATGGCACAGCGGGAAATCTTATTTTAGTTCACAATGCTTACTGGCAAAGAAGAAACCAGAGGATTTAGTGTAAGGCATTGAACGAACAGATGAAAACTTTATAAAGGAACCTGTGCATAATAAACGCAGAGGCAGCTGTGGCCTCTAGGTTTGCAGAACCAAGATAGGAAAGGAGGTCGAAGTTATCAGAGCCCGGGAGCTTGGAGGATGGGGGTGGGGCAACAGGGCTGGAATTGAGAAAGAGATAGCTTTGAGCAGATGGCTTTGGGGCCAAGGGTGGAGATGTAGAATTATGCTGCAGCCAGGACGCATCAGGCTCACAGACTGCTGCCAAGTGTGGAGGGTACACGCACATGCATGTGTCATTTGTATATACACACACACATACACACACACACAGACACACACACAGACACACACACACACACACACACATAGACACACACACAGACACACACAGATACACACACACAGACACACAGACACACAGACACAGACACACATACACACACAAACACACAGACACACACAGATACACACACACACACACACACACACACACACACACACACACACACAGCACCCATGGTAGGCAGACAGCAAAGGAGCAGCAGTTCTGGCACAGTTCTGGCACTACCAACACACTGGGAGGTTTGAAGACAAAAGTATTGAGTGGCTCAGTAACTTCCAAAGTTACCTGAACTTTGAGAACGTGCTCTGGACTTTAACTGGACGTCTTTCTGTTTTAGTTCACTTTGTCACATTTCAAATATTAAAACACGGCGACAGTAGCACACACTTAATCTGGGGATGCCGAGGCAGGAGGACCCCAAATTCGAGGCTAGTCTGGTTCACGTAGTTCCAGGCCAGCTACATGAGCTCCATCACGCTGATGACCTGTGACCTGTAAGTAGGCCGGGACCCAGTGAGAAGCATCGCTCTTTCTGGGGAAGACATGAAGCCCCAGCACCGAGTGCTCCTTCCCACTGCTTCCTCTCACAGGAACATGGCTCCCCAGGGATACCTCTGCTGAAAACACGTGGGTGCCCATTTCCCCAAGCTTTAGGAATTTTTGTCTTAAGAGGTTGCAGGTGTTTCGATACAGTTAGTGCCACTTATTCCTGTGTCTGCTTTCTTACCTATAGTCAACAAAGGTTCATAATGTTAAATGGAAATTTCCAGAGACAGAAAAAAATTTTTTTATTGGAGTCTTATTATGTAACCCTAGCTTGCCTGGAACTCAGTATGTGAGCCAGGCTGGCTTTAAACTCACAGGGATCTGCCTGCCTCTGTTATCTGAGCATTAAAAGTGTGAGCCACAAAGTCCCATATAATGGTCAAGTTGTAGATAATTTATTATAGCATCATTATTCTAGTCTATTATTGTTGTTTACCTCTTATTAGGCTAATTTATAAACTAAAGTCAATATAGTATATCTTGGGGGATAAAACCAAGCATAGATGATTCAGCACTATCCACTGGTGGCCTTTGGACAAAATCTATGAACAATGGGGACAACCATAGTCCTATGAAGGAGGTACTAGAAGAAAAGTAAGGTACCATGTGTAAAAATACTCTGAGGCTTCAGAGATGGCTCAGTTGGTAAAGTGCTGAACAAGCTTGAAGACTCAAGTCTGAGAGCTCAGAACCCATAAGAAAATATTCAGGCCTGGTGGTGAGCTTGTAATGCCAGCTCTAGGAGGATGGACTCACTGGCCAGCCAGGCCAAATGGCTTGGTAAGTTCCAGGACAGTGAGAGACAAGAGACCCTGTCTCAAAACACCAAGGTGTACAGTACCCGAGGAATGACACTGGAGG
This sequence comes from Micromys minutus, assembly GCF_963924665.1. NCBI lineage: Eukaryota > Metazoa > Chordata > Mammalia > Rodentia > Muridae > Micromys > Micromys minutus. Next base: position 7,566,502 of record NC_137964.1, on the reverse strand, counting down.
GCGACTTCTGGCCCTCCAGATGCATGTACACACATGTGCACCCCAGCACACATGCCATATGGCTGTCTGTCTATGAAGCTTGAAATAAGAGAAGCACATTAATAAGAAATAGATGAACTATCACCAGACAGAATGGACAGCAGGTTTCTTGATAAGTGGTGGGAGATTTCATGAGTAAAGAGAAGGGGGAGATGATCAGGAACAGAGAGAAGATCTATATGGGAAGGGTTTGTGTAACTCCTCCCAGGACAGGTAGGATGTCGATGGTGACCACACAGAGGAGCAGAAGCCAAAGGACACAGCCAGGATGCACAAACCCTGCTTGACACAAGTTCAAGCTCAACTCCATGACCATCCCTACTTGGTATGCGTGACCCTGCTGTTTGTATGTCAGGACCAGAGAGGGAAGTCTGAGCATCTGTTAGAGTTCAGAGGTAAAACCCTGGAAATGGGATAGGTGTGGAAATGTGACCTTTGGAACTGTTAGAGGGGTTGGGGAATAATACAGTGGACAGATGGAAAGCTCTGAAGAGATCAAGGGTCATAGGTTACCACCATGGGTGAGCAGCAACATCAAACTCTAGAGGCCAAGAAGACCAAGATCCTAAGAGAAATATGATTGCATCAGAAATGTTATAATAGTGATAAGCTAATTAATATTAATTTTCAATCCTGGTTCTTGTGTTGGGTTTGTATAGTGCTAACTCAATTTAACAGCACAGAGCATGGTGGTTTGAATGAGAGTGGCCCCCATAGGCTCATATATATTTGAATGCTTGGTCTTCAGTTGGTGGAAACATTTAGGAAGGATTAGGAGGTGTGGTTTTGTTGGAGGATATGTGTCACTGAGGATGGGCTTTGAGGTCGAAGGCCCACAGTGTTTTCAGTTAGCTTTCTTTCTGTGTCTCTGTCTGTCTCTGTTTCTGTCTCTCTCTGCCTGGTGGTTGTTGTTTCAACACGTAAGCCCTCAGCTACTGCTTGAGAATCATGCCTGCTGCCATGCTTCTAGCCACAAAGGTCGAGGACTAACCCTCTGAAACTGTAAGCTAGTGCCCAGTTAAATGGTTTCTTTTATAAGTAACCTTGGTCATGGTGTTTCTTCACAGGAATAGAATAGTAACTAAGACACTAAGTAGCCAGTGAAAATAAGAAAAGGGTGCTTGTTGGTTTTTATTCCTTCAAAGCTCCCTCTGCCAGCTTTGCCCTCTTTGAGAGCTTTGTCTCCTTTGTGAGCTTTGCCCTTTGTGGTGTTCCTGGCTATGCCTCAGTGACTCATGCTCTTTGAGACCATCCACCCCAGCTCACATGAGCAGCTGCCTGCTGTCTTGCTGACACCCATTCTCAAATGGCTTGCTTTGCTAAGCTGATTTTCTGGGATCCTGGTCCTGACAACCAACACAGCTAGGCATCAGAACCTTGTCTAGAGTCCTTTTCATGGCTGCAGATTGTACTACAACCCTGGCCAGTTGCCTTGCAGAGACCAGGGATGATCACAAGGGAAACTATAGGAGGGATGGATGGATCAGGTGACCCATATCCCTGTTACTAAAGCATGTGTTCAGCTGTGAGCAAACTCCTATCACTTTCTCCAGGACCGGAAAATCCACATACATGCAGAGCTGGGAGACAGGGTCAAACGTTGCTTCTCTAAAGGGGTCATTCTGCTTTGGATTTTGTCCTGGACATTATGAGCTAAATGTGGTTGTTTCTCTCTGTAAGCTAGACATGCACAGAGTTCTGATTTTCCTTCTTTCTCTTTAGAACAGATCCTAGGTGTTTTCATCTGCTTTCCTACAACTGTCAGATAACCCACTCTCATAAGAACTGAAGCCACTGTGAAGGTTGGCTCATGCGCATATGTGCTATGAAAAGGATGAAGAGAGTGGAGGGGGCTATGGTCCCTGGAGGTATGGCGAGGCCTGGAGACGAGGGGGATGCCTCTAGGGGATCCATGTTGGGAATCCCTTCCCCCCAAGGGACCAGCCATGGGACAGTATAGTATAGAATAGAGTTTATTTAGGTTATGGGGGAGTTAAGAGGGTAGTAGAGGCAGAGAGATAGAGATAGATAGATAGATAGATAGAGAGAGAGAGAGAGGAATAGAGAAGTAGAGGAGTGGAGGAGTAGAGGGTGGTCATGAGCACGTGGAGAGAGGGAAAGGGAAGGGGAAGAATGGGGGGAGACAAGAAAGCAAGAGAGAGAGCAAGAGAGAGCAAGAGAGAGAGAGAGGAGGGGGCAAGCAGCCCCCTTTATAGTGTCAGGTCACTGGGGCGAAGCTTGCCTGGCTATTGCCAGGTAACTGAGAAGTGGGGGTATACCTGGCTGTTGCTAGGTAACTGAGTGGTGGGGTTTACAGAATCCCAACAATATGGACTAAAGCAAATAGAATATGTAAATATACACTATGGTGTGAACATACTGGGTTCATATGTGTGTGTGTGTGTGTGTGTGTGTGTGTGTGCACGCGCACACACGCGCATGTGTGTAAAAGTGCATATGGTAGCCAGAGGAGCCTTAAATGCTGTTCAGGTATTCTCACTGGCTTGGACCTCATCAAATAGGCCAGGCTTCTCCCACCTCCTCCCCCCTTGCTGGGATCATACAAATTTAGTTGCCACACCTAGCCTTTTCACCGTGTTGCTTCTGGGCATTGAACTGACCATTTTGTGTTTTCAAAACAAGCATTTTAAGGACTGTGCCATCTCCATGCCCCTTGGGGGTGTGTGGAAACTATTGTAATGTCGGGGGCCCTAGAGTTGCTTTGGGGAAGGCATCTTGTCTGTGTGAGAAAGTGCTCTGGTGACCAGGTTAGCAGTGGGATGTAGTGAGATGGAGAACACTGTGTGACAAGAGAGGACGAGGACAGAGGCCGGAAAGACAGCGCGGTAGGAATTCTGGGCAGGAGCAAGCTGTAGCTTCTGCTGGAGGGCTGGGAGTTGGTAGATGAAAATGCCATGTGGGGAGGGTCAAAGAACTTTGAAGAGGAAAGATTTCTAATTCTAGGGGCGTGTGGGCCTAGAATTAAAAAACCTACCTATTCCAGACCTTCAGAAAGAGGTGTGCTTTGCAAACAAGCAAAGAAAGAAGTTTGGTTTCGGAGTGGGAAGGGAGGAAGCAGAGTTGCAGGTACTACATGAGGAATTCCTGAGTGCTCAGAGAAAGGACTCTGAGCTAGAAGTGACCCAGAGACTGTGTCCCTCACGGACAGTGCAGTGTTAGAGAGGACTAGGCCTCCCCCACAGAGGTGGGCAAAAGGCTTGAACCAACTGGAAGATCTCTGGGATAGTTTGCTTTTTCAACTTTTTTTTTTCCCCCCTGCCCCACCTTTTGAGACAGTCTCACCTTATAGCCCAGGTTGACCTGTTGTAATCCTGTTCTAGGATTACAGGTGTGAGCCACTACCCCCGAATCCATCATAATTTGCCTGTTCTTTTCTTCCACAGGTTCTCACACATCCCAAGCTGGCTTTTAATGCTCTATGTAGCTGAGATTGGTCCTGAACACTTAATCCTCCCATTTGCTTGCATTCTCCTGAATGCTGGGTTAAGAGGTGTGCCACCTCCCATCTATGTGGCACAGGGGGTCAAACCCATGGCTTTAAACAAACGAGTTACACCCTTAGTCCTAAACTAGTTCTTTTCTTTTGTTTGTTTGTTTTCAAAGCAGGGTTTCTTTGTGTAACAAGCACTGGCTGTCCTGGACTCAATTTCTAGACCAGGCTGGACTCCGCCTCCAGAGTGCCAGGATTACAGGTGCTGGACACCGTGCTCCACCTCCCTAATTTCTTAAGAGGCATTATGAAAAAATATTAAGGACAGAAATTCACTTCCTTTTTAAAATTAATTTCTTAATTTCCTAAGGCATTGCATTCCTTTTGAGGTAAATTTACATACACTAAAGTGTACAAATCATAACTGTTCTATTCCACGAGTTCTGACAGCTACAGACCTAAATCTTTAGCAAGAAAAAGCACCTTTAAATCGGTGCAGGACAACTCCCGCTTCGGCCAACCCACTTTCAACCGCTAACTAAATATTTTGACTTTTATCACCATTGGACTAACTAGTATCTGCAAGCCACTGCGTGAAGTGCCAGACTTTTATACTGTTTTATCATTATAAAAGTTTCCCTTAGGAACACAGGGATAGCCCCATTCTGCAGACTAAAACACCAGAGCAGGTTAGGTAAGGTGCCTCGAGTCATCGACTACCAACCAGTTAGCCAGGGCACTGTCTTAGAAGCCCAGGTTGTTAATCCTGGCCCAAACTACACTGACGATCCTGGAGAATGCGCAAACGTGTGCCTAAGACACATTATAGCTTCGAATTCAATGGGTGGGGATCAGCGTCATTTACGAGTTCCAAAGAGTGCCGAATTCTCCTGTAGGCTGTGTGCACACGCCATCTTAGGCAATGGCTCGTTCTCCACTCCCAGAGGATGGCAGGAGGGGGCTGCCTGAGACGTCCAGTCCACAGAGCAGGCTCAGCAAGGTCACCTCCTTAGACAGGAGCCGCGCTCTGCCGCAGCACACATCCGGTCCGGATGCAGCAGGTGCAGAACGCCCCACCTAGGGTCTCAGGTTTCTCATCCTGTCGGGTGAGGTCTGCGAGCTTGCCACCCTCGCCCCTGCGCATCTTTCCCCATGGCCCGACTTCCCAGCGCTGACTCAGCCCCACGCCCTCTCCGCAGCGCTGCCGCAGCTGCCATGGCAACCATGCGCCACCGCCTCTCCGCGCAGGCCGCGAACTAACGGACTCTGGGCGGCGGCTAGCGGCGACCCGCTTCGCCCCTCCCCGTTCCTTGACAGCTCTGATCTGCAGGATCTAAGTGGTGAGCCCGAGGGGCCGGGCGCGACTGGGAGAGCATGGTTGCGGAGCCCAGGTGGGCAGCCCCAGTCCGCAAGCCCTCGGTCGCCAACACCAGGCCGCTCCCCTGGAGGAGAAGCTGGATAGCCCAGCGGACAGTAGCACCGGTCGCAGGGTATCATGGGTCTTGTAGTTCGGTGGCTCCTCAGGCTCGCCGCTTTGGCCTGGTGATTCAGGCCGAGAACTACAAAGCCCAGGGGTCCGGAGCGCGGTGACAGACTGATTAATTGGGAGCTGCTCAGATGGCGTTAAAGTGGTTCTTTGTCTGCAGGGGGATCCGGGGTGGTCGCTGAATTGGGCTGTGTGCGTCGGGCGGGGATAGCGCAGGTGAGCTTTAGAGCTGTGCTCCGGCTCGGCATCCGCTGCACACGCGGCCCCGCCCCATCGCCACCGCGCGGGGCCTGGGCCTCCTAGGGTTGCTGCCTCTGGGTGCAGAACCGTATGTATATGTATGTATGGCGCAAGGTCGTTTAAAGACCCGACAAAGCTGTCATTAAAAAGGCCTTTGACTTTTCCCGTGAATTTCTAGGTATTTCTGCATATTTTTCAAGTACCTCAGAGCTGTTGGCATATTAAATCTATTAAATCCATTCATTAGCGTGTGTTCAGAGGACAGTAATACTTAAAAGGACAAGTGTGAAAGCTGATGAAAGATAATATTGTGATTTGGTGGTGTCTGATATATATATAATTTGTATTTTAGGTATTGAGGTTCAATGTCATGGAGTAATGTCCACCCTCCTCCACTCCCCACTTACCAGCCTGAATGTTGCTTACACATATTTTGTTTCTACTTCGAAGACCAGTTAAGCTTTAATTGGTTAATTTTTGCCTTTTTCCGGAGAGTGTCTTTAGCATTTGTTCCTTTCTTCCCCAAGCACTTGATAAAACTCACATGTGAAACTGAAGGGTCTGGAGTATTTTGGGAAGGTCTTAAATAACAAACTCAGTTTCATTAGCTGATGCAATTTCTTAGTGGGTTTTGATATGCTGTGACCTCACACGCTTGTCTATTTCATTAAGCTTGTTTGGCCTTTCACTCTCTTTGAAGTTTCTTTTGCTAGCTCTCCTTCATTTCTGATTTTGGTAATGTTTCTCCTCTTTTCCTAGCCAGCTTTACTAGAAATTTATTGATTTTATTGATGTTTCTGAAGAATCTCCTTTTAACTACATTGAATTGTTTTGTATTCTTTTTCTATTTTTTAAAAAAGTTGATGGATGTATTTACATTTTGTTTTATTTTAGAGACAAGGCTTCGCTGTGTAGTTTTGGCTAACGAGAACTCACTACATAGACCAGGCTGTCCTAGAACTCAGAGATCTACCTCTCTGTCTCAGAATTTGGGATTAGGCACGGTTCAGGATTATTTCCTCTCTTTATTGTGTGTAGTGAAAAAAATTTTTTAACATGGAATTTACATAGAACTATTGTAAGAATTGTTTTTGTTTTAATCCCAGGTATGGGATATAGGGCTGTTTTAGATCTTCCATAGCAGTTGACTATGATCACACTATCAGAGGTGTGATTTTTGCCAAGAGGCAGATAGTTTCTGAGACTGTGTGATGTTTGGAATTCTGGGGACTTTTCAGAGGGTATATAAATGCTAGGGCACCAAGAGGTGGGGTCGGTTGTTGATCACCATTTGTTAAGTAGTTGTACCTATACAAAGAAGAAACCACAAGAAGAAATTAGTTATCCTGACAGCAGAGATTGAGCTTACCCGGAGGAACTTGACACCCCAACCAGCAGGAAGTCATCCTGATGAAGGCTCTTCAATCCGGGGCCACTGGCTTGCTTTTTCTGTAGCATAAGTATGAGGTTAGGTAGCCCAAAGCCAGCAGGCTCTGTGAGCGGCTCTTGTTTCTCAACTTCCTTTCTCTGTTCCTCTAGATGTTTTTTTTGTTTTGTTTTGGTTTTTACATGGAGACCTCTCTGATTAAAAATCCCAGATATTTTTAATTTCAGGAATTTCTTCACATTTCATAAAACTCCCAGAAATGGAAGAGCTGACCAATCAGGCAGATCCGAACCCAACCATCCACCTTTCGTACTTCTCCAGGTCTGCCGCTGAGACAGACTTGGCGATTTTTCTTAAGCGCCTGCAGCTCTTCCTTGGACAGGGCCTGGATCTCTTCTGGTGTTAAGCCATTGATGTGATGCTTCATTCCAGTGTCTTTGGAATCACAAGCAGAGGGGTCAGCAAACATTCCTGCACCTGCTCTCACTACTACCATTACTACAAAGTTGCTACAAACATTCTATTACAAAGTTACCACAAACACTTGGAGGACTATGTTATATGTGCTTTCCTGATACCATGATATCACTTGGAAGTCTCCACTTCAGTCCCATCCTGAAGTTTCAGAAGAGGTTCAAAACCCGTGCAGGAGCTGGAGAGAGTTCAGTTGGTATAGTTCTGGCTATGGAAGCCTGAAGACCAGGGGTTCAGTCTACCCCCACCTCCTCAAATGCTGGGTATGTTGGCATATGCTTGTCATCCTAGTCCTGGGGAGGTGAAAACAGAAATCCCTAGGACCTGTTGGCTAGTTAGCCTAGCCTACTTGGCAAGCCTAAGGCCATTGAGAGACCTTGTCTCAAAAACCAAGGTGAGGCCAGGGATTGTGGTACACACATTTAGTCAAGTAACCAGAAGATAGAAGTAGGTCAACTTCCATGAGTTTGGCAGTTGAGCGACATTTGGAATTCTGGAGACTCTTCAGAAGCTGTGGTGGTTTGAGTAAGCTTGACCCGTGGAAAAATGACACTATTAGGTGTGGCTTTGCTGGAGTAGGTGTAGCTTTGTTGGAGGAAACGTCATTGTGTAGGCATGCTTGGAGGTCCTATGCTGTCTTCACCAAGTGCAGAAGAGATCTTTTTCCCAGCTGACCATGAAACAGTCTCTTTTCTTCAGAACAAGATGTAGAACTTTCAGTTCCACCAGCACCATGCCTGCCTGGATACTGCCATGCTTCCTGCCGTGATGATAATGGACTGAACCTCTGAACCTGTCAGCCAGACCCAATTAAATGTTGTCCTTTGTAAGAGTTGCCGTGGTCGTGGTGTCTGTTCACTGCAGTAAAACCCTGCCTAAGACAGAGGGCACATAAATACTAGGGCCCTGAGAGGCAGGGTTGTTGTTAGTTGGCTGCAGCATGTTAAGTAGTCATGAGCAAAGAAAAAGCAAGAAGATGACCTTAGTGACCTTGATGTTGATGAAACTTGCCTGAAGAAACTTAATGCCCATAATCATCAGGAAGTAGTCTAATGATAACATCACTCCCTTCCCTCTCTACCCCCCCCCCCATCTAGTGTTAGGGGGTTGACAGGATGGAAGAGAAGGGGTGGAGAAGGGTGGAAAAAAGAAGAACCCACAAAATAACCAAAGTCTGGCTAAAATTATGTTTTTCCTTTCTGCCTCTTTGGGGTTTAATCCTTCCGGCCCTCAAATGGGAGGTCCAAGCAGACACCAGCAAACTGTAATTCAGCAGGCTATTCCTGAATGACCCACAAACTAGGGATGACTTGCTTTCTTCTAATAGTTAAAGAAAGAAATATATTTAATAACTCACAGAAATGAAAGGAAATTCTGATTCTGGTGACTATACATAAGTCATATTGGGATGCAGCCACACCCAGCTGCCTATGTACTGCTCGTAGCTGCCGTCTCTGGAATGGCAGAGTCGAGTAGGTGTGTCAGAGATGGAGTGACATTTGCACAGGCTTTATGCAGCGCTTGATGACACTGTCACCTGAATCTCAGTGCCGTATGTGACACCTAAATTATTATTTTTATCAGTGCAGACTCATGTCAAAACAAGAAAAGATGAAGAAATGCACTTGGAATTTTAACTAGGGAGCACAGCGAGTCAGAGGACGGAGTGCTGAAGAACCGTTCACACCCCACTCACCAGAGGAAGCACCCAACGTCACATACCCAAGGTGTATAAGAAGGCAAAGGTGAGACGAATCGGCAGACTGTAGCTGGCCATCTTCCTCCAGGAGGTTCTCTTTTCAGAACTGAAGAGATGGAAACGCAAGTCAGTTTCCGAATGTCTCATTTTCTACCCAAGCAAGGAAATCATTGACAAGCAGGGAGCTGGATTGCAGCAGGTGCAGAATTGTGTCTGGAGAAAATAAATTTGTTTAGCATTATTAGCCTTTTGGCATGAACGGTGGCTCAAAGCATTGAGGGCACCATTAATCAATTAAAAACCAAAGTAAATGATTTCCAGTGGTTTTTTTTTTCCCTTGGCTCTTGATGAGATGGCAGATGTTAGCAGCACTGCCCAGTTGTTTACTTGAGAAGTCAACGCTGAACTTGAAGTTATTGAAAAGAGAGTTCTAACAAATGATTGTGTGTTGAGGGCGGCGAGGACACACATGCGGTGTTTTCAAGGCACGGAGACACCAGTTCCACACAACCTGAATCTGAGAAGATACATTAGAACGATGGTTGTAAACATCAATGCGGATAGAGTGAGCTCAGGTGGAGGTGAGCGTGGTGCTATGAAAATGAAATTAGATGAAGCTTGTTGTTATCTGTCATTAATTCTTTGGCATTTTGCAAATAATATGCATATCTGCCCCGAGGTCAGGGTGCATGCAGGGTTAGTACTTCCCTTATGGAATTAGCCATTGTCAGTTTCACCGCTCTGTGTCAATAAAAAAACCAACATCCTCCCTCGCCTTAGCCACACAGCTGCCATTGCTTAGCAGTGGCCAGGTTTTGAGTGTAGGGTAGAGGCAGGAAGTTGTCAGAATGAGAGGAATTGCCCTCAGCCACTCTTACTGAACTCTAAGTGACTTTAGCCATGTGCTTTCATCATAAACGCAGTAATGTTTCTTAATGAACTCACCTTACCCATTCCGAGACAGAGCAGGTACGTATATGGAAATACTGCCATAAAATGATCACAGTACCAGTTAGCATTTCCACACACCATCGGTGTTGCGCGGCTTCCCGTATGGTCCTAGAGCAAACCAAACGACCAGCGACTTCTCTGTTCCTCCTCGGTGTGGCCGTCAGCTGTTCCTCCAAGCTTAGGGTGGTTTCGGCGTCCTTTTCCAGACTTTGTTACAGATTTCCACACTAGGAAGCCATCTACTGTTGTCGAAGTTCCTTTCAGCGCGGTCTTTAGTTGGTCTTGAATAATCTGCAGGATTCACTGTTCACAGACTCTCCGAACAGTGATTGTGCTGTGGCTGCACTTTGCTGGCAGTATGTGGGAGGGCTGAGCGGGCTCACGTGGAGTCATTTAAGAAAAGACCGCACAGATGAAATGCGTACAGTGTTATTGCAGACCGGCTCTAATGACATGGTGCTTGTGATTGACAGCAGGGAACACCAGCTTAGACCTAAGCCTTTAAGAGGGTGGAATCTTTTCATTAGGAGACTCGCTTTAGAGAGTCACTATCTATATATTTTAAATTTTATCATTATATAATATAGAACATTTTATTACTATTATTGATGATTATTATTGTTATAAATATTTTTGGCTTGTCAAGACAGGCTTTCTTTGTGTAGCCATGACTGGCCTAGAACTAGCTCAGTAGCCCAGGCTAGCCTTGAACTCACAGAGATCTTCCTGTCTCTGCTTCCCCAATTCTGAGATTAAAGGCATGCAGCACCAAGCTGGGCAGTTTTATCTTATCCTATAAATGTTTACACTGTAGCCTCTATTTTGCTTGTTAGTCCTTCGAACTTAAATATTTGTTTGAACCTTTACAAAAAAGATGCCAGTCCTTTTGTTCAATCAAAAAAAAATTTTTTTCCCCTACATAATGGTATATCTGCACATATTAGCAGATGGCAACCTTAAAGAATATAATTCATGGAGAACTTTGGTTGAGGTTTAGCTAGTCATAAAGCAAGCCTGAAGAGTATTGCCTAAAGGAAGAAGGGTCTGTTTTGACTCTCATGGCTTTTGGGCTTTAGGGGACAGCAGGCTGGTTCCCTGCTTTCGGTCCTTCATAAGGTAGTCAGTGCTTTAGGGCAGAAGGGCATGGGGGAGGGAAGGGCTGTGGAACCCAGGACGCCAAGAGAACAAGTATCTTTCTCAGTCTGGGTCCCCAGCCTCTGAGATGCTGCCACCATATTCTGGGCAGGCATTTTTCCCATGGTTGGTTTTCTCTGGGAGCACTCTCCCAGACAGACCCAGAGACGGAATTTACTGATCTTCTAGGTGCAACTTTTTCAATATTTTTTAAATGTATGTGTGTGGTATAAATGTACGTGGGTATGCTTGTTTGTGGGTCTGTGTGTATGTGGGTGCACTGGTGTGGGTGTGAACAGATCGTGGGTGGTCAGAGAGTGCCAGCAGGTCCTCTTCCCTTATATAGAGAGTTAGGGTTTCTCATGGGAGCCCAGAGACTTTGGGAGAGTCAGGCTTTCCAAGCCAAAATAATTTTCTAGGAAGGCAAGGAGAAGTACTTCTATTTTCTTTATTAGGTGTTTAACTGACTTGTTCCAGAATATAGATAGGGTAACTGATACTCATCCTGGGTTCTCTCCCCTCCTCTGTATTTCATGACTTTCTGTGCTTATGGTCTTGGGAGGAAAGTGTCTTTACTGAGGAGCCTTGGGTGACTCTAGGTGACAGTGGGGAAGTCTAGAGAAAAGCCAGAATAGCTGAGCCGAAGGCCTGGCCTAACAGCCAGAGGCTCAAAGGACATTCCTCGCATCAGATGGGATAGTATCAGACTGGAGAGATGTTGAGGCAGTGGAAGGAGAGAGGCAACCATGAAAGCTATCTGACTGTCTTTTCCCTGTACAAAATCAATACACATTGGAGAAGAAGGACAAGTTTAGATGCGGAAATCTCTCAGTTCAGTGCCTGCGTTTCTCGCGGGTTTGCTGTGTGATGCAGTTAAGGCATTAAAAATGATGGTGAATGTCCAAAGGCTGTCTGTCCTCCGAAGTAAGACCTGAAGTCTCACCCTTTCCTCCTGGGGTTCAACAGTCTCAGTGAAAACAGCAAAAGTTAAAATACTTGATGATACTCACGTAATCCTTCTATGTTATAAAGAAGCCGAGGAGGACGGAGTCTTGTGAATATGTCTGACTGAGTTTATGGCTGTTATAAATGAGCGGGGAGCACCCATGGCCACTTTTCCTCGTAAATCAACCAGTTGTCTGTCACAGTGAGAGGCTCTCCCTGCTACCTCCCTGGATGTTCTGTGATTTCTTTTGTATGTACAGAATTGGAAATTAAGTTCAATATTAAGGCAATTTGTACTCTCAAGGCACATGCTACAAAATTGATAATTGTTTTCAAATTAGTGCTAAGAACCTTTTGGTGTTTAAAAAAAAAGCATTTTTTTCTTTTAAATTTTTATCATTCAGGTGTCTGAAAGAAGATGAATTTGGCTGAGATTTGTGAGAATGCGAAGAAAGGCCGGGAATATGCACTTCTGGGGAATTATGACTCGTCAATGGTGTATTACCAGGGAGTGATACAGCAGATCCAGAGACACTGCCAGTCACTGAGAGACCCAGCCACCAAAGCAAAGTGGCAGCAGGTAGGACTGTGGCCCACGAGGGTTCCACAGGCCATGGTGGACATGCTCTGTTAACTTGAGGAAGCAGAGTTGGGAAGTTAGCCAGAGCTTTTAAACATTGTTCCTATTTGCAAACACTGAATACATTTTCCATTTAACTCTGCATGTGGTTCTGATATGCTACCTACTTACTAGTCTCTGTATTTTTGACCATACATTTTAGCTTTTGAGGATACTTAATTGTAGTTGAATGTATTCTTAATTTTACAAATGTTCATGCTCAATTGTAACTGCCAACACAGTTTTGAAGTTAGGTATTTCTTGTCGCTGTCTGTCTCTCCTCTTATTCCTGTTCGTGGCTCTGACCTATTTAATAAACGTTTTCCTTGAAAGTCTTCTTACAAACACAAATGAGCTAGTAATCTAATGAAAGGCACTCACGTCTTTTCTGTCTCTTTGACGTACAACTTGATTATATAATAGTCTAGTTAATGCAAACTTGAATTATGATTCCTCCAATTATCGTTGTAACTTAAGATCCTTTTAAACTTGAAAGTACAAAGAGAGCACTTTGAAGTTTCCGTTTCCTCTGGTGCCTTTCCAGAACCTCTCCTCAGCTCCCTACCAGTCAGGAATTAGTGCTTCGCTGAGTTTTGAGGGTAAATTTGGCTCATTTTTCAACATAAGACTTACCAAATTGCCTTGAGTAAGAACACCACACTTGCTGTGACTTGGGCTGCGACCCTTGGATCTCCTATTTCTCGTGCCTCTCCCAGGGTGGGTGCTTGTGTCTGCAGTGGGCGGCGTGTCCGTCGACATATTCTTGTGCATTCTTTACACTGGGTCGGGCATGTGATGTCCCGTGCAGGGTCTCATTGTCCTACACGCTGGAAGTTGGCCCTCACTGGGGCCTGTCTTTGGTTTTGCAGCTTCTTCGTGTGCTCTTTTCAGTACTGCTCCAGGGAAGCTTTCTTCTGCTCTGCCCTGGAGTTAAACATGCGTTCTGGTTTGAGAGTTACCATAATTATTAACATCGGGTTTAAACAGCCAGCTTTTCCAGGCACTGTTTGCTTATGAGAACTAACTTGCACTGAGCGCCAAGTTTGAGGACAACACTTTCCAAGTTGCAGGTACTCGGTTACATTTTTCAAATGTAGGGAAAATCTTGACGTAAACTTGAGATCAACCTTATCCAAAAGAGCTGAAGCCAAAAGAGGCTGTAGTGAAGCGGACCGTACGTAAGGGTGGACCGTGTGTGTGATGCTTAGCACAGGCTGGCAGTGGCCAGACTCAGGACAAGCATTTCATGTGTTGTGACTGTGGAGATGGAAAATGGGGGTGAAATTTTTGACCAATTTTATTTTAACCTCTAGGAGTATTGAAAGATTTAGTATGGTATCTTCAATGTCTGAGGCGGATGTTACAAACTTAAATGCTTGTTTTAGGTTATATTAATAATTAGCACATTTTAATGAGATGCACAGCTTTTCCTTTTGTAAAGATACATACAGTTCAGCCCTCTCCTCCCTGCTCTTTGCCTGTCTGTACCGCTCTGTTTGTCAGTGTTTCCGTGACTCATTTGCACTCTTTGACTAACACCAAGGAAGCTTACACTCTGTAGAAATTTATGTGCACTTTGTGTGGTGGCTCCTAACACAATGCCCCCTTCTCCAGGTACGGCAGGAACTTTTGGAAGAATATGAACAAGTTAAGAGTATCGTCAGCACTTTAGAAAGCTTTAAGATGGACAAGCCCCCTGACTTCCCCGTGTCTTGTCGAGATGAGCCGTTCAGAGATCCGGCAGTATGGCCACCCCCGGTCCCTGCGGAACACAGGTGAGTAGGACTCGGTGGACCGGCTCTTGTAGCTAACCAGGCTCCGTGTGAAGCTTTATTTGAGCAGTGGGTTTTGGAAACGTTTCGTGAGCTTATAAGCTTCACATGTTTCTCATGTTTATTCCATGTAGGTGTGCAGAGCTTGTGTGTGCCTTGCCATGCCCTTGCTTTGTTTCCTTACAGCCACCCCAGTGACAGGTGCTCTAAAGCTTAACAGTTCAGAGCAGTCTTTTAGCCCCATGGGTTTAGCCTCAGACCCGTGCTAGAGGAGACTGACTCCTTCAAGTGAAATGCTGAGGAGAGTGGACTGCCCTGGCTGGGCCTACGGGGCCTCAGTGGGGAAGGATGCTTGTCATCATCAGTGGTTTCTTGCTTAATGGCCAGACTCCTCAGGGTAGCAAGGAAAGCCTTTATTCCCCAGTTTCTCGGGTGCTCCACATTCGACTCTTCTTCTTCCTGGTTTCTGTCCACACAGTGTCTTCTTTCTCCAGGGAATACCAGCAGTTCACAGTCAGAACTGCTCTCCTTTTCAAGTCTGTGGACTGAAACGTTGTTACCCTGGCTTGCTAGTGTATTCTCTTGTCTCTGTGCTTAGAGGCTGAGTAAGGGCAAAGGCATGACTCTGTTTACTTAAAAGCCAAACAACAAATGTTCAGTGCCGACACTGAGGTGTACCCATGGTAGGAGTTCAGTACCAGCGACTTATGCTATTAATTTTCCAGGAGACCGAGGCCCCAGAGACCTGGGTGTGTGAGTCACAGTAGACCAGGATCTTCAGTCTAGTCTTTCTGGCTGTCCTGACTGTGTCGTGAGGTAGTACAGTGCGCAGAGTGTTGTCTCAGAAAATACATTGCCTCTGAGCCAGTAGCTGAGGTCATCTGGTCAACTAACTGTTCTCTTGAGGTTTTCCAAAAAAAATTTAAAGGACTGTGGAAGATGTTTAACGTTCTGTTGTTTTGTTTCAAGATAGGGCCTTGCTGTCTAGCCCAGGCTGGCCTAGAACTTGCTATAGCCCAGGATTATAGTTCTGAATCATACACCCATTTAGCTCTTTCAGAAGTTCTTCTACCAAGTCATAGGCGGTTTGTGATTTTCCTGGTGAAGGAAGGTACTTCATGAAAACTCTTTTTCAAGGAAAATTGTGTGTGTGATATATTTTTTTTTACTAGATATCCTCACCCATCAGAAGGCACCAATTCAGGAAATCTTGAAAACTCCAGAGTAAATATTGGGGGGAAACAAAGAAATAATGAGACTGTGGGCTGTTGGAGTACCACATTTCCCTGTATATAATGGAATGCCTCACTTTTTCTGAAAGTCATTAATTCTGAAATTAAAGCTAATAGCTAATAATAAATTTACGTTTTAGAGTACATGTTCTGTATTGTTAGGTGACCATTGGTACTTTCAGAAAGCTGTGTCTGCCGACAGTAACTCTGATATCTGTGACTCAAATTATAAAGACCGTGATAAAGACCGTGGATAATTGTCTACCTA
Source organism: Micromys minutus (assembly GCF_963924665.1). Classification (NCBI taxonomy): domain Eukaryota; kingdom Metazoa; phylum Chordata; class Mammalia; order Rodentia; family Muridae; genus Micromys; species Micromys minutus. The sequence continues at coordinate 7,550,805 of NC_137964.1, read as the reverse complement.
GAAATTGTCCTTCGATACAGGTCTTTTTCTGTCATCTGTTCTTTCTTATATGCCTATAACACAGATCGCTTTCATCTTTATACTTAGTTTTAATACTTTTTTTTTCTTTTTAATTTGAGGCAGGGTTTCTCTGTGTGGTTGTCCTGGAGCTCACTCTGGAGACCAGGCTGGCCTTGAACTCAGAGATCCACCCGCCTCTCCTGGGTGCTGGGATTGAAGGTCTAGGCCACCCTGCCACCACGGTTATGTATAGCTCTTGGCTGTCACAAGTGCTTCTGTGTTTTCGGTGGATTACAGAAAATATATAAGATGATCTGAGTACGTGTGTCCTTGGGTAAAAGACTAGAAAGGAGACCCCCATTTCCACATTTTTTTACTTTTGTGTCATTGACAAACACCTGAGAAGAACAATGGAAAGGAAGGCTTAGTGCTGAAGGCTTTGCAGGGTGTGGTCCATGCTTGCCTGGTGTCATGCTCTGAGCAGGGTGGCTTGGTGGGAACACACCAGAGAGTGGAGTCCTTCTTCCTACATGGCAGACAGGAGGTAGAGGGAATGAGAGAAAGAGCCTGGGGTAAGATTAGTACATGCTCCAGGCAGCAGTCCTCCAGTAAGCCCCACTTCGAACAGTTCTACAAGGCATCGTCACTGGGACCTGTGTGTAACCTATTAACCTGTGGGCACATTCCGTGTTCAGACTGTGACATACATGTCAGCAACTACAAGAGAACATGGGCCAGTTCAAGAGGTTGTTCTGAGTGGGGTTTAATACCGAAGTAATGTGGATTTCATAATTTAAGACTTCAGGAACAGACTCTGTAAGCAACAGTGGCCTGCCCCTCCCACATGTAGGATGCTATAGTGACATGTGTGTAAGGCACATGATACCGAAGAAAGTCCACTCTGGTACAAGGCTGATCAGCTAACGGTGCACTCTCAGTTAAAGGCTTTGGGAAGCTAGAATTGAACAATATTTATTTTACTCACAAAATTTGTTTCTTTTTAAGACATGAAGCAAAAGAAAAAATTTCACCTGGAGATAAGGAGTAGTTGGTAAAGTTCTTTATGAAGACAATGGCCTTCAGCCCAGGTTCTGGGTCTGAGATGTGTCTCTGAGAACCATGGGTTCTGGGGCCTTAGTGTTTTAAGTGCTCTGAACATTGATCTTAAGGTATGCTATGTGTGTGTATAGGGCGTGGGGCTCTCTACCTCACAGGGTTAAATAAGAGAATTCAGTGATAATGATTGGCAAGTAATACATTAAAATCAATGGTCAGCTCTGGAAAAGAGAACTACATCGTCCTTTCAGATAAATAATCAAAAACTGACATAATTAACAACTCACTCAGAAAATCTTCAGGTAGTTGTGTTTTCTCTCTGACATTTCTACACAAACCCTTAGTTTTCTGGACCCAGCAGCGAGAAGGCTGGGTTTTCAGTCTTGAGGATTTGACGTTGCTGTCAGCTTTCAGGGCGAGGGCAGCCACTCAAAACCACTGGTCATGTACTCTTTCTAAGCAGTCTCTTATTTAAGTCGTCCTGTGACCTCATCAAGTAGGGACTGTTCTAGCATGCCAACGTCCAGATGATGACAGTGAAGCTAAGCTTTTTATTTTTCCAAAATAACCTGGTAAGGAAGGAGACGGTGAGGACCCCAATCCAGCTCTTGTCAGCACTGGTGTGGTGGCCTCTTGCGTGTCCTTTCTGTCCTGAGAGTGTAGCACACACATCCAGTGGCATTTGTGACCACATTTTGGCATCTATTCTGTGTCCTAATATCCACTTGTTAAATTCTTACTGGTGGTGGTAGAATAAAGAAATTAAAAATCTTAATGAAATAAATATTAATAATTTAAATGTAATGAAGATTTTTCTCTGTGGGAGCACCACACTGAAATCATGCTTCCAGTCAAAGGGAAATGCACTTTACTGCCCTACAAAGCCTTTCAGGGATGCAGTCGGTGTTCTTGGCTTTGAGCACTCATTGGGCTGGCCCATCTGTGCTTCTGTCTGGTTCGGTTTATGGACTTGTACCTCAGAACTTCCTCTCCATCTTCCAGCAGAGCATCATAGACGTGCGCACAGTGGCTTCCACTGGCGCGTTTGCCTTGTTCTTTGAAGTTAGACTTTCTGTGTCGTGGGTCTGCTGAGTTTACTCACGATCATGTTTTAAATCACCTGCGGCTGCTTAGATTAAGCAATCTTTTATAATAACGTAGATAGATTGCCTTAGGCGTGACAAGACTGAGCTGTGAGAGTAGGCCGTGCGGGAGCCAGAGAAATAGCAAACTTAAACTCCAGGGGCAGAGCCTTCCAACCATGGCCTTTGTTCGTTAGCACCTTATATTAGTGAGATGGCTTTGATAACAGTTTACAGCTGGGCTAAGCCTGGCTCTCTACTGAGGTGACCTGTCCTTGTGAGGCCGAACCTAAGGCTGTCTGTATCTGGAGCAATACTTAACGTAGCATATAGTCAATAGAATTCTCATTCTTTCTCTTTCTTTTCTTGTGTGTGTGTGTGTGTGTGTGTGTGTGTGTGTGTGTGTGTGTGTGTACTCAAGCATGTGTGCACATGTGCGGGTGTGCACACACACCTATGGGTAGGGAGGTGTGAAGAGGCTGCTGCTCTTGCTCTCTGCCTTATTCCTTTGAGGCAGGGTCTTGCACTGAATGGAGCTGGGCTGGAAGCTCACTTCACTGCAGTTGCAGGAATTTGTGGGCCAAACTCAAGTCTTCTTAACTTGCACCCCAAGTGTTGTCCTCAGAGCCACTAAGCAAATAATGGTAGATCTTTTTTCTCCAGCCTTCTTGAAGTAGATTTTGTATTTAAGATGTGCAACTTAATGATGGGATTAGATTATGAATTAATGACTACAATTAAACTGACCTCACTTCAACAATTTGCCTTTTTAAATTTTTTTTGTAGTGAGAACACAGGTTTTAGCAAAATTCAAGTATATAGCACAAATGATTAGCTGTGGTCACCTTCATGTATGCTAGATGTCCAGAATTAATTTGTGTGTGACTGGAACTTTACCCGTGACAGTGTGGACCAGTGTTGTGGTCTGAGTGTCTGCTAGAGCTCCTGTGATGGCAACTCACTTCCTAGGGCAGCAGCATTGAGAGGCTGGGTCCTGAGCATGGGGCCCGGGGACAGATTAGTGTGTAGGTGGTGTAGGTGATGTACCTCACAGGAGAAGCCACTCCTCTGTACCCTCAGGCATCGGGGGGAGCCTGTCCGGAGCCTGTCCTTGATGGTGAGGGCTCCTCAGTTCCGGACTTCTCAGCATGTAGATGAGAGCAAAGGCATTTCTGCTCGTTCTGTATTACCCCATCTCAGATAGTTTGTTAAGTGGCACAGAATGGATCAAGAAGCCATGTCTCCCCTCCCTTCAGCCTTGGTAACCACACTCTCCTCAGCATCACTGTCCTCAGCAGCTCTGTGATCCTACAGTTTTAGATTATAGACATGAATAAGATGGCACTATGTGTCTTTCTGCAGGGTGGTTGTTTCACTTAGCGCGGTGTCCTCTAGGTTCATCGTTGTTTTTACAAATAGAAGAACTGTCTTTTTTGAAGCTGGATAACGGTCCATCTTATATTCACCACATGTTCTGTATGATCTCATTAAGTAACTTCCATGTCTTGTTCATGCGGATAGGGTTGAAATGCACACAGGGGTGCAGATGCTTCTTCAACACCCCCATTTAATTTTATTTAGATATATATTCACAAGAAGGATCACTGGATCATATGGTAGCTCTATTTTTAAAGTATTTCTTTATTTTTGTCATGTGTTTCTGCATGTTTTGGCCACACACATACCTGCGTACCTCTAGGCCACATATGTGTAGTGCCTGCAGAAGCCAAAGGAGGGTATTGGATCCTCTGAACCGGAGTTATAGATAATTATGAGCCACCATATGGATGCTTGGAATCAAACTCAGGTCCTCTACAATAGCAGCTAGTGCTCTTAACTGCGGATATATCTCTTTAGCTTCTATTTTTTTAATTTCTGAGAAACTATTGGTTTTCTTCATGATAGATATACAGGTTATATTCCCATGTGGGAGGTTTTAACCAATCATGCCTTCTGGGGGAGGGGCAAGTGAGATTGTATATGTGAATCTGAAATTAATCATTTAGTCTGTTCTGTATAGGTAATTTTATGACTAAAGTCCAGCTAGGCCTTCTAATGCTATTTCATCAAGATCTGGATGGAGGGGCTAGGGAGAGAGCCCATTGTGTAAAGAGCTTACTGTGTAAACATGATGACCTGAGACTGAGTCCCCAGCGCCCCGCTAAAACTGGGCCTAGAAGTGTGTCCCTGCAATCCCAGTGCTGAGAGGCACGGATAGAAAGATCTCTGGGTTTTACTAGCCAGCTGCTCTAGCTAAGTCAGGGAGCTTCACATTCTGTGAGCCACTGAGGAAGATGCTTGACCTCTGGTCTGTAGATGTGTGTGAGTGTTTGTGTGTGCGCACGCTTGGGGAGATGGTACAATGCTTCTCTATATACACTTAAGGAGATTGGTTTTCCTTCAGTCCCAGGGATTTCGTACAGACTTCACAGTAAGGTTGTTGCCACATGTCTCTCTGAGTTCCCTGCTTGTCTCAGTAACTGTCAATACTCAAAACAAAACAAACAAGCAGCCAATAATAAAAAGATTTGGTTAAGGCCAGAGTCGAGTACTGAGAGAGTGGAAGCTCGCTTCCTGTTTGTAAGTCTGCCACCTCTGTTCTGACTCAGGTTTCCTGACTTACTGGATGGCAGCCTTGCAGTAGTGCTGCTGAGCTTGGAGAGTCACACAGGGTAACCAAGGTTACCTCCAAGCGCATCCTGTGTGAGTGTGAATCACTTGCTTTACAGCCCTGCACCCAACCCGGCTGCAGGCCGCATCTGCCATGTGCTTTGTAAATGTTTGCTGTACGCCAGGCATTGTTTTTTGTTTTGGCCCTGCAGGCCGTGTAGTAGCAATGACACAGGCCACAGAGCTTGGCCTCAGGGGTGCTGGCACTCGTTACCTACAGAGCTCTGCACCCGCTTTGGGGCACACTTGATGGGACGCACAAACAGAGCTGGCCCCTGCCCTGACAGTGTTTGGTCTTGTAGGTGGGCACAAGGGCATTCTGGGTAAAATGGGCTTAACCTGGTGACTAATGGCCAGTGAGAATGAGAGAATGGTGGGCCCAGATAACCATCGATGGCTAGGATTAGAGCAGAGAACAGACTACAGGAGGGTGGCGGTAGTTATTTAACAGTGACAGCCTAGCTAGAGACTGTAACTTTCGTTTTTTCAACTGTCTATTTTTAATGACGGTTCTTAAATGCTTTAACCTCCCACAACCCACCAGAGGTAGTGGGAAAGAAAGGACACAGGGGAAGTGGGCCTGTTTAGAAAGGTTCCTTGGAACAACTCCCGTCTGTGCTGTCTGGAAATCAGCAGTTCAGTCCACGGGTCAGCAGCTGCAGCTTGATCCACTCCACGAACACACCAGCAGCCCAGTTCTGTGGAGTTGGGATGGCAAACGTGAATCAGCAGTGGTGCCACAGCCTAGCAGACAGCCAGTCCTCATCTGGGCTCGAGTCAGGAGGGGCCAGGGAGGAACGCCAGGAGAGATGCTCCCACCTGTGCCTCTCAGGAGAGCAAAGCTCAGAGAAGATGCAAGACCCACAAGCACTGCACAGCTAGCTCTGAAGCAAGCCTAGCTCAGCCTCCATCACCGTTCGAGTTCTACTTATACTCCCGCCAGCACCACGTGTTCTGCACATGTCTGGCCTCACCACAGATGTCTGTCTCAGCTGACATCACTGTGCCAATCACCCCAAGTCCAGGGAAGCAGCAAGAAATTGTGGCACAGCACCAGAAGGTTTTTGGTGTGTTTCTCTCTATGGAGTCTCGACAAACGTAGCTCAACTACGCAGTGTAAGGTGGACCAGTACATCTGTGCGGTTAGCACAGCATCTTTCGTCACGTGTCCTTTCACGTGCTTGCTTTAGCCGAACATCTTCTCTCCTGTGTCTGCTTCAGCTAAACGTTCCTTCATATGTTTGCCCCAACAAAACACCTTCCAACACAACTGACTTTCCAGTGAACTGTAAGTCCCCACCTCAGGAGGCAGACATTTTAAGGATGTTCTTCATATGGTGCAGTAGGTTATGGACTAACACCAGTGCCTGCAGTGTTACACCCATTCCCTGGATTATATTATCTTCTGGAATATGGGATGGCCTCTGATGTCAGGTTGTTAGGAGAATGTAGGTAGATGGGTGAATTGTCCCAATAATAAATGGCATTTGCTGAGTTCTGTCCATGGTTTATAATTTCATCTTCATAACCTCCCACAAACAGCCACTCCAGGACAAGGTCTGGGAGTCAGATGGATCTAGTAGCATGAGCTCACCTCAAGTCAGTGAATAGTTTTAGAAAGACACATCCTAAAATTCTATTTGGCTATTGGAGACATGATCTTCTGTGAAAGCTGGGCTGGTCTCGAACCCATGCTCTGCCTGTCTCAGCTTCTCCAGGTCCGAGATTGCAAGCTCGTGCCACGTGTGTGCAGTTAGATTGGAATGGCAGAGAGCGACAGACCGGGTCCAGGATGAGACAGTGGGTCTACAGTTGGCTCAGCTGGTCCCATTGACCAGGGGGGTGGAGGCGCGTGGAGGTTGAGGAATCCCAGGCATCTCCATTCAGAGAATGTGGCCAAACGCTTGTGCTGCCAGGAGGGCTGTGCTGAATGCCATAGTGGAAAGATGATGCTTGGGTGAGAAGCATTGCTGCAGGCCAGTACCCTTCAGGTCTCAGTGTAGATGTGGTGGTGCTGATGCGGTGGTGCTGATGTGGTGGTGCTGATGCGGTGGTGCCGATGCGGTGGTACTGATGCGGTGGTGCTGATGTGGTGGTGCTGATGAAGTGGTGCTGACATGATGGTGCTGATTTTGGTGGTGCTGATGGGTGGTGCTGATGCAGTGGTGCTGATGAGGTGGTACTGATGTGGTGGTGCTGATGCGGTGGTGCTGATGTGGTGGTGCTGATGGGGGTTGCTGATGCGGTGGTGCTGATGCAGTGGTCTAGACAGAAAGCTCAGTCAGAGTAGGGTGCAAGTGCAGAGAACCAGCTCCTAGTACAGGTACTGCTGTCAGTTCACAGGAAGGTGAGGGTCCAGGTCTCAGAAGGGGAAGGCATCCTGTTGAGCTTTGTTCTCGATTTTTAAATGTTCCATTGTTTTTCTTAGTCAGCTCTCTGTAGGAAACATCTGTCTTCTGCTACAAAATACTTGAATTTTGGAAATCTAGGTATTTATTATAGTGAGTGCCTAAGATAATTTTTAAGATTTATTTTTATGTTATGTGTGGAAATGCTTTGTCTTTTATGTCCATACACCAGAGACCAGAAGAGGCATCCGATCCCCCGGAACTGAGTTACAGGTAGTTGTGAGCCATCGTGTGGGTGATGGGCACTGACCCAGGGTCTTTTCAAGAGCAGCAGTACTCCTAACCACTGAGCCGTCTCTCTAGCCCCCTAAATTCGGCTATTTCTGTTTTAGAAAAGGCAACGGAACATAGGCATTCTAGTGTATTAGGATGCGGGAAGCAGGGAGGCAGCAGAGAGACGCAGCGGAACCGGAGCACGCTCACTTCCACGTTTGCAGCGGAGTCTCTGCCTCGCTGTGCTTTTCCCGGCAGCTGCTGTCTGCTGCTGAGCCTAACCTATGGGCCATTCTCCTTAGTTACTAGGAGTCCTAGACTCCCAGTCACTCCCCCTATACACCCATTCCTGCCCCTGGGACTTGATCAAGCTGGGACTTGCATCCCCAGCACCAAGATCAATGTGTGGTGCCGGGTAGGCACTCCAGAAGCATTTCCTGAAGGGATGTGCCCATATCGGCTTCCACATCTCTGCTCCTTAGTCATCTCTCTGCTTTCATCGCTGCTGACGAGCACTTGGTGGTTCTCACGGTGACGGTCTGTTAATAATAAGCGATCGGCCTGTCTTTTTAGAATATTAATCTCTTCTGTCACTCTTCAATGGTACTTCAGTGTAGACCCCCAGGCTGGTGTTCATTCACTGTGCCAGGATGACTAGCTAGTTGCTCTGTGGTTTTGAACAGCTGCTGGTACACTGTCTTTTTGACGGTCAGGGCCGAGATCAGTGGCACCGTGCAGCCCCATCAAGCCTCTTTTTAAAGAAGCCTCTTGAGTTTGTTGCTTATACATCCTGGAAGTTGTCACATGTCCCCACAGTGAAGCGTGACATCGTGCAGTGGTGCGGCAATGGGCAGAGTGGAACCAGGGTGTCCTCTGGGACACTGACAGAGTCTGTTACACATGTAGTATCCAACTGCAGTGAGCTGGAACTGAAGACACAGAGAGCACATGCAGACTTCCCACGAGACGCGGGGCTTGCCAAAGATGCCACCTACAGCTGGTTGAGCACTTCATCCAGGCCTTCTGTGAGCTCATCAGACGAGTGCGTGGCAGGCCAAGCTCAGCGGCAGCCCCTGAACAGGATAGGAAGGAGTCTTATGTCATAGCTTACCAAGCCAGATGTGTGTATGAAGGGAACTGGGGTAGGGCTTCTGAGCAGCTGCTAAGTAGCAAGCCGAGAGTCAGAACTGTCTGAGGATTCACGTCAAGGCCTCCCGGGCAAGCCCAGCAACTGCAGATGCACACAGCTGTGGGGGCTGGGCTGCTGAAGGTGAGCAGAGGCTCCGTGCCGGAGTAGAGTCTAAAAAGCTGGACCACAGTGACAGTCTAAATAGCAAGCCAAGCACAACTGCCAGCAATCGGAGGAACTTGACGTGTTCGGAGAGGCGATGCTTGTTTCTTTGCTTTGCAGATGCCCTTGACTGATACAGAAAAGATGTTTCTGCATTCACAAAAATACATAAAGCAGAATGGCACCCAACCACTTTCTATCCCTTTCTCAAAAGAGAAAATGCAATAATGTGAAAAATACAAAATGTAAAAGCAACAATGTGATACAACTTCAGTTTCCAGAACATCTGTTGGTCACTTTGCTGTGACCTCGTCCCCAGTTCCTCTCACACGACTGTTCCTTTATTTCTGCCTTCTCCTGGGGCCAGCAGCATCCCTAGCTGTAACTAACAATGGCTGTTCAGTCTGTTGGACTAGACCACACTGAGGCTGGAGGTGTCAGTGTGTGTAGCCTTAGATACCTGTGTGGTTCTCAGCAGCCGATCTTACTCTTAGCAGACGCCAACAATATGAATATGCCACGGGGTTCTTTTGGTTTTGCTTGTTCTGTTCATTTTATGTAATGGTTACTTCCCTCATGGCTGTGACAAAATCCTAATGAGGAATGACTTATTTTGACTCAGGTATCTGGGGATTTCACTGCATCACGAAAGTTAAGGCGTGACCGCGGGAGTCCAGGTAGGCAGAAGTATGAGGCAGCTGCTCATTTGACTGGGCCAAGGTGCAGAGCTGAGACAGGGCTGCACTCCAAAAGCATACCCCAGACAACACATGCCATCAGCCAGGCCTCGCTTCTTCAAGGCTGTGCCACCAACGAGGGACCAAGTGACACCCATAAGGCCGTGAGAGCTATTTTACATCAGACCGTAGCGTTAGGACTGCATTAGTACTTCATAGCTCCTTGAGCGTGGTTTATCCACGGTCCTGACTAGTCACACTCACTGTTATTGTGCCGCTTTCTATGATACCAGAGGGAAACCTGGGAATGAATGAAACCTCCATTCTGCAGGGTTACACTCTGCACACAAAGCGGTGGGAAGACGGAAGAGCTGGGACGGAGGGTGGGGGATGATTTCTCCCAGCACAGTGGGATGCTGATTTCCACCATGTTGTGCTGAGAAGCCTGAGATTACATGCCCATGATCTTCACAAGACTGAAACCTTCAGCACCCCATCATGGAAGCGGGAGGGGCCCTAGGACCCCAGTCTTCCCCCATTTAATGGACGTTTCGGGGGTGTAGCCATTGCTTGGGTGCACATGCTTCAATGGGCAGCGCTAAGGAAACTCTTCTATCGGAGCACACACACTCTCATACACTCACACACACTCACACACACATGCACACACGCTGGGGTGAGGGAGAGAGAAAGGGAGGAGAGGAGCTAGTTTGAAAGAGCAAAGGGGTTAGTAGAGAGCAAGAGGGTGACGAATGAGGTGTGGGTGTGGCTAAAGCACATTATGTACACGTGTGAAAACGTCACAATGGATCCATTAGTGTGTATAATAAATAAATGTTAATGAAAACCTCAGGAAAGGGGAGAGAGCTAAAATACACTGCCCATGAGCCTAGAGAAGGGACAGTCAGTGTGCTGCGGAGAGGAAAAAGCACTTGAACGCAGGGATCAGAACACCCGCAGATGTCAGTGTGGCCATGCGGGGTGGCAGGAGAGGGTGGGGAAACAGGGATGGATGGCTTGAGAAAGGGAGAAGGGGCAGAGTCCCCACCCAGAGTGCTGTGCCTAAGTGCTGTGCTGAGAAGCCTCTAAGGCTCAGCCTTGCACAATGGAAGCTGCAAGGTACCAGCAAAATGTGCTGCTGTGAGCATCTGGATTTGTTGAAATTACTAATCACACCCAGAGTCCTATAATAATTTCTGACACTCAATAGACATGGATATATTTTCCCACATAAATGGCTTTGTTTATAAGAATATGTCAGGCCTGGGCCCTGCCGTGTATAATTTGCATAGAGACATGCTGGCTTTTCCAGCTAAGTGGAGAAAGTTGTCTTGGTTGTAAAAAAGAAAATATCTAGATTATTCAAATAGTTTTAAGTCTCATCCTTCAATATAAAGGTTTTCGTTGTTTCTAAGTTAACTGATCTGATAAGATAGCAGAGTCCAGCTGCTGAGGTTAACCCGTGGACACAGGTTGCCCTCTGTTGGCAGTTAGTTACTTTGGCAAAGTATCCATAGGTGTCACCTATATTTAATAATTGTATCAACCATGATATGGTAGGGAAAATTGTGACAGTCTCTTGAGTAAGACGGTTTTGCATTTCTGGCTTTGGTTAATTGTTATTTAACTGTCTTTCTTTTGTCAGAGCACCACCTCAAATCAGGCGTCCCAATCGAGAAGTGAGGCCCCTGCGGAAAGACGTGGGAGCGGGAGCCCGGGGACTTGTGGGCCGAGCACACCAGATATCGAAGAGTGACAAACCTGCAAGTCGGGACAAGGACTATAGAGCAAGAGGGAGAGATGACAAGGCAAGACTCCGGTTCATTCCCTTACAGCCTGGGCTTTGGTGGATACTGTGGTTGGTGTTGAATTCTCAGGGTTCCTTGGTGTTCTTTATATTTCAAAGGCCACATTGCAATACACACAATATCGGAGGTGTAGTAAACACACACACGGGGGTATTAGTGTATTGATAAAGTGGATCTGGGTCCCTGGAAGGCTGTGGGCAGCATTCATGAGTCGTTCATGAGACAGCCCTACTCCATTTTCAGAGACGAAAAACCCCTAAGGTACAGGATGGGTACTCCAGTTGTCTCCCAGTGAGGGACAGACACCCCCTTCCCTCACCCACCATCGAAGTCTGGATTGGATTTGAGGGAAGAAATCTGCCCCTGAATCAATCTCAATTTTTAAGTGTGAGTCTTCAACTGAGAGCAAGAGGAGCCAGCAACAGCTGTCAGAGTCACACGTGTGCCTCCGGGTTATAAGCGGTTCTCGTTTACAATGTTTCTGAGTAACTGTCTGTCAATGACAAGCTGCGTATTCAGCCTATCAGTGGAGAATCAACCTTTCTTATTTCTACCGTTGTTGAGGAGGTAGGAGAGATACTCTGAGTCACCACAGAAATAAAAGGAACTACTTTTTAAAAAACAAATATGGAAGTGTCATGCTAACTTGAAAAGTGTAGTTGTCTCTGATCTCATTATCACGACAGAGACTAGAGTTTCTGAGGCTGCTTTGAACATGAAGATGGAGAGATCACGGGGGCTGTTATAGATTCCTCTTTCAATCATTTGGTTGGGGTGTGGCACCAAAAAAAAAAAAAAAAACAAACAAAAAAAAAAAACAATGAAATGAGCTAGGCCAGAAAAATCAGATTATATTGCCCAAAATAAAGATAGTATTATCTTGAAAATATTTAGTTAATTAAGTTTACAAGCATTTAGTTCTAGAAGCTCTCGAGGTGGCCTGTGGCCTGCCGAGGAGCTTAATGACAGAGCTGTTAAGGCACACTGATCGAGTAGGAGCAAGGCCTGGAGTTTGTCTGCTTTTGGTTCTCCGTGTTGATTCCTACCGCCCATTAAGATCCCAGGTTTAGGCTCACTGTGCGGGTGCACACCCTTAGTCCCAGCGCCCAGGCAGACAGGCAGGCAGAGCTTTGGGAATTCAAGGCTAACCTGGTCCATGTAGTAATAAACAAAAGCAAAAAATGGTTATATACTTGTGTAATCTCATAGTCTAATAGATTATTATTCATGTATAGAATTCTGAAAGCTGCTTCTATTACTTTATAGGTCTAAAAAATTAAGGATAAAAAGAATTTATTCTGGGCCCATTAGATGGCTCAGCAGGTGAAGGCCTTTACACTAAATCAAATCCTGTCAAGGGTCCTGGCCTACTTGCCTTCTAACTGTGTGTTTAGGAGTGCAGGACACACAGCAGCAGTGGGAGCACTGCTCTCCGTGGGTGCTGCACACTCTGTTGTCGCTCTGACACTTTGGAATCTATGTGTGCCCAAGTTTTAGAACACAATGTGATATGGTGTGAAAGAGTCTTATTTTATTTTAATTATTTTTAAATGGAATTCAGGTTAAAGTAGGGTGACTTACATTTCTCAGCATACTTCTATCTTGACTTTAATTTTCCATTAATTTTTTTTGTCAAAAAAAAAAAAAAAAAAAAAAAAAAAAACACTGGTTAAAAAAATACTGGTAAATTTTGTGAGAGATTGCATCTTTTTTTTTTCCACTTCTTTTTAAACTTTTGATAGGTTTCAGACTAGGTCTAAGTGTAAAATGCTGTTTTTGAAATAAGCAGCAGTCTTTTTGCACAATGATTTGATGTTGAGGCCATGTTTCTTTTTTAATCCTGAGAACCACAGGATTGTCCACATAGCCAGTGCGTACCGTAATTTAACACATTTTTACTGGCTATATACTTAGTGTTAGTCATACAACAAACATAAACTCAAATGTAAACGAATAAAGTGTACCTGGCTGTCATCCCAGCACTCAGGAGGTTGACACAGGATGGTCATGAGCTTGGCTCCACTGAGTTACACAGTGAGACTTTGTCTCACATAGAGGACGCCTGCCTGACATCTGGTTATTCCTCATTGCCAGCAGGAGTGGCACGAGCAATTAAGCTGTGCTTTTGGTATTATTTGAGTGTACCCAGTGTCTTGGTCTATTTGGATGCTATAGTAAAACACTAGATCATTTTGTAAACGGCTGAACCTCAGGCGGGTGAAGGCATCTTTTGGCCTCTTAATGGCAACATACTTGAGACTATGTTTTGACATGACGTTTGGAGGAGCCTGCATGCTCAGACTATAGCACATGCAGGAACTGAATTTACCATTTTGTCATTTAAGCTTAGTGTCAATGTAGAAGTATGCTGAGAAATGTAAGTCACTCTACCTCACCCTGAATTCTATCTTAAAAGGATGTGCATCTTTAGTCATGCAGTAAAGGGGCACTGGCCATTTTCACCAAGAATTAATTGACAATAAGTTATATTTTTACAATTCTTGAGAATCAGAGTTTTATGTAGAAATAACAAATGCCTTTTTTAATTTAGAAAGGATATATTACAAGTAAATATGGGGGAATAGAAGAAATGTCTTTATATTATCTTAAAGAGTAAACATAAGTTAGAAAGCTCAGATTCTCAAATGCTGGCCATGTTGCCTTAGCTAATTTTTGGTTAGTGAGCAGTGTCCTGCGTGATCCCATGGTCATGGTTACATGTGCTTCTAAGTGGAATTCAGATTAAAGGAGGGCCAGGCACGCTCCCAGAGTTCACTGCTCTCGGTACATTGAATATAACCAATGGTCTTGGTGAATGCTGGTCTTGTGGTTCGCTTTGCGACACAGACATGGCGGGACACTGGACACCAGACTGGACTATTCTGTTGACACCTGCCAACTGATGAACATGAGCCGTCACATGTGAACAGTGACTTAAGACACTGCATAAATCATAGTTGAACATTTTATGAATTATTATCTCATGTGAGGTGCTGATGTGTGTTGAAGAACTGGAAATGTGTGTGTTCATATATAATTATGTGCATACATATATATGCACATGTGAGCCCATAGCAGATATGCTTAACATAAGCCACATGTGGCAGTTGGTCCATGATTTAGGAAAGACAAACGTCCAGTGTTCTTGATGGACTTCAGAGAACACTTGCCCTGATCGGGCCCACTCACATCCCCGTCTCCCTGTGATTGCGGTGATGGAGGAATTCAGTGTAGCCGTGGATGCTGGCTGGTGACTTGGTTTCTTTGGTAAGATGGTAGTAAAGCAGTGAAAGGCACAGGATCTTGGAACTTGGCTCATTTCTCTGTGACTCATGCAGCACTGATGAATAGGACCATTTTCAAATGTTAGGAGAATAGTTATTTTTAGTGTTTTTCTATATTGTAAAAACAGTAGAAACCACATGTGTGTATATGTGCACATGTGTGTATGGTACACATATGTATGCAAGTGTGTTTGTCTAGGTGTGGGTGCCCGTGCATGTGCATACCTGTGTGTGGAGGTCAGAGGTGGACACCTGGTGTCTACTATTCTCCACCTTGTCTTTGGAGACAGGGTCTTTAATAAGGGTCCTGCTGACCCTAAGCTGTAGTTGGTGAGGGCGACTGGCCAGCAAGCTCTGGGTCCTCTTCTGTCTTCCTCCCACTGGGATTACAAGTGGCATTGCCACGCCCAGCTTTTCACCTGCACACTGGGCATCTGCATTGAGGTCTTCCTGCTTTCCCGTGGGGTTTTACCCTCTGAGCATCCAACGAGATACTTTAAGGCTGACGTTGCATTGACATTTTTATCTTCACTTTTAAAACTCTAATCAGTCAACAGCACTAAAATGAGCCCTAACTTAGAGCACTTACCAGTTTCTGTGGGAGAGCTGAGTCTGTGATGACAGGCTCAGCATCTTACCCAACCCCTACATGAGGTGGGTGATTCCTATTCTGCAGGGTTTCCACCATGCATATAGATTGAAGAAACTTCTAGAGCACAGATAGTGGTAATCTGTGTGTGTGTGTGTGTGTGTGTGTATTAAGCTGTTGATGAGGTTTAATAGTATTAAGTGTGTTTGACAACTAGCTTATAAAATTTTTAAAAATAAAATAATTGTCTATCATAAACCAAAAAGACAGTTTCTGTAGTAACACTTGTAGCTTTCTTATCATAAATGTGACCATCCCAGATCAAGAAAGACCATTGGCACCTCGGGAATCAGAAGCTCTGGTCCGGATCTCTCCTGGTCTTTGCTGATTCCTTCTCTCCTAGGGTGACCAGCACTCTGTGCTATGATGCCTTATGAGTTAGTAGCATCTTGTTTGAGGATGCTGCTGTTTTAGGGATTAGTAGCACCTGTTTTTAGAAGCTGGATTTTTGACTTTTACTTTTTCTTTCTTTCTTTCTCCGTGTAATATGTTTGTAATATTTCTCTATGCTTTTGCTGATACTGTACATCAATTCTCATAATTACACACTATTATGTACAATTAAATGTTTCCTTGTGAGTAGAATTTTGAGTTGTCTAGTCTGGAACTGTTGATTAGTGCCAGTTTGGAGAGTTTTTCCTTCTCTGATGTGCATCTATTTTTAGTAAGTACACATTAGGGGCGTGTAGGCTTAGATTTTTCAAAACTTACTTTAATAAGGATCCTCTAGCGCTTCAGCCTCCCTTCTAGTCCATGGATCAAAGTCAAGGACAAAAGAAAGTTAGCAGGACAGGGCGATTCCTGGGGCGATTCCAAACACAAATCAGCAGCAGCAGTCCAGTCGGCAAGCACTGAACCTGAATCAGTAGCGGCTGGATCCAGAAGAAACCAGGAGGCTCCAATAATTTGGCACAAGTTTGTACTTGAGGCACATGGTCCTGTGTCCTCTAACCTCAGCCAAAGCCACACAGGGCAGAGGGCTCTGTTTGCTTCCTTGCTGTATTCTCTGTGCCTAGAACAGAGCCTGGCACACTAAACCTGGCATAAACACTGTAGAAAGGGCGTGCGTATTGGTAAGCAGAGAGCCTGTTGTGGATCTGTTGGTACACTCCTGGTGTTCTCGTCGGGCATGCGGGGCGCTGCATCTTTGTCAGTAAGTGTCGCTCTGCATTGTCTGCCTGCGTTGCTTTGTGGGACAGTAGGGCTCTGGTGGGCTGCAGGCTGGGATCCTTGGCTAACATTTCCCGTGTTACTGAGTATGTTAATGGATATGCTGATAAGTGCTAAGTTCCCAGGACGCAGATGCTGTGAGCAGTGCAGATGTCAGCTGTTAGTGGAAGACAGAAGCATGAAAAAGATGATATAGAATTAGCATTTTACAGAAGACGTACTGGAGCTGGAGAGATGGCTCAGTGGTTAAGAGCACAGATTCCTCTCCTAGAGGACCTGAGTTTGGTCTGATGATTCACAACCCTGTAACTCCAGCTCTGGGGGGTGGGGATCTGATGTCCCTGGCTTACACACACACACACACACACACACACACACACACACACACAAACAAAATTTAATATGTATAATTATTATATTGAGGCTGAGAATGTAGTACTTTGATAAAAGTGCTTATCCAGCCATGGATGTAATCTTCAGCACTAAGAAAAAGAGGGAGGGAAGGAGGGAAGAGAGGAGGGAGGAAGGGAGGGAAGGGGGAAAGAAAGAAGGAAGGAAGGAATAAAATAATGATATGTCTAAGAAACCTTGCATTTGTTTGTGGCTATTGCGTCCGGGTAGCAGAGGGTAAGTTGGACTTGAGAGAAGCATATGAAGGGGCTCAGGCCGTCCACAGTTCAGCCGAGACATTCCGGCGACTCTATGTGGTTCACTGCCCGACAAACAGGAAAATGCTTATGCTGATCTGAAACCCGCCTCTTCTGTTGCTTCATATGGTCTCCGCAGTGTCAGAGAAGCGTGTGGGCGGTGGTGTTCCAGTAGCAGTTCCTCAGCTTATGTGGCCCACGTTTCCTGGAATCCTCCTCCAGTGCTGTGACGTGTGAGCCATTTATCAGCTGGTCACCCTTCAGTGGTGTAGTTCATTCAGTGATGGGTCTGCGAAGTACACAGCGCAGAGCAATTGCTGTCTGGATCTCAATCACTCAGTCCCACCGTGTGAGAGGCTGCAAAGGAAAATGCACATGCTATTTGCATTTGGGGACAGGTTGTGCCAGTCACTGACTGTAAGCTATAAATATTTGCTTTGTCACTTAGAGCTTCGTTTTCTTCAGATAGAATGAGAGGCATTACTTACAGAAGATCCTTATGCAAGGTGTCTTGAATGACTTAGAAATGAGTACAAAGAAGCTAACTATTTTGCTTTAGTGAAAAGAAAAATGTCTGTAGCTCCCACAATGTCAAAGGGTTGCTAATTCTCACCTGAATGACTTGTGCACAAATCTAAGGAAAGAGCTCGGAGGTCACTCTGTGACATTCCAGTCTCGTGTTCTGTGTAAGTCCCAGTGTGCCAAGCAATGGTGTAAGCTTCACTGCTTGAAAGCTGTGTGTTTTTTAAAGTAGTGCAGCTAACCGGCTGCTTCTGCCCAGGCACATGGCATGTGTACTAGCTCTCCCCGTCCTAATTTATGTTTGTGATAAGGACACTTCTCACCCACTTTCACTGTGATTTTGCTGTAGCCTCGCAGGTTTGCCCTCCTCTCATTTCTTGGTTTGACTGGCCTGGTCATTCACTGGCCCGCACTGGCGTCTCCTCTCTTCAGGAAAGGCTTTTACGTCTTTGATTCCTCCCCCTTCCCATCATTTTCCCCCTGTGGTAGTCACTAGGGTTGTCTGAAGTGCAGGTCAGATTGGGTGCCGCCCATTTGTCCATCCTGCCCTCAGTCATGTTGACAGCTCAACAGCTCAGCTTTCCCACACAGAACTAGATAGATGGTCAGTGGGGGTCCACAGTGTATCCCCACTCTGCCTTGAAACCATGCTTGCAATCAGGTGAGCTGTGTAATACCTGCTTGCAGACACCTTCAGATGCTCCCATGACTCCCATTTCTTTGAGACAGAGATAGGGCTTTTCCTTCCTCTCGGTGTGTGAGGAGCTTCCCTGTCATGTGGGCATTGGTGTAAAAGTGAAATTTTAACCTCACTTTCCAAGTCTCAAATCACGTTGGCTCCTGTTGATGCTGTCACTGCGTTGTTTCTAGAACACTGGAAAATGGTCGTAGCATTCCCAGGGATTGACTCATAGCCATGGCCTAGCCACGCCGTAAAATGTGATCTGAGATAGAGCTTGTTTTAAGTTGGTCGATACTGTTTGCTGTGTCCTGACGCTTAGAAGCTTGTTTTAGTACATGCCGCCTTAATTAAGCACTTAGCCTAGCCCTAGCACCAGTCTGCCCAAGTAAGTAAGTCCTAAGATCAGGTCACCAGAATACTGTTTGGCCATTTACTCAGAAGATCAGAACATCTGCCACATGAGCCATTTGGCTCTCTTTTGGTACTGATTGTACGTCTCTGTTTATCTCAGAAGTAGAACTGGAGAAGTCTGCTCTGTTCTGTGGTCTCCTCACTGGAACCCTTTGCCCTTCATTTTATATCAGAGAGAAACAGGGCTGATGCTCTTGAAGGGGCGTGGCTCCACTCATTACCGTCTTCTTGTGGCTGAAATCCCTGAGAACTCAGCATTTTCACATTCACCTCCACAGCACGGCAGGGAGCTTGCAGAGCCCTGTCCCTCATAGATTCACAGCCTCGAATTCTTTCTTTTTCTTAAAGCCACCATATTAGTAAAAGAATTTAGGATAGATTAAACTCTTCTTCAGGTCTTGAACCTGTGGCTGAAAAGGTCCTCTGAGCAATGAGTCTGAACAGTTCTGAGCCGAGGGAGGTGGGAGAGCTTGGATCTTACTACACTGCTCGGGGCCATGATGAGTAACTCTGTGATGGGGCCCCAAAAGCTGTCCTGGAGGTGACCACTGAGTCCTGTGTGGTGACTCAGTAGCCAGGGAAAGCTTGTAAGTACAAGCCAGGTCCATCTTGCCTGTAGCCTTTGTGCTGGCTGCTTTGGGGGAATCTGTCTGCTCGGCTATTCACTGCACTTGTTAATCATTTCCATTAGCTGAGAAATTGGACAACCATGAAAGGGGCTGCTTTAGGAAGACAGGAAGGCCTGAGCTATATTTTCTGTCCCAGCCTTTACCTGTAAATGGAGTCTGAATTAGTCTTTACATTTCATCTTAGTCAAAAGGCAGAGAAGCACCAGGTATAGTGGCGCTTGAGGCAGAAGCAGGCGGATCTCTCTGAGTTCGAGGCCAGCTTGGTGTGCAAAGCAAGTCCAGGACAGTCAGGGCTCTTTTGCAAAAAAGCAAAGAAGCACTTAGTTACTTGGCTTTCCCAAGGCCTGTTTTCCTTATCCATAAAGAAAGGAAAGCAGCCGGGGCGTTGGACTGTTACATTAAATGAGCATTGTATGAGGTTCTGTCACAAGGGCAGTGCCCAGTAATTCATTTCCCCTTTGCACATCAGCTGTCTGTTTTCTAGGAGAGGTGCACGTGCTTTGAATCCAGTGAGTCAGAGGCAGGCTTCCCCCCATCGGATCCAGTGAGGGCCAGTGAACTCCCACCTGGAACTGCCCCCCAAGGAATTTAGACGTGATTCGGGTTACATAAGTCTGACCAGCTGAGACACTTCTGCTGAATTAAATCGGGTAGGATGGCATCTAGGCAATCAGAAGATACTGTTCTAAATACTAAGAAGGTATTTTTAAGGAGATTTCTCTGGGCAGGAATGAGGCTCAGTGCTAAGGTACTTGCCCAGCATATACAGGCTTGAATTTCACCCCTAGCCTCTGCCCCATGTACACTCCCTAGATACATGGACACACAAGCACACACACACACACACACACATATATGTATACATGCACATACATGGACACACAGATGCATTATATATATATTGACAGCTTAATGATATCAATTAGAGTTATTTTATTACTGGCCATAACTTCTTTTACTCATGCCTCCAGGCAAGGAAAAATATGCAAGACGGCGCAAGTGATGGTGAGATTCCCAAGTTTGATGGTGCTGGGTATGACAAGGATCTGGTGGAAGCCCTGGAGAGGGACATTGTGTCCAGGAACCCTAGCATTCACTGGTGAGAGTCTTGAGTTATAGTAGTGAAGAAAGCTCATCGTAGGGGTGGTTTGCTGTGAATCTTCCCTCCTCCCCAGTCTCCTGATGTTTTCATCTGTAATAACTGTTCTGTCAGCGTCTGACCAAGGATGCTTTACATGTTAGCTTGTTGTTGACATGCTGACAGAGTTTGCTAGCTGTCTAATGTATTCTAATTAATAATGCCAGGATGTTCTCACTGGTCATTTTTGTATAGTACGAATTAGAATGCAGTCTTAATAAAGGACAGTTTTGTAAGTAAACCTATTTAAAGTAATAACCTTTGGCCACAAATCAGAGGCGTGGCTTGAGTAAGCATTGCCACTGTTCTTTCAAAGGGATGACATAGCAGATCTGGAGGAAGCTAAGAAGTTGCTCCGGGAAGCTGTTGTCCTTCCCATGTGGATGCCTGACTTTTTCAAGGGGATTAGAAGGCCGTGGAAGGTGAGTATGTCCAACAGCCTTGGAGTGTGGATGCTTGTTTAACAAAAGCCACCACTACTATGGACCTGTGTGCTAACACCATCAGTCAGCCAGTCGGGCGGCTCACATTCACCCCACTCCTGGGTGGAATTTGTAGTTGAGATATCCTTCAGCCACACAGCAAGAGAGATGGGCTTACAGCAGTGAGGCTGCTGTCTTCAAAGCCATGTGTTCAGCTGCTGAGGTAGGGGCTAATTTTTAAGCATGTTTGGATGTCTCTTTCTGTAAATAAAAAGTTAAGCAAATTAAACTATGTGTTGTGTGTGTGTGTGTGTGTGTGTGTGTGTGCGCGCGCTCATGCATGTATAACAGTGCAAGTGACTCCACAGACCAGAAGAAGGCATGAGATTCCCTAGAGCTGGAAATACAGGTGCTTGGGAGCCTTATGTGGGTGCTGGGAACAGAGCGCAGCTCCTCTGTGAGGGCAGTGCATTCTCTTTACCACTGAGCCATCTTCTTAGCCCCAGAACAGTTATGCATTCTTCCCACAGGCTAGAATTATAGCCACCATACACGCTCAGACTGACAATTATGGGCTTATCTCTGGCTGCCTCTGACATGAGAGACACCTGGAGAAAGAACTGTCTTGTTTCCTTAGCTTGTGTGTTCATTGTTTTGAGACAGGGTCTCTATGTGACCCTGGCTGTCCTGGCACTTGCTCTGCAGACCAATCGGACCTTGAACTCAGAGATCCACCTCCTCTGCCTCCAGAGTGCTGGGATTGAAGGTGTGAGCCACCACATCTGGCATTCATCTTCTTGATACACTTGCTCAATGCACTGATCTCAGCATCTAAATATTCTGCGTTTTTTAACTCATCTTGAAATTTCAGGGTGTGCTGATGGTCGGCCCTCCAGGGACTGGTAAGACTATGCTGGCTAAAGCTGTTGCCACTGAATGTGGGACAACCTTTTTCAACGTCTCTTCTTCTACCCTGACATCTAAGTACAGAGGCGAGTCTGAGAAGTTGGTCCGTCTGCTGTTTGAAATGGTAAGTGACTGATGCTGTATTTGGATTTCCAAATGCTGTTTGTTTGGGCATGTGATTCCTCATAATCCAGGTCTGTGTACCTTGCGATCTTCTGAGAGAGCAGTCTGGCGTTTTGTACTAATTGTAGACACATCGATCATAGTGGATTTTGTAGGATACTTAGTGTGTGCTCAACATATCTTTCTCTATGTGATGGAGAAAGGCCCTTTGGCATCCTGTCCAGTGAGGGTGATTGGCAGTTTGGACATCAGGCACACTGATGAGACAGAATACCTTAGAAGTCAGCTAGAGGCAGATCTGTCATTAGATACTGGTTTATTTAAAACTGTTGCCTACTGGTTTATTTAAAATTGTTGCTGGGAAGATTTTTTTTTTCCATGATAGAAATTTCTCATCATAAAACACGAAAGAATTGCCAGGCGTGGCAGCATATGCCTTGGGGGGCAGGCAGGTGGATCTCTGAGTTTAAGTTTGAGGCAAGTGCAGTTTACATAGCCACTTCAGACCAATTAGAGCTGCACAGTGACACCGGCCTTAAAATGATGGCAAACAAACAAAAAGTGGAAAAATAATATGATGAATCTCTACGTATCTTTCACCCAGCATCACCAACTATGTAAGCTTTAGTTTTGAATTGGCTTTTCCTAAAATGATTGTCAGGGATAAGGTAGTGGTGGCACTCCTAATAGGCAAAAACCACAGCCTCCATTCGCCACTATTTTAGAAGGAAACCAAAAGCTAATTAAAAACACAGAGCGCTTTATGAGATCACTAAATGGTTGCTTTAACATATTCTTCCCAAGGCTAGGTTCTATGCCCCCACCACCATCTTCATCGACGAAATCGATTCTATCTGCAGTCGAAGAGGGACGTCTGACGAACATGAGGCAAGCCGCAGAGTCAAGTCCGAGCTCCTCATCCAGATGGATGGTATGTAACGTAATGAGTGTCTCAAACTGTTTGTCTAGAGTTGTGCTCTGAAATTCTTAGTGAACGAATCAGAAGGCAGCAGTGACTCACTTTTAATCCCTCGCTCAATCACCCACTTGTTTATGCATCCAAAGGACTCCCTGGATACTTACAGTGAACCGTGTCCTGGTCAGGGCTCTAGGTGATGGAGCACAGGCCTTCTATGCCCACCAAGGCTCTAAAGGTGCGACTGGCCTTCAGACCATTGGAGGGCTCTGCAGGGGCTACATGGTTTCAATAATAACATCAAAGCACATTTACTGGTTTTGACTTTGATTTAATTCTCTCACAAGTATGTACCAGAGTATTCCAGGGATCCTGAAACTTGGGAGTGTCCCAAAGCACGGAGGCAGAAGCAGAGGGGGAGGGCAGCTAGTCTCTTATTCACTCAGATGCCGAGCCATGTGAGAAGTCTTCTAACCAAGACTTGAACACTTTTGAAAACGATGGTTGTCTTTCATAAGATACGTTGTTTATCTTAATTTGATGAGTCATGGAGAATACTTTTACAGTGAGTTAATAGTTTGAACATTCAATATCTATCTGTGTCTGTCTGTCCATTCGTCCGTCTGTCTGTCCATTCGTCCGTCTGTCCGTCCATCCATCCATCCATCCATCCATCCATCCATCCATCCATCCATCCATCTACTTACCGTGCTGGGGCTAGAACTTGGAGTCTTGTGTCTGATAGGCAAGCACCACTGAGCCAATGTCTACCCTTTCTGTGCTTCAGTTTCTAATAGCAAATATTGGCAGACATAATCCATACAATGAGAACTCCTTAGAGTTCCAGAGATTCTTAAGAACATCAAAAGTTCTGAGGCCAAACCTTTGAGACTAGCCAGCTGCTATGTCAGAGGCAAATAGCTGATTAGAATGTCACACAGTAGTCCCCTCTGTGGCAGAAGGAAACTCTGGGTATAGGAGTCACAGTGGTCACAGTGGGAGGACTGCAGCTTGAGAGGCAGATGAGCTTTGATGCACTGGCTAGAATTGTCCAGAAGAAGAGGAAAAGCATTTGGGGAGCCATGAAAGAGAGTTAGGGGTGCAACACTTCTAAGCTCACTCTGGTAGTTGTGTGAGTTACAACAGACAGTTTAAGCAGTCTGCAGGAAAAGAGAAAAATGTGTCTACAATATCCAGCAAGTGTTGTTTCTGATCATCCACCAGCTTTGGACACCCAGTGTCTTGGTTACTATCTTGTTTCTGTGAAGAGACATTACAACCAAGGCAACTTATAGAAGAAAGCATTTAATTGGGGTCTTGCTTACAGTTTCAGGGGGTTCATCATTAGTATCACAGTGGGGTGCCTGGCAGGAATAGTGCTGGAGAAATGGCTTGAGAGCTCACATCTGATTTGCAACCTGGGCTGGGCTTTTGAAACCTCAAAGCCCACCCCCAATGATATACTTCCTCAAAAACAAAAACCACACCTCCTAATTCTTTCCAAACAGTTCCACAAACTTGGCTTCAGAGCTCACACATCTGAGCCAATTGGAACCATTTTCATTCAAACCACTACACTTAGGATAGGTACTTAACATTATGTGGCACACAGTGCCAGGCTCTTAGACACCAACAATGACATCGTGTACCAGGCCACCTGTTCTTCAGTCAGTCCATTTCAGTGCCTGCTTATAGATGAAAGGAAGCAATGTGTTTATCTGAGAGGAAAGCGTAACAGAAAACATTAGATATTTAAAATTGGGGCCAGGACATAACTGAATACACATTCAGCTAGCAGGATTTCATTCAACATTAGGGCTGTTTGTTAGTTGGAGAACTTTATTCCTCATAAGGATAATTTAAGAAGACACTTATAATGATTTATTTATTATGCATGTTGAACTGGGTTGCTCGAAATCCACTATTTTGATAATCATGTTTGTGAACTTATGTATGAAATATTCCACTGTGCATTGCCCTGCGCCAATTGTGAACCCTCAAAGTTTTTGTTGTTCGTTTGTTGTTGTTTTTGTTTTTGAGACAGAGTCTCTTTATTCTTTAAATCTTGCTTTCTTCAAACTTTCTAAATAGACCAGGCTGGCCTTGAACTCACAGATTCATCTGCCTCCACCTCCCAGGTGCTGGGATAAAAATGTACACTACCATGCCCTGAAAGAAGTTTTAATCCTAAAACTGTAATCGTGAAGAAGCAGACAATGCTTTTTCTGCTCATAGACCACTATGCAGTGTTTCAGCTGTTCTCACTTCTTGAGAAAGCCAACTAAATCTCTCTCTCTCTCTCTCTCTCTCTCACACACACACACACACACACACACACACACACACACACAATCAGAAAAGAGGTAATTTATAGAGAAAACATGAAAGGACCAAGTGGGCCGCAGACTCTGAGTCTTCAGAAGCAATATGCACTGTTTTCTTACAGCAAGACTGGAGAGCCCTGCCCTGGGTTGCTGAGTTCTTCGGCTCCTCAGCTGTGCTCTGTGTTGATGCATGGTTTTGCTCGAGGTCACAGAGGTGGTGAAGTTGCCTCACTGAGGCCCCACCAAGAGCTGTGGCTAACACTTGGAGATTCTGGCTGAGGGAAGGGGTTTCAGTGGCCATCACAGTGACACTGACAGCCTTCTCACTGCTCCCTGTGCCCAGGAGTTGGAGGAGCCTTAGAAAATGATGATCCATCCAAAATGGTGATGGTCCTGGCTGCTACGAACTTCCCATGGGACATCGATGAAGCTTTGCGCAGGAGACTAGAGAAAAGGATCTACATTCCTCTCCCGACAGGTATGATGCCTTCCTTTTACTGGATTTGGAACTTTCTGCCATTGCCTGTTGACCCTTTTCTGTTTATTTATATTTCTGCATCACTGGCGCTTTGTTTGGAGACCTCTGTGGTGTTAGAAGGCCAGTCTGGGTGATGGAAATATAGACCCTGTGCTGGCCTCTGCATCTCAGAGAATACAGAGCAGTATTTGTGCTGATACGTTTGGTACCATTTGAGTTTTTACTTTTAAAATCGGATTTCACTAGTCCTTATTTAAATATTTTTAAAATGTTGGCTTAGGTACTTTGAAAAGTGATTTCCTCTTGAGTGTTGAATTCTTGAGTGTTGAATTTTTCAATCTTTTTTCTTTGAGATACATGGATATGTAACGAAAGGTGTGTGTGTATCTTAAGTGTATGATTGGATGAGTTCTTTTAACTGTATTGTCAAGTTGAATCTATATCCTAGAAAGGATGTGGGAACTTTCCGTTACCCCAGAAAGCCTGTGTGCCTCAGACTTCACCCAACTCTCCAATGGCCCTCCATCACTGCCGACCAGCTTCTCTTTCCCTAAGCTTTGTATACACGGGGTCATGACAGTGTACAGTCTGAGATCTGCACATGTGACTATATCTGCATCAGTTTCTTCTCCATGTAAAGGTGCTGCTGTGTGTTGCTTCCTCTGTTGATGGGCACAGGAGTTGTTTCTAATTTTTGGCTATTATTATTTTATGAATGACTGGTTTTTGGTCTTTGGGATCATATGAATAGGATAGATCAGTCAATCTTTATAAGACTGATGCTGTGTTTACTTCTAGCAAGGCACCTGCACTTAACTTTATAGGAAATACCCAAACCTGAGTGGTCACACTATGTTATATTGTTATATTGTCACGGTCATTATCACTGTCACCAGTGCTTCTGTTATTGCTCTGGTCTGTGTGAAATGGCATCTCACTGTGTCAGTCTGTGTTCTCTGATGACTTAAGATATTGAGCATCTTTCCAGGAGCTTATGTAGTATTTCCTTCTGTTTTATAATTTTAATATTTTATTCATGCTTTATATAAATTCTCTTTATATTCATGTTTTTTATAGTTTTGTCTTCCAGTTCGTAGTTTGCTTTTCAATTTTCTTAAAGTCGTTTCTGGATAGCCAGAGTATTTTAAACTGGTAAAGATCTTTTTTCAAGGCTTTTGTTTTGTTTTGTTTTGTTTTTTATTAATAGGGCTTCCTGTATCTTAGGAAATGTTTGCTTATCCCCAGGCTGCAAAGTTTTCTTCTTCTGTTGACTTTTAGAAACTATATTTAGCTCTGTGATTCTCCTTGAATTAGTTGTATGCATAGGTTGGCTTTTATTTCTTCTATGTGTATATTCAGTTCTAATACCATTAAAAGGAACTTTCTCAATTTAATAAAAATCTTAAAAACTGGCATCTTGCAGAGTGTATTCTAGACAGCAATGGACTTGAATTAAGAAACAGTAAGATATTTAGATTACCCCAATATTTTACTACTAAACAAGTTAACTCTGAATAACAAAGGGGTTCAAGAAAATTAGAAAAATAGAAAATATTTTATCTTGGTAAAAAACTATGTCACACTAAATATTGTGATATGGCATAGTAAATTTAAGGTCTGTAGACATGTATATTATAAAGGAAGGATTGAAGGGTGGAGAGATGGCTTAGCAATTAAGAGCACTGACTGTTTTTCCAGAAGTCAAATTTCCAGCAACCATACCATGGCTCATAACCATCTGTGATGAGATCTGGTGCTCTCATATCTGTGTGTATGAAGACAGCTACAGTGTGCTCATATAAATAAAATAAATAAATCTTTTAAAAAGGGGGAAGGCTTGAATAGACACTATTTTAGATGGAAACACATTAGCCTCTGTATGTTGGAAAATATATTATAAAAATGTTAAGGAAAATATGAAATAGAATATTAACAAGGCAAATATTTGGATTAAAAAATCTCTAGAGGAATAATCAAGAACATCAGATCAATTACCAATGTTAGAAATAAGGAGTCACCACAACAGATCGTACAGACTAACTCTAGATTGTGTCAACTGAGTGAAGGTAGAATTTCTCTACACTTTCTTCATTGCATGTCTCTAGACACGTATGCAGTGTAGATAATGTAAGTCATAGTGGGTAAAAAAGTCACAGCTGTTAACATTTGCTCTTAAAAAAGAAGACCAGCCTCAGCTTGGTACTCTGTTTTCTCCTTTCAGAAAACACGGTTAAACTCAGAGAGTCAGCTCTGACTGTGCCTGTCTAGTGAGGCAGAAATCAGTGCCCTAGACAGTTTTCCTGAATGCCAGACATTAGATACAGTTAGACATTTGTTTTCCTCTTCTTTTTCCTCCAGGGGAAAAGCCTGGACACTTACCCCATGGAGCTGTGTGTGGTTTTTCTCAAGGTTCCATAGGCTTCTGGTCCTTAAGCACCTGGAGCATTCTGTTTGGTGACACTGAGGTCACAGTGTGCTGATCTCTCCACATTGCTCACCCTGAGCCAGCAGTGCTATGGAAAGCTGGAATGTGAGGTGCACAGGTCCCTCTTCTCATTCCCTTCAAGGGGAAGCTACAAGGTGGTCTCCAGGAGCTGTGTTAGCCTAGGGCAGAACCAGCTGTGCAACTGACAGCTGTTTCTACCATTTTCACACAGTGCACACTACCAACATGCCTACTTCTGGGATGTTAGCGGGCTTCTGGACTTTTCACGTGACTTCTGAGCCATGCTGAGGTTAAGCCCCTGTCTCCTCATCATCAGAGGAACTCCGCCTTAGGGGTTCTTACTCACTGTGCTACTACCATTCTCAGCCTCTGTTTTTAATGCCATGTCAGCTGTCATTGTCCCTTAGTGTGTTGAGGTGTGTCCTTCCACCTCGAGTTAATTCTTTGTTTTTAAATCGGTCTTACTGTGGGTTGACTTAGACACAATAAAATTTATTCCCTTAAGAGTCTGAGATGTGGCAGCTGTGTGCCACCATGAGAGCACACCAAGAAGTGATGCACCTTTCCTCCAGAAAAGGCTCCGTGAGCCCTTCCTAGTCTGCCCTCCTTCTCCCCACTGAGCTGATTCGCCATTTCTGTTGTTTCACTGTATGAATATTGTCCCCATTCCCTGTTGGTTAATATTAGACTCTTTTTAGGTTGAGGCCATTGTAAATGAACTAACAGTTGGGTGTTTGGTGGCTGATGAACTAGTGTCCCTGCATAAACACTGAATAGTGACAGGAGTGGCAGGCATTTGACTGTAGCAACCGGCTGGCTGGTTACTCTCCTCCCCGCTGTTTTTAAGATGGTGCCCTTCGTACTGCAGTGGTTGCCTATATCGTTCAGTCCCCTTTCTTCTTTATCCCGGATGAGTGTTGGATGTCTTGGTCTGACTGCATCTGTCAATGGGGTGGCAGCTGTTTCCTCTAACCTTTTTGTCTGGTAGCCTCCATCCGTCTTTGTCCACTGACCCTTTCCTTTGCCATCTCTTTTCTGCTTTGTGTCTGCTGTGTGAGTGTCTATTTTAGGTGTGTTTTGATGATCTGTCATTTCCAGTTTGTAAATAGGTCGTTGCTTTGCTGGGATTCCTCCCTGTTGTCTTGTCTACTTGTCTCCCTTCCCTTTAATCATGCAGCTCTTTCCCTGTGTGGCCTGTGTCTCAGAGCAGGGTGGCAGAAGTGAGGCTAAGAACTTCTAATCCTAGATCATAAAAACGATAGTTTCTGTCTGACGTTCTTCTCACGAGGGCCAGGCAGCCATGACATGGGGTTACTCAGGCAGCCATGGGGAAGCCCACATAGGAACGGAAGACTTTTACTAACAGCCGCCATTTTGCCAGTTACAGAAATGAGCTGCTTCTAGATCGACTAGTCTAGGCCTGTAGTACACCTCATGAGATGCTTTCTGTCCTATTTAGTTTTAACTGTCCACTTGACACAGCTTAGAGTCACCCCAGAAGAGAGTCTCAATGGATTGCCTCTATCAGATTGGCCCGGGAGCATGTCTGCCGGGGGTTGTCTTGATTTTGAGTTAATGCAGGTGGGGCCAGTCTACTGTGGGTAGCACCATTCTGATGCAGTTGGGCCTGAGCTATATCAGAAAGTCAGTAAGCCAGCAATCAGCATTTCTCCATGTTTCTGCTGTAGCTATTAGCTGTGAGTGAATTCCCTGGTTGGAGGTAATGTTGTGTTGAGTATAGAGCAGTCTGGCTTTTGCTCTCCTGGTTGAGTTCCTACTCTGACTTCCCTCCTTTAGACTGTGACCTGGATATGGGAGCCAAATAAACCCATTCTTCAGATGAGTCACTCTGATCAGAATAGCTTATCACAACAACAGAAGGAAACTAGGGTATGTTCTAGGTCAGACAAAGAAAAAGGACCAAGAGTGTATCTGTCTGTCTTCTTCTCTGTCTGTCTGTGTGTTGATGGTGGGGTGCTGGAAGGAGTGAGAGAGAAGAGGAGAGAAGAGGAGAGAAGAGGAGGAGGAGGAGAGATGGATGGATAGATGGGTTGGATTGGATGGGATGGACTGAATGGATGAATGGAAGGGAGGAATAATTCTGGGTATGGCTCATGCAATCACAGAAGCTGGCACGTCCACAGGGTGCAGATGCTTTGCCATCCTCAAAGTCACCAACTTAAATACTGATCTCCAGAATAAAACTTGACATAAATTTTAGGCACTTTGGTCCCAGCCAAGTTGACCATATAAATTAGCCATTGTGGATCCCAAGCCAGACATTCCAGATAAGCTGCTTCTAGGTTCCCAATTCACAGAAACTGTAGGACTAATACATTATTTCAGGCCTCTGCACTTTACCTCAATGTTTACTCAAAACTAGGTTGCCCCTTCCTACTTTATGATGGCCATTCTAACCTTCAGACTACCCTGCTTCTATTCACTGTTTTTAGTTTTCTTTATTTATTTGCATTTTTCTGTTTCTTAATATACCCTGGGATTTATGCCATACGCTCTGTTTGTAGAGTGTCTGAGTATTGTTTTTCTATAAAGGGTATTCCTGCTGGCACTCAGAGGTAAAAGTAAGAAAAACTCATCTTAAAATTTTTGGGGCTGGAAAGAAGGCCAGTGGTTTAAGAGCACTGGTTGCTTTTTGAGAGAACCCTGGTTTGATTCCCAACACTAACATGGGAGCTCACAGCCATCTTCTGACCTTCACAGGCATTGAACACACAGGGTCATAACCATACAAACAGGTGAACACCCAAACTTGAAAATACTTGGCTTCATGACTTTGGCTAAGCCATAGGTGGGCTGGTCTGGAATCAATTGTTTCTCCATGGATAGAAAGGGAAGTTTTGCCTATGAATTTTGAAGCTGTACTTTTATAACATATTACTTGATCTCTCCTGTGACTTGGCCTCCGGGCTATCTAATTTAATTAATTGGTAGAATTTCAGCTCACAGGCCCTGCTGTATGTCACCTGCCCCAACTGTCACTTTTATTCTGCTGCTTTTGATAATCTTATGACTTCAATACATTTCTTTTCCTTACAGTAGTGCTTAATTACTGTTTGAGCTTATGAGATGATCTTACCTAGAACAGTGACTGAAGGGACTTCACTTAGAGACTCAGCTGTCATGCACTGTCAGACTGTGTCTCTGCGCCAGTGACCCGAACGTGTTTGTCCCAAAGGCCCTGAGGCTTATTTCCATCTCCAGAACATGGTACCCGGGGGTGAGTCCTGAGTCCTACCCTTCCTTTCCTTTTTTCTAAGCATTTGAGAATGCTTGCCTGTTGTCTCCCTACGGTGACTACTCGCACTGGCCTGTCTCACTTGGCTGTGTGTGCGTGAACTTTGGGGCTGAATCGTTTATTAGCATTCTCTGTTTATTCAATAATTGGTAAGTCAGATGCTCTTGTCCCCACTTCTAGGAAAGAAACAGGACATCCTCAGAACTCAGCAGTCCCCAGAGTGTCCTTCCAGGCCCCCTGCTAACCACTGTCCTTCCTTTTATAAAAATGATTTATTGTTTTTCCTCGTGATTGTATCACTTATTAATAGATTTCCAAACACTTTAATTTCTTTTGCAATTTTGCATAAATTCAGTCACAAAATGGTGTCTCTCTGTCTGCTGCTTTTGCTCAGCATGTTTCCATATGCAGCTGTAATTCCTTTCTAAGCTGTGTGCTGTATCCCACTGTGTTCACTTTTAGGGGTGCTATTGCAAGCCTAAAACATAGCCTAGTTGCATTAAACAACAGAAATCCACTTGCTCAAGGTTCTCTAAGTCACAAAGTCCAAGACAAAGGTGTCATGATACCCAGGTGTGGGGTGCATGCGTGGTAGGAAATCTCTTACGTGAGTGTTGGAGATAAAAAAAACCTATTATTTAGCAGTGGGGAAATGGAGAAGAGAAATATCTGCTTAAAGCCAGCTTCTCCACCGCAGAGCTGGTTCTGCATTCAGGGAAGGAATGACAAAGGAGAAGGGAACCCAGGGAGGAACATGGGTTCTCCTGGGCACAGGCAGAGGCCCTGCAGTGCCACAGGCGCTGCCTCTCCTCATTCCTTTGATTCTGTGTCCTGGTCATTGTGGCTGGTAGGGGACTTTACCCTGAAGGGGAGTGAGAGACCAGGCACATCTCTGTCACATTAACCCTGAATTAGAGGACAAGACAGTCTTCTAATACTTAGCCCATCTACGAGCAGGTGAGTAGAATCTACCCAGAGGATAAGCCAGCCAGGAGGACAGACATAGGATGAAGGGACCTAGGCCATCTCATTCTATCTTAGCCATGTAACATCTGTAGACCCAGGGAAAGACTGTGTTTCCTCCTAAAGTGGCTGTCCAGGTTCTAGGAAAGGAGCTGAAGCCGCTGTTTACTGTAATGCTTGGGTACAGGTATTCTCCAGCAAGTCTTCGGGGCAAGTCACCAACAGTGTAGACTAGCTGTGTGTCCCTCAGAATTAATGCTGTTATGTCACCTGAGCAAGCAAGGGATTATTCCACTTTCCTTAGGATCAAGGCTGTGTAGATATCTTTTACTCCGAGACCCTCTCTTTGCCTGGTTGGTGCCATCTTCTTCTGGAATCCACATGTGACCTTCCACCTAAGTACGTCTGTGCCCTAACCTCTCTGTAAGAACACTGGTCACATTGGGTTAGGACACACCTCTTTTGAGGTCTTCTAAAAAACACCTGTCAAGTGCAGTCAAACTCCAAAGGTCTTGAAGTTAGGACTTCAACATAAGAAGACTTCGGGACATGGTTCTTGTGATAATAGGAGTCCCCAATTCAAGTGTGTTCTGCATGGTAAAGTTCTTCCCTTGTTCTCTTGTGTGTGTGTGTGTGTGTGTGTGTGTGTGTGTGTGTGTGGTGTGGTGTGCATAGCTACGTGCATGTGATCATGTGTGCACAAGTGCTGTGCACGTGTCTCTGGAGACCAGAGGCCAGTGTTGGGTGTCTTCTCCTGTCACCCCCTCATTCTTTGAGACAGGGTCTCTCACCTACATGGAGCGTATTGACAACTAGACTGGCTGGCTAGTGAGCCTTCAGGACTCGTGTCTGCCTCCTAGCTCAGGGATCTCAGTTCATACTCCCCCTCCCAGATTTTGATGTGTTTATGTGAGGGATCCAAACTTGGGCCCTCTTGCTTTGATGGTGAGCCCCAGCATTCCTTTTTAAAAACCTGTATCCTGAGAGTTCTCCCAGAGATCATTAACCATTTTCCTAGTTATTTCTTGAAATGCTTATAATTTTACACTTATTTGACTTGTAATGTATCGGCAATACTTTTTTTTTTTTTTTTTAACTTATAGTACGGAGGAAATTGGATCTCATTTTCTCTGAAGATAGGTTTTCTTTTCTTCATTGCCCAGCCCTCCTGTCATCACCCGGAGCCTAGAACCCATCTCACTGCCATTTCTGTCCCACCGATCTGTTCATGTCCAGAGAGTCCCTCCGGCTGGCAGGCTGCTGTCGCTCTGCAGGCCATCATATAAATCGTCAGCAGCAGCTCTTTCCACCCCTCTGCTCTTCCAGAGCATCTCGGCTCTTACCTTCCTGTAAACAGACCTCTGCAGACAGTTTGCTTTGATGTTAGGAATTGGGGAAGAATTGTGAGTCTCATGAAGGAAAAAGCTAATATAATGGTAAGCAGGTAGGGGCAGACTCTAATGAAAGACAATGCTGAGCATGGGAATGTAGGACATGATGGGGTAGATGCCAGGAAGCCAGCGGACAGGTCACTGCACTTTTGAGTTGTGCTTCAGGTACTTACCAAGGCCCTGCTGGTGTATGTCCTGGTAGTAGTAAAAAGTATGCATATGTGTCTTTGTTCTCAGGAAAGGCATGCTCATGAATGTGCGGGGTATAATGTTACCTGCAGGCAGCTCTCAATTCACGTGTGTGTGTGTGTGTGTGTGTGTGTGTGTGTGTGTGTGTAGTAGGGAGCTCGAGTGGTAATGGTAGCACCCAGTGAATGGTGAAGAGATGTAAAGGATAATTTCCTATACATTTAAAATTTCTTAAAATAATAGTTGAAAATAACTTTATGTTGTATCTTAGGAAAGACTCAGGTGAACCTGTCATGGACTGTCAGAGTGTTTTATTCAAGCAAGTCTGCCTCAAACTATAGCAACAAAATGCCAAGTGGCTCAGCACTGAGCTGTATCTGTGCCAGCACTGGAAGGATACCATGCTGGCACCAAGTACCCCAATAAAGCTTCACCCAGGAGCCGTTCGCACTCTCTAAGTCTTAGAAGCTTTTCTGAACCATGGACAAGAGCTCCTTAAATCTGTCATCCTAACATTTGAACAGGGTTCTTCTGAGGAACTTCATTCTGTCTCTTGATAAACTAGACCAAATAGTTCTTCTATTTTAAAAGTAATTATATGTGTTTAGGTATTTTGCCAGCATGTATTAGAACCACATTCATGCAATGTCTACGGAGACCAGAAGAGGGCATCAGATCCCTTGGAACTGGAGTTACTGTTGGTTTGAGCTCCATGTGGGTGCTTGGAATTGAACCTGGGTCCTCTGCAAGAGCAGCTGGTGCCATTGATGGCTGAGTCGCCACTGCATCCCCCAAATGTTTTTAGTTAGAGGCCGTTCTGGTGCTTGAAGACAGTGTTTATCTTCATAGAGAGCTCAGTTCTCACTTGTCATCTGTAAGGGGGATTAAGTGTCATCAGGTTCAGTGACGACATACAGAAAGTAGAGAGACTGCATTGTGTGGCACACAGAAGTGCTGGGGAGCCTCTCCATCTTGGTCTCTGTTTTACATTGCTTTCCTTTCCTGGATGTTAAGGGGGATCCCAATGCAAAAGGAGTAGTAAGTTTATACAAGACATTCCATCTTTCAACAGCAAAAGGCAGAGCGGAGCTCCTGAAGATCAGCCTTCGGGAGGTGGAGCTGGACCCCGACATCCACCTGGAGGACATCGCAGACAAGACTGAGGGCTACTCGGGCGCTGACATAACCAACATCTGCAGGTGTGTCCAGGTGACCTGTGGCGGAGCCCACACATTAGCTTTAGGTGTGTAGGATGGGTGGTCTTAAAGTCAGAGGCATTAGCCCTGAAGGCAACACCTGTTCCCTGGAAGGTTGCATTTATTTTTCCTTGTTAAATAGCTTTCATTTAAAAACAATTTTTTTTTTTTGAGATTATAACTACTGCCATTCTCCCCTCCCTTTCCTTCCACCAACCTGACTGCCTAACCATGAACAACAGCCATGCTAATAGCCAGACGGCCAAGCTCAGGAGGCCTCAGCCCCAGACAGAACAGCAGGCAGCCAAGGAGTGCTGAGGGCAGAGGGACAGTCTTCCCAAGTGCAGGACACAAACGGTCATCCCCACGAGCATGCTCACTGTGATATCGTAGTACAGCTTTCCCCTTAATATACACCTTGATTGGTTGTCTGACAAACACGTACATAATATGACGACTTGCTTTCTCTTGCTCCATTTTTGATACCAGGTCCTCTGTTGCCAAGACTGTTTGTAAATAAATCCATGCCCCTGCCTGTGTCTCAGAAATGCTAGGATTATAGACACTCTCTTGGGGTTTTGGACTTGTGGTACTGGGCGCCAAACACAGGGGCTTCACCACTGAGCTCATGTAGATTTTGAATTGTTCTAAGAAACACTGTGTCTTACTTGGCAACAATGGCTGAACAACCTCTAGCTAATCAGCTTTAAGGCAGAGGACAGGCACACTATGGAAGCAATAGTGTGTAGCTTTATTGGGCGAATTTGGACCGCATGAGGATGAATGAAGTTGATTAGTTCCATTGACGGAAGAGACACAGTTTTCAGTTCCCTTCCACTTTAAGGACTTTATGATTTTAGAAACATCACCAACAAAAGAGAACTTTAGTTCTTGTATGGAGAGGTCAGCATCCTTGGATTCCGTGCTCTCCCTTCAAGTGTTGGCATCTGTCTCTCTCATGTTTTCTGCTAGTGTTTTTTTCTGGGTGCATCTGAATCTAGAGGTTCATGCCCACTATAGTTTCCACCATCTCCATAGTAAAACACTGGCAGACCTGAGGTGAGGCTGGCTTGTCCTTTCTAGTAGGTCTTGATGAGGACACAGCTGTTTCTTTGACAGCTCAGTGTCAGGAGAAGCATCCCACAGACATCCCCCGAGGCAACCTGTGTGTGGAGATGTTCACATCTCTGCCTTTACTCCATTTGCCGAGGCACTGACTTATGGGTTGTAGACTTGAATCATTTTATCATTAGCCAAATGTCTATTCCAAGTATGCAGTTCTGCACCCCGAAATTGATTTCCACTTTCTAAACTTCCAGGCTGCTTTTGAGACACAGAGAAGAAAACTGGGTACTAGCTGAGCTTGTCCTTGGTCTCCATGATTAAGTACACTTCTCAACTCCTATCCTATGTGTGTGTGTGTGTGTGTGTGTGTGTGTGTGTGTGTGTTTGCAGGTATATGAATGTGTGCAGATGCCTGTGCACATGTGTGCACTTGGAGATCAGAGGTCAATCTCAGATGTTGTTTCTCAGGTGCTGGCCACCTGATTTTGTTTGTATGGTGAATAGGCGTGGGTTTCTTTTCTTTTCTTTTTTCAGGGTCTCACTGTGTATCTCTAGCTGAACTAGGTAAACCATGTTAGCCTCAAAATCACAGAGGTCTGCCTGCTTCTACATTCTGGTTACTTGACTAAATGTGTACCACCCCGGCCTCACCCGGGTTTTTGAGACAAGGTCTTTCAATGGCCTTAGGCTTGCCAAGTAGGCTAGGCTAACTGGCCAACAGGCCCTAGGGCTTTCTGTTTTCACCTCCCCAGGCCTAGAATGACAAGCATGTGCCAACATACCCAGCGTTTTGGGGTTGGGGTGGGAATTGAACCTCTGGTCTTTGTGCATAGATAGCCAGCACTATCCCAAATGAGCCATCTCCCCAGCTTTTGCATTGGTTTTGAACCTCTTCTGAAACTTCAGGATGTGACTGGAGACTCATGAAAGCACATGTTTGTGGTAACTTCGTAGTAGAATGTTTGTGGTAACTCTGTTGTCTTTGATGTACTGAGAGCAGGTACAGGAATGGCTGCTGACTGCCTTGCCTGTGATTGCAGGGATGCTTCCTTGATGGCGATGAGGCGGCGCATCAATGGCTTGAGTCCAGAAGAGATCCGGGCCCTGTCCAAGGAGGAGCTGCAGATGCCTGTCACCAGAGCAGACTTGGAGTTGGCGCTTAAGAAAATCGCCAAGTCTGTCTCAGCGGCAGACCTGGAGAAGTACGAAAAGTGGATGGTTGAGTTCGGATCTGCGTGATTAGTCAGCTCTTCCATTTCTGGGAGTCTTGTTTATGAAATGTAAAGACATTCGTGAAATTAAAAAAAAAAATCTGGAATTTTTAATCAGAGAAATCTTCACTTAAAGGCCAAAACAAAAGAAAACCAACTAGAGGTGCAGAGAAAGGTAGCTAAGAAACTAGAGCCTGCTGGCTTCTAGCTACCTAGGCTCATACTTACGCTACAGAATAAGCAAGCCAGTGGCCTTGGGGCAGAAGGAGCAGCTCTGTGAGGGAGGGCCTTGTTTACAAAGCATTAGCAAAGTTTTCTTGCTTACACTTGCATTGACTGTTTGTTTGGAATTGTCATTTTGAGTGGATGGTGGAGAGTGGACTCTTCAGTAACTAATGGTCTTCAAATCTGTGGAATGTATACTTCCCGTGAGAGGCTAATACGAAGTTAGGGTACTTACACCTCCTCGCTTACCAGTTCCTCTGTTAGCTGCCGTACGTCCGTCAGGGAAGAGTCTCTTACCATGGCTCCTTAAACATTTGCCAAGTGTTTTCCCTGGCCTATAGTCTTTGTGTGGGTGTCTCTGCTTCCTTTGGAACAGCGGGAAGAGTCCTACTTTGTTAGCAGCAGCCCTTTGAAGCTCTCTGAAGCTCTCACTTTTCACTCAGTATGCTCAAATCAATATGGCTGGGTTGTGGTTTTTTTTTTTTTTTGTTTTGTTTTTTTGTTTTTTCACCCATAACACTGTATGCTTTTGGGGAATTTGACTTTGGTGTTTTGATCAGTAATCTGAGCTCTAAACAAGAATAGTCTCCTAGACTAATGCAAAAGAATCTTTCCTCCTCTTCTGTGTGTGAGTATTTTGCCAGCATGTATACCGCATGCATGCAGTGCCTGAGGAGGTCAGAAGAGGACACTGGCTCCCCTGGTTCTAGAATCATAGAGGGTCTGAGTCACCATGTGGACTCTGCGAACCAAATCCAGGTCCTCTCAGGTCCTCTACAAGGGCAGCCAGTGTTCTTAATGGCCGAGCCATCCCTCCAGCCCCCACACACAGAACCTATGAACTTATGCATGCAGTAGGATTAGAACAGACATCTGACATGCTCATTAGATGTGCAGTTAGCTAGGCAGAAGGATCTTGGAAAGGGAGCTGCAGGAGTGTGGTCAGTCACACACACTGTGCCCCGATGTCTGTTCTCTGTAGTTAATTACGCCTGCCCCTTCTGGATCATTGGGCAAATCTATGCTTTCAGAATTGACTTTAAAAGTTTGTCTGATGATATCCTGATTCTCAAGCCTATTTTAAACTATATACTATATACACCTTAGAGGCACTTTAAAGCTCTTCATTTGTTGCTTGAGACACTTGACTCTTCTCTTTACTAAAACCTAAATGCACCATGCTCTTTTCAGGAGACATAAACCCGACTCTTTAAACTTGCGGATTCCTCTGATTACTATAAAGTGCCCCCCTTTCTTCTGAGACAGAGTGGAGGAATCTAGCAGGCTGACCATGGCAAACGGAGGCCTGACAGGCTTTGCCCTTTACCTTTCTCCCCCTACTGAGCTGTTAGATCTCGTTCCTGAAGCTCCTGAGGTTGAACACCAAGCTCAAGCAACCAGAATTCATTATCTTGACTAACCTAGTTAAAATACTTAACCAGATCTTACCAGCAAATTCTAGCTCATTCAAAGACAGAACCACCACTACCACCCCCTTTTCTTCTTAAAATTAACACTTGCAAAACGATTTACTGCTGTTTCTGTGTAATTCAGCCACCTTGTCTCACTTTCTTGCTTAATAAAGGATCTCTTTGCTTTTGGCTCCTGCTTGGGAGGTGTTTGGGTGTGGTCTGTGCCTAACCTGGGGTCCAGAGGGGAACATCCCATAGTACACAGGTCTCTTCACACAGATTTTAAAAATTCAAATGAAAAGACATCATTTTATTGTAATGGGACTAATTCTGAAAAACTAGACTGAGGGTCTTTTCCTTCCATGAACAAACTTGCTTTCATTGATTTACTCTGAGAAGGGGCTTATTGTATTGTCAGTGCTGTTCTTCAGCTCCTGGGCTCAGCTGCCTCAGCTCCAGGCCCCAAGCCTGATTATTTATAAACATTTAAAATGAACAACTAATGTGGAAGGCTGATGCAGGGTCAGTAGGAGATGGACACAGCCCAAATGCCTGCCAACTGCTGAAAGGATCGTGATGATCTTTCTCCCCCCACCACATTGATGATCTTTCTCCCCCCACCACATTGACGATCTTTCTCCCCCCACCACATGCACGCATGCACACACACATATGCACATGCATGCACACATGCTGTCTGAAGCCAGCCTAAATGAAACAGAAACAACCAACCGTAGTCAAATCCTCTTGTACTTAGAGAGAGAGAGAGAGAGAGAGAGAGAGAGAGGGAGGGAGGGGGAGGGAGGGAGAGAGAGGGAGGGAGAGGGAGAGAAGAAAGGATGGAAAAAAAGAAGAAAGGAAGGAAGGAAAAAAGGAAAAGAAGGAAGGAAGGAAGGAAAAGGGAAAAGAGGAAGAAAGGAAGACAGGAAAGACCTTTTCATAACCCTGCTGGTTCCTGGCTTTGGCAATATTTATCTTTGCATAAGCTTTTTTTTTTTTCTTCTGAAGTCCTCATGCACCTGCAGTGCAGGCCTGCCTCTCTACTAGGGTAGGTGGTGGCCCGTAGCTGCTGAGTTAGTCAGATGTACCCCCTCCTCTCTCCCTCCTCATATGCCGTCAGTGGATGGCAAAGGCTTGTCTTAGACCCCTGCACGGATCTGCAAGAGACCACTCAGATGTCTCTCTGCTGTCTGCACACTGTCACGGCAGCAGGAGGCATGTTACCTTGCCCACAGTAGGAACTGTTTTCTTTGCTGCTCTGGGTTGTAAAGCTGATGTGTTATCACAGTAGAAGGAGTTGGTTCTGCTTCCTTGGGAAACAGGAGCACTGGGGTCAGCACAGTGACTGGTGTGTGCAGAGTTGTTTGACATACTGCAGGATCCTGCGGGAGTCTGCCCAGTTAACCTTGTCTCACTTCAGGCTGAGAGATAGGGCTCATTTGCATAGTGGGCGTGGCCATGGCCTTCTTACTGTGGTTTTCTTTGGTCTTCACCCCCCCCCCCATAATAGTACGTTTCCACTGCTCTCTTATTAAATAGAGATCACAGCTAGGGTGTGCCTCATGCTTTGGGATAAAATGTTAGGTGGGACTCGGCCTTTTCTAAGAAAACGTCTCAATGTGGCGAACGAAGGAAGAATCAGGACAGTTTCAACTTTCTCCTGTCTTTGTTGCTTAATGTTTGAATGTACAATAACTTAAAGTTGTGCGCACATAATACTTACGTGACTCTTAAGAATTCATCACAACAGAAGAAAACAGGACCACGTTGAAGGACTCTGTGGCAAACCAACCGTCACAGGGACTCTCATCCGCACTGATCATTTCTGCAGGTTATTTACCTCATTGTAATCACTACATGTTTACTTATTTATGCTTTTAATTTAGGTTTTCCATATTTATTTAATTTTGGGTCATTTGCTTTTGATTTTGTTTCTTTATTTAATATATTAAATCTGTACGGTAATATATTTTCACACATTTACTTCATAGTAACTTGAATTTTTACTAGTTTTTTTTTTCTCTCTCTCTGTAAAAACTGTAGTTTCAATGCTATTTTTCATTTCAGGTGCCTTGTCAATAAAAAACATTAAGATCATGCTATGAAATCATCTCTGCTCTGCTTTTCTCACACCTTAAGAAAACTAAAAACAAAATTAAAACCTGAATATTGGCTTAATACTAGAGGTCATACTAGTGGTGTGGGATTGGTCTGTTTGCCACCAGAAATAGGAGTTAATGCAGGGACGTGTGTGTGCCTTGAATGACAGAAGGAAAAGAAAGCACCCCATTCTCCCCGCTTAAGCCCCTTCCCCCCAAAACCCCTTTCACTTTCCCTGCATAGTGAGTGCTCTTCCCTTCTCCCTGTCCCCCTGTGCTGTGCCCCTCCCTGCCCCTCCCTGCTCTCCCATGAACACACCACCCTTGCCCTCCGAGGGCCCCCTGGTTAGTCTTAAACATTCCTTGCCTCATCTCTACAGACCTGTTCCTAAAGCACTGCTCTCTCTGTTAACTTTATAGTTCTCAACTGGAATTTTAAAAGTGGTATTACTGGTAGTATTGGTATTATTTTGAGACAGGGTCTTACCTTATAGCTCCTGGCTAGCCTGGAAACAGATACGTACATCAAGCTGAGGTCACAGAGAGCGTCTTGCCTCTGCCTCCTGAGTTGAAGGTGAGATCTGTGAAGTGTAGAAGTTGCTCTTCCTTGTGTGGCCGGCCTTTATTTGAATGTATTTCATCCTGAGGAGGAGGTCCACACATAGCGCACCGTCTACCAGTTTCTTGGGGTTCTGTAAATACAAACCAACATGGTGGTATTAAACACTTTGGAACCTAGCAGTTCCTCTATCCACCCCTGAGACCCTCATTGCTTTATGAAAACACGACTGTTCATGTGTACCACCCTCCCTCCGTGGCCCCTCTGTGGATGCCGTGTCGTACACGACAGAATGGCTTGTGGGTGTGCCTCTAAGATTTTGCTTCTGGTGTTTGTCACCTAGTATTCGAAGCTAATTTGAAGAAAAGGATGTTTCCAATTTGTTTCTGCTAAATGTGTTTCTGTCACGTTTCCTGCTCCAGCCTTGCTGTGTCAGTATAGGTTGTGATGTTATAATAAATTTCCAGAGAGTTGCTTGTCGGTGGCTTTTCATGGTAGTGGGTGCTTCTGCTTCCAGGGGAACAACAGTCCCCTCCAGAGCCGCCAGGACCTTTTTTCAGACTCTTCTCATGAAATCACATCTTGTCAACATGGTATTTTGTTCTCTGTGCAATCTACTAATAATTTTAAGTTTGGTGTGGTAATGTGTGTGGTTCTCCGATTAACTGTTTTAATAAATATTTATGTGGTACTATTAAACATGCTGGACATTCTGTGTGGTGAATTTTCCGTACCACGAGTCTTATTTTATGACACTTCTAAAAGCCATTTCTTGAATTACCGGAATTTACTTTTTAGAGAACTTTAAGGAAAACATGAACAGAAATGGTTCTTACAGTTCCCATGTTCCCTCGCCAGCACCCCGTCTCTCCTGTATCAGCACGTTGCATTAGCATGATACAAGTGTGCCTGTATGAAAGTTCACAGCTGGCAGTGGGCATCAGTCTGGGTAGTGTTGTAGATTTTGACAAGAGCATCATGTGTGTACCTACCAGAGCTGTTTCATGGAAAATCACCTGACTACCATGAAAGCCCTCCCACCACTTCCTGGGCCCTCCCACCACTTCCTGGGCCCTCCCACCACTTCCTGGGCCCTCCCACCACTTCCTGGGCCCTCCCACCACATACTCTCACATTTCTCCGTGTCTCCCTGTGGCTTCATCAAACGATATTCCACTGTATGGATACACCACCACACTTTGTTTATTCACGACCACTGACCGGTGCCTCTGCTGCTTCTGAGCTTCAGCTATTCCGAACGCAATGGCTGGAAACCATGCTTGCATATTAACAACGTTCCTGCACGGTTTCTGGGTGCTCAGTAAGTTCTCCGACCCCTCCAATTATGGTCCCTGGAGCATGGTAAGATTGTTTTTGCATTTATAAGAAACTCCAGTGCTGTCTTCTGACATGGCCAAGGTCACTGCAGTTGCAGAGACTATGTGTTCCCCTTGCTCTGAACCCTTGCCAGCGTTTGGTGGGGATAGTGGCGTAAGTCTCACCATTTTGGTAGGTGTGTAATTGCTGTTTTAATTTGCTTGTCCCTGATGACAGCTGATGCTGGGCATCTTTCCATATGCTCATTAATTCAAAAACTCCATTATATGAGCATTTTGGCCACATTTATGTGTTACATGCATACAGTACCTGAGGAGGCCAGAAGAGGGTGCTAGATCCCCTGGAAACAGAGTTACAAATGGTCATGAGCCACCGCGTGGGTGCTGGGAACTGAAAACTGGGTCCTCTGGAAGAACAGCTGGGGCTCCTAACTGCTAAGCCACCCCTTCAGCTCCTGGTCACTAATTTCTAATGAGATGTGACTAGAACTTTGCTGTATCACACTCTTTCTCTGGGTTCTTAAGTGAAATGTTTAATTTATCCTTTTCTTTGTGGGACAGAATTGTGGACACCAACAACGTTGTTGGCATTTGTTTTTCAAACTTTCTACCAATCTGTACGATGTTAATGGCCTTTTTTCCTCTTCCAGCCTGCAGTTTATCTGGTGAAACCATTGCTACGCTGTGAGAC
The DNA here is from genome assembly GCF_963924665.1 of Micromys minutus. Classification (NCBI taxonomy): domain Eukaryota; kingdom Metazoa; phylum Chordata; class Mammalia; order Rodentia; family Muridae; genus Micromys; species Micromys minutus. The sequence continues at coordinate 7,507,259 of NC_137964.1, read as the reverse complement.
TCAAGGAGTCTGGGTTCAAGCTGTTTGGAGACAGGGAGAAAAGTTCGGGTGTGTGAATTTAGGTTCTCTGGTGTCTTCGTGATTCTGCCTGATGGTTAGTGTTAATCATCATTCTGACAGACCTACGGCCACCTAGGAGACAAGCTTCGGGCACACCTGTGAGGAAATATCTGGATTAACGTTAGTGTCTACGAATGTCTGAGAAGTCTTCTTCAGTTGATGTGGGGAGATATATCTTCACTGTGGGCTGGACCATTCCCTGTGCAGGGATGCTGGACTGTGTTGGAGAATGTGAGTGGGGGCACTAGCACACACGCATCCCTCTGTGCTCTCTGACTGGGTGCCACGTGATCAGCCACGTGACCAGATGCTTGACGCCCCTTCTACTGTGACTTCATCGCTGGGGGGTTTTCCCTGAGAAACTAGGAGTTAATCAAACTGAAAATGCTGTGAACATTAGCGTTCTTCTGTCTCCCACCCCACCCCTATCCTCTACTTCCTTCCTAACAAACATAGGAACAGGGTTTCCCTGTCCCACCTAGCTGGTTCTCCTTTTGCCCTGCAAACAGCTGAGAAAGAAGCAATTTTTGTCCCCTTTATGGTCTCCTTCCTAACCTTACCTCTCCCAACACACCATTATTCAGAGCTGAAATCAGGAGCCAACCATGGTCCAAGCATCTCTCTTTGAGGTGGAGAGTTGACTGGCAATTTTCAATGATCTTCTAATCTAGGAACCAACATGTGTGCATTTCTCACTGGGAAGTGAAAGCAAGTCACATGTCAGAAAGCAAAATGTTTGTTATATGCACGGCTTATGCTGGAGTACGGAGGCAAGTCTGGCTACTTTGGGACTTGGGAATGATTGTATATGTCTTGAGTCTGGGAACAAAGTCTAAACCAAGAGTCTATGTTTTGTATGTCTGTTACAGATGGAGCCTAAAGGTAATCTTACATGGTACGTTTACAAGACCTTTATTTTGACTGTGCCCTGTCAGTAGGCTGGGTGTGGTGGTCGCCACTTGTAGTGATCTTGTCAAGCATTCCGATTCTGAAGCATTTTGGATTGGGGATGCGGAGCTGATTAATCCAAGTTGGCAGTGGTTAAGAAATACAAGATACTAGCCTGAAAGAACTGAAGATAACATTTGCAGTACCAGATATATTTGAGATACATTTATTGTCATTGGAATCCTACTCGGCCTTCTGAAGGAGAGGAGCCAGGCTGTACAGTGACCTGGCTCTTATGCGGGTTCACCTATCTCTGGCTAGACCCCAGATTACTCTGAGCAAAGCTGATCATACACAAAAGTTACTCGCCAGATTTGCTCCGCCTTCTGGTCAGAGCACGTTTACCAGGACATTTTTAGGAGAGTGTCATAGCACATCCTGTTGCTTTTTATGTTAGCGATGGGGGTGGGGAATCAGGGGCTCCGGTGTCATGAGATAGGAACCATGGCTGTCGCCGCTGCTGCTGAACTGGAGGGCATGTGCAAGGGTCTTGTTTTTCAGCGCAAAGCCTTATGGAATGAACTCAGCATCCTGGGAGCTTGAGAGAAATGCATTTAGAGCCTCCCGTAAGTGGTCGGGCTCTCCAAGGGTTGCACCAGTCTCCTGGCTGCATGTATGTTTGTCCTCAGCTACTGGGCATAGCCCAGTTTCATGCCAGATGCACCAGATGTCGTTCGGTTAGCTCATCTTCAGTAATTTCTTAAACAAATAACTAACCACAGTATGACTACTCTTCCATAACATAAATCTCGGATGGTACTGCCTGCCCTTATTATGGGGCTGCTGAACTATCGTGACCCGTCTGAGGTTGGTTAGCTACCGCGGGCTATTTTTCAAGCATTTTGAAATCTATTTTGTAACACTCCTCAGACACACTTTGCAAACACATTCCCTCGAGTGTTTAAGCCCTCGTGCATCTTGAAGGAAATATAACCCATATGTTTCTCATTCATTTTGCACTTAACTCATTAAAGTTGTTTTTTAAGAGCGGTTTGTTTTCTACGAAGTTGTAAGAACCCTTTTCATGAAGTCTGTTAGCCTTTAAAAGCCTTCCCCCTAATCTTAACTTTTTCTCCCTTGATGGCTGTGGGTAAAGTATTTTAGCTAATAGAGCTTGAAGTCGAAGCTAGCTCCGGATTGAGGATAATAAATTAGTCTGATTTCACGGTGAGAACTGGCTTCCCTCACTGCTTTTCAAAGCAGATACCAGCAAAGGCCTTGCAAAAACGTGCCTTTGCAGGAGAGCATTCGCTGCCTCTCACACTCAGTGGAGGTGAACCGTTCAAGCACGTACGCTAAACTAGTTACCCGTCATGCACGCTGGAGTTACATTCTTCACTGCACATTCAGACATACCAGAAAAGGTGCTTATTTAAATTCAGCACACAGGGGCCGGAGACACAGCACATTTGGGAGAGCACTTATCTAGCATGCCTGAAACTCTGACTTAATTCTGTAGTACTACAAGAAAACAGGCCTATAATGTCAGGGCTCAGAAGATAGAGGAGGCAGGAGGATCACCCCAGGTACAAACAAGTTTGAGGCCAGGGTGTCTGAGACCCAGCCTTCTAAAGAAACGAGAAATTCTGATCGGCTAACTTAGTTTTTCCCTGTATAGGTTGTGTATCCTCTTATCGAAAATGCTTAGGACCGAAGGTGACTTATATTTGGAAATGTTTGCACGGATTTTACCAACTGAGTACACCCAGTCAAAAACTCCAAAGTGGTCCAGAATCTAGAAAGAGCATCACATCTGTTCTCCAAAGATTTAGGTTGGTGATTTTCAGATTGCAATTCTCAACTTTTCCTGAAACTTTTTTTTTTTTTTACAAGATATTATTCTCCACCAAACCAATAATTTATTGTGAAGTTGAAATAATTGTTCTCATCTGTATTTTAGAAATTCTCTCCAACGGAGATTTAGTTCAGCAGGTTCCCCTGTAGCCTAGCAGTGGGGTTTTGAGACTTGCTCTCTGTTTAGCTCTGATTAAACCAGTTAATGGTATGGAGTCGTCTTCACGTAAGTAAGGTCATTGCAGCAGAGGGAGAAGGAAGCATGCCTGCCCACAGCTAATTGGACAGACTGTCATACGCCACAGGGACTCGGGAAAGAGATGCTGAAGTACAGCAACAGAAAGGGGCTTGCTCGAGGCAGCTAGACACCGTTCAGAAAGGAGCCGGAGGTCAGCGCCATTTCCGATAGTTCCTGGTAGGAATGCACGAAGCGTGCGTGCACTGACCACAGAACGCACCCTGACACCCCTACCTTTAATAACTTCCCCCCCCCCTAGGATTTATTTGGCAGATACATCTTTTTGGTGCCTTTCACAGTAACTCGCAGTGACTCACTGGTTTGTGCCACGAAGGGCTCTCTTAGTATTTTAGTGAAACTATGCTGAGGGGTTAGTTTAAGAATTAGCCCTTAGACATGACTGAAACTAAAACAAGAACTTTAGTAAGAGAGATTTAAAAAAAAAATAACTTCTACTTTGTACTTTTCCTACGTGGTGGAAACACAGTTTGGAAGGAGCAAGGAGAACTTTCTCCCAGCCATGGCTTACAGTTTTCCCTTCACCATAGGGCTGGATCCTAACCTAGGACAGTCTGCTCAGCCTTGACAGGTATGTGCTGGTATGCCTTCCAATGTCAGCACTCAGGAGAGGGTCATGGGTTCAAGGCCTGCTCCGGCTATATAGGGGGATCCAGGATAAAAGGACAACAAGTGAGCTCCTGTTGGAAAGTGAGAACCAGGGATGCAGCCAGTGCTAGATGATGCCTCTGTGTGCAAGGCCCTGGTTTGACTCCTAGCCCCACCCCGACATACACAAACATCTACCCCCTCTCCCTGAGACACCCGCTAATCTGTTGACGGCTTAGAGGACTTTGGTAACTGGTAGCATTTGTATATCATTTCTAAAAATACAGTGTAGAAAGTTTAACAATTAGACTCGTAAACACTGAAAACCTTACTGGCACAAAACCTTTACAAAAATGGTGCACAACTTGTGTTAAAAGCCACGAGGTTGAATGTGCTTCATTTGGTGGCGTGGGAGGATAACAATCTGGGGACACTGATTTTGTATATTCCAGCCCTTAATCTCGGCGGCTGTCAGTGGTCACCAAGTTACTGAACAGCAGCGCAGAGGTCCAGACGGAACTCGCTGGCCGTAAATTCTAAGTCCTGAGCATCATTTTCAAGCATTTCTTTGTGTCAGGAACACTAGAAAGTCTCTCTGCCAGTCACTGGGCAATTGCGTTTCGCTGTTGTTACCTGTAGTTATCCGAGGTCTTTAGAACGAGTTATGTATTTCCCCCCTACGCCGCCCCAGGCCCAAACCCATCAGCCACCTTCTCTGCACCCCACCCCCACCTCCCCTTTGCTCAACTCTGAAAAGCTGTTTCTTCTTCCCTTCGGGGTGAGATCAACTCTTTAATGAGCTTCATTGTGAACCGTGCCCACTAATTATGCAGGATTTTTTTTTTTTTTTTGTTTAACTTTCAAGTTTTCCTTGATGTTCCTCTGCCCCCCTCCCATTAATTGGAAGGTCGAAGTTTTGTATTAACAGTGCAAAACCCACCAAACCTCTTCCTTTAAAGTTTTTTTTTTTTTCCCTCTCTCTTTCAACAAATAGGAAAATTGCTTCAAACGTAAGTTACCGTATTAAGAGTTTTAATAAGAGACTCTGCATTTCTGGCAACAAAACCCTGTAACAGTGGGAACATTTCTCAACATCCGTCTCCATCTGACAGATTTCCTTTTAAACGATCATTGTTCTCTCATTTTAAAAGAGAACTGTACATAATTGAGATAAGCATTTTGTTGTGTATGAATACATACTATGCTATCTATCCATCCATCCATCCGTCCGTCCATCTACCTGCAATATGCAATACAATATATAATGTATGCATGTATACTTGCTATGTTACACATAGCAAAAGTTCAATAAAAACCAATACCTGCCCTTACTGTGCGTGAGGCACTGCAATGTGCTCCACTGACTTCCTTCTGCAAAACTGCTAGATCTGAAGCAGAAACTGGGTCCCTCTCCAGCTGTCCCCTGCAGGCACCCCAAACCCATCCCTGGCTCCACAGTGTGTCTGTGCTGGAGCCTCGGTGGCACTTTCTAGAAGTGCGCTGGGGAGGGAAGAAACCTGACTGGTTGTTAGGAACGAATTTATCACTGAAGCTCCCTCCCATTCTCAAGGGGACATCCTGAGCATCTGTCTCCTACCCACTCTGAGCTGGAGACTTCTGCTTCTTCAGCCCATTTACTGTTTCTGTGGTTTCAATTGGTCTGTTCATTATAGTTCTGGTATGGCCTGGACAAGCCTTTTGTTGTTGTTGTTGTTTTAATGTGTATGGATGCTTACCTGCATGTATGTCTGTGCAACATACACACTCCTGGTGCCCGCAGATGGCAGATGAGGAGACTGAATCCCCTGGAACTGCAGTCACAGATGGTTGTGAGCTGCCACGTGGGTTCTGAGAGTCAAACCTGAGTCCTTTGCAAGAGTAACCAGTGCGCCTAACCTCTGAGCCATCTCTCTAGCCCAGACCCGAGACAAGTTTGAATTCTGATTGGTGGCTCATTTCTCCAGTATGATACAGTCCTGACATCTGAATGGGGCATGAATATGTCATTATGAAGATTGTTCGTTTTTCAGAAACCTGTCAGCCATCAGTACTCCTTGTGTTAATAATGTCTATGTTTTCCTATGTCATGGGGTTGTCTTTGGGGAAGGTGCCAGGTCCTATGGACTCTCATGCGAGTGTGGAACATTTAGACAGCTGTTTGCTGGCCACTGCTGATCATGAACAGGATCACGGCAGAGACCTTTACTAGTAGAAAGATGTGAGAGATGACAGGCTACAAAGAGGAAAGGGAGTTTTCAAAGGAAAAGCATGGGGTGAATTCTATGGCTGGATAAGAATGGCCGAAGGGACCCATGGATGCTTGCTTGGTCTTATGCAGAATGCTCCCCTGGTCCAAGAGCAACCATCCCCGCTCATCGGTGAGACACCTGTCAGATAGTGAGAGGCATCGCTTATGAGTACTTCAGCTCTGAAATCAGACCTGGATTCTCCAGCTCCACAACTTCCAAGCTGTGAGGCTTTGGGGAAGTGGTATACCCTCCCTGTGCTTTTTATTTCCTGAAATAACTTATTTCCTGAAAATGGAGATACCCACAACTATGCATGTCTGGCATCTCTGCTTACACTCGGGAATCTGTCGGCTCTGATGCCTTAGTGACCTCTAATAAGAGTCCGAGGCTGTGGTGCTAGTCCTGGTGTGGTCTAGGCCAGAGTCAATTGTTGGTTAGTAGGGGACATTTCCAGCCTTCTCATCACGGATGCCTCATAGTGAAAACATCCAACATGGTGGAAACCAGTGGTCAGTGCAAGTCCCCCTGAGGACTTGCTGTTAGCTACATTCTGAAAGCCACTCAGCTCTGTCCCCTGAAACAAGCAGATTCGATAATGAACTAACTATTGTTGACCCATTTGGGACTTGTGGGATGAATGGCTGGCAACCTCAGCAGCTGCCAAAACTGTCACAGAGGGCCACTGTGTACTTTTTGATGTGTCACAGGAATTGTAGATCACAAGGAGAAGAGTGGTGTGTTGGCCCCTCTGTCATTCCTAACCCATACTTAGGCCATCCATACTGCTTTCAACTCCTGTCAAAGGCAGGGTGTCCTTGTCCAGAAGGTTTGAACCCTGCAGCTGGTGTGGCTTATGTAGAGGTCACAGCAGACATGTATATACAGAAGTGCTTTGTTGAGGTTTGGCTTCCCCAGGTCTGTTCTGCCTGTCCTCCATCTCTCTCAAACCTCATGTAGCACATAGTAGGGCATTCCTGCTTTCAGTAGAAACTAAGCAACAACCTTAATTTCTCAATAAAGAGGCGCTTTAGGGCAATTAGAAACATGGCACAGTTTTCTTATGGTAGACCTGGCGCAGGTCCTTTAGAAAGAATCCCACCGATTTCTGTGCACTTTGCTTAAGAGACACGGACTACAGTGACACATTCATCCCATTTTCTTTCCATGAGAGAGAAAACACATTGAATAATGTCAGAGCATCTCAGGTTCCACAGGACTTTCTCCAAGGTCTCTTACCTGGAGGTTTGTGCAATCCTATAGGATGTTACACAAGGAGCTGAGGGTTGAGCCAGGACCTATTTTCCCATCTATTCTAATTGGAATCTTGATGGAAGTCTTGTGTAAGATAATTTGAGCTTATTGATTGCACAACAGATCTGAGCAGATCTGAGGCCTGGCCCCAGCTTTGCCCTCAAAGCTTAGCCTGGTGGAGAAAGCCACATCAACCACAGGATACCGAGAGCAGTCAGATTTAGTGATCATGCAGTCTGGAGAAGCACAGAAAAAAAAAAAAAAAAACTTCTGAGGAGGTGGGGGAGGAAGATGGGAGCAGGATGGGGGACACATCAGTCCATCAGGCACATGGTGCTGGAGTGTGAGCTGAGAGTTCTATATCCAGATCTACCGGCAGCAGGAAAAGTCAGTGAGCCACTAGGCCTGGCTTGAGCTTCTGAAACCTCAAAGCCCTCCCCTTTTGATGCACTTCCTTCCAACAAGGACACGCCTACTCCAACATGGCCACACCTTCAATAATGCCAATCCCTATAAGTCTATGGGAGCTATTTTCATTCAGACCATTACACTGGCTGTGTCTTAGTATTCTTGTGTTGGTGCTGTAGCAAGCCTCTTAGTAACACCAGAAACAGTTCGTTACAGTGAAGGCTGAGTCAACCCCTTCCTGCATCGCTCTGGAGGTTAGAGATTATAGGCGCTTGCCCTCCAAGGAGCGGTGCCAATCTTTGGTTGTACGTGAAACTCTCTCCCCTGTAGAAGTGGCACTACAGGGAAGCCTTGGGTTTGATCTCTGGCTGCAAAGCTCAGGGTCAAGCCCATTGTCCAGTCCCTGGCTGGGCCCAGAGAACTACAGAAATTCATCTCCTTCCATTGTGGTACAGCTTATAGGAATCATATTGGGATGGCTGTCTGTGAGGTCACTGGTACATTGTGCATACTCATGAGGAGGGGACCACAGTCCCGAGCCTTGAAGCCCTGCCATTGCTCAGCTTTTTCAAGTCACTGGATGATGAACCCCTCTCTCTCAATGGTCTTGGGATCTTTGCAGCTTCCTGACATCCCCAATCTCTCTCCCTGGCCTTCAGAGTTGTCAGTAGGGTAGAGATTTTTTTTTTCCCACCTGTGAACCCAGCCTACTTTGGAAATCGAAAGGCACTTCCCAATTTACAGTTGTATATTAAATTCACACATTTCAGATAGAAATTCACACAATCTATTTTGCGTTACTCCAGCTTAATGATAATTTCTCTTGGCTGTTGCCCTCAGGATACGTAGGGAGGGGAAAAGTGGATCTGAGATGTTTATTTTGACTTTGTTCACAGATTGTAAATCTAATTAGTTCTCTATATGTTGTGTCTTCCCCCCTTTTCTTTCTTCCTTCCTTCCTTCCTTTCTTCTTCTTTCCTTCCTTCCTTTCTTTCTTCTCTTAAAGTAAATACGGACATTGCTCTCCAGACATCTGCTTAGCGAGGGGATGGCTGTCTAAAAGCATGCTCATCCCACATCTTTTTAGCAATTCACTTAGAACATTCTTATTTTACCACTGCCCCTAGTTTGGTGCATCAAGTTGATGTGTGCCTGTAACAGACATGGAATCCTCCTGTGAAAGGGTTATGTCCGGATTGGGTAATGATGCTTTGGCTATCTGTTCAGTACTGCAGAGACTGAGATAGAGTTCATTTGTTCTGCGAAGATGATAAAATATTACACATTAATTTCAATAAACAGCCATAAGCTATCTCTCTCCATATACATGTACATGTATACATATATATGTATATACATATATAGATGCCATATAATTATATATTCCTTTAATCCCAGCACTAGGAAGGCAGAAGCAGGTGAATCTCTGAGTTCAAGGCCAGCCTGGTCTACAGAGTGAGTTCCAGGGCTGTACAGAGAAGCCCTGTCTTGAAAAACCAACAAACTGAAACAAAAACAAACTAAACAAAACCCCAAACTTTGCTATGTGCAGAAAGGAGTCTGCTCAGGTTTTACAAAGCCCTCTCAGGGTCTGTCTACTTCCTTTTCTGTCCTCCGAGCCTCCCAGGGTCTCCCTAGTACTATATGGATCCTGTGTCTTCCTTTCTCTCTCTTCCGTTGTTCCTCTTTGGTACAACGTGTAATGAGCTCTGGAAATAAAATCTACGTACACAATACTTCCTGTTTCGTGTTCATCAGGACCATGGACAGCTTTTGAAAGTACAGCCCTGCCCACTTCCTCTGAGGCACAGGGAGTGGCACTATTAGAAGGTGTGTCCTTGTTGGAGTAGGTGTGGCCTTGGAGTGGGTGTGTTACTGCGGGTGTGGTTTATAAGACCCTCATCCTAGCTGTCTGGAAGCCAGTATTCTGCTAGCAGCCTTCAGATGGAGATGTAGAACTCTCAGCTCTTCCTGCACCATGCCTGCCTGGATGCTGCCATGTTCCCACTTTGATGATAATGGACCAAACCTCTGAACCTGTAAACCAGCCTCATTTAAATGTTGTCCTTTATAAGAGTTGCTTTGGTCATGGTGTCTGTTCACTGCAGTAATAAAAACAGTTTCCAAGTGCCTACATTTGCAAAAAGGATTTCTAGACAGTTTGACTTACCTTGTTTTTTTTTTTTTTTTTTCTCTTTTTTTAAAGATCTAGTTATTTTTATTTATGTGTATGGCTTGATGATTTAAATGGATTTCCTTGTCAAGAACTCCTGCATGAGAGGTTGTCACCCTCTTCTTGTTCATCTAAGTGGGTGGAAGTACTGGCCTTGCATGTGAGCGTCTTAAGAATATTGGAGCCAGCATTCTGGGAGGTGGTTTATTAGAACTCTGGACAGTTATCCTCAGACTGTTTTCCCTGCTCAGGTTCCCTGGTTTTTAAATCTGCTACTTCCATGGTCTGAAGACACTTGGACAAACGTGTGTAGGGTGGCTCGTGGAGTAGCCTCTGAAGTTAATCTGTGTCCCAAATTTGATTTCCTACATCTCCATCTTTCTTTTCCTGCCTCTCCTGCTTTGGTTTGCACCCTGAGGCCTCTGACTGAAGGAATTCAGCTAGTGTTGAATGTGTTACCAGCCCTGTCTAATCACCACCACACAGCACAGTGGCTGTGCATGTCATTAATATGTATTAGGTTCACATGGTCCTAAGTTTTATTAATTACTAACATTAGTCTCTGTGCATGTATGACTTGGATATCATATCATACTTGTCTGCTCACAGATTGACAAAATACAGTCTTAGTTAGGGTTTCCATCGCTGTGAACAGACACCATGACCAAGGCAACTCTAATAAAAAAAAAAAAAACAAAAATATTTAATTGGGGCTGGTTCACAAGTTTAGAGGTTCAATCCATTATCATCAAGGCATGTTGCAAGAGATGCTGAGAGTTCAACATCTTGTTCTGAAGGCAAATGGAAGACTGTCTCCTATGTGGCTAAGAGGTAGGTCTCAAAGCCTACCCCCACAGTAACACACTTCCTCCAACAAGGCCGTATCTCCTACTAGTGCCACTCCCTTGGCCAAGCATATTCAAACGCCACATAGAGGGTGACTGCTTGATCAGATTTCACTTGTGTTTGAGAATTTGGTATTATGCTACAAAGCCTAAGCAAAAACCACAGCCTTCAAGTTGGCAGAATGGGCAGATAGCTAAGTAGCGTGACTTCACAGCTTTGATTTCAAAGATAACAGGATTTTTTTGTGGCTTTTTTAAAGGTATACTTATTTTTATTTTATGTGTATGGGTGTTTTCTGCATGCATGTATATATGTGCACCATGTGTGTGCCTGGTACTCATGGAGGCCCAAGGAAAGGGTAGGATGTGCTGGGACTGGAATTATGGATGATGTGAATCTGCTCATCTCTCTGCAGACCCTTCGTGCTTTTCTATCAAGACGTGTGTGTATGTGTGTGTGTGTGTGTGTGTGTGTGTGTGTAATGCATGCCTACCTCATATTTGAGAGGGCCTGTCATCAGCCTGGAGCAATAGGCTAGACTGAAGGCCAGTGAGCCCTAGGAACCCTCCTGTCCTGGCCTCTGCATTTGATATTAGAGTTAATGCAGGTCCTTGTGTTTGTACTAAAAGCTAATTGAGTCACTCCTATTCCAGCTCCCAAGGATTTAAACAACAACAACAACAACCACCTTTACAAGCAGCTCTGTAGGCTGCAGGAAAGAGCTAGGTTGAAGTTAATAAAGCAAAGTATAAGGAAATGAAGAGAGAGCAGAAATTCCCCAGATGTATTAGATTGGGGACCTGGTCTTGCAACACATCTGTCCTCCCATATCTCACCAGAGAAGCCCTAGAGGTCAGTGGAACTGGAATTGGCCAAGAAGCTAATCTTGTCAGAGGTGAGAGGCACCTGTGTCACCCGCAACCACCCTGCAGCCCATCAGCCTCAGCATTTTGACTGTTGTGTTTATAAAAAGATAAAGAGAGGGCTGGAGAGATGGCTCAGTGGTTAAGAGCACTGACTGCTCTTAACCAGAGGTCCTTAGTTCAAATCCCGGCAACCACATGGTGGCTCACAACCATTTGTAATGAGATCTGATGCCCTCTTCTGGTGTGTCTGAAGACAGCGACAGTGTACTTACATAAAATAAATAAATAAATAAATCTTTAAAAAGGAGAAAGGGAATATGTTTTGATGGATGTGTGGTAAGGTGTGGGGAAGGGGGTGCCTCTGTGGGCCCTTGCTGGAACAGGAAAGCAAAAGAGCACAGAGTGGGCAGGCAGCCCATTTTATAGTGAGTCAGGCACTCACTGTGGGGTAGAGCTCAGACAAAATGCTCACATTGGCTAACTGTCTCCCAAACCCAGCGCTCAGCACTGGGCTCTACGGATGGAGAATTTATGCGTCCATCTTGTCTCCTATACTGTCTACTGCACGAGAGTTAGAGCCATTTCCTGCTTACCAGCTCCCGGAGACACAGTGCCCACAGAGGGCATTTTTTGTCTGCTTGATTCATTCACAGCTATATCCACACATGGAAGACGATGCTTGGTCTCAGTACATATTTGTTGAAAGATGAATAACATGCCATACATGCTCAGTACATCACAGCCAGATTGTGGTGTATGTCTTGATACCAAGTCACAACGTTGCGACTATTCTAAAGGCTGCAGAAAGCTCACATACACTTCCTTTTGTATTTAGGTTCTGACTGTGTTCTTATCTATGAGGATGTCGTGGGTTTAAACAACACACAAAAAAGTTGGCTCTAGATAACAACTCAATGCTATTGGGGCATTAACAACTAAAGTCTGATGGTTCTGGGTTCGGATCCTGTCTTGGACAGAGAGCTATGATTTGGGAACAAGACACACTTTCTTGAAAGCCTTTGGTTTCCTTGCAAACACAGATAAAACACTTCAGTGTTGGGTGTGTGTAACACAAACTATTGTCTCTATAGATGTAAATAGGATTATTACTCTCAGACATTAGCCAGAGCTGCAAGTCCGGAGGGCAGAAACTCTCTGAAAGACTCAAGGAAAAAGAAACCAGAAATTGCTGAAGGCCTGCCCTCCAGGCTTAATTCTCTAGCGTGTCAAAGCACAGGCTCTGATTAGTTAGCCAAGTTCTTCAGAGCGGGGAGGTAGAGGCTCCACACTGTGGAAGGAGTGCTGGTCTCCATGGCAACAGCACATTAGCTTCTGAAGCAGGCACACCTGGCATTCTCAGGTTACCCCCACCATATGGCATCTTATATATTTCATCAAGGAAAAAAAAAGTTCTACCTTGACCTCCCCACTACTGCAATGCACAAATTCACAACACACACACACACACACACACACACCTCTCAGTCACACAAGCTATGCGTGCTTCTCTGAGACCAGAAACAGCACTAAGCCAATCAGTTGAACAAAGGATCTAAAGAATGTTGTGGTTTTGCTTCAAAAGGGGTGCTTAAAAGAAGAGGTGCTGGACAGATGCCCCAGCTCACTAATCACCTGCCAAAGTGGGAGTCAAGTCCTTGAGCAGGACTCATGACACTATTTGGAAAAGTGACCTTGCAGATTCACCACACATTTAAATGTTTGGCTTTGAATTTAAATTTAAAAGGGAAAAAATTTTTTTTTCTGGTGAGATTTTAGAAAATGGAGACAAGCCATAGCTGCAGAAACATTTTGGCTACTCGAAGACTTCCTGTTCAGCCTCAGAAATAGATGCTTAGAAATTTCATGTTAGAGAGATGTCAGAAACTGGGGACAAAGTCACTGTTTTTTTGAAACACATCAAAGCTTGTCCTCTTGATTTGGTCTCTTCCTTCCATATTTCCCAGAAAATCCATTAGAATTCCCCATGCTTGCTACTCTGGCATGCTTGAGCGTGGCCATGGCATTCTGTGTATTTGTGTGCATGTATATGTGTGCGTGTGCATGTGTGTATGCACATGTGTGTATGTGTATGTGTGTGTGTATGTGTGTGTGTATGTGTGTGTGTATGTGTGTGTGTATGTGTGTGTATGTATGTGTGTATGTATGTGTGTATGTGTATGTGTGTGTGTATGTGTGTGTGTGTGTGTGTGTATGTGTGTATGTGTAGGTGCTATAAAAAGCCTTTGAGGACAATGAGTAAAACCCACAAGGAAGAAATGGTAGAGCCAAGCAAGGGTCTAGGGGTCTTGCCTTACTTTGACACCAAGGGTGGTTTTTTGGTTTTTTGTTTGTTTGTTTGTTTTGTTTTGTTTTGTTTGTATAAGCACCATAGGAGCCCTCTAAGGAATGAATGATAACCAAATATTTTGCCCAACAAAGGGAAGGGTGCTGTGCCTTACAAACATCCTTGGATTGTGCTCTGAAAAAATCAGCACTTGATTTTAATTTGTGGAAAAGGCACTCCATTGAGAACAATAAAAACAAAACCAGACAGAACCTCTTCCATCCACAACGTAGCAGCTTTTCGGCCAGCTCCTTGGCTCTTTCTCTCAGCCCCTTCTCCACCCCATTCAACCATATGGAAAGTCAACGAAGTCCTTGTGATCCCAAGGGCCTCCCAGCGTATTCCTGGTTTCCCTTAAACATAAGAGGCAAAGTCGGACTTTGGGTTCCAGTGGAGATGAAGTTGCTTCTTAGAAGATTCAAGATGGTATAACAAAGAAGCCTAAGATGATTCTGAAGGGACAAAGGAAGCCAATGTCTTTCCCAAAGTCTCAGATCTGGAGGAACCACATGGTGGTGACTCCCAGGCATTTCTTATTCCAGACAGGAATTTATCAGAACTACAATAAATGTTTTGGGGATAAAGCCAGTGCTTCCCTGTCCCACCCTCACTCCTCACCCCTACCCCACATCCCCTCATTGCTAAAACATTAAGGTTGGCCCAACTCCAGAAACTCTTCCTGGTACTTCTCAACAGCCTATAACTCAGTGGTAACTCAATGACCCTTTCCCAGGTTATCAGAAAACACAGACATTTACATTATGATTCATAACAGTAGCAAAATTACAGTTATAAAGTAGGAACAAAAATAATATATGGTTGGGGGTCCCTACCACATGAGGACCTGTACTAAAGGGTCACAGTCTTAAGAAGGTTGGGGACTACTGGTCTGGCTGAAGAATAGTGGAAAACCACATCCCTTGCATCTCCCAAGATTTGACTAGGAAGCAAGGGAATCTGAGGCACCCTCTCTTCCCTCTGCTGTGGGGATCTGAGTGCTCACATTAACTTGTGAGGGGCTGTACTGGCACTGTGGTCAAGTGACCATCTACCCTGTGCTCTGTAGAAGGAGGGGGAACATTGATTCCCTGTCAGGGGGATAGTTATGGACTCCAGAGGGGTGTTAGTTTTCTTGTTTCTGTGACAAGATATAAGAGAAGCAACTTGCTTTTGGTCACAGTTTTAGAGGTTACAGTTTGCATATATGAAGACCCGGAAGTGGGATACGATAAAACCCTGTCTTAGAGTTCTCTAGAGTCACAGAACATATGAATGTCTCTATACCTTAAGGGAAATTATTGGTATGACTAACAGTCTGCAGTTTAACTAACCCAACAATGGGCAGCTGTGAATGGGAAGTCCAAGAATCTAGTAGTTGCTCAGTCCCACAAGGATATGTGTTTCTGTTGTGTCAGGAAACATTTTTGAGCCCCAAAAGACCACCAAGGAGCCAACTCTAATCACATTAGGGTCTTTATTACAAACTTGAGTTTGGGCTTATTCGTACCACAGGATGGTTTGGCGAAGAAGCCCAGAACTCTCATCGGGACAGGGTTTTATAGAAAATGAAAGTAAGCGATGCAGGTGTCTATCCTTGTAAGCATCTAAATTAATGACTAAGCTGACTGGTGGGTGCTCTGAAGAAAGACTATATACAATCATAAATAGTCTGAAAGTATATCTGAAACAATCAGACTAATCTTTGATCAATTATTACTCAGAAGTAGCCAGGGAGTAACTCTGGCCAAGGACAAGCCATAGGGTCCTCTCTGGTACTTGAATTTGAAGAAGTCGAAGTGGGAAATTCTCTACCCTTGACACTCCTGCCCTCCACATCTCATAGATTCCACTTCTCCCTGTCTCTTGCCCGACAAATAGAGATAAAGAGACCCACCCTGCCTCAGCCTAAGGGACTTCCTTGAGTAAATAATTCTCAGGAGAATTATAGAATATACCGACTGATAGCCATCTGACCCTCTGGAAAGTCCCAGTTAGGGTCCTGATGCACATGCTCACTAACCAACAGGTTTAAAGGTCAATATGCTTAGCCAATGAATTTAAACTATAACCTTACTTATGAAACCTGCACCCTTGAAAAGTATAAAAACTGCTTATAAAAACCTTTCAGGCCTCTGGATGTAGGCCACCCCAGTGCACTGGACTAATAAACCTCTTGCTTTTGCATCGATCCCCAATCTCTCATCTCATTCATGGGAACCTCAAACATAAAAGACTCAATTTGGGTCTTACAAGTTTAGCTGCAGGTCAAATTCTCAGGCTTCTTTTTTCTCTTAAGAAGGAAGCTGGTTCCAAGTTAGAGTAGGTTTGGCCTCTGATTTTAGCTGGTCTTCTGTATAAGCTAGAATCCTGAAGAAGTAAGTTTTAACAGATGTGCTGGTAAGTAAGTGCAAGCAGGTGAAGAAGAGTGAGTCTTCCTTCTTCCAAAATCTTTCTGTAGGCCTCCAGCAAAGATGTGGCCCAGATTAAGGGTGTGTACCTTTGCCTAGACTTGGAACTTGCTCTGTCCCAGGCTGGCCTTGAACTCAGAGATCTGCTTGTCTCTGGGATTAAAGGCATCTACTACTTTGCCTTGGCCTAAGCTTTTCATGATCACTATGCCTTAAGAGCTGGATCACAGATGTATCCTCTACTCCTGGATTGTAGTTCATTCCAGATATATTTGACAAACAGGAATAGCCACCACAAACCCTCAAAGGTCCAGCCCCCGACTCTCCTGCAGCCTTCTTTCAACAGCCAGACCCAATCTCCTAAAGGTTTCAAGACCTTTCTGAACAGTTCCATCAGCTGGAACCAGGTGTTTAAACATAGGAGTCTGTGGGAGTCATTCCAGACTCAGGCCACAAGAAACTGTGCATTTACCTAGTATTAGAAGGAGGCTGGAACTGACTCATCACCCACCACCCATTGCTCTTCCCTTCCCCTGCCCAGTAAGGAGCCATGCACCTTGTCTTGACCCTACAGCAGGAAGTGGTATTCCTCAACCTCTTCTTGCCTGCTTCTCGATGTCAGTGGGAACCAGGGGGGAAACTGAATTCACACTAGCCTTGGAAGCGATGAGGCAGTGTGAATGAATGGTCCCACCTGTCTTAGGATGGCATTCATGGAGTTGAGAAAGACATCTGAAGAGACTTAGTGAAATGGGAAAGAAGTCAACTCAAATGATATACAATGCACACTGAGACAGGGCAGCCCTAAGCTTCTTAAAGTCATAGCTTACAAACCAAAGCAAAGCCAACACCACATTTTTGAATGGGAGGTTGAAGTAGAAACTTCTAGTTTCTTTGGAAAGTTAGTTATGTCGAATGATGTTTTGCTGGGGCACACAGGTGAAAGGATGTTTTGTTAAAGCAGACATGTAAGAGAACCCGTGATGAGGGAGTATAAATATGACCCAGAAGACAGTGGGAGACAAGCATTGAGCCTTGGTTTGGTTTGCTCTGCCTTGATATTATTATTCACCAATAACACACACACACACACACACACACACACACACACACACACACACATATTGTTTTACCTTACATAGCATTGTTGGGCTCTGCTTGTGGTGATGCCAGAGAGAAACCTGCCAAGGAATTTCTCCTGAGGTTCCTGTGGCATCTTGCTGGTTCCATGGCCTCAGGCTGGTTGGCGAGCCTTGAGGTTTCTTCAGGGGTGAACTGCAGTTGCTGGTTCATGTGTGGTGTCTGCCTGCCTAGAGGACTGGTCTGCAGCTGCTGAGTCCTATTTGGTGTTTGCTACGGGACTGAATGGCTGACAAAGATTGAGCTCACCCCCAAAGAACCATTCTTGAACAGGTCCACTTCCCCCATATTCTAATAACTTTTCTCTTCCACTATCTCTGGTGGGTGGTGGGTAAGAGGAACGGTTGAACATTTACTAAAATAGGCTGCAAAATTTTATGCCTACAGGAGGTGGCTACTTACTTACAAGACTCTGTACTTACAGGGGAACTCAGGTTTGAGTGGCAGGGGACTTTCCATTTGACACCAGACCAGGAGGAGCTTGTAAGCATTTTTAAGTATTGGAAGAAAATAGCCCAGGCTGGAGAGATGGCTCAGCAGTTAAGAGCGCTTGCGGCTTTTGCAGAAAACCCAAGTCCAGTTCCCAGCACCCACACCCAGAAGCAGGTCCACCTTCAGTACATCTGACACCCTCTTTTGACCTTCATGCTTCTTGCATGTGCATATAATGCTTACACACAGACACACACACACATAAATACAAATTAAAAAAATAAAACTTTGAAAGAAATGAGTTGGCTTACCACAAACTCACGAAGTCAGCAGAAATACATTAATAATTAGAAAACAATCCACGCTAATGCCGGCTACTCTCCAGCCCCAGCGGTCTCGCCGCCCCCGTACCTCTCCCCATGCTGAGACCTGCCCAACTTCCCATGGTTCTCTTGCCACTGAACCCATGTTTTCCCAGTCATCTGTCCCCTGCCATGTCTGCCAGGACTTGCTCTAAACCCTGAGCATTGTATAAAGAAAACTTCAGAGACCTGTAAATTATCAGTAAGATTTATAACAGTAAATCCTCAACATAACGCCCACCCAAAGAACTCAAAACTCAGTTGATACTGATACAAGCTGTTCACCCAGACTGGACAAATTGCTCTATTTTATTCTATTGCTCTTCTATGATCTCCATAGCTACCTGTGGCTATTTCAAACCATGTGGATCCAGTTCATCCTCTTCTTCCATCTTTCTCCGTCCTTCTCCTCTCTGTCCCCTGTCCTCTTCTTAGCCCTGCCTCCCTTTTTCATTAGCCAATCACAGGCTTTTAGCCTTACATTGCACCTGCTCTCACCTGCATACAGACAGCAATCCACGCATTTCAGTAGTGGAAGGAAAAATAAAGACATTATGAGATACACACACATAAAAAGAGAACGTATAGCTAATAACCTGTCTCTTTAGAATGGCGGAAGATTGTCATCTATGGACATACTATGTCAACACTGATTTTAAAAAGATGAGAGAGGCTATGTTACTATCTGACAAAGAGACTTCAGACAAAATTGCTGGAGTTAAGGTGGGATTTCCATAATATTTGAAGGCTCAACCCACTGGGAAAACAGAAGCCAAGAAACACATGGATATGAGCTTCCATGTGGGTGTTGGGAATTGAACCTGAGTCCTGTGGGAAAGCAGTCAGTGCTCCCAACTGCTGAGCCATCGCTCCAGCACCTGCTGCTCTGGTTTTGATGGTATTTTTCTTCCTTCTTGGACTATGGGGTTTTATGGGCAGGCACAAGGGTCTTGCTCTTTCAAACTGCTTACTCCATGAAATGCTCAGAATATATGTCATTTTAACTAACCATAGTGGGATAGATTGCACTTGTCTTCTGACTTACAAACAACACATTCCTTCTCCCTGGGGCAGAGCTCAGAGGGAGGAGGGAGGGGCTGTATGCCTCCATGCCTAATGACCTCAGGTAGACTAGAGGACCTCAGAGATGGAGCAGGCAGCAACTGGCTCACTCTTGGCTTGAGGCACGTTGAAGACAGACTACCCCAGAACCAGCATGAGTTCATAGTTGCTTAGGCAGAGTCTTCAGAGCCCTCCATGTGGTGAATTTGCTCTGGTTCTCTTTATAATCTTCTAAAGGACCCTCAGAGTTCTTATGTAAATACCCAGCCCAGCTCTATTGAGAACCATATGCAGATTAGGCCCCACAGTGACCTGACCCAAGAAACCATATCCATAAATAACTCCCCTTTAAGACATGTTGGGGTCAACAGGCCAACCGTTTGATGACGTATTCGCTGAAGTTCAGTGAGAGGTCCCTGTCACAACAGGATGTAAATCTAAGTTCCTGGCTAGGGATACAGAGAAGGCTTCCCTCTTCAGGTGGTCTTGGTTCTTGGCTGGAGAATAGCAGCTGCCGTGAGATTACTGGACACCGGCAGCGATGTCTTTGTTCTTTCTTTGTAGTTACGGTACCGTTCAGGGTCCCAGCTTTGCAGGCTGTGGTTGGATGTGGCATTAGGTTTGTGACACCAGTGACCCCAGCACACACTGTGCAGACACTGTAGCACAGGGCAGCAAGTGAGGCCCAAGCGTACCAGGTGTGGCCGCAAAGGACACTTTCCTTCTGGGATTTTTAGGCAGAATGTGGGGTCCCGATTTCTCAGTCCAGAAGGAACTCGGGGATCCTCCCAAATATCTCCTCATCACATGCTCCCACTGAGTCCAGCCTGGTTCAGCTTCTATGATGCCATCTTTGCTCCGGTATGCAGACGTCTGAAGTCATTTCACCCTAACGCTCTGCTCCCTCACCAAGCCCGGGTCTCCCCTTCATGGCCAACCTCACCCCTTGGCCTCAGGTGATTGCATCAAGCCTGCAGCAAGAATCCATGCTGGAGCCTGTACTTTTCCACATGAGTTCATCTTGCTCTTCCCTGGGCCTCTCTGCACCCCACACTGGCCAAGCCCTCCAGCTTTGGGTTTGCCCATGGCTTCCTCTGCCCCATCTATTATTGTTTTAGTTGTTGCTGTGACAAAATGCCCGACAGAATTAATTTAATGGCTCATGGTGCCAGAGGGTCCATCATGACACAGAAGGGGTGGCATGCCTGTCATGGGAGGAACATATGACATGGCTCCTCTTGCAACAGACAGATTAGGAAGAAAGTCAAACCTGGTCCAGAGGTAGGTCTGGTCTCCGAAGTCCTGTCTTTCTCGGTCTCCAGACCCCAAATTCTTAATCTCATAAATCAGATCCCCCACCCTGGCTCCTCCACCCTGGCAAGGACTCTGGTGTTCCCTGCAAGGGAGATACTTGCTCATTTAGTCATCTTGGGCTTCTTCTGGCTTTGCTTTCTCTAGCTGAAAGAGAAAGAAATGCCTCAAAGCTGTTTGCCATCTCCGAGAGACGGCCTGTCTCCAGAGAGGACTGGAGGGCCTCCCCATACAGCAGCTGGTCACCCTACCTGGAAAGCCCTGGCCCTGGCTGCCATCCCTGCTTTCCTGATCCCCTAGTGTAGATTGTTCTGAAGCTGTTCGTATTTTAATGTTAATTCTGCTTCCCCAAGAAGTGCTGCCTAGTCAAGTACTCAGGACTTCATCAGAACCTTCCCATTTTAATTAGTAAAATAAAGGCAAGAGCCAGTGATTAGGCAGGGGAAGGGAGGTGGGGAAAGAGGGTCAGAGGTCAGAGGATGACCGTTCTAAGATGGATCTCGGGAAGAATGAATTAGATCCAGGTAGGCTTAATTGGTGTTATAAGTAGCTATGAACATTGAAAGATTTTATAGGTCTTCTATCTCATATAGAAGGGCAGTTTGTATCTTTGTCTATTTGGAGTAATCTTTTTGAGTAGAGGGTTTGTGGATTGAGAGTTTGACATATAAACCTGTATGAAAAACTATCGGGCCTTAGAGTTGTGTTTGTGTTGGGATTTGGGGTAAACAGGCAGAGTAAACCGCCAAGGGAAGGGAGTCATGTGACAGAGTGAGACCGTGGGGGGTGGCTTGAACCAAGTGACAGAGTCCGTGAACGCAGCTCCATACTAGAAGCAGTGCCTGCAGAGAGAGACCGCAGGGGGCTCATATAGAGATAAGTCTTATATTTATTAATATTTACTACAACAACCTAGACGTTACGCCCTTCCTCCAAGTGCTGGATGCCCCATGCCCTGACTATATTGCATTTGATGGGCATTAGACAGACAATTTTATGTGGTACTGGAAGAACGTGCTTCTGTTCCGAGCATCCTGGGATCATGGTGGAATGATGGGTTCTGGGATAGAAGCCAAGAAGGGGTGGGCAGGGCTTCTGGGAACCAGGAGTTGTGAGAAATAGAGGATCAAAGGAAGCTTCCTCAGAAGAGTAAAGCTCAAACCAAGCTCCCACACTGGCAGGTGTGTGAGCATTGTGTGCACATGGGTAATTTTAAGTAGGAGAAACAGCTGCAGAGCTGTGAAAGCACAGGCTAGACCAGCTTGAAGGAGCATGAGAATTCAACACCCTGAGTACCTAGGGCTGCCACTGTCCCCAGGGGCATGCCTCTAGCTCTAACGTAAGTCTAGCATGAAAGAAAACTCATTTGCTCTGATTGGTCCAATAGTCTAGCATCTCTTGGTAAAACACTAGGCGACTCTTCCACAGAGCCCTGGCCTGTACCCTTAGCCTACAGGCCTCAGAGAAACATTGACTAGGAGGCATACTGTCTTGGCAGGACACTGGACGCCCTCTCAGGAACAGCAATAACTCTTGCTGGCCAGGGGCTGGAGTTCTTGTCAGTTTGATTGAATTGAGATGCTTGGGATGTTGGTAGCTCAGAGAGTGGGGGTGGGGGTTTCTCTGTGAACCTTTCCAGGATCCACCAAGCCATAAGTGTTTTAAGTGTTTAGTCCAGCAGAATTGGGGATTGCCATTTCCAAGATTTGGTAGCTTGTTCCTTGGTAGAGCATGAGATCCACTGTCCCCGGGCAGATCAGACTAAAGGATCCCTCCCTATGCAGCCTCCTCTGCTCTGAGTGCCAGCTTGGCTGCCCAGCATGTCAGCAGCCCCCACGCCTCACTACATCTGCTAGGTCCTCTCCTCCTCTACTTCTTCCTTCTTCAGATCCAGGCCCTCTTCTCTCATACATCAGAACTTTTCCGTGCATGTGATTTTTGGGAAATCTTTATGGCTTCTTCCACATCACCAGCTCTCTCTCTAAACCACAGGCCTGGAGCTCATTATTTGATAAATGGTGTAAAAAGCAAGTACTTCGAAACATAATCATTCTAGGATGCGTCACTGCTGCACTCAGCTTAATTTAGGGAAGCTTTGCAAAATTGGGACCTGTCTGGTGGCTTACACTTTTAATCCCAACACTGGAGAGACAGCAGGGGGATCTCTGTGAGTTTGAGGCCAGCCCGTGTAGGCTTAGATTTTTTTAAACCCACTTTAAATAAGGATTCCCAAATGCTTTGACCCCTCTTCTAGCCCACCGTCCAAAGGTAGGGGAGAAAAGATGGTAAATAGGACAAGGGGGTGTGGACCCGTTTAGAAGTACTTCTTTGAGGGAGATTCCAATCTCCATTGTCGGGATACCGCAGTCCAGTGCAGCAGTGTCAGGATACCAAACATGACTCAGCACCCGTGACATGATTCAGCAGAAACAGCCAGGCCTCTGCCAAACTGGCATGAGTCATTGGACGCAACCAGAACCAGCGGGATGCCAGGCGAAGTTTTCTGCTGTGCTTCTCTCAGTGAAGATTGGGGAAGATACAAAGCCAAAGGAAGTTGCAAGGCCAGCTGTGTGCAATCACACTGTCACTGTCCAGGGTGTCCTATTTATACTCTCTCCAAACATGTGTCTTCCCATGGGGCTTGCCTCGGCAAAACACCACTTGAGTCTGCATCATGTGAACCAACCAGGAACTTGTACTTCAAACCTGGTCTACAGAGTGAGTTCCAGGACAATCAGGGAAACTCTGTCTCAGAGAACAAAACCAAAACAATATGTCAACATTTGCCAGCTTCATGACCTATCAAAGGATGCAGAAGGTGACACAGGGAAACGTATGCCAGAGCTTTAAGTCCCCAAAAGGGAAAAGAGATGAACTCCTTACAGAGCAAATTCAACTCTGAGTGGCACAACACCAGCTGCTTTAGCAGTACCTTGTGACCTCTGACCTAATAACATTATAGGATGTGATGTCATATGTTCTGGCTCAGAACTGATAGCATACTCTTCCTTTGTTCACACCCGGAATAACCAAATATCTGTTTACAGCCAGAAGGTAAATCTCAGTGTTCATACACTGTAACCACTTTCTCTTTGGCAGTTTTGTTTGTTTGTTTATTGTTTTTTTTTGTTTGTTTGTTTTTGGGCAGGGTCTCACTATATAGCCCCAGTTGGCCAGAAACTTACTATGTAGACCAGGCTGGCCTTGAATTCACAGAGATCCTCCTGCCTCTGACCCGTGAGTGCTAAGAAACCAGTGTTTTAAGATAGGGTGGTTGAAACCTGTAGTCCCAGTCACGTGGGATGGGACAGGAGAACTTGTGCCTACAGTTCAAGGTCAATCTAGGCAACATAGTGAGAGCCCATCTCAACAGACAGACAAACCCACCCCAGGTCCCTGAAACTCAACACTTTAAAGAAGCAGTATTAATACATGTCTAGGTCTTCTCTTCCCCAGGGATCCAGCTATGTTCTTCTGCATTCTGACATCCCCCCAGAGATAATTTTCTCACACAAGTCTTGCCCTGATTTGGGGTTCTCTTCCAATCTACCCTGGGTGGAGAGGATGCAGTTTCCAAGAATATAAAATTTGCTTTATGATTTTCACCAGCAAGTCATCATTCTAGCTACCAAAGGTCTGGACTTCTTATCAGTGAGCACCCAGAGTTTCTGAAGGTCAGGGTGTAATGGGTTGACCTAATGCTGCTTGTATTCTAATGCTAATTCAGGTCCCTCCAAAATCACCCCAAAGACAAGAGACTCTTCAAGTAAGACAGGGGAGGGAGGGGGGCTCTACTCCTAGTTAATCCTTATTGGTAAATAAAGATGCTAGCAGCCAACAGCTGGGGAGAGGTGTGGTTGAGGTTTCCCAGGTTTGGGACCTGGAGGAGGAGAGAGAAAAAGAAGCCGCCATGGGATAGAAAAGAGCGTGCAGGAAAGAGAAGGAGGGTTACTATGTGAAAGGGCCAAGAGAATGTGGCCCAGATGGCTGCCCAATTGGATTAAGAGCAGCCAAGATGGAGCATAGTAAATAGTAAATGATAATTTGGGGTTATCAATAGCAAAGTGGATCATAACAGCACGGAGGACAGGCAGCTGCCCAACTATTGTGCAGCGTAAGGCATATTAAAATATAAGGGCGGTGTGTGTCTTTCATCCGGGAACATAAATGGTCAAAGGCAGGCAGTGACCCCTGCACAGGGATTTTTTTTGTAAGTTTTTTTTTTTTTTTTTTTTTAACTACCTCAGGGTTCATCTACCGAGTTCTCACTTTTCCTGTAACCCATGCTGGATATAAATAAGCACTCGATGAAAACCACTTTCTAGAAAGATCCCAAGGGGCAGCTTATTTACCACTCTGTGGCAGTAGAACCAGGGCCAGAAGGAGCCTAAACATGAGGTGGGCTAAAGACTTGTGCAACAGCCAGCTGTTCAGAGCATCAGACAGTTTACACTGAGGGCCGGGAAATGTCACACAGGTGAAGTTTGCTAGCAAGACCAAGCTGCATGTGGCAAGACAACAGCAACAACAACAACAACAACAACAACCAACCAACCAACCAAAAACCCTATGTTTTTCTATAGAAGTATATAACCAAAAACAAACAAACAAACAAACAAACAAAAAAGCAGTTGTAATGAACAATCTAATTCAAACTCACTCCTCTCCCCTGTCTTGTTGTTTTGGAGTTTCCTCATAGCACTCGAAATTCTCCTTACATTTACATGACTCCATTCTTGGCCCATATTCCAACACAGCTGACCTCCTTTCTTTATGTTTGGCCCTTGAACATGGAGGTGCATATTCCTCTACAATACTGGCTTCCAGTGGTCACATGCTGTGAAAAAAAACTCTCAAATTCATCATCTAATTTCACCTTTTGAAATGGAAATGAATGTACCAGTACTTTAAAAATATGTCTATGTGTAGGACTGTTTGGCTGAGTGTATGTGCACCACACACTCGCTGTGCCTGCAGAGGCCAGAAAGGGGCATCAGATCTCTTTAGCTAGAGCTATCGGCAGTTTTCAGCAACTATGTGGGTGTTGGGAATGGGACCTTGCCCTCTGCAAAAGCGGCCAGTGTTTTTACCCTCTGATCTGGGTGTAGAGTTCAGATGCATAATCCCAACACTTGGAAGATTTAGGGTTCTTGAGAGTTCAGTGAAGAAACCACAGTGAAGAAACCTGTCACATACAACCAACCAACCAACCAAAGCAAAAAAAAAAAAAAAAAAACAGTAAATGAATATTTTATGCCTGTCTCAAAAACCTAACCAAAGCAATAGGACAAACAAATATCCTATGTACCCCTTTTTAAAAATTAAAAGTATATCCCCACCACAGGCAGCTTCTATTCTTTCCTTTCCTTCCTTTCCTTTATTTTTGGGGGTGGTGATGGTGATGTCCATAAATGTGTTTGTGTGCAGCAGTGGGGGTTGTGCAAAACACACACACACACACGCGCGCGCGCGCGCACGCACACACACACACACACACACACACACATCCTTATTTTCAGAGCCAGAATCTCTCATTGAACTTGGAATGTGTGAGTTTGGGTAGGCTGTCTGTCCTGTGAGCTCCAGAGATCTGTCTGTCCCTACCTCCCTAGTCCTGGGATTAGAAACATATGCTACACACCTAGCTCTTAACTCTCATGCTTGGACAGCAAGCACTTCATTGACTGAGCCATCTCTCCTCCCCTCCTCCCTTATTAAAAAAAAAAAAAAAAAAAAAAAAAAAAAGCTTATTTTCTTCACCTGCGTTCTTCTTTGGGAGTAGAGAAGTAGATGACATTTCCTATTAATGATTTTCCAGGAATAATTTCACACTCTGGCTTCTGTCTTATTACATAATGAATTATCAAAAGGTACCCTTTAATCATGAAATTTCAGGGCATTTATAATAACTCTAAAAAAAATCTATGCATGCAGATTTTATTACCCAACTTCCAACAAAGCAGTAACCTTAAAACATCCAAAAAGAATGGATGGTGTGGGTAATATTTTAAAGAAAATGTTCTCTCTCACAGAAACACTCCTTTTTAAGAGAGCAAGGACATTTATTCCTTTACATGCAGTAGGATCATAAATGTCCTAGTTGGCTTTCTATTGCTGTGATAAACACCATGACTGTCTTGCTTGGGGTTTCTATTGCTGAAATGAAATACCATGACCAAAAGGCAAGCTGGAAAGGAAAGGATTTATTCAGCTTACACTCCACATTGCTGTTCATCATCAAAGGAAGTCAGCTCAGAAACTCAAGCAGGGCAGGAACCTGGAGGCAGGAGCTGATGCAGAGGCCATGGAGGGGTGCTGCTTACTGGCTTGCTTCCCCTGGCTTGCTCAGCCTTATAGAGTCCAGGACCACCAGGAATGGCATCACTCACCATGGGCTGGGCCCTCCCCCCGTTGATCACTAACTGAGAAAATGCCTTACAGCTGGATCCCAGGGAGGCCTTTCCTCAGCGGAGGCTTCTTCCTTTCTGATGACTCTAGTCTGTGTCAAGTTGACACACAAAATTAGCCAGTACCATGACCAAAAGCAAACTAGGGGAGAAGAGGGTTCACTGGGGTTCTATACATCCGATCACAGCTCACCATCAAGGGAAGCCAGTGCAGGAGCTCAAGCGGGAGCAGCGGTAGGAACCATGGCAGAATCGTGTCACTGCTTGTTTCTCCGCGGGTCATCCCACTTGCTTGACTGTGCATCGCAGGACCACCTGTCGCAGGCCTACATGGCCCACTGTGGGTTCCTTCCACCAATTCCCATTCAGGGAACTGTCCCCACAAACTTGTATACAGGCCAGTCTGATGAGGCAGCTCTTCAGTTGAGGTTCCTTCTTCCCGGGCAACCTTGGTTTGTGTCAAGTTGACCATGGGTAATGGGCACACTGAACAAGATCAGAAGCCATGACAATTAGTGCTGGGTTCTGGGTGCTGGCTTGCTCTCCATGCTGATTCTTACCAACAATGCTTCTGACAAGGATTTATTTGCAAAGAAGTTGTTGGATGAAGAATCTGGGGCTCACAAAGACCCGCAGCCTTGACTACAGAAAGTCGTTCAAGTCAAGTGTCCTAGTGAGGTTTCCATTGTCGAGATGACCACCATGACCAAAAGCTTATGCTTTATAGTATCAAGAGGAAGTCAGGGGCAGGGCCTGGAAGCAGCAACGGATGCAAAGGTGACAGGAGAAAGCCTCTGCTTATTCCCTCTGCTAAGCTAGGTTACAGGCTGGCCAACCTACTCAGAGATGGCACCGCCCACAGTGGGCTGGGCCCTCCTCCACAAATCAGCAGTCAAGAAAACGCCATCTGATGGAGGCCGTTCCTCTGTGAGGGTTCCTCTTCCGAGATATCTCTATAGTTTGTGTCAGACTGACAAAAACAAACCAGAAAACTGGGTAATCCTAGCACTAGAGAGGCAGAGGCAGGAGAATGAAGAGTTGGAGACCAGCTACATAGAGAGGCTCTATATTCATTCAACAAATGAACTCACAAATAAAGTCACTTAATAGCCTAAGAATAACATTTTAAGTCACTGTTGCAAATCACACCCACCGGTCATGAGAAGTTTAGTAGTCAAGTGACCTTTGCAAGCATTGATGGCTGTCAGGGTGAATGTCTGCATATGTGTGTATATACATGTGTAGGTTTGTGTGTGTGTGTGTGCATGTATGCATCCAAATGTGAGTGTGCATGGGTGTGTACACACATGTGCTGTATGTGTATGCATGTGTGCATGTGTGGGCAAATGTGAGTGTGCATGAGTATGTGTATAAACATGCATGTGTGCTTGCGTGTGTATGCATTTGTGTGTATGCATGTCTTTTGGTTCATGATCCTACTCCAAATTGTTTTTCTAACCTTTTTGTCTAAACTTCTAACAAGGCTATAGGAGCATAGACTGGGCCCATCTCTCTTCCTCTCACCTGGCCTCTTTGTACCTTCGTGTTGTCATTCCCAGCAGAGGGTATCTGATTTTTAGATAGCATTCACGAGTTAAGAGAAGACTGACAAATGTGGGTTTCTTATGAGGCAAAATGTTGTTTGGTTTTAATTTTGAGGGTGGGGTGGGGGAAGCTTAGCTGTGTACTTAGCCCTCCTAAACTAATTGTCTTTTTCAGCCCAAATAGCCTTTTCCCTCTTAGATCCAAGATGCAAGCTTTGAAGATAAAAGGATGCGCTGTTTCTCATCGAAGCCCTTTCCACATGCTGCTGAGACAGGAAGAGAATTTGCAGTCCTTGCTTGGTGTGTCCTCAGAGATTTGTGTGTGAGAGAGAGGTTCCATTTACTGTGACCTGCTTGTCCAATCTGTGAGGGACCCAGAGGTGAGCATACAATGGGGGACTGCACTGGACCCCAACCCTTCCACTGCAGAGGCCACAGGGAGACTGCTGGGATGCTATTCACTGGCCGGGCTCCATGACCTCTTCAAGGCCAAAGCCAGCGTCTGGCTGGAAAATGAAAACTCGTATTGGCTAACAAAGAAGCACCAATTAAAGAGCTCATGTGGGAAAACTTGATTAAAACACACAATTTAATATGTTGATGTTTTATCTTCCCGATGAGAAGCGAGAAGGGATGGTCCCTCCATTTGTCACGCTCAGCAGAGCTTTGAGGGAGCTCAACACAAGAGCATTAAGCCTCATTTGTGAGCTCTGTTTCACAACACCTAAGGGGAAACATTACCAAACAAAGAGGCCAGCTCCCCCACTCATACCCACTTCATTCCCATTGGCAGACTATGCGAGCTCCTCCACAAGGGCAAGAAGACAAAGTTAAAGGCTCTTAAGACACACGTGGCCTTTGTTTCTTGTGAAACCTTGGTGTGAGTCTGTCCACCCCAAGGCCCGGTTGGAATACCACTAGGCTGTGACACCTAGTGGTCAGGCCAGGGCCCTCAGGACCTTCTGAAAGCTTACAGAGATATGTGTGGACATCATATTTAAGTTTTTGAGGGTTATTGACCATAAGCAAGGATTTACCAGTTTGCAAGTGAGCCACACTGTAAAAACCGGTCATCTAGGCTGCCTCCAAGTGGAAGCCTGCTGATGTCACTCGGAAGGACAGAGAGACCCAGATATTGGCCTTTTATAATAAAGAACAAGTCCCCAGTGGCCCCCAGCAGTCTCTCCCCACCCTCATTATTGTCCAGCACATACTGTCCACGCCCTCCCCAAAGAGTTCCTAGTTTTTTCTCCTGTAAGGAGCTCTGCCAAAGTGTTCCCCCTGAGGAGTCAGCCATGTGACAGACCTGATATAAAGAAAGTTTATTGGTGGGAGGGAGGAAGAAAGAAAGAGAGAGAGAGAGAGAGAGAGAGAGAGAGAGAGAGAGAGAGATTGAGAGACAGATTGAGAGAGAGGGGGTGGGAGAGGGAGGGAGGGACAGAGACCTAGCAGGGCGGAGATACAAGCTGTTGCTAGGTAACTGTTGGGCAGCGCCTAAAGAGATAGCTAAGGAGCCCTCTCTTTGCCAGGAGCTCCAAGAGGTGACAAGGTTGACAAGACGTTGCCTCTTTCTTTATCCACTTTTCTCACTGGACACCTGAGCTCCTTGGGGACAAGGGCTGGGTTGGAAGCCGCTCCGCATCCCTAGTGCCAGAAACGGGGCTCATGGAGACACCGGAGGCACGATCTGTCCCTGACGGGTGATGAGGGGACAGATGGCAGCAGGAGTACACACACAGGAAGGGGCCAGCTTGGCCACCTCACTTTCTGAGCATGTCTGATATGGAACATTCTCCATTCTGTCTCGATTTTATTTTGCTATGACGCCTAGCATTCTCCCTACCCTCATGCAAGGCTCTGAATACAGCCGTCCATTTCATCTCCAGGGACAGGCCACACCCTTCCCTACTGGTCTTTACCATACCTCTCTCCTACACCCCCACAGTAGAAAAGCCCCATTTGATGCCTTCCATGAGCCAGCACCAGAAGCCTTCAGACGTGCAATGCTTCAGCGCAGGGGTAGGAGATGGGGATGCCGACCTCACGCCGGACTCTCTCTCTGTCCTGGTTCCTGCACCTGCCTGGGGTCTCTTATTATCAGGGCACATTAGGTGTTTGCTGAAAAGACAAAACAAGGGCATTCCAGGATTTCGGCTATTTCCAGAGCTAAATTTGATCCTCCCACCCGAATCCTGATGGAGATGCCTAGGCCTGCTTTGTATAAATGCCTGCTAGGCATTCATAGCAAAATAAAATCGGGAGAGAGAGAGAGAGAGAGAGAGAGAGAGAGGGAGAGAGAGAGAGAGAGAGAGAGAGAGAAGGTGAATGTGAGCCAATTCCTGACTCTATCTGTGTGAACAGCTTGCAGAGTTCTCTGAAGGCCTCTTTCCTTGGGGCTAGTGAACTCTCTTGCCCAAGAGAAGCTTCTCAAGAAACCTGCTTATATACCCTTATATATTAATCTGGCTTGAACTGGCTCATTTCACTGGCAAATAACTTATCTTTCCTTCAGCGGGACAGCCATTTTTGGACTGCTCAGATCACAACCTGTAAAACACACACACACACACACACACACACACACACACACACACACACACACACACTGATTTTATCAGTTCCATTCCTTTAGAGAACCCTAATCCAGGCGGGTGGTGAAGATGGTTAGAGAAAGTATCCAGGCATTTGATTCCTCAGCAGAGAAGGGCCTGTGAGCAGCAGCAGGAGCCCAGGAGGGGTCAGGAGCTAATCCAGGTGAACACAGTGTACTCAGGAAAAGGCACTTGCAGGGCTCCTGAGGCAGAGCTGCAAGTGGACAGGAAAGCTAACTGAGATGACATCAGAGAAACCAGAAGCTTCAGGCCACGTGAAGCTAACAGGGGAATTTGCTTTGGGGATGGATCTGCGTATCAGACAAGAACCCGGGAAGCCAAATAGGAAACGTAGTAACCACGGAAGAGCAGGTTCGCGGAGGCAGTGGCTTGGAGCAACTGACCGGCCTCCAAGTGTGTTTTAAAGGTAAGGTCACAGGGCTGCTGATCAAATAGGCTAGCGAGTGACGAATTAAAATGGTCAGGGGTGGACGCAAGATGTGAAAATGAGAAAGTTGCCCTTACAGTAGGGAAGAGGCGGTAGAGGAAGTCTGACTTAGCCAGGGCAGGTGCTGGGTCCGGAAGCACGGGGTTTGGATCCACTATCCTTGTGGCGCCTTCTAGTGGGGTTGTAGACAAAGAAGTCTGTCGCTCAGGAAAAACCTGGGCATATGAGTGGTGTGTAAAGCCACGAGCTTTGGATGAGCTTGAGTGAATGATCAATAGTGGCCTCGTGGTTAGAGAGGCAAGGACAGAAACTGCAGACTCGAACACAGCGGGGGACGGCCTCTCCTTATCTCCGCGGGGCATCTCCATCAGCTAAATCCACACTGAAGACCCAGCCACAAGCCAACGAAACAAGCAACCAGCAGGGGGCGCTGCTGAGCGCAGCCCGCTCTGCTCATCAAGGGGCCAGCTCCTGGAGGAAAAAGGGGAGCAGGGAATTATGACATTAAATTTCAAAAGCTCTCTCTTAAATAAATAAACTCGAAGTAAATGGTGTTTGCTGTCTGAATGGCCAAGCTTCAGTTTTTTTTTTTTTTTTTGCTCAGATGAATTCGTGTGGCTTAGCTCTTCCCCTGGGAATGTTGAGCAAGCAAGAGCTTTCACTGTGCGTTAGGCCAAGCGAAGACCAAGAGGGGACGTGGGACCAGGATTCATTCAAACCCTGCAAGGCCACTCAGCGGTGATAAATACCCAAACAGACATTGCAGAGTCTGCCAGAGTACCTCCGTCCACATTTCCCTGGCTACTGTGGGTTGGCAGGTCCTCTGTCTCCCCAGCCCCCCCCCCCCCCCCCCGAAGGACCAGCGGCCTTCCGAATTTCCCCGTGGGAGAGTGCTTTGTTCCTAGAGCTCTTTCAGCCCAGGGGCCTTGCTCTCCCACAAGGATCCTCCTTTTCAAGCAGTTGCCCAACCCAATCAAGCTTCCCCTTCAATGTCTTCTGCCTGCAGCCTGTGGTCACAGATTTGAAAGACTTAATAGACGGACGCGTT
This sequence comes from Micromys minutus, assembly GCF_963924665.1. Lineage (NCBI taxonomy): Eukaryota > Metazoa > Chordata > Mammalia > Rodentia > Muridae > Micromys > Micromys minutus. The sequence continues at coordinate 7,474,723 of NC_137964.1, read as the reverse complement.
TGTGTCTTCCCCAAGTGAGGAAATGAAGACTTCCACTTGGCAGAGGTTGTCCCCGCCCGTCGTGTTTGTCTTCGTGTTTGTCTTCTCAAGACGGAGCAGAAAATCGTTCCCGTGTTGCCCAACTGCCACGCCACTTCCAGTCCTTGGGAAGAAAATTAAAGAAAAAAGAATTTTTTTTTTTTTTATTCAGACATTTTGGGCTATTCTTTGCTTAAACCTTTGTCACTCTTTCTCCTCCCTGACCAACCATGGTTTTGCTATGGAAAAATAAACCATCCCCAATATCAATGAAAATCAGTGACTATTGTCTCCTCTCATTATTAAAGAAGGAGAAGAAGATGAGCCTTGTTTTGCCACGGGCTATTAACAGTTTTCCGTGTCTTTCCTATTCGGTGCATTCAGATATTGACGACTGCCGTCTATACAGCAGCCCAGCCAGGAAGCTGGTTCCCATCCCATCGGACCGATGAAGCAACTAAAGGCAAAAGACTTAAGGATCTTGCCTAAGGCCACACTCAAGCCTGGTCCAGGAGCTCATGCTTTACGACAATGTCTGCATCCCCCCCAAGACCAGTGTCCCTTGTCTTTTCGGGTTTGTGCAGTTTGAACAACACATAAATCCAAAGCAAAGTTAGTACATTTAGAGACTGTGATGGTTTAAATATGTTTGGGCCAGAGAGTAGCACTTTTAGGAGGTGTGGCCTTGTTGGAGTAGGTGTGTCACTGTGGCTTTAAGACCCCCATCCTAGCTGTCTAGAAGGGAGTCTTCCACTATCAGCCTTTAGATGAAGATGTAGAACTCTCAGATCCTCCTGTACAATGCCTAGCTAGATGCTGCCATGCTCCCACATTGATAATAAAGTGAACCTCTGAACCTGTAATCCAGACCCAATGAAGTCCTTTATAAGACTTGCCTTGGTTAAGGTATCTGTTCACATCAGTAAAACCCTAACTAAGACAGAGACTTTCTCATAACTACAGACTTTGATGGCCAGTTGTTCACAACCTTTCTAACACTGTGACTCTTTAATACAGTTCCTCATGTTATGGTGACCCCCCCCAATCAAAATTATTTTTGGTGCTACTTCATTGCTACTGTAATGTTGCAACTGTTACGAATTGTAGTATAAATATCTGTATTTTCCAGTGGTCTTAGGTGACCCCCGTGAAAGGGATATTCTTTCACTTGTCACCTCCCACAAGGCCACGCCCCTGCATTCTCTCCAGTACCTTTCAAGAGCCACAGAATAAAGAAAATGGAATCTTTAGTATATGAGTCTTTGAAGGTATATTTAATCCAATCTACTCTCTGAGAAGCCTATGTCAGGATGTACCTAGGTTACCTGAGGAGTCTGGCCATGGTCACTAGGGATCTGCTATGCCTGCCAGGCCCAGAGGAATGGGAAAAGACATTTCTGAATTCAGGGAAGAGAGGCAAGGAAAGACACTGGAAAACAGGCCATTTGCTAGAACTACCAGATCACAGCAGATCTTAAATGAAACCTTAGTCACCCTGAGCCAGACAGCGCTGGAATCCAACCCTGCCTTCCCCGCATACCTACCAGGTCTGGGGGGTAGCATAAAGATGATTGAAGTGGAAACTTCTGGGTTCTTTGGAAAGTCAGTTATGTCAACTGGTGTTTTGCTGAAGCAGACACAGGTGAAAGGATGTTTGGCTAAAGCAGACACGTGAAAGGACATGGGATGAAGGATTCTTCACTGGCGACACACATGCATTAGTTAACCTTACGTTGTATTGCTGAACTCCATCTGCCATGACTCTATAGAGAGTAATGCACCCAAATACTTTTGGTGGCGTTCTGGAGGCTTCTTGCCGCTTCCATGGACTCGGCAGATTCGATACAGTCTTACGTGGAGTTTTGCTAAGACAGACTCACATGCTAAGGCTAAACCCATGGAGGACACATGATGTTCAGAGGGAGTATATATAGAACTCAATGGACAATGACTCAGGTGTTAGTCTCCGGTCTTTGTTGATCTTCCCTTCGTTGAAAGAGGCAAGCAAGATCTCCTTTCTTTTGCTTCTAGGCAGTATGTATTTTGATGGGGTGCACATTTCTGCCTTAGCTTTTTAGTTCACCACAGACCCAAAGCAACAGGGCCAAGGGATCATGCTAGAACCTCCCGGACTATAACTGTGATGATGAATCTTGATTGACAGCTCACTGGATCTGAGATCAGCTTGGGGCCTTCCCTCTGGGCATGTCTATGAGGGGATTTCCTGGAAGGATTAACTGATGGAAAAGACTTCTCCTGAGAAGGGGCAGCATTTTCTGGGGGGACCCACTTATAAAGAGATCTGAGGAGAAGCCAGGATGTCCTACCTGCTCATCTTCAGCTCTTGCCTGGGCCTGAATCACCATCTTTCACTGCCATTGGACCCCATCTTCATCAGCCTTGTTAAATCAATTGAAGCCCAGTAAACCTCCGTGAATCCTCGAGGCCTTAAGGACCAGATCAGAAGCTCATGGCCTACCATCTCTGCAGACTCCCCAGCATGCGCAGAACTGTTGTTGGATTCCTCAGCCCTTATTGCATGTACTGACTGGTTTTGTGTCAACACGACATGAGTTGGAGTTATCACAGAGAAAGGAGCCTCAGCTGAGGAAATGCCTCCATGAGATCCAGCTGTAAGGCATTTTCTCAACTAGTGATTAAGGCGGAAGGGCCCATCCCACTGTGGGTGGTGCCATCCCTGGGCTGGTAGACATATAAGAAAGCAGGCTGAGCAAGCCAGGGGAAGCAATCCAGTAAGTAACATCCCTCCTTGGCCTCTGCATCAGCTCCTGCTTCCTAACCTGCCTGAATTCCAGTCCTGACTTCCTTTAGTGATGAACAGCAATGTGGACGTGTAAGCTGAATAAACCCTTTCCTCCCTAACTTGCTTCTTGGTCATGATGTTTGTGCAGAAATAAAAACCCTGACTAAGACATAAGCCAATGTAATCCATCTTCTTTCTCATACATATTCATCCCATTGACTTTGTTTAAGAAAATCTGACTAGTACAGTGACCGCATATGAAGCTCTCTTAGGCACACCCACACCACCGTCCTACCGGTGGGAAGTTTGACCAGCACAGGGGTTGTGGTGGACTACACAAGGAAGTGGAAGGAGATATTTGCCGGTACAAATTTGTCAGATCCCAATGCACAGGCGTTGCTCCTGGGCTCAATACAGGTATGCCATGCTTAAACCCTGGGAGCAGAGAGAGAGAGAGAGAGATTAATACAGGCTCTGTTACATTCTCCATAAATCTCACCTTAGGTTGCCATTCAGGGCAACCAGCAAGTACATCCTGGAAGATTTGTTACTTAATTAGAGTGGAGAAGTAGAGAGGTCTGGCTCAGCAGTGGCTCTAATGTGCTGACCCACCCTCCCTGTGGAGAGGAGAAAGCCATGGGTGATTTTGATTGGCATCTTTGCCCGGCTCACTAGGCTTAGCTCACTTGGACCCCCACTCCAACTCCTCCTTTGGGTTTATTTGACAACAGATAACAAACTTCTTAGCCTGGAACTGAATGCCCTCAGACTCTGCTCAAATCTTTCCAGATCTCTAACAGAGTTACATCCCTAATAAGCTCACCATAATAGAAAACATCAGAATGTGGAGATACACTTAATATGCCTGACCTACCAAACATTGTAACAGTCTGGCCTGCCTTAAAAACCGCTCAGATCAATTCCATTAGGCAACATGTGACAAAGTGATCTAGTACAAGGCCCGTTTCCTAGTAAGGTGTTATGTGGCTTCTTGAGCGTGAAGATTGAAGAGAATGTTTGGGTGGATGATGCCCATACCATCTAGTCTGTGGGGACCATCTGTGCACCCAGCTTTTCTTATGCACACCCACTGTCCTGGTTATCATCTGTTGCTATGACAAAGACACCATGACAAAAGCAACCCAGGGATGGAAAGGTTTGTTCTGCTTATATATCCCAATCACAGTCCACCATGTGGAAGGCGGAAACCTAGAGGCAAGAACTGAAGCAGACCAGTAAGCAGCATGCATTACCTAAGACAGCCAGAAGAGGGTGCTGGATCACATGGAAATAGGGTTTAAAGCAATTGTAAGTCTTCCTGTGGGTGCTGGAACCAAAGCCCCGTCCTCTGTAAGAGCAGTGAGTTATCCCAACTGCATCTCTCCATACCTTTATTCTGAGATAAGAACTCACTGTAGCTGCCTTGGAGTTTATTTTGTTGCAGTGAACCACTATGACCAAAAAGCAAGCTAGAGCAGAAAGGGTTTATTTGGCTTATGCTTCTACATTGCTCTTCATCACTGAAGGAAGTAGAGACAGGAATCTGGAGACAGAAGTTGATGCTGCTTACTGGCTTTTTCTCCATGGCTTGCTCATCCTGCTTTCTCTCTTTCTTTCAAGATTACTTAACTTATTTAATGTATATGAGTGCCCTATCTGCATGTATACCTGTACGTCGGAAAAGAGCATAAGATCACGTTATAGATGGTTGAGCCACCATGTTGTTGCTGGGAATTGAACTCAGGACCCCTGGAGGAACAGACCATGCCCTTAACCACTGAACCATCTCTCCAGACCCTAGCCTGCTTTCTTACACAACCCAGGAGCATCTGCCCAACGGTGATACTGTCCACAGTGGGATGGGTCCTCCCTGTCATCAACCACTAATTAAGACAATACACAGGGACTAATATACCTGCAAACTAGGGTTTAATGTATGGAGACAGGATACAAAATTAACAATAACCATCATGACAATATATGACAACTATATGCAACTGTACTGTGGCCTCTGGTAAGCATGAGGATGACCTTATTGATATTTCTGGACCACACTTGATTGATTGAAAACACAGAAGTGAGGAAGAGGAGTTGGGAGATGAATGATTATGGGAGAAACCTCCAGGGGAGGTGCTTCGCAGTGACTGTCTCTAAGGAGGCAGTTTCTTGGAAGCAGGCCTGTGGGACAGTGCTAACGGCGGTGGCTGTGTGTGTGCTGGACACCAGTCTCTCATTTCCTCCACACAATAGCCCCTAGGGCATAGTATTTAAGTTGTTGTTTTACACATGAGAAAATAAACAGAAGGATTGGACCAGCATCCTTGTGAGATGATCCCATTTGTGAAGGCTTTTCGGAGTCGTGTGATATGATGTGATATGAGCCTGTGGTTTAGTGCCCGGCCTAAGGTTTAGAAGGAAACTCAGTTTTTAGGTTCTTCAAGGAGACAATGCCTGTAGGCTTCGCAGAGGCAGGGCACGCACGGGGACCACACATGACATCATCATTGGCTTCCCAGCTGTCAACTTTAAAGCTCACTAAGCTGAGGGACAGTCACCCCTATGTGGGATTGTTGTTTTCAGTCTCTTGGGAGACTTTTCATGGGAGGGGAAGAGAAACTACCACACTTACTGGGTGGTCCACAGGCAGAACCCCACCCTTTTCGTGGCCTCTGCAATGGCTTTCTCAGGCATATCCCTGGAGCCCAAGCAAGCTGTTCAGGAACGCCATCCAACCTACAAAGCAAAGCCAAAACCTTTAAAAACAGACATCCTAATCTAATGATCTTATGTCTCCTGTGCAGGAAGAGTAATGTGTCCAGAGTCACCGTCAAAGGCAATGGTTGCTGCATGAATGTGTGTCCCTCATGTCTCTCTCTGTCCCTGTCAACACAGCAAGCACCCGCCCCCTGCCTTCCATAGAGGACATGCTTGGAGACTCCGGAGAATGGGAGAGTCTAGAGGTGGCCCAGAATCCCCTGTGTTCTGTGCTGCTGCTTCATGAATTATGGGGAAGTTTAACTTACAGATTATGCCTGGGAAGAGATTTATAATAACAAAGAACCTTTGTAAGCATCCACTATAACCGAAGTCACCTCAGCATGGCCTTGGCCTCTTTTTCTTTTTCTCTTTAGAAAATTTTCCTTGAGGGGTTGGAGAGATGGTTCAGTAGTTAAGAGCACAGCCTGCTCTTATAGAGGACCTGAGTTTGATTCCCAGCACCTATGGCAGCTCATCTGTAACTCCAGTTCCAGGGGATCTGATGCCCTCTTCTGGTCCCATCCGGCACCTACATGGTGCACCTATATACATGCAGGCAAAATACTCATATACATTAAGTAAAATAAATCAAGTACATGGTGTGTGTTGTGTGTGTGTGTGTGTGTGTGTGTGTGTGTGTGTGTTGTGTTATGGCGCTCACATGGAAGTCAGAGGACAACCTCAGGTGTTGGCTGCCACCTTCCACATTATTTGAAACAGCCACTGTCTGTACTAGGATATATGGCTTTAAGCCTTCAGGATCCTCCTGGGCCACTCACTGTAGGAGCACTGGGGTGACAGATGCCTGAGCCCACATCCTGATTTTACCAAGGGTTTTGGGGATTCGAACTCCACTCTTTACACTTGCACGCAGTGAGCAAGCACATTACTCATGAACCATCTCCCAGACCCTCTTTCCGAATGTCTTGCTGTAGTATACTACATTTCTCCCAGTAACTGGATGTGGAAAGCCAATCCTTGGATAAGGAGAGTCGGACCTCTGTGCTATAAGACAGACTTTGTGACTTGGTGCTGAGTCCTTCTTCCACATGGAAGTGAATTGTACCTCTCTGGGCTGGAGATTAAGCATCCAGAAATCTCCGCTGAAATAGTTGCCCTACAGCTTAAGGCCTCTTGGTGCTTAACCAATGCCCCTGACTTTGTGGATAAAAAACATGAGATCAGAGACAGGTGGGTACCTTTTCCGCGCAGCCTTCGATCCTTCCCAGCTGATAGGAGGCTACAGCATATGTTTCTTCTAGTTCCTACTGTGCCTTCAAGAGCCCCTCAGAGCCAGCTGGGATTCCCAGCAGAATATTCACCTCCCTCTAACTGTGTACTGGCACCTGCTTGGGCTGCTGGTGGCCCTTAGCTAATATTGTCATCTCAGGGTCAGCCTAGTGGGCATTCCCAAAAGATTATCTCCCAAAAGATCTACCTGCTTCCCTTCCACCCATCGGGATAGCTTCCCTCACTTCTGGTCGATCACCACGTGATGTCTTTTTCTCTTGACCTCTGGTCCCTCTCTGGCTGGGGGAAGGAGTGAACTCCCCCATCTTTGGAGGATAAAACTCTGGGTTATGTCACGAGGAAACAGGCTCTCCCCTCACAAGTTCTTTTGGAAAGCCCCTCCTATCTGTTCCCAATAAACAGCTTCGCCCCCACGGCTCTGTCTCTTCACACAAGGTTACAAGCTCAATAAAGCCTTTGACTCTTTAGGCAGTGAGGGCTGGAGGTGACATTATGAAGCGTAGCCAGTTGACCTCGATCCCCATGTTGGGGGAATAGACTCTTATGTGGGCATGGGGGGATGTTCAGCCTGGTCACCCATGAGGACTGAGGGGTATCCACGTGCCCACGCCCTCACTGACCTTTCTGTTTGTGAAGCTGATGGTGACCCGCATCATGTTCTGTGATTATATAAACTTAGCCAAGTGCACACACCTGTGTCCTTTGTCTCATGCTGCCTTCCTGTCACAGGGACCCTCTGTCCCTGCTCTGGGTGGCTGTACAGCGCGTCCTCTCTTCAGGTTGTCATGACAATCGCCGAGCTGTTTCTGGACAGGGATCAGAAAAAGAAATGGGGAAGACACTTGTTAAATCCAGGCCACATGAATCCCAGGGTTTCGGTGGCTCTAGCGTCTCTCAGGATGGCATCTTATTAAAAACAGCAACAACAACAACAACAACAAAACACATCATTTGTCCAGGACCAGCTGGGAAATTGACTGATACACAGTAGAAAGCAATGTTGAGAATCCATTATGCAGATCATAATTATAATTAATAGAAATAATAATAACAATAAATAGAAACCTTCAAAGTCAGACCCTTTTAATACAATCTGGTAAGAGTGGGACTAATTACTGTGGCAACAGGGAGCATCTCAGCCTGGGGAGTGGGGGTTTAGATGCTCAATAGCACCTCCACTCCATCCCTCCCTTACCTGCTGTCTAGCTTACGGTTGTCTCTCTTCTCAGATCCTGGTCACTGGCTCAGTGTTATCTCAGTGATCATTGAGCGACAGAGAGATGGTGAAGAGGACACATCATTTCTCAGAGTAGTCACCAGGCCCCGGAGGAACAACTGACAGGAAATGAGGGGGCTGTTTCTCAAGTGCAGAGGTGATACCCAGGGCTCTGCTTGGACAAGACAAATGAAAAATCATATCCCTAAGTAAGGCTGATTTTTTTCATAGCACTTAAACAAAGGCATGTTTTTGGTGGTAAATCTGGAAGATGCAGGGAATCCTGACCCCAAGACTTTGTCCTGGTACTGTACAAGGAGGGGAATTGTGTGTGTGTGTGTGTGGGTGCATGTGTGTACATTAATGTGTGTGACTTTGGGGTGCATTTGTGGGTGTAGGCACACATGCACAGCACATGGGCCGAGGTCGGAGGACATCTTTGGGTATCAGTCTTTAAGTACCTTCCGGCTGAACGGAGGAGGCAGGTTCCTTGCATACAGCTGAAGTGGGTTTGGCTAATCGTGTTAGACGGTCCCTGGAGTGGAGGAGTCTCAGGGAGTAAACATCTGGGGGTAGGAAGCTCTGACTGATGTTTTCTGCACACTGTCAACATCCCCACTGGACCAAGGATGGCTTTGCCATTCTATACCTCCTATACAAGCATGGCTGTGCTTATGTAGATAACGTATTTACTTGGGACATCCTCTGCTCCTTGCAGTGGATCCAGGATCAGTGGTAAACATCTCACTGACCCTCATCAACACAAAGCCAAATGTCTGTGGCACCATAAACTCAGTAAGCTAGGCCCCAGCTCCTGATTGACACTGGAGATTTCACTTGCCTTCGACTGTCTCTCCCCAATCCTAAGCCAGGGTCTTCCCCATTGCCCCTGACGGTAAAATCTCTGTCCCCATTTCTTCACAGTGTGCCCTGTCCCAATACCACAGCATAGGCATGATCGAGGCCAGCCTGGACCGAAGCCAGTGGGGGTGTGCCTAGCTGGGAACTGTCTCCCCAAGCTCTGGTCCAACTACCAGTGACAAATGGAGGGACTTGAGCCCTCTATTTGGGTTACTCAGATTCTGTCAGAGACCATGGCCGATCTGGATTCTCCTTTGCCTTCCTCATCTACACCACAAGAAAGAAGCAATGATACTCCTTCTGGCATCAGCTTGGGAGCCAGAGCACGTGAAAGAGAGAGAATTCGTGCCTAGTACTTCATCACATTAGGGATTTGGGGAGTCATTGACACCTTCCTAGATCCAGAGAGTAGCTCAGTGGTAGATCACCCACTGAGGATGCACAAGGTCCCAGAATCCCTCCCAAACACTGCAAAACGATACGTTTCCCTCAGTTCGTTCTGGCACTGAGATCACGGCCCTGTGGAATGCCAGATGCCTGTTCCACAGCATCTGCATTCGTTCTTAGCCTCTGATGCACAGCTGGCTGCGGGCTGACCGGGAAGCAGCCAGGGGAGATGCCCTGAGCCCGCCTCCACAGTTTACCTCCTAGCACGCCGTGAGGAAGAAACGGAGTTTCGCTGAACTCTAGTTTCACGGCAGAACTTGGAGTTGAGAAGAATGAGTAGGTATCCAGCTTTTAGAGCTCAGGTTTTCGGGGTCTCAGTGTGAGCTTGGGGACTCACTGAGGTCTTTACTACGTCCATCCTGATACCCACTCTTCCTTGACCTGGGCAAATCCATAGCAGAGGGTTGATGGGGGCTGTTGGTTAGGAAATGGGTGTATGAGTAAGAGTCAAAGGTAAGAGGACTCTGAGTTCAAAAGTCAGCTTGGCTATAGGGGCTGTCTCAAAAGATCAAATTGTAGAAATGAATGTCATGGCGAGACTGGGCCCTCCTGTAGATGCCCTGCCATGCGCACACTGAAGCTTACCTAGCTTCCTGGAAGGCTGACTCTTCATCCCAACCCGGTGCCTGCCATCCGGAATCAGGGATATTTTCTGAATGCACCCCTCCCCCATTCCTCACATTTCTGTTACACCAGGGCCAGGCACAGCTCCTAGCACATAGCAAATGCCCAGTAAATGCTACTTTATTGGTTAAAGAAAGGGAGGAATGCATGATGTAGGCTTTACCCAGACTTTTTTTTTTTTTTTTTTTTTTTGTTTTCTACCTATGAAGAGAGCCAATCAGAGGCAGCAGAGGCTATAGGTCCCCCCACTACCCACATGATGAGAGGATATGAGTGTGTGTGTGTGTGTGTGTGTGTGTCTGTCTGTCTGTCTGTCTGTCTGTCTGTCTCTATCTGTGTACAGAAGCCAGAGGCCAGCCTCAGATGTCCCCCTTGGAGACAGGATCTCTCATTGGCCTGAAGCTCATTGATCAGACTAGACAGACTGGCCAGCAAGCTCCAGGGATCCTCTAGTCTCCTCCCTACAGCTGGAATTGTAAGCATGCAACAAGAGCTCTGGGGAAGAACCCCAGTGAACCCAGAGAGATGGTAGCTATTGAACTCACATATGTTCTAACAATCTTGCTTATTGAAATGTGACCATCTTCCTGATCCCCTACCCTTTTGCTTCTTTCAATTGCCAGGCAGGGAACTGTCACGGGTGACAAGCACAGAACCGTATAGCCGACAAGCTGGTCCCATGTGCATGGGCCCCTGGCACTGCCGAGTGCCAGGCTTTTGCTTCTGTGCAAGAAAAGCTGTGAGTTTGGAGAGGATCCACCACTTCTCAGAGTGAGCAGCAACCCGGTGCCAGGAGGGTCTTCCTGCCTGGAACGTATGGTGCATGTCCGAGGGCTCTCAAAGCACCGGAAGCTGCGCCAATTTGCAACAATTAAACAGCAAGAGTCACGTGAACGGTTTGCTGTGTCTGTGAGGCAGCCAGATGTCTAGAATGTGTACCAAACCTGGCTCCCAGCTCTCTGCCTCGCATCAAAAGCTGTCTGGAGGAGGTAAAATCCTCAGGGATGTTGGTGACAAAAATATGGTGCTGACAGGAGCTGACTATGGGCTCCTGTTGTCTGTCTGTGCCTTCCTGCATCATACCTGCTTTCTGTCATGCAGACCTAGAGTTTGCTCATACAGCCAGGGCCTCTTTCACAGACTGCTGGGGTTGGGGGGAACCGCTCTTTGCCTTTTGGGGGACCTACAGATGTCAAACACACTTCAGATACCATGTTGCAGCTCTCCTAATGGTTTAATGAAGTTGGGTCTTGTTCCTAGTCCTCCACAGGACACAGGCAGAAAGGCCAGAGAAAGGCCAAATCCAGCCACTCCAGACCCTACCGCTCTTAAACCAGTAAAAGACACCTCTTAACTCTGTGTTGAAATCAAGGGGGTGGCAAGCTGTGTTTTCTTTAAGACTCTAGATAACTCACTCTACGTCTCTTCCAGCTGCTTCTTCATATATATATATATATATATATATATATATATATATATATATATATATATATATTGCAATTGAGTACACTGTGGCTGTATTCTTCAGACACCCTAGAAGAGGGCATCAGAACCCTTTACAGATGGTTGTGAGCCACCATGTGGTTGCTGGGATTTGAAATCAGGACCTCTGGAAGAGCAGTCAGTGCTCTTAACCACTGAGCATTTCTCCAGCCCATCTAGGCACTTCTGATACTTTCCCTGATGTATCTCATCTCCTGCTGCATCCCAGCTTCCATTTTCATGTGTTTTTTCCCCTGGGTAAGTCTGTCTTCACAAGGCCAGTTCTAACCTAGACATGGCGGCCATTGGTTCATACAGGTCCCATGTAGCACTATTTTAATTTTAATGTGATTAGTAATATTTGGAACAATCTTTCTTTTCTTCTTCTTCTTCTTCTTCTTCTTCTTCTTCTTCTTCTTCTTCTTCTTCTTCTCCTCCTCCTCCTCCTTCTCTCCTCCTCCTCCTTTCCTCCTCCTCCTCCTCCTTCTCTGAGACAAGGTTTCTCTGTGTAGACTTGGGCACAGAGATCCATCTGTGTATGCTTCCAGAGTGCTGGGATACCACTACTGGCCATTTGGGACAATTTTACTTTCCAATGAAGTCACATCAGAAATCTTAGACTTGAATATGTCTGTTATTTTAATTATTTAAATAGAATCTGCTGCTACCGGTCCTGTGTGGTTTCACTCTGAGAGTTCTTACTCCGAGGGAGCCACTCAAGTGTGGAGCCATGTGCCTGGTCTTTCTCTACTACTGCGGTCTGCAAGCCGCCCCCTCCCAGATGTCTCCCTACCAGCCGGGAACTTTGCTTACATTCTCTACAGCCAGGTAAAATTATGACTCAACAATCAATAATTTATCAAACAGATTTATATGTTAAATTCTCAGTTCACAATCCATCCACACAATAAGCTTACAACAAGTTAACAAAGATGAAAACTGCCCACCTAGATAAGATAAATTGACCTATAGAAATCCATCCCTTAAAAAATATACATAACTACTTATGGTACTTAGAGCCACTCGGACAGAGATGGATCACCTTTGTTTTCCATGTTGATTCTTCCTCTTCTTCTTCCACTCTCCCTTTCCTAGCCACACCCCCCAACTATCCTTCCTCCTCATCCAGTGATAGGCTGGACCCACTTAGCTGCACAATGACATCATCCTACATATGTCTATTTTAGAGGGTCACAATTTACCCCCTTACAGATGTTCCAGTGGTTTTGAATTCACACTGAATATAAATGAAGGTGGGAACCACTGACTTATTCAAACCCCCAAGGAGAAGGTGAGGGAGGGGGCGGCTCAGTGATAAAGGGCAAGTTAAAAGGAGAAAAGGAGGCAGCCCCTTGTTTGTACTTCAAACACAGATGCTAGCCCCTTGCTTGTAGTCTCCTGGAATGTCTTGCTCGATGCTGACCCCTGGACCGTATTCTCCAGCATCTCCTTGGATCATATTTAATGAAGTGATCGTTAGTTCTCACTCTAACAGCCTTCATCCCCACCCCCCAACAAACAGAAAAGCAACAGCAGCAACTGCAAATCCTGGCCAATAATGCCTCAAGCCAAACCAATAAAAACGTCCAAATTGAAAACCACCTTTGATGGCCAGGACACCTTTATCACAATAATTGTCTGAAGAGAAGAACGGACAACACCAGAGACCTGTCAGGAGTGGATGGGAGGCAGAGCCAGCATGACTTATTGTGGGTGACAAGGATTCATCTTATTAGGGAGTAATGAATGGGTTTGCTCAGCAATTAATCACCAAAGCCTACTCCCTGGAGCTAGGAGAAACAGGAAGTGCCGAAGTGAAGACAAGCAGAAAAGCTGCCAAGGCGGCGGCTTCCGCGGAGGGAGCGGTGTGTCGCGGTCACCTGGAGGGATGTGTGAGTCAGAAACAGCGGTGCCAAAGGCACATTGCGTGACCATGCAGTCAAGTCTTTGAGGATAGAACCTGGGAAGTCACGTTTATCTGGAGCTCCCAGGGTGACTCAGTACAGGGACACTGAGCTGTGGTCTTGCTCATCTTGTCTTGAGCACCACTGTGATCCAGAAAGGGGAGTGGGGGGGGGTTGAGCATACCCCTCTCACCGGGGCCAAGCACCACACTGCTGCTTACCTGCTACCTCGTTAGCTTACCTGCTGCCTCATTACATTTGGTCAACTGGATAATTCTAAGAAAATAATTTTGATGAGGTCATTTGGGTTAACTGTCTTATTCCAAAAGACCCTCAACAAGACCCTCATAAAAATGGAGTTTTATGGCCAAGACCTCCCCAAACTTCCAACACCCCACTTCCTAGAGACAGTGTGGCCTAGGCATGGGTAGAGAGCATTGGCTTCATTTATGACTTGGGTAGGGAACAGTTGAGAACCTGGTGGTTTCTATAGGCATTGAAACATCCTTGAGTCAGAACAAATACAGCTTGTTACAGTATCCCCTGCTCCAGGCTGCTTCAATAGAATATGTGTGTGCGTGGAGGCTGGGAAGGTCAGGTGCCCCCCGTATCAGGGAGGGTCTTCACCCTGCTTTCCCACAGCTAAGGTGGAAACAGGGCAGTACGAGACAGCAAATGTGAGGAAGCCATTCCATTGAAACAACAGTACTCCGTTTGGATCGGATCGCCTTCCAAAGCTCTCACTTCTCAACTTATTTGTATTGAGAACTGAATTCCCAACATATGGATTTGAGGGAGACACCTCCAGACCACAGTGCCTCGGCAATAAAACAGTAGTGACAAATTACCAAGAGCCTTCCGCCGAGAGGAGGTTCGGAACTGGACATAGGACTCAGAGCCATGTCAGTCTGTTGACTCATGGACAAATCTAGTCTTCCCTTGCTGAGCCATTGCGGGTAGCAAAGGAAGGCGCAACCTGTACTAACAGGGATCATTCTGAGAGTTGGCTCCGCCTCCAGAACAACAGAATTCTGAATGCAGCCACCACACTGACCAGCCTCTGAACAAGAAAGACATTTAGCCCTGCTGGAAGACACGCAGGTGGCCAGTTTGCATTCAGAAAAGCCCCTGTCAGTGGAACAGTGTTTGCTTTGATGACAAATATTTAGTACTCTTTTTCTTTATTCTCCTGAAATGGGGTTGTAGATTAAAACAATGAGTTTTTGTCTAGCTTTAGATTTGAGTCTTAGCACAATACATTATTTATTTATTACAAATAAATAAACGTTATGTTATTCTAATGTAGATAAGTTCAAAGAAGACAGGTATGATGGATCATATTGGGAGCACAAAGTTTTTTTTCCCCACAGATCACTAGGGAAACCAGGAATGTTAGGGCCTCTCCTCAGATGATGAGATAAAATACCTGTTTTCTTGCCCAGAAGACTGGAAGTGAATTTTGACCTGTTACCTCTGACTCAGGGCTAACAAAGTGAATGGCTACCAGTTTTTATTCTCATCTCTTCTCTTTGGTTTGCCTCCCTGTCTGACCCCTGCTGGGTGGCTTCAAGGTTGTTTTCCTGCCTTTAACCTCAGCACTTGAAAAGCCCAGGCAAGAGAACTGACCTAAACTTGAGACCAGCCTGGTCTACTTAGTGAGTTCCAAGCCACCCAGAGCTATAGAGCGAGACCCAGTGTCCAAAAGCCAATAAAACAAAAACACTCAAAACAATCACCACCAACAAAACAAATCAAATTGAAAAACCTTACAGGTGTAGAAATTTGTTAGCTCGTATGTTTATTTATTGAGACAGTTTCTCTGTATAGCCCTGGAACTCACTCTGTAAACCAGCCTGGCTTCAAACTCAAAGATCCACCTGCCTCTGCCTTCCAAGTGTTGGGATTAAAGGCATGTACTATGACCAGCAGGTGTAGTAATTTATTTAAAAAATACATTATTCAAAATAGTGTGCATTCTCAGCCTGTCCAACCTAGATGACTTGGCAAGAGTTTATGTGAAGTCAAGGCTAAAGGGACAACAGCTGATTAGAACCTGGGGCTCTGACAGGTCTTGCCCTTCTCCCAGATTCCCTCCTGCTTGCTAAAAAGATTACATTTCTAAAATCCCAAGGTCTATTCCCTAATTTGGCCACTTCCTCCCCCTGAGGCTGACTACCAAGATCCAGCTATAAAAGAATTGAAGTCCAGCAATCAAAAGCCTTCTTTTTCTCACCTGATTAACATGCCCAATCAAAATTAAACACACCATCCTAACACAGGGTTTCCCCACTTTACCTTTATAAATGACCATTTCCCTATGTGGCACATCTGTCTCCTCCCTAACCCGAGACAGTCCTTTGCTGCCTCTGTGACAAGTTCCCCATACTCCTGGCCCTTCCCACTTTTCTCTTCTCTCCCTTTCCCCCTTTTTCTTCTCCTTCTTTATCTTCTGTCTTGGTCCCTTATCTCTGTCCCTCTGTGGCAAATAGTCTTCTTGTGCTGAGAATATGGTATTGGGAGTCTTGAGCTGCTTTCAAGTTTCCCTACAGCAGCCCCTTCCTGTCAGACAGCCACATCAGACTGACCCTTCCATTATCAATACTTATCCTCACCCTCCAGTTCTGCTCTCTCAAGATCACACTCCGGTTCCTGTTTCCTTGAGATCACTTTGTGGTTCCTGCTTCCTCGAGATCACTCTACAGTTCCTGTTCCCTCTCGATCACCCATTCCTCACACATCTCATTTCTCTTCTCATGCTGTTCCTCAGCCCAAACATCCACCACCAACTGCCTCCCTTAAATTCATTAACTGTCCTCCAGACATTCTCAGACTTCACTCTGAACAAACCCTGTTCCCAATTGCAAGACATAACTAAACCCAAGCCTTCTAAACACACACACACACACACTGATGGCCAAGTCCTCACTTGGGTCAAGGTCATCCAACAAGCTCTCTCCTCAACTCTGCTAACCCCTCCTTTAGTGCCTCCCACTGTTTTCTTCCTCTCTTCAAAGCCCTCTGTTAGCTGCAGTCCCGACTCCCGGACAGGACACCCAGTTGCCAGTGCCTCACTCCCCATGACTGTTTGTCCCCTTGGCCATCTAAATCCCTATTTGGAAATAAAAGCTCTCAACCTTTCCACACCAACCTCCGAAGCCTGTTACAGACCTTCCCTCTCACCTCTGCTAAGCGCTTCCCCTATCATCTCCCCCAATCATCCATATTCCTAAAACATTACAATTTAAGGACTCACCTAAGCACCCCAATAAAGACTGTCCTGATGTAACAAAAGCCTCTCAGGTTATATTGTCTCCAACACAACCAGACTCTGCTTTCAGATAACAGTTGTTCCCCAATTAACCTCATACAGCCCATCAAAAAGTCTCCCTGGCATCTCTCAGAAGATTCCGGATAAGTTCTGTCAGCCAGCAAAGGTGAATATGGCCAGTGTAGCCTGAATGCTTCAGAAGTCTCTGTCAGGTACCGTGAGGACAGCTTCTCTCTTCACACGACACGGCTTCATGGCTGTCTTGGGGGAGCTCCGCAATTATTGCTATAAAGTCGAGTGGCCATGGCGACCTACAAAAGACCTTGGTCCATAGTCATGGCAACAAATTCAGCAGAAGCCTGTAATGGATTGGTCCGTGGGTTGCTGGGGAGGATGAGCTGGGTGTTACAGGCTGAGCAGGAGAGGGACACTAAAGATGGAGTTGTCACCCATGCTAGGGCGGGACCTCTAGGTGATGCAGCTGCCACTGGAGCCGTGCTCCTGGAAACACATGGATTTGCCAAGCTCCACGCCGATGTGCTCGCTTCTTTGTCCTGAATATCCTTTCTAGGATCAGTAGACATTCCTTACCTCCAGGTCATGGCTGAAAAATGAGCCACTTGTAGCTTAGATGGTTTTTCAACAGGGATCTACCCAAGGTTCTGAGGCTGCTTCTGAGGGCCTGCGGGTCTGCATTCTAGGATGCATGCCTGTGGCTATAGTACAGACGTTCCGGTCATGCCTTACATGTCACAGGCTGGGGCAGAGCCTCCTGGGGGCCTCAATCATAAACCAAGGTAGAAGGAGCCTGCACTAGCTCAGGATGCTACTCTCAGGAGCAGGCCTCCCATGCCAACAGGAACATCATTTTCCACCACCGTGGCTCAATGCTTAGCTCAGGATTACAGGCAGCTCTGATCAGACAACCTCAATAACCCTGAGGAGTCATTAGACACAACCAGGCCAGCTCCTGGAAGCACTGCGGTCAGCAAAGCAAGAGACACGGAACTCAGCATTGTGGCTTAGGGGGAATGCAGGCTATGGGGAGACCTTCCTGCCCATGCTGAGCCACCCCTAGGAGACCCTCTCTTCATAGCACACCCCATTGTGGTGCAGGTTCCCACCACAGGCTCAGAATATTACTTTGCTTCTCCCGTATGTCTTGCACAGACCTTTGAGATAAAGCAGACCCTCATAGGAACACGATCAGAGGCATATGGTTGGACGTCTCTCAGCTACTTTAACATAAGAGACGAGAAACCCCCTCCCATTAATGGCCTGGTAGTTTGTAAATGAGAGACCCCAGAACATCAAACCACCTAAGGCAACCATTTAGACCTCCAAACAAAAAATCATGAGATTGAGTTCTGGGGTTGTTCAAGGAGCCTTAGCTGTGTGGGGCTGAGCTGATGTCTCCTCAGAGGGTTGAGAGCCGGGAGATGCTTGGAATCTGTCCAGGGATCACTGAACAGCTAAGACCTCAAAGCTCTCTGGCTGGGTGTTTTTACAGAGATTAACTGGAGCCTGAGTTTATGGAACAATGTGCTGTTGACCATGTAGAAACTGTGCTTGTCTTTTAGATCACAGATATCTGTTTCTATGGCTTGAAATTTAAAAAATGATCTGTCCTAGCCAGGGCAGGGGGTGACGATAGTGGCAGTAATGGAGCAGGCCTTTAATCCCAGCCCTGGGAAGCAGAGGTACCTGGATCTCTGAGTTCAAACCCAGCCTAAGGAAAAAAAAATCCATTCTGACATACGGTTTTACCTCCCTCACTCTTCTCTCCCACCCGCATTCTGTCAGAGAGATGGACCAGTGAGAACCACTCTGCACTTCCAAGGCCTGAATTACCCAGGAGGCGGGTCTCAGGTTGCCTGGGTTACCAGATGGCTTATTAACTTCACGCATCTAAGAGGACAAAGCCAGGCTCAAATAGAACATCCTTCCAGAAGATGTCCTCTGAGCCAGGCGGGAGGGAGGGGTTCCGGGGGTGCATTTCAGTTGTTGCTAAAGGAGTCAGTCCACAGGCTAGTTGCTTTCTGCCAGAGAAACTGAGTCAGGCTCAGGCTGGAGAAATCAGGCAGTAGGTAAGAGGCACAGCTGTAGGTACCACCTGCGTCTCTGTAGCAACATAGGATGCTCCAGGCAGGGGAACCATCCATGGGCCCCTCACCTCCGCCTTACTGTGTGTACCTGGAGTCAGGGTTCAGACGCATAGTCTTGCCTTGAGGGATAGTATGCTGTTTTACCTCAGACAGACTTCTTCACCTCTCTGGTCTAGGTTTCTGCAGGTGAGTTCTCTGTTAGTCCACCCTCCCCCACCCACCCTCCAGTTCCCAGTGCTGTAGGTTCAGGAGAGGTGCTGGATGCATATGGTGAATGCACTATTGTCTTTGTCTCTATTGGCTTCTCAGGTATCTTTCTAGAACTGTGGTTTTCAATCTTCCTAATGCTGTGACCCTTCAATACAGCTCCTCATGTTGTGGTGACCCCCTCTGTCCCCGCAGCTGTAAAACTATTTCGTTGCTACTTCATGTAGTATAATCTTACTACTGTTATGAATCACAATGTAAATATCTGATATGCAGGATATGTGACCCTTGGGGGTAGGGGTCACCACCCGCAGGTTGAGAACCACTGGCCTAGCCCTTCCTCTAGCTTGGACTCAAGTCAGGTCAGTAGAGCTATAATCTCACCATCAGCAGCGTCTTCCCCACAACTGCACGTGCTCGCCCATGTAATCACTAACTGTTTTAAATCCATTGAGAATCTGGGAAGCTAGCACAGAAAACAGCCATCAGCTAGACCTGCCAATTAGCACTTTGCCACATTTGCTATCTGTCTCTCTCTGCTATCCCCCCATGCCTTTCCGCTATAAGTCTTGATGAAGAGATACCCCTCCCCCGCTCCAGGAGGCTCACAAGGATAACTGGCTTCATAGTCAGCCATGACCCCTCTCTAACAAGAGCTCACAGCCAGTCCTTCCCTGAGAATGGTGTCTGTTACATTGTAGAGGTAGTGAGAAACAGGCTGTACTGTCCCAGCCTGAATCTTTTCTGAATCCAGTTTTATGCTGGATGCTGTAACAAATTACCCGAGGCTGGAGGCTTTATGAAGAAAAGATGTTTGTTTTGGCTCGTAGACCAGGTGGAGGTGCCATGTTTATTTTGTAACACCCAACTCTAGTCCCCATGAGACCTGTCTTACTCCCTCGAAGATGGATGTTAGTCCCCACAAGTGCTATGTTCCCATGACCTAATCACTCCCTACAAGGCCCTACCTCTTAAAGGCTGTCGATACCACGACACTGGGGACCAACTTCCAGAAGGTGAACCACTGGGAGAGAAATGTCATCCAAAACCATGGGAGTCATCCCTTTAGGGTCACACGTGCATCCTGTTCCCCAACAACCTTCAGTGACAGTCTAGCATCCACCGACAAATCCTTGACTGACCCAAGGATGGTGGTGTCAGTAAATAACAATCCCTTCACTTCGAATAGACCTGTGGTCATTTAAAAGTCCAGCGCATCATCATCTACTGACTGGTACTGCCTGAGGTCAGTGTGAGTCCCTTTGAGCTGGTGCCTCCGAGTCTCCAACACACTCCACTCAACTGCTGCATATACTGCTTTTTGAAACAACAGAAGGCTTACCCTGAGCGCATCTCATCTCAGAGTTATACAGGCTTGGACATCTTTTGGTGAGAAAGAAGATGGAAAACAAACATGGGGCCTGAGAGCCTTTGGGAATCAGACAAGGCAAACAGCTGCACAATGGAACCAGTCAGAACCCCTGCTTCTCTGGCCTCTGCATTGTCTCCTACAAAGTGGTGGACTTCAAGGCCCCCTCATGGGATCCATTAGCTGCTGTCCCAGCTTCTGCTGTCTGCTGGCTGGGGCAGAGACAGGGAAAACATAGCATCCAAAGGTCCGGAAGCGGCCTGGCCATATGTCCACTTTGCCTTGTTGCCGAATAAGGCTTTGGTTTCTCGGTGTGTCAGGGGTGGGGTGGGGCTGGGGCAGTGGCAGCTCAGGAGCGGGTACTGGGAACACTTGTCTTTGGCTGTCCAGAGGCCTGAGGTAAGAGGAAGTTTCTCTGGCTTGTTGAGCTGGAATCAGCAGATGAGGTTTCTAGACGATATTTTACCAACTCATTAAAATTTCCAAACCTATTCTTCATTAAAAGGGGGAGGGGGCTGCCATGATATTTACCCAGTGCCCAGGGCCGTTAGAGGAGATGTTATGAGCCAGCAAATCTAGTGTTCATCGGCACGGGGCCTGATTTGGTGAACGCTGTGTGAGGATGTCATCTGGGTCTGTGGCTGCTTTATGGAAGGGGTGGGGAAGATGGGTGGTGGGGGTGGGAGGGCTGAGGCAGACGCTGAGGGAAGAGAGCCCGTTGACGTGGTTGTCATCTGCTGGCTCAACATCTCCTAACCAGGTCAGCCCTTCCATAACTGAACAACGACTTTTAAAAATTTAATTACTTTTTAATGAAGTTCAAGGGAGACTTTGGAGCTAGCTTCCTGGCACCTCCGTGAGATGAATTGGTGTCACAGCGGGAGATGAATGAGTGGAGAGAGAAGGTGGCTCTGAGCACTGAGAACTTCGGAGGGGAGGGGAGGCAGGAGGCTTGCCCGCTGCAAGCGAGCTGCCATCCCTCGGAGGTTACAGGTGTCCTGGTCTTCAGTAGATAGAGTTCCTCTACGTCAGGGCTGGTCCTCTGACTCCACAAAGGTGACCCTGTCATTGCTGATTTAGTAGGCCTGTGTTTGTCAACTTTACGTTGCTATGATGGAAGACCCGCGGCAGCTAACGGAGAGAGAGAAAGGGTTACTTTGGCTCATGGTTCTGGAGATCCGTGTGGAGAGCACAGCGTATCATGTCAGGGGCAGGGAGCAAAGCACAGGTTAAGTCACAAGCTAGGAAGGAGAAAGAGGGTGGGAGGAGGGAGGAGGAAGGAAAGAGGAGGGAGGAGGAAGGGAAGAGGGAAAGAAGTGAACGAGGTCCTATAACTACCAGTCAAGACTCACCTCTAATGACCTAAAGGCTCCCTACTTAAGAGACCAGCTCGTGAAATTTTATTCCACCCAACAGCGCCACCTAGAGGCCAAACCTTTATACCGTAGGCCTTTGGGGGAATGGTCCAAACCACAGCCTGCCCCCACTCTAAGGAGCCCGAGCCTTTCATCAGTCAGTACACTGCCAACATCTTCATCTCGTGTGGTTCTAGAGCATCCGCTTGCTCCCCGGAAGCGCGTGGCAGAGAGGCTACCTGAAGCTGGCAGCAGCTTCTCCCTAGAAACAGGAAGCCTCAGTCCCTTAGGGAGTGTCTCAGGAGGATCCTCCCTACTCACCCCCATCTAGGATGAACAGAGTGCCTGCCTGAGGACAGAGGTTCACAGGAGTGCAGCTCTGGGTACCCTCCTTTGTCCCTGCCCCCTCAGCCCACCTTCACACTGGAAGCTCTGACCCATCTCAAGGATCGTGAGCTACAGAGTCACTTCCTCCATGATGCCCTTCAGTGTGGGCCATATCCCTTGTCACTGGACACTGAACTTGTGGGCAAGCTTGCCTCCTGGCCCCCTGTGGCCTGTTCCACGGCAGCCTCCTCAAGGACTGTTGGGCTGCAATGTTTGCCCAGCTTCAGACCAACCCCACCTGTGCTTTTTCTGGCCTGGTGGCCTGGATGGTCTGCCTCGGATTCTCTAAGAGGAGTGCTTTCTGGGCGGTTATCTGAGTGGCCTAGGAGCAGCTCAGAACTGCTTCCCTAGAAGGGTCATCCTGTTACCCGCCCCCGCCCCAGCCCAGCCCAATCTTGTAGTCAGCCTGGTCTGTGTATCATTCTTTTCACCTTTGGGCTGTTTTTAACTTACTGCTCACCCTCTGTGCCTCCGAAACCCTGTGTGTGTGTGTGTGTGTGTGTGTGTGTCTTTTTGTAGCCCAGGATGGTCCCAATCTCACAACCCTCTTGCTTCATCCTCTTTAGCATGAGAAAAAGGACCCCTGGCTCTGTAATAATAAATTCAATCGAGTAGGAACACAAAAGAGTCTCTATTTTACAGTTCTGCAGAAATGAGTATCAGCCAAGCAAAGATTTGGTTTTGTTCCTAAAGTCTCTGATTGCAAAAAATCTCTCCCACCCTTTCCCCCTAGGCTGGTACTCCAGAGAGCTGTAACCTTCAAATTCCTGTAGCATATCTCTCTCCCCAAATTCCTCATCCTATCAGTTCAGGAGGCAAAGTCTTATTTGAGGTGCTTTATTACATGTATCTTTATTAAACGTATCCTTATTTGGTGTATCCTGGGGCCTAAGGGCCTCTCCTTTTCTGACCTCGGGCTCAGCCACGCAGCCAACTTTTCAACCGGAGGATGAACTGAAGACACCCAGACAGGCAGGTGCCAGCCACAGGCCAGCGAAGTCAGGTGCTCAGTGCCCTGTTCAAATCCCTAGTTCTCTGATGAGCCCTAGCTGCATCCCAAAGATGGGTGGAAGTTGAGACCGAGTGAGCAAACAGGATTGCGGGATGCCTCACCAGGCTGGTCTGGTGCCTTGCCTCCCAGCTGGACTCATCTCGTCCCTTGCTCACTAGCTTGCTGTGTTGGTCACTTTTCTGTCACTGACAGAACACTGAGAAAGTCAGCTGACTCAGGAGGAAAGATTTCGGCTTTGGGCTTGTGCCCATTTGGTCCTTGTCCCGCTTTGCTTTCTGTTGCTGAGATAGCAGAGGGACCAAAAGCAACTTGGGGGAGGAAAGCATTTATTTCTTTCCTGCAAGCTCCAGTCCATCTCTGAGGGAGGCCAACCGAGGCAGGCATTCGAGGCAGGAGCTTAGAGGAGAAGCCACGGAGGAATGCTGCTTGCCCTCTCTGGCTGCTCAGACACCTTTCTTATATAACCCACATCCACAGCCCCCTTATATCCTCAGTCAAGACAGTTCCCCAGGGGCCTGGAGAGATGGCTCAGAGGTTAAGAGCACTGACTGCTCTTCCAGAGGTCCAGAGTTCAAATCCCAGCAACCACATGGTGGCTCACAACCATCTGTAATGGGATCTGATGCCCTCTTCTGGTGCGTCTGAAGACAGCCACAGTGTACTTATATATAATAAATAAATAAATCTTAAAAAAAAAAAAAAGTTCCCCAGAGACCAAACAGTTGGAGGCCGGTCTTCAAGTGAGGTCACCTCCCTGGTGACTGACTTGTGTCACACTGACGATAAAGAGTAACCAGTCCTGTTGCTGAGACTGTGGTAGCAGAGTACCTGACTCTGATAGAGGATGCCGGGTCACTTTGCAGTGTCTAGGAACAAAACGAGACACAGGAAGGGGCTAGCCACTCACTAGCTCTGCGGTCTGCTAGCTTGGCAGACTTGGGTGACTTGCCCTCTTAACTGTCTCGGTTCCTTGGAAGTCATATGAGGGACATTATGAAGCTATGGGATCACTTTGAATTCTCTAACACATCCTCCTCCTTTGGCCTCTGGAATCAGGCCTGGGTAGTTTCCTGCTGCAATTGAGGTGTCTAAGGTTTCACATGAGACCCCCTCATGTCATAGAGCTGATGGGATCCAGGGCACCCAGAAGGGGCCACTTCATGGGCTCCAGGGCCTCTGTCCCTAAGGAGGACACTGTGATCCTGATGCTACTTCCCGGTGGCTCTTTCATTGACGTTAGATCCTTCCAGATAGAGGGAAACTGCTGCCCCTCTACTTGGCTGAGTAGAAACTATTTTTAGATTTCTGGCTTCATACCAACCCTGGGATTTCCTCCCCCTTTCCTCTTAGACAAATCAACATAACCCCCAGAAATTACACACACTATGGTGGGTCTGGCCAAACCCTACACCACTGCTTTTGGGGACAGAAGTACCCAAGTGGTACTTTTATAACCCAGGATGCCAGCTTCTGTATCAGGAGACCCAGCCCAGGCTCCTGATAGCTGAAGTTGAGCATCTATTGGCAAGCTGGACAGAACGGGAGCCTTCTGGGGGCCGTGCTGCTTCTAGTATGCATGGCTCTGCAGTCACACACTCAATCAGCACTTTCAAACATGGAGGGAAACCTGGCTGTTTTTTTTTTGGGGGGGGGCTCTCACCAGCAGGTGTGTGCACAGTCTCAGTCAAACAGGCACACTGTCATTATGCTTCATCAGGGGGATGACAAGGGCCAGTCCCTTCCCCAGGATAAGACTGTCGCCCCAGAACCACTGGACGGTTTCCGTGCACCAGGGCCCTCTGCTCCAATTCCTGAAAGATAAAATGGCTAGCAGAAAAAAATGCACGGGCCCCCAAGTCAAGGGCTAAACATCAAAGCTGGACTCTGTGAACAGGGGCAACCTCGGGTGACTCCTTGGCTAATGGCTGAGGCAGACTTACAGAAGACATCCTTTTCGTGAAGGAAGGCAGAGGCTTCAAGCTGCAGGAGGAAGGAGAGTATAAGGGTGGCTGGGCTCTCAGCCTCCTGGGGTGGGGGATGGGGGAAGGCTGCAGGAGCAGATTGGGATGCCACCTGCCTCGGGTTGTCCTGGCCATCAATCCTCCCTGCCGCGTCTGAGGACCTCTGCCTTAAACCCAAAGACTGCTCTACTGGCCAGGGATGGGCGAATTTATCTTTCTGGTGCTGACGCCCAAGTCCTGGAGAGAGAGCACTATCAGGGCCGAGCGAAGAACCTTGGAAACGGAACGGTAGCTTCTTCACCGTTGCTTTCTGCACAGCCAAAGGCCAAGAAAAGATTTACTTCCACCTTGTGGGGGAGGGTCTGCTCTCAGCCAAGCTCCATTTAAACCCGCATTCTATGAGAAAAGTCTGGAAGAGGTTTTCCCGCTTAGACAGGGAGAAGCTGCCCCCTGCTGGCCACCACTGGAAACACAACTGGCTGGTAGAATCGTTCCGGGTTGTTGTTGTTGTTGTTGTTGGTATGTGTGTGTGTTCCCAACCCCACCCCATCAGGCCCCAGCCCTGGTCCTGCCTGGTCTAACACTTAACTCTGTACCAGGTGAAAGCTAACAGCATGGCTTGGGCTGAATTTCATCTCACAAGAAAGCAGTTAACTAAGGAAAGATGCTTATTAAAATTTCACACTCAGCCCGGCAGTGGTGGTGCACACCTTTAATCCCAGCACTAAGGAGGCAGAGGCAGGTGGATCTCTGCGAGTTCGAGCCCAGCCTGGACTACAGAGCGAGTTCCAGGACAGCCAGGGCTACAAAAAGAGACCAAAACAACCAACCAACCACCACCACCACCACCAAGAACAACAATAAAAACCTACTACTACCATGAACAAAATAAACAATAACAACAAAAAGACCCACACCCAAACAAACCTCACACCACACCTCCAAGTTTACAGAGCTTTAGGACTATTTGTTTTCATGTAACAGAACCGCTTATCTAGGGGAGCGGTCATTCTCTTCCTCAAAAGTGTTTAATACTTACTGAGAGCTGATAAAGAAGAATGCGCACCTTGCTTGTGTGTTCATGAGCCATATGGTAAAAGTATGCTTTTGAGCCGGAACGTTTAATGGTTTTGTGTAGAGGACATAGTTTTGGTTCCCAGAGCCGACATGGAAGCTCACAATCCTCTGCTACTCTAGGATCCCGGGGATCTGATGCCCTCTTCTGGTCTCAGTGGGTATTGCATGTATCTGGTGCACATACAGACATGCAGGCAAACACCCATACACATTAAAATAAATAAATATTGTCAAAAGTCTGCCCTTGCATTGTGCCACATAGCCGGTATGAGCCATGAGGGAGCTCAGGTTTTGGAGTTCATCGAATTGTGCCTCGTGCCCCCTTTAATATCCAGACCGAGGTACTTAGTGCCTTTCTGTATTACATTCCCATGAATTAGTCTGGATCACAAAGAGAACCAGGAACTGACAAGTCTATCAGGCCGTTCATGCAAAGTCACATCAGTAAACTGAGCAGACCTCTGACACCAAGTCCCAACAATGCAGGGCAGTGGTTCTCAACCCGTAGGCCCCGATCCCTTTGGGGGAGCAAATGACCTTGTTCTTTAGAGGTACAGGGCTGCTGGAATGAATCCTGCATATCCAATGTTTGCATTATGATTCATAACAGTAGCAAAAATTACAGTTATGAAGTTGCAACAACAATCAGTTTTTTTTGGTTGGGCATCACCACAACACGGAGAATTTATTAAAGGACGTAGGGAGAGACAGCCTCATCTTCCAACTGCAGACCGCTACAGCGCTTCTTCCTCAGAGCAGCTTTAGAAGTTGCGGACTTTGAAGTCAGGCCCCTGTCCAGATCTCTGGCTTGCCGCTTGCGAGGCATTTCTTTAGCCTGCTGGTGGCCAATTATCCCGCTGTCAAATCAGAGCACTTATTCGAACCTCACGTGATATCCTTGGGAATCCGATGCCAGCTTGTAAGAGACAGCGGTCACCTCGGTGACCCCAAACTGGACACTATTATCGATGGCCAGCCCCTGTCACTGCTGTGTGTCAGAGATGTCAGCGGGGATGGGGACTGGGCCTCGTTAGCCTGAAAACTCTACAGATGTTTGGAGTCTTAAGATACTTTCGTATTTTACGCCCTGTGCTGGAAGTGGGGACGGTGAGCCCAGTGTGTGCCGTGCAACTTCCCCCATGTAAGCTGCACTGGCTGCCCCTCTCTAAATTAGGACTCTGCAAACTCTTCTACACCTTTAATATATGTATATTTATTTGATATTATAGTTGGCCATCTATATCCATAAATCTTCATCTTCAAACTCAGTCAACCACAGGTAAAAACATGTGGCAAAACATGTGTCCGAGGAGGCCGGAGAGATGGCTCCGTGGGTAAGAGTACTTGCGGTGTGTATTAATGTTCTCTAGAGGTACAGGGCTGCTGAAATGAATCTATATATGATAAAAAGGGGCCAAGAATCTGTCACTGTTTGGGGGCAGCAGGCTGGAGGTCTCCGGTGATCTTCATTGGAATCCCAAGGAAGTCAGTTCAAACATGGCAAAGGAATGCCTCAGCAACAGGATAGATGAACTTGCCATCAAGAGTGAAGGCAAGCAGGCAAAACCCAAAAGCTTCCTCTCTCTTCTTTCCCTTTACGTGGGCTGCCACCAGAAGATGTGGCTGAGCTTTAGGGTAGGTCTCTCCACCTTAGATGATCTAAGCAAGAAAATCCCGTGTGGTCATACCCAGCTGCTTGGGTCTTAAGTGATCCAGATGTAGTTGTGTTGGCAATCATGATGAGCCATCACACTGTGGGCAGGAGCTGAGATTGAATTAACAGCACCTATGCCACAAGCCAGGCACAGCCAAGCGCTTATAGCCCTTGGAGGGCAGAGAGCAGCCTAGCTCTGGATTCAATAAGAGACCCTGTCTCAAAGGAATAGGATGGATTTATAGAGCGGACACTGGACATATTCCTCTGGCCACTGCGCCTGAGCTCACTGGTACACCTGTACCCAGTATACCCTGCCCCCAACTGTGTCTGCAGTGAACTGCATAGGCTTTTAACCCTGTTTTGTTAATACAGTGTAACAATTTCCTTAGCATTCTCAGGTGAATAGATGTACCTCATGGGAGGGTATACTAGGTGGAGGGACTGTGCAAATACCCTACAAGTTGAGCATCCATGAATTAGGAGTTCCTTAAGGGGTCCTGCTGATCACCAAGAGGAGAAAGTACACGCCTATGTGTGCACATCCCCCGCTACTATCAATCTATATGCATATGCCAGAGAACTCAAGACTGTGGCTTAAAATAGTCACAAATAAACTGCCTAGCTGCCTTTCATATCAGTGAATCTGCTTGGGTTCCTGCCAAAGAGACCCGAATCCCCCGAGGGTCTGAGAAGGCAGGAACCCTGCAGACTTTTAAATTCCCATCTCCCTGTCACCTCATTTTGCAGTGAAACCCACAGCCGACTGAGTCCCGTAAGTAAAGGTCTGCAGACCTGACGCTCATCCTCCCACATGCTCTTAAGTGGTGCTGTCTAAGGAGTAGACATTGTATCATTTAAGGAGTAACGGAAAGGGTGAGGTCTGAACTGACAGCGTATTTTCTGACTAGTCCACTGACTAGTTGAATGGGTGGACCTAGAGCCGGTGGCTCCCCTCCCTGCCACCGAGTCTTCCCTCCCCCACCGCAGCTCCCCTCCCCCACCTCATCACCAGCATCCATGATACCCTGTATTTTAGTGCGGAGCAGTTCCTCTCTAGCGTCTAAGTTTCCACGTTATGAATGGGTTGCCACTCATCTGTTAGTGACTTAAACACTTCTCAGGGACGTCTATGTTCTGCAGGAAAGGGAAGGGAAGAGGAAAGGGGAACTTAGACAGCCTCTCTGGCTGACCTGGGACCGGCTGCTTCCTCAGATGCCATCACAAAGGTGTGGCTGGGTGCAGGGAACAGCGTGAAGACCCTTCTGGTGTGCATAACGGATCTATATCTCTCTACATCCAAATCTGTATCTACTCTATTCCCCAAGGACTGCTGAGTAGGAGGGGTGTGGCCACCTGGGGGATTCACAATGATCTATGTTATCCTTAAAGTCTTAATCTTGGGGCTCAGCACACAAGAACAGTTGCTGCTCTCCCAGAAGACCGGGGTTCAGTCCCTAGCACCCACATGGCGCTCAAAACTGTCTATAACTCCAGTAACAGGGGATCCAATGGTCCCTTCTGAACTCTGGGGGCACCGTACTCGGTGTGATGCACAGACAGACGGTTTGTGAAACACTCATACACACAAAAGTAAGTAATACAAACATTTCAACGTTTTCCATTTTTATATATGACAACCACTGGTAATTTTCTTGGACAATCATATCCATTTCTAGATTTTAGGCAAAACCCAACGTTTCTACGTTTTAAACAACTCAAAGTAACTGGATTCTGTGCAAGAAGAGAGGCGGTAGGAACCACCACCATCGACGTTAGCGATGGGGTGGGGGTGGGGGGCAGCGATGGGGCTGCAGCAGGGCGGGCATTGACCGGGAGGCCCTGCATAGTGCTGTGGATTACGCGGAAAAGCAAAGCTGAACCCTGGACAGAATCTTTCCCTGCTGAGCAAAGGCAGCGTGCTTCACTAACCATTGCCTGGGTGGCGGTACCTCGTGGTGCAACCCACGTCGCCATCATCAACCGGAGAACCTCAGGGTCCAGGGTCCAGGTGCAAAGACATGCCGAAGGAAAGCACGGCGACTTACACTCACTAGTGTGACAGATATTGGATAAGTGATGTGTAAAAGTAGCATCCCATAGGGATGGGGGAGGTTCTGAGGCACCCCCCCCCCCTGTAAGCTGGGCTTTGAGTCCAGGGAAGGGGGCGGGGTGGGGGGACTCCACACCTCGTGAGCAGGACAGTGCAGGGCAGGGTAGTGGGGAGGGGTGAAGAAATCTGTGTGAAAGACAGAAGGGAGTCCTTAGAAGTCAGGGGAAAGCCGGAGGCAGGTGGATGAGGGCTCTGAGGATACAGGAGGATAAGATTCTAAAGCAGGCCATGGAGAGGACACCGCGCGAAAGTGACTCAACGTGAAATCTGGGCTTCTGGATGGACCAGAATTACTCTTGGCTTCAGTCTCTGGTCACCTGTACTGTGGAGGGGGCTCTAAGGCAGCATAGGGCTGCCTGGTTATAATTCCCCCGAGTCACGCGCTCTGCTTGGAGGAGGCTACAGAGGTTCCTTCCGCAGCTCACTTACAGGAGCTGGGATTGGCCCGGAGCTGGGTGGGGAAGGTGTAAGCCAGGGGACCTGACTCTGGCTTTTGGCCCTGCCAGGTGAAGGGAAAGGTCACCTTTGGGGAAGGCTTGGGCTGACAGAGTAAGGTGATGGGTGCCTTTGAGGGTCATGGGAGCAGGAAAACGTCCAGGGTTCTAGAACACAGCCTTTAGCCGTGGAGTGTTCCTCTGTTTCTTATCTGCCCAGTCTTTGGCCCAGAGCCAGACATGTGTGCTCATAGAACCAGGTTATAGAATTTTCTCACGGGAGAGATGCTGACAGTGTGGGAGCCTCGTACACTCAAATTCTGTGAGAAGATTCTTCTTATAATGGTCCATACTCCTTGGAGGGATGTAGTCCTTTGGGGGTGGGGATGGAGTCTAGTGAATATCCCACCCTCATAGCTTTAGACACCAAGGGCAAAAACGTGTTGTAAAAGGGCAATGCATTTGGGAGAGTTGGACTGATTTGGTCTTTAAAACCCTTAGAACACTCTGTCTGCCCTGGCCCAGGCTTACCAGCTGCAGGCCCGGCTTTCTCCTGGAACAGGTTGGGGGTCAGATTGCGTGGTTTATGCAATTTCTTCCAGCCTGTAAGTCGAAGGACCATGCAGGGAAAAATCAGAAGCAAACAAACAGGAGCAACAAACGACCTTCTCTTTTATTCCAGGCCTTCTGAATACAAGAATATGAAAAATGTTGGATTGTAATTTTTGAAATAGCTAGTAAAAATCTCTCGGTTGAGTCATTTGCATGGGATTCACGGGCTCTGCTCTCTCGAAGCACACCTTTAAAATCTACAGCCCGAGGCTCTCGTGAATTGGCTCCTTATAATTCTTGAACACAGGCCACAGACTCTGGAGCAAGATGTTCCCTGAACGTGTCCTTACTGTCCATGGCCTTGCTTGCTACAGCTTACCAGTGCCAAACCTCCGAGAACGGCCCACACCGAGCAAGCATCTTTTATACAGCACAGCTTTCTACCCCAGCTGTGTTCATAAGGGGTCCACTTCACTGCTCTTATGAATACCTGGGGTGGGAAAGCAGCTGGCTACAGAGAGCCATTAGCAGTCACGCACTGACACTCATGGGCACGCACACACAGTGACCCAGAGCTCAGAGCAAAACCACCCCCCGAAGAAGTGACTGGCTACTAGTGTCAATTTACCGCAGGCAGGAGAGCAGTTCTCCGAAGGACCAGCTAACGGTCTCCTGAAAACTGGCTGAGGACGGGTATTTAGGGAGTGTCTCCCTCATGTTGGGCACTGCTCCCACTGCCCCATTTGAGGAAGGAGTAGGTGAAGTAAGGGGCAAGGCTGTGCAGATTAAGGGTGACTGGGTGTAGGGCCTTCGGTGAGATCCTTTACTGCCTTCTGCTTTGATTTCTTCTTCTAGCAGTAGAATAGGGAGAATGGGAGTCCCAGCCAGGTGTACACTTGCAATGGAGTGCGGGCAGGAGAATCTTAAGCAAAGGCTAGTCGGGACTGCACAGGAAGACTCAGTTTCGACACTCACCTACCACAAACGAATAAACTCGTAGCAGAACACTGCCCTCAATGTTCTAGAGTTCTTGTGGGAATCTGAAAGCACATTCTAATGACTCGGAACAGTGCCAGGCTTGGACTATGCACTTAGTACCTTCAATTGCCTGTTCTCTCGCTCTTGATTTGGAAACAGGGTCATACTACATAGCCTTGGCCGACCTGGAACCTAGAACTCGCTGTGTAGACCAGGCTTAGCCTTGAACTCACAGAGATCTACCCGAGCTGTGTTCATAGGCTTACAGACTAGCCTCTGCCCACCACAGCTCACCTACAACCAGTGTTTCTGGCTGTCGTTGTATCTTGCTTAGGAGCACATAGCACCGTATACCCGGGCCACCTCACATGACTGCTGGTCACGTGTTCATGCCACGATAGACGGTCCCACCACACCCCGATTAGATCTCATTTGAGTGTTATTGTATTCAATTTTCACACAACCCGGGAGATATTTGTCTATTTTTTAAATCAAGAAATTGTTTGTTTGGTAGGGTGGGGGGCAAGAGGGTGCTGGTGAGTCAAACTCAGGCCTACCTGTGTGCTGGGTAAGTTCTCCCCCACTGAGCCCCATCTCTCAGCCACACAAAGAAACTGAGTCTGTAAAAGTAGTTAAGTATCTGGGAACAAGGGTGGGGCTTGGAGTACAAAGTGGAGATCTTTTCTGCCAACAGCTCTCAGGGTCTTCAGCAGGCTGGGAGCAAGCAGGCCAGTCTCAGTACTAACTACTTGGTACCTTCAGTTTCTCCCTGTATGTAAAGCATGTGACTTAGCTTGGTAGTCACCAAGGCTGCTAACTTGCTCACCACATCCAGATTTGAATCAGTTTCAAAAGATATATAGTCCTGGACATGCTCAGCATGGAAAACTCAGAAAGGGTTCTGAGTTTCCCTAAAAACATGCAACATTAAATATATATGTGTGTATGTGTGTGTGTGTATATATATATATATTTTTTTTTTTTCTTTTTTTTTTTTTTTTTTTTTGAGATTTTCATTTTATGGGTTTGAGTCTTTGCCTGAATGTCTTGGTATTCCATGTGCATGCTGTTCCTGCAGAAGCTACCAAAGGGTTTCAGACCTCCTTAGCGCCACATCTACAAATGGTTGTGATCAGCCATGTGGCTCCTAGGAATTGAACCCCCAATTTTCTGGAAAAGCATCGGGTGTTTTTAACTGCTGAGCCATTCCTCCCACCCCAACACACTATAGTTTTGTAAGAGGAGGTTTAGGAATGAAAAGAGTGGGCACTGAGGTAATGTCCCAAGCCAGGTGCTGGTGGAGTGGCCCAGAATCTGGTCATCTGGCACCCCAACTGCAGGTCTTTCCGAGCCTATAATCATAGTGTGATCTACATCCACCCCAACTGATCTCCAATTTGTGTTTCTAGGCTGCCCTCTCCTTTAAATGGCTGTCAACTGCATCTGCCCAGGAGAACATAGCATCTCACACCCAGACCATGTGTTATTCAACCACATGTTCATGCCATGCTAGACACATAGGCTCAGTTCCATGTCCAAAAGAAGCTATGGATGTCAAGACACACAGCCTCCCACCCCACCAGCACTGTGACCCCAAAAAACCATGACAGCCCAGAGGTCCATGGCTGGTGCTCTGCCTGTAATTGAAAAAGGTGACTCAGTCAGGATGTACCTTCAGCATGGTGGATGGCCTCTACGGAAAAGCAATGGTTAGTGTGAGACCTAGAGGCAGAGACCTAGGGCATCAGGAGGATCAACCAGGGTCAGTTCTGGGCCTTTGCTTAAAGTGCTGAGGCTTCCTTTGACTTACAGCCCATTATGGAGGGAAGGCAAGGCAGAAACTGAAGGAATCTGGAGGTTTCCCTGCATGGTAGACTATAACCTGTAAGCTAAAATACACCATTTTCTTCCTGAGATGCTTTTGGTCAAGGTATTATCACAGCAGATACCAGAATAGGAAACAGACTGAAGGGCCACTTGGTGAACTTGACGAGCCCAAGGGACTCCTGTGTTGGTGCTTTCTGATGCTGACACTTGTGTTGAGGTTGTGTAGGGAGCCTCCCCACCGCCCCTGTCTGTGGGAAAGAAAACTGTGCAGTGGGTAGGGGTGGCAGAGGTCTTCTCTAATGAACCAGAAGAAAACTGAGTTTCTTGACCTGAACCGACCAATCAGAAGTCTCATCAATGAATGATTTTTTTTTCAGGTCATAGGTCATAGAGCAAAGGTCCATTTGCCTAAACCATTTTTAGATGGTTTTATAGAGAAGGGAACTCAAGTCTAGAGACCTTTAGTGGAATCCCTGGGGTCACACAGCTAGTAATGGAGAGAACCAGAGCTATGGAGTCTATTTTCTGTGGCTTGAGTAAGATTCAGAGAAGCCCATGGTACTGAGACTTTATCGTGGGAACAATGAGAGAAACCAGGGTAGAAACACAGGGCAGGAATCTGGAGTCAGGAACTTAAGCATAGGCCAAGGACTAATGCTCTGTACTGACTTGCTCAGCCTGATTTTTAAAATATAACCCAGGACCGTCCATGGCTGTCCTCTTACACAAATCACCAATCAAGACAATGCTCTGTAGACCAGTCTGATGAAGGGAACTGAGATTTGCTCTTCCTGGTTGGGTTAAGTTGACAACCTTCAAGGAAAGGCTAGCATCTTCAGAAGATCCTTCAGGATGACAAACCTGAAAGCTCCCAGAGGTCCAGCTATGGACACACGAAATTAATGAAGTCAGTGCCGAGGGTTGTGCATCCTTCCTGGGGAGAGACTCCACTGTCTCTGGCCACATTTCTTCTTTATTAAGGTTTCTCTCTCTCTCTCTCTCTCTCTCTCTCTCTCTCTCTCTCTCTCTCTCTCTTTCTCTCTCTCTCTCTCTCTCTCTCTCTCTCTCTCTCTCTCATCCCCCCTCTTTCTTTGAGTACACTGTAGCTGTCTTCAGACACAGCAGAAGAGGGCATCAGATCTCATTACAGATGGTTGTGAGCCACCGTGTGGTTGCTGGGAATTGAACTCAGGACCTCTGGAAGAGCAATCAGTGCTCTAACCACTGAGCAATCTCTCCAGCCACACTTACTTTTTTTCTTTTCTTTTCTTTTTTTTTTTTTAATTTCATAGGGACCATTCGAATGTTTTACTTGGGGGGGGGGAAACAATACAACACAGCATCTAACAGAACCTCTGATCTACTGACTCCGTACCATTTCAACTTTATTACCCATCAGAGGCTCCTCATGAAACTGTTTGTTTTGGGTGAAGCATCCACTTAATATTCAGGTCTCCGGCTGCCTTGGTAATTATGAGGAGCTTAAGACTCCCGTTTGCTTTGCTCCAGCAGCAGAGGGCTGAGTGGATAGTTCGGTTCAGTCCATGGCAGACTTTGTCATAGACTCCTGGACAGCCCTGCCTCTCTAGTCTAGGCATTTATTCTTGCGCCATAGTCTTCCATTTTCATAGACAACCATCCAAGTACATTTGGTGCATGTCACTATCTGCCAGGTTCTGTCAAAATTCAGTGTTTAACAGACCTATGATTAATTGAACACAAAGTCCTGTGGATCCTTTAGCATCCCCTCTCTCCTTTTTCCTTTTCTCTTTCCCACCACCCCATCTCTCCTTGCTTTCTTATTTTTACTTTGTCTTTTATTCGAGGCCATTCTGGGGATGAAAGCCAGATTCTCAGGCAGGCAGAAGCCCTTCTAAGGTAGCCACCCATAGTCTTGATCCAGTACTGCACTGTAAGCGCTCTTCATGTAACCACCTGTATGTGAGGCTGTTCCTTCTGACTCTATGATGTTCCTTCTGACACCTATATGATGGGGGAATGTCCCTGTTGGTACCCACCTAGCCTCCATGACTGGACACCTAGTGCCACCAAGAGACCTGCAGAGAGCTTCCTCATGTATGGTGCCTTAGAACATGCCGAGAGAATTGCTTAGGAATGCCTTCCTAGGGGTGCACATGAAGTCCGGGACTATTGGTCAAGTGCACACAATGCCAGTATACTTAGCTGTGCCTCTGCAAATTCTAGTGACTATGGCTTCTCACCACCTCAGGGTCTTCAAGATCATCTCCGGAGACAGCCACGCCCACACTTGGAGTAACCATTCCACTCGGAATCTGTGTATTCTTCTCTTGGTGGTGGGCCTATACAGCGCTGAATTTAAGCACAGCCCCCAAGTTTGGTTTTCACATGCCTTCCCTGGCCTTGTTATTGTAACTCCAACACAATAAGGTCTTGTCAGCCTTGGCAGGACTGTCTGCTCGTCCCTTAACTGGCTCTGGCTAGCTCTTACTGCTCATTTCCTCTAACACTAAGCCAATAACTGATAAATCTAGGTGTTTTTTTTTTTTTTTTTAATTCTTCCTTTCTGCATTTTTACCCGCGTTGAAAAATGCCCATGCCATCACCAGAACATCTTCTCTAATTGTCACATGAGTGCGTGGTCCCTCCCGGGGACAGCTCTTCAGTTTTCATTTCTCTCTTGCTCAGAGCTCTGGGGTCCAGGGGTCTTAGAAGGGAGTGAATAAATATTCTGCTCTCCAAATTCAACCTACTGCCACAGACTGCTTACTTCAGCCCCCCCTCCCAACCTTTTTGAAAACTGCATTCCTTCTTCTGTATCCCTACACCCACATCCCTGCCCGGCTTTCATCCTTGTGAGCCAGACTCCAGAGCCTTACAACCTTCTTGGGTCTTTGTTCCTCCTGTCTGCCTCTACCCCAGGGAGAGCAGAGAGCTTCAGAAGAACTGCAGCCGCTCTCTGAGGCCGAGTCCACAGTTTCAGAGGAACAGTGTGCCCCATGGAATCCACTCACCTCAGGGGCGGGGTCCCCCTCGAAGCACCCTCGTTTCCACAGTGAGCTCACTACCTCCTCTGGTTTGTCCAGAGAGTGCTAGAAATGAGCCTAGCCTGCCTTCTTGAGGCTCTATATCTTCTGGTGTGTGGCTCCGGAATACAGTTCTAAAAAGTGTGCCTCTCAGAGTCAAATACATCTTGAGGAATGAAACCAGAGTTCTTCCCGTACCCATCTTTCCTCGAACTGCTGTAACGATTTGCCACACACTTGCTAGCCTAAACAATGGAAATTGATTCTTTGAACATTATAATAGGGTTCGATAATTCTGAGTCTGGAGTATCCCTTAAAGGCCTATGTGCTAAATACTTGGTCTCGGTTTGGTGCTGTAGGGAGGTGTTGGGCCCTTTAAGAGGTGGGGCCTAATGTGGGGTTTAGGCCACTGGGAGTGTGCCCTGAAAGGGAAGAGTATGAATGTGTCCTTTCTTTTCTTGGCTTCGTGGCTGCCATGTGAACAACTTGCTCTCCTGTAAGACTTCCTCACCGCAGGAGGTCAGGGGCTGTGACCTCACCCTCCGGAAGCCAAGTAATCTTTTTCTTCCCTGTAGGCTGATTATGTTATGTTTGTTATAGTGATGAGAGACAAAAATCAAGGCCTGTGCTGCCTCCAGAGACTTCAGGGGACAATCTGATTCTGCCTCTTCGAGTTTTTGGGCCACAGCTGCATTCTCTGGCTTGTGACTTAAGACAGCAGCATCTTCAAACATCCTCAGGTCTGCGATTTTGCGGGCCACCCAAACACCATCCACTTCCTGCTTACGAGAGTGTGGGAGGTCCTGTTTCGGACCCATTGGCATCTCCAATGGAAGTGTTAGGATTCTTCCAGACTCCACCCCACAGTTACCTGGCAACAGACAGGTATGCTCCTCCCCAGTTACCTGGCAACAGCTAAGTATGCTCCGCCCCAGTTACCTGGCACTATAAAAGGGGCTGCTTGCCCCTCCCTCCTCCCTCTCTTGCTCTTCTTGCTTTTACCCCTTTGCCCCTCCTCTTCCTATTCCTTCCCCCCTCTCTCTTCACGTGCCCATGGCCTGCCTCTACTTCTCTACTCCTCTCTCTGTTCCTACTACCCTCTTAACTCCTCTCCCCATGCCCTGAAGGGGGAAGAGATGCCCAACATGGGTTCACCATTGGCATTCCCCTTACCCCCATACCTCACCACACCTCCACTGAACATGCCACCCCATCCCTTTATCCTTCTCCTACCATTGGTGCCGAAACCTGGGGCATATCTTTTCTTTATCTTTTTATAAACACAACAGAGAGTCTTAAAACTTAATCCCCTGTGCCCACTTCCTTTCCATGGGAGGGGCCATGAGTGACATTATCACAGCAGGGACAGATTG
Organism: Micromys minutus; assembly: GCF_963924665.1. Taxonomy (NCBI): domain Eukaryota; kingdom Metazoa; phylum Chordata; class Mammalia; order Rodentia; family Muridae; genus Micromys; species Micromys minutus. The sequence goes on along the minus strand of NC_137964.1, from coordinate 7,436,722 downwards.
GTGAGAGACACGCAAAATGACGTCTGCAGGCCATACGAACCTTCAAAAATGATTTTCTACATCCCCATCCGGGGGAAGGGGGACACTTCATAAAAACAAACGGCAGTGCTGTTGAGTACATTGGGGAAAAGGAACCCTTACATACCACTGGTAGGTTGTGTATACCGCAGTAGCCCCTGTGGAAACCAGGATGGTCATTTCCCCCCAATAACTCAAGATACAACCACTGCCACACGGTTGCCATAGAAACAATGGCTTGTAAACCCCAGGCTGGGCCGAGCAAAGTTCTTTAGTGAAAGGTTATTCAGACAGCCCCAGCGAGCCACACACTCATAGAAAGGTGGGCCAGGCTCAGAGACTGAACTTTCTGTATCTTCTGTTTTAGCATCCAAGGTGGTTTGAGGTAGTGTATTTGGAGCCCCAACAATTCAGAGAGTGCCAACATTAGAAGCCGGCTATTTGGGGAACAGGAACAGTTGTCAACCTATCTCCCCCACCATTTTGTCTTTCACACACCCTAGTTAATTTTCACGAGGGCCCTTGGTCTCTCTTGGTCCTGACTATCTGATTCCTGATAGATGGATGACAGACCGTTAGCTTCAAACCCCTGCTCCGCCTCTGTGAATAGTATCTCAGATCCACCAGCCGGAAATTTGGAAGTTTGCGCTAATGAATTAATCTGTCCATTATAGAACTGGTGAGTTTAATTTAACCCGTGATGAAAATGCTTCACTGAGAGCAGGGTCCTGTGGCACATCACCAGAGATCCCTGCCAGGGTGCCAGGCGAGCCTGCTTTTCTCTTCCAGTTTCATCTTTTCTGCCTCTTCTCACTGGACCCTTACTGGCACACTGTTTTTACTGCGTAAGAATGGGACTTAGTGACTCAGGATTTATCAAATCTTACCCTCTAGGTTCCAAATCCCGTCTAAATCCCTTGCTTTGGCCGATATCCTGACATAAAGTCACCAAAACACAGGGGACTTCTGATCTTGAACTTGAGAGTGCGCCAGAGTCCACGTGCTGGAGGGGCTCGCTGGAGCGGGTTGCCCTTTCTCTCTGCAGAGTTCGAGGGCGTACACTGAGCTTGGGGAGAATCTGTGGGTCTCACATGCTGCTGCCCATGCTGGTGAGGCCGGCCTAGAAAGCCCCAGCTTTGAAAAGCAACTGCTACAAAATCCAGCTCCATTGAGTCCTCAGCAAACAAAGCTACTAAGTTTGACCACAACAGGTGTTTCATATCTGCTGACACCAGAGTGCTGCTGGCTGTCTTTGTTATGAAGTTCAGTTGGATTTTTTTTTAATGTCATTTATCGCAGGTTGTTTCTTCCTTTGTTGTCCATCCTCTGGTTAGCCCAGGGGCCTCTCAGATTAGTGGGATGAGCAAATGTGGGGGGGGGGTAGGGGAGTAACATGAGGGCTAATTTCCAGTATGTATTATTTTAATCTAAATCACATAATTTTAAAGAATTTGTCCTTCATCTGTCTGTTTTTTTTTTTTTTCAGGGTTTCCCCGGGGGTCTGATGACCTCTCTTATCCATGAAGAGTGTCATTTACCTACAGGAGGCGTTGCTCCCTCCAACCTTCAATTTGCAGTCCCTTCTCAGCAGGGAGATGGAGGAAGCTTGCCCCCCCCCCCCCCAGTCCCTATGTAGCCTAGTGAAGAGGCTGTTTTCCAAGCAAGAGACCTGCTACGTACCTAAGCTTCTCCACCCTCTCTGGTTTTCCTAAGGTAGGGGACTCCAGCGTCAGAGGGGTACACCTCATTTTGTCTGGTTTTATCTGTATGAAGACATATCTGTCAATGGCTGCTCACAGAGCTCTCACAGGTAGAGGACTTGCTTACTATGCCCAAAGTTATTTAAAACCCGTCCCTGACACTCTTTTTTTTTTTTTTCCAAACTCCTACTTTTGCTGTGTTGCTTAGAAAAAACATCTGCTTCACCTTCTGGAAGATTCCACTGGGCAGCCTGCTTATTCACAAGGGGAAGTTTTAGGGGAACGAAGCCCATGCCACCTGATTGGGGTGGCTGAAATTCTCAGGTATTTCCCACCATTGCATATCTTATTAAGGAAATAGAACGCCAGTCTGGGCTTTGCTAGGTCTGAACAGATGTCATCCCGGATTAATGTTTTAATCTGACGTCATAGTATTAGGCATCGATTTGATACATCCGGGCAGAGGACTCCTCACTCGCCTCCAACAGGTCAGCCCACGGACATATCTGTGGGGAATATCTTTTTTTTTTTTTTTTTTTTTTTTTTTTTTATAATTGATTGATGTGTGAGAGTCCAGCCCACTGTGAGCAGCGCCATTCCTGGGCAGACGAGTCTAGGCTGTGTAAAGAAGTAGGCGAGCCAGCCTGGGGAACACGCCAGAGAGCTGCCTCCTCGGCTTTCCTCAGTGATGAACTGTAACCTGTAAGCCAAAACAAACCGTTTTCTCTCCAAGTTACTTTTGGTTGTGGTGTTGATCACAGCAACAGAAAACAAACTAGGCTAGCTGTCGGAATTTAACTTTTCCCTTCAACTTCTATCATCCCCAAGCCTCTGTGAAGCGTGTCCAGCATACGTAAGGAAACTGCTTGCAACGGTAGCTCATTCGTCTCTTGCTGTACAAAGCGGGGGTTCCAGAACATAGCCAACGTGGAACTCTGTCGGCCTGCCCTTCCCGGTAATTTTTATTGCCTCTTCTCCCGTTCCCTTTTTACTCTGCACGAACCTGGCCACCAAGATTGCTACACCCCAATGGCAAAATCCTCAACTCTTCAGACTCAAAACTAGGAGAGAGCTTGGAAAAACCCTAACGTCCCGGAGAGCGACAGGGAAATGAGGTCCGCCAGGGGGCGCCCTGGACTTAGCTGGACTCTGCAGGCCTAGCGTGCAGCAGGACAGCAGGTGACCATGACTCAAAAGGGCCTTGATGGACAGGCGGTGAGTGGGTCACAGAGTCACTAATGGCCTCGCCGCCCGCCGCCGGAGGAGGAAATGGCCCTGCCCAGACATCGATCTTGCAAGCGGCTGAGCGGGTGCTGTGGTTCCAGGGAGGCTGCCTGCTCCAGAGGCCCTCCTGTGTCCAATCCTGAGGTCCCGCGCTTCCCTGCCCCCCTCCCTGGCTTGTTTGCTTCAGTCCACGTATCCTTCTTCCTCAATGTTTCTAGCCCCAGGTTCCTAGGTGTGTGCCCTCAATAAAGCCATTTTCCTTAAGGCGTTTGTAAAGGAAAGCCGGCCTCTCAGCTCTCCACAGATTGAGGGCGGGACAGAGATGGGGGCGCTTTCTGTTGACACTGAGTAACCAGCTTCCCCTTTCTCTACAGAGGGTCCAGAGGAGGTCTGAACAGGTTTGCTGGAGGAAGTCTGGGAAACCTGTGACCACCCTCTTCCTAAGGCATGAAGTAGGTGCTAGGACCCCAAGAACAAGAGCACATTTCATTCCCTAACAGCTAAACCACTCTTCCACAGAGGCCAAAATCTCCGGCAGGAGCAGATTTAGTAGCGGCTCAGTTCCCTTCACCGAGACAGGGTCTCCTGTGTCCTCCCACGCCTTCCCTGGGAAATGGGACCTAAGGAGGGAATAAGAGAAACCAGCCCCTCACCTGGTGAGGGGTGATGGGACAGGAAAGGCTGGTACCAGTGCTTTAACGTTCACATTTCCTTGCGCATGAACAAGGGCGAGCCTAGCTTGCTTTGGCCACTCGGCATCATAACGTCCCTCCACTGGTCCAGCCTTGGCCCAGCTCTGGGAGGAAGGCATTTTGAAACTAGAAAGGCATTTGATTAGGCAACCGAGGCTCTGCAATAAAGTACCATCTAGCCTGTTCGTTCCGGTTCACAAGACTGGGGGACCGAGGTGGAGGTAGAGGCCGCCTGCTTTTTCCCAAGCCTGTTAATGGCTTCTCATGGTGTCCAGTTCCCTATGTGCTTACCTGTTTGCAACCAAACACCCATAAACACATCCCTAACATTGGATAGGGGCACCCCAAAAGAGCGTTTGGACTTAATCTCTTCACGGGCCTCATCTCAGAGTTATGTTCGTTCAGGAGCACTAGTGGATTTTTGGTGAGAGGATGTGATACTATTCAGCCCCTACCAGAAGAATATGCAGCCACATTCTGCAAAACATGTAGGCTATGCTTAATTCATATGCAAACAAACCAATTTCTGTCAAACATTTTTCCTAAAAGCAGTTGTTGAAGAGAAATACTAGGTACACTGACTTAAGTAATTGTTTTAAGTCGTGTGTTTGGTGTTTCGTTCAAGAAAAATAATGTGTGAAATCCACCTTATAAATCAGCCGCTTTAGAAAAATGTCTGTCTTGGAGGCCAATTTTTCTCTGCCCTATCAACAAATCTTTCCAAGTCAAGGTTTAAGCCGGAGGGCGCAGTACAGGCAAGTGGACACTAGGTGGCGCCCTGGGTAGTGACAAGGAACAGGTAAAATGCAGCAGGCTCTGGATTTGGTTTGAATGAAGAATGTATTCAATCCTTGTTGATTGAAGCATCAGGGCTAAAGCTTTGCAGCGTCAGGACCTTGCTGAAGAACGACCTGTTTAGATTCTTATCTATTTGTTTTCTGGGCTACTGTTTGACCCAGAGATTTGTCTGCTCTGCCCAGCTCTCTGGGTGAAGAGAGGGCTGGTCTGTAGTTGATTTCCATCTTGAAGTGCTCTCTGGAATTGGTCAGCTGGGTCTGGAGTCAAGTCTGGGCTTGCTCTTCATCACCAGCTGCTCCCTCTTTGTCCATTGAAAAAAGTTGCACCCTGGACCAGTTCCCAGCCGGAGCTCCACGAGTTACACAAGTTGGACTGTCTTCAACGGTTCCTCCCCTGTCGTTCATTCTCTGACTTTCTCCTACTTGTGAATGGAGAACTGGCTCTGTTTTCCTTGACAGCTTGCTCCCATCTCAACCATTACGTGAAGAAAGAGTGGACATGTCTCGGTTTTCCTGTGGTTCCCCTTTCCTCCTGCAGGCACAAGCAGGTTCCTCTGGGACCCCAGCTCTATCGGGAGCCCTTGATGGGTTGTACCCTTGAGGGTTTCAGCAGGAAGCAGCTTCCGGCATGGACACCTGGGGTTGGTTGGCCTCTGTTGATCTCTTTAAACTTCTTGAAATGTCTCTATTAAATTCTCTCCAGTCAACGCTCTTCCTGCCAGGTTTGGATTGATTCAGAAACCTAGGACACCCTCTTCGCGCCTCTATTTCTTATTTTTTAAATGAGAGAGTTCCTATCCACCTTATTAATAAGGATCTTCTCTAACAACCACTGTAACATGCGACACCTGAAACCTGTTAGCTTCTCTGTACACGCCCCCGTAATTAAAGTGTCCCAGACTAGACACTGGTCCAATGTCTTCCTTCATTTACGGGCAGGTTCTCGCCTTTAAGCCAAAGCACCAAAGCACCACAGAATGCTTTGCTAGCAAGCACTGTGGCTCTGACTATACACCCTGAGGCCAGACTGCCTGCAGGAGACCCCCAGGTCCTTACGAGTGTTACTGCTGTGATTCCTGGAGTCTGTCACTCCCTCTTTTCCATCTTGCTGGCTCCTCCCACTGCAAAGTTGCAAAATGGAAGCTGCGCAAGTTTAGCCGGAGTTTATACGCAGTTACAGCAAGGCCAGGGAGACCAAACAACACTTAACAGGAGCTCTGTTGGGAGCAGGAAGCAGCCTTTGGGTGTCCTTTGCTCCCTTGGTAGCTGGACACTGAGTCCTTCATACTCGGTGGCAGTGGTCCAGAAGCCCGGTGAGCACAGTTGCTTGAAGGCACTGGGCTTGAGCGGTTCATACCAGCAGGGAGCAGGCTGGAAGTTTCTGGAAGCTTAGAGTCAGCAGACAGGTTGAAGATGAACAGAAGCTAGGTGTCACGGGCCTAGAAAGACAGAACCCATTCATCCTGGAGAGATGCTGTACAGGCGCCTGATGGTGAGAGGCACTGAGAGCATTCTCCGTTCTTGGAGGCAGAGAGATGCTGGTACTCATTGTTGTGAGATGAGAAGGTGTCCCCTCCATCCCCCAAGGCAGCCAGTGTTGCAAGTGTCACTCTCTATAGACTGTGGGTCCATTGTACGGTTCACCCCCGTGATCACTCAGTTCACAGCACCACCAACGCCTAGGAAGTCCATTCTCCTGTCCCGGAGTGACTGCCATGACTATTTCCTGTGAAGAGGGGGATTTCTTATGACAGCCCAGACACCAGTCTTTGGTTAACTCGTGCCATCCTGGTACTTACCTAACAAGGCCCAGAAAGACTGGGTCAGACAGGAATCCGTACCGCTTGCCTAGAGTTCCCAAGAACACCAAATGCACTGCCAGGACCCAGCCATCCCTCCCCTGTGAGTGCTCCCTTAGGAATGCTTGACTCCTCCCCTGGTCTTTATAGTTGTGTGCATTGAGTTGATTCTGTTCACTGTCGGATGTAACAGTGTGTTTGAAGGTTACAGTGAGACATTCCTGTCCTCCCTCAGTATTGTAGGTGACTTACTTTGTAACACACTTGGAGATGTTCCCCTAATGAAACAGCTGGATGCAGTCATTAGCACAGCCTCTGTGGCTAAGCGGTGGAGGAGGGTCTAACTTCCCATTTCTTAGGGCAAGCAGGATTCATTTCTTGCTACATTCTTTGCTTTTTGTTGTTGTTGTTGCTTGTTGAGACAAGATCTCACTGTGTGGGCCCAGATGGCTTGGAATGCAGAATATTGCTCAGGCTGGACTTGAACTCATGGAGCCTGCCCCTGAGTCTGCCTCCAGAATGCTGGGACTAAAGACCAGCACCACCACACTCAGTCACTTGGTGTGGTGGTTAGAAGATGCTTGACCCCAGGGAGTCGCACTATTCAGAGGTGTGGTCTTGTTGGAGGAAGTGTGTCTCTGTGGGAGTGAGCTTGGAGACCCTCCTTCTAGCTGCCTTGAAGGGAGCCTTCTGTTTGCCCTCAGATGAAGATGTAGAACTCTCAGCTCCTCCTGCACCATGCCTTCCTGGCTGCTGCCATGCTCCCATCTCTATTATCATAGAGAGATGGACTGAATTATTATCATGGACTGAACCTCTGAACCTGAAAACCAGTTCCAATTAAATGCTGTCCTTTATAAGAGTTGCCTTGGTCATGGTGTCTCTTCACAGCAATGGAAACCCTGACAAAGACACTTGGCTACTTCATTTACTTGTAATTTCTTGTATTCATTATCCATATAGCCCCCTGATACAAATGTATATAGGTTATGATCACTTGTTATTGTTCTAAAATAACCTTTTGCTTGATTTTGCTACCATCTGACCTGGCAAACTTTTTTCTTTCTTGCAGTAATTCACTGCCTGGTTTGAGATGATAGCTTTCCCCAGCTTCCCATGTGGGTCCCCATTCCTGGGTCCTATCAGAAGTTACCTTCAAAAAAGATTTATCATCTTATGTGTATGGCTGCGTTGCCTGCACGTATGTCTATGCATCATGTGTGTGCTTGTAGAACCTGTGGAGACCAGGGGAGGGTCTTAGACCTCTTGGAACTGGAATTACAGATGTCTGTGAGCCACCGTGTGGGTGCTTCTCGGGAAGTCTGAGCTGATGTCTTGGAGACTTGACTAAGGGTCACTGTCCCTTTTCCCACCCCCTTGTGCTCGATACTCTCTGGTTTAGCCGGTATTTATTTATTTATTATTTATTTATTTATTTTAATTAGCTTCTAGTTCCTTAGTCATGGAAGGTGGTATTAACCCCGGGACCTTGATCTCCTCTGGCCCGTGGGTCTCCCAGCACTTCCTCTGGGCTCATTTTTCTTCTGAGCTAACCCTGGGGGCCTGTAACAACTGAACTCGATTTGCCAGCTTGCCATGCTGAGGTGAGCCTGCTTTCCAGGGGAATTATTACCAGGTGGCACCTGAGGGACAGAGGGACCAAGGCCAGGTATTTCCCCACGTCATGGAGTGTGAGGCCCTGGTGACTCAGTGAGGTCAGAAAGACAGTGGTAGCAGCGAAGTTGGCAGGTGGCAGCCTGGAGGGAGGTGGGGACATTAATGATTGCCTGCCTCCCTCCCTCCCTCCCTTCCAGCCCGCCTCATCTCGGCTCTGTCAGGCCTGTGATTTCATCTTGCACACCTTTGTAAACAATCCATTTAGCAACCAAATTATACACCGGGTAATTACAGCTTCCAGCCTTGTGTCAGGGGTTCCCGGCTCACAATCTGCTTTCTGTGCTATTGCAGGCTGGGATCGGGGGAGGAGGGGTTTGCTGGGGTTCTAAGGAGACATGAGGGAGAGCTGGTGTGTGTGTGTGTGTGTGTGTGTGTGTGTGTGTGTGTGTGTGTGTCCTGCCTGTCTTATGTTCATCGATTCTGGTTTTTGGGGTCTTATTTTGACACTTCTGAAATTGAGTTTGGATTGTTTATTAGATTAATATGGGAGGGCAGGTTGGAGAATTTGGCTCCGTGGAGGAGGCAGTCCAGCTACGGACAGTTCTCTGAGGCAGAGGAGGGAGTCTCACTTCACAACCCCTTGTGAGCCTTGTCTCTCTGGAGGCTGCTTTTGCTCAGCTCCTAAGGTTGGACCCAGAAAACCAGCCAAGGGAAGAGCTGTGGGGTGGGCAGGGTAACGGGAAAGGGCTGGCCCTAGGTGGAAGGTTAGCTCGTGCATTTAAATGGTACTGCGGTGTCGGGGGTGAGGGTGTGGAGCGTGCAGCTCACGCTGTGTGTGTACATGGTTCTGCGTTCGATTCCCAGCACCCAACACATGACTACACAACAGAGTCAGCCAGAGATGTGCCCCTACACAGTGGCCCCACTGAAAATTATTTGAATAGGGACAGTGTCTAAAGAGACTTGTGCCAGGGAAACGTTGGTTCAAAGTGTTTCCGATAGTGGTGCTAAGGCTTGTGGCCTTTGATTGACAGAGAGGTTTTGTCGCCGAAGCTCAGTGTCCATGGGAACCCTTAGCCGTTGCAGCATTCTGCTTTCCCACGCGGAGCATGCGCGTGTAGCCTGTGGTTCGAAGCTGCGGTTCTCTATGCAGATACTTGGTCTCTCTGAGGCAACGCTCCATGGAGAAACACAGACGTGGAACGCAACAGTAACTTTGGAGGGAAATCAGCCTGGCCTGAAGTGCTTCGGGACGTTCCTGCCTGTCCCAGAAGGCTTTGCGTCGCGTCTGACGTCACCTTCCCCAGTCTGGCCCTCTAGTCAGATGCTTCTTGGTTCAGCGAGCTGTTTGAGGACAGAGAGGCTGGGCTATGGTGGCGCTCTATGGGAGAGTTACAGAAGTTCCATTCTGGGCCTCGTGTCTGTGTCTCAGTGTTTTTTTAAAAAAAATACAAATAAAAGCTGCAACTGTTGTAGGATGTTCCTGTGGTCACTGGGTCGTGTATGTCAATGGCTGCCGTCATCTAAGAGTGAACCACATCAACCGTGGCTTTGACAAGATCACAGAGGAGGTGGTGTAGAAGAAGCACGTGATCCCCAACAGAGACATGCCAGCCACAGCTTCCTGTCTCTCTGGAGCCCTAAAAAATGATAGTCTTTGTCTGGCTTTGGCTACAGCCCTGAGAAATTTAACACAGGAGCAAACCCAGGCTTTGCTGGGAATCCTGAAGGTTCAGAAGAAATGAAGAGAAAGTCCTGCTTACTTTCAGACTTACAGTGGTTTCAACCTTCCTAACGCTGCAACTCCTGAGTACAGTTCCTCATGTTGTGGTGACTCCCAACTCTAGCGGAACTATCTCTGACCCGTTAATGATATAAATGATGACACAGGCTTTTTAATATTTTAAGCTAGGGCAGTCTCCCGACTACTCTAGCCCGACTAAACCAATCCTGCCACTACGGCCCACCGCGTTAACAGCTCTGCTCTTCTCTGCTGGCTGAATCTCTCACTCTGTCTCTCTCTCTGTCTCTGTCTCTCCCTCCCCCCTCTGACTCTCCCCTTTTCTCTCTCCCTCTCTCTTTCTCCCCCCTCTCTCCCTACCCCTCTCTCCTTCTCTCCCTTTCTCCCTCTCAGTTCTGCCCTCTACTTCCTGCTCAGCTATTGGCCGTCAGATCTTTACTTCAGCCAATCAGAAACAATTCTAGATTGCCTTCGGCGGAGAAGAACGAACATTTACAAAACCCCTTAACGAGCCATAGAAACGACAATGCCAGAATCCTGCCAGCATTAAGTTCTCTGCCCGGAACAGAATTAAGCTTTGAATACACAGAGAAACACTCTCACACAATGTACCCCAACACACAGCCATAAAATTATTTCTGTGCTATTTAATAACGAATTCTGCTACTGTTTATGAATCATCATGTAAACATCTGCCATGGTAAAACCCCTGCCCCACACAGGGTTGTGAACCACAGGATGAGAACCACTGCTCTAGAACCTGTTGTGGCCCCAGGGGCTCTGCCCACCCTTCCCAGAACTCTACGGGACTATAGTTCTGTGTTTTAAGATTCATTCAAGTGTTCCCGCAAATGTAGTGGGCCTATTTGAGTAGGCAAACTATTAGCATAAATTTGCATATAAGTTTCATAATTAAACTGTGAGTAGGAAGTAAAGGCTAATCACACACACATGAAATCAGTTGCCATGATGTAAACTGTATCCCAAGTGAACTTTAACTTATGATCACAAGTCTACCTTCATCATGTTTTTTTTTTTTTTTTTTTTTTTAACCATATGCTTAGTGGAATGTTGGGTCAAGTGCTGGGGTGGGGATGGAATTTGAAGGCATCCTTAGACCATAGAAAGTCTACAATCTGAAGGAGAAAGGAAGTCAGATAGGCATTTGTAGACTTGAGACCAGAGCCAAACAAGAATTCTGCAAGGCACCATTGGTAATAGGGTCGTTTTGAGGGGCCTTGAATACAGGGCCTGTGCAGAGAGCAAATGGGATGCTTGAATTCCTTGTATAGAACAGTACACCATAGTGCTTGCATATAGGCTGTGCACAGTCTTCTGGATACTTAGGTATGCTTACTGATTTATCTTGGGATGGATGGAGGGAGGAAGTGGGGTGGAAGTGGGCAGCCAAGTGTACAGCAAGCATGTGGTTGTCAGAGGAGAACTTTCTAGAATCAGTTTTTGCCTTCCTCCTTGTGGGTCCCAGGGGATCGAACTCAGGTCATCAGGATGGGCAGCAAGGGTCCTTACTTCATCAGCCATCTTGAAGGCCCCCAGCTGAGCACTTCAAAGCATTTTTAGATGACTGGCAAGGCCTCACACATGCTAACCACCATAGAAATCATCTTTTACTCGTCTATGGAGTGGTCAGAACGTCTCCCAATGTTTGTGATCTGTGGGTTTTTTTTTTTGTTTTGTTTTGTTTTGTTTCTAAATCAGTAGATGTACAGGGCTAACTATATTATGATTCTTGGTCTTAAAGGCGTGTAGTAGGTTTATCATTATACTTCATAATAAAATATATTATTGGACTCTTGTTACTGCTCTGATGGCATGAAGCTGGGAGAGTGAAGCCTAAAGATGAGGTAGAGCAAAGGCTCTTCGATAGCCATTCATACTCAGAGCATCAGATAAATTACATTTGGGGGCTTTAAACAGAGTCATGTGAGCCAAGTTCACTTGAGTCCAAGTTGTTTACAGTCCCAAAAGTAAGATCGCGTGAGTTTAGGCTGTTCACAGTCATGGACACATCTGCTTGGAAACGCCATTCCGATTAATATCGGGTAGGTCTGTGACTGGTGTGAAACAAACCTACTCTGATTTATTACACCTGGGAGAGGCTTGAAAGCACATTCCAAGAACAACTCATGTGTGGTGTTTTGACCATGTTTGGCCCACAGGGGGAGTGGTACTGTTAGGAGGTGTGGCCTTGTTGGAGGAAGTGTGTCACTGTGGGGGTGGGCTTTGAAGTTCCGCCCAGTGTGGAAGAGTCAGTCTTCTCCTGTTTGCCTTGAGAACAAAACGTACACCCCTCTACTCCTCCAGCACCATGTCTGCTGGACGCTGCCATGCTTCCATCCATGATGATAATGGTCTGAACCTCTAAGCCAGCCCCGGTTAAATGTTGTCCTGTATAAAAGTTGCCTTGGTCATGGTGTCTCTTTAGAGCAATGGAAACACTAAGACACCATGTTATGGAGGAACAGAGATTCTAAGACTCTTGTCTTGTTTGCTTGGGGTTTTCTCACCAGGTCTCAGAAACCTACCCACACAGCTTTGTTCATGGACCCGTGTTCCAACAGACTCTGAATTATAAAATTAGATGGTTTTTGATCTAATATTTTTTTGATCTCCATTTTTAAAAATGAAGATACTAGGGGTTGAGTAAGAGCGGATATGAGGGAAATAGTCATAGGTCAGAAGGCAGGATGTGGATCTCCTTAAATTAGACTGGCCTCAGAAGGGCTACTGTTTTTTCTTCTTAATGTGGAGCCATATGAGAATAAGGAATTCTGCCAAGTTAACTTCAGAATCCTGGAAGGCAGAGAACCACAACAGGGTCACATTTCCTATGAGGCTCAGAAAGGACCCATCAGCTCAGGTGACTTTGTAAAGTGTGGAAGTTGGGCATTGCTTCCTCCTGGCCCACAAAGACCACTTGTCTATTAAGTGGCAGGGTCATGACAAGCTGAGGTGTACTTGTTGGCTTCAGGCCCTGGCCCTGGGCCAGCACCACCTTGCTTAGGCCTCCAATGGACAGCATCTTAACTCTGGAGCCTTCTGAAGAGACAGGATTCTTGAGATGAATGCTTGTAGATTTTCTCATGGGCCCTGTAAGACATGCTGAGTTGCAAGGAGGGAGACAGACCCTTTAGAAGAACCTCCTTGCCTTTGGGTTCCTCATTCTATGCCAGTGCCCTTGGGCAGCAAGGGCTTCTAAATGCCGTGGAGCCAACTCTGGTACACACACAGCAAACCCTACCCTCCTTTTCTCTATTTCTCACCGATAGATACCACCTTGGTTTCAGTCCTTGTTGGCTTCATTCCTGATGAGCAACGCAGCTTCCTGAGTGGCCTCTCTACCCTCCTCCCCACCATCCACAGAATATTCCAGGCTCTGTCTAGTTTTGTAGAATACAATTCTCCGATTAGCTGATATTTGAACCTCTCTGTACGGCTCTTCTGTACTCTCTGCAGTCTCCCTCTGAGCCTGATGGCAACCCAGCGTCCTCCCCCTCCCACAGTGCCATCTCCTGGATGATTTATGTTCTCACCTTTCCCACACAGCAATCTGGATCAAAGCTTCCTAAAGAACCCCTGAGGTCACAAGCAACTTGACAACAGTAGAAGGCAAGGCTTACTGGGTGTGCCACAGCTATCAAGTTTCCTGTGGCTTGGATCTTGCAACCCTGAGTGGGGGCAGTGAGGGAGTAAAGAAAGGACAGACAGACAGACAGACAGACATAGGAGGCTGGGGGAAAGGGAGCAGGTTGGGATTAGGTGGGTGTCTGTCGCCTCTAGGCACAGAATAGTGGGAGGGGCTAACTACTCTGCAGGTGAATGGTCTGGGAGGGGGTGTGGGAGTAGGGGGTGAGGGTTGTGAACATCTGAGGGGAGGAAGCTGCAGTTGCACTCTGGTCACTCACACTCAGATGCCCAGGGAGAGCATTGCCGTCCCTCCTGGGCTTCCTACAACCACTGAGGTGCCTCAGACAGCACACCAGTGGTTCCCCCACAGCCCTGTTCTGTGCAAGCTGTTACACTCCGGGCACTCAAAATCAGCTAATGCTCCCCGAGGCATCCTGACTTGGATTCGAGACTATTCTGTTTCGGATTGTCCTGGTTTTGCTGTACATTTAAAATGCTCTGCTCATATAGAGCCACCATAGATTAATTACAGAAGACAAAGACTAGATAATTTTTTCCTGTCAGCCCTCTGCACATTTTTAGATTGGGTTGTGTAAGAATGTTTGTTTGTTTGTTTGTTTGTTTGTTTAAACTGCTGTTTGAGTTTGCTTTAAAATCAGTAAATGAATTTTGCCATTGGATTTGGATTCGGACAGAATTTCCAACAATTTCTGAAATGGCCAAACCATCCCTCTGCCATGTTGTATCACATATTCATTAGGAACAGGGTTCTCGGCATTGATGTTTATACAATTAAAAAAAAACAACTCTGAAAAATGCCAGAGATACCTGCTGTCTTGAACCAAATGTCCAGCTAAGATTTAATTCTCTACACAGAAATAAGCAAGCAGAGCTAGGGGTGTGGCCTGATTGGTAGGTTGCTTGCTGGACATAGAGCTTTGATTTTCATGCCCAATGTCACATAAAATGGGCATGGTGTTCCAGGCTTGAGATAGAAACAGTATGGTCAGGAGGCCATCCTCAGCTATGTAGTGAGCAGGAAGCCATGGCTACAAAAGACCCTGTCTCAAAATAACTAAGAGTTTGAAAAGCAGAACCATCTTGTTCGCTCAAAAATTTACATTTAAGTACTAAAATTTCAAGTACATCCAAGAATTGTTTCAAAATAAAATTCTTTACAATTTGTCATGACAATAAGTGTTTGGTTTGTGTGTATGTGTGTGTGTGTGTGTGTGCGCGCGCACTTTATATAATTCTGGGTTTCCGTGAAAATTCCTTGGACAATAAGGAACTGTGTGTGAGTTGGGTAAAGTTCAAGAAGCTTGTGCCTATAGGGACAGGCAGAGAATGTGGACTTGAAGAGGCTAAGAACGTACCAAGCCCAAGGCAGAGATCTCAGTTGGAAGGAAGGTGCTTAGCATGGCTCTGGGTTCACCTAGAAGGAGGGGGGAGGAGAGAGAGAGAGAGAGAGAGAGAGAGAGAGAGAGAGAGAGAGAGAGAGAGAGAGAGAGAGAGAGAGAACAGAGACAGACAGAGATACAGACAGACACACAGAGAGACAGAGAGGCTGTGTGTGTGTGCATGTCTGTGTGTGCTGTGTGTCTGCGTGTGCATGCAAGCACATGTGGGTGCCCACATAGGCCAGAAGAAGGCGTCAGATCCTTCTGGAATTGGGGTTGCCAGCAGCTGTGAGCTGATAGATGTGGGTTCTCGACTGCACCCAGGTCCTCCGGAAGGACAGCTGGGGCTCTGTCACTGAGTAGTCTCCCAGCCCTGTATTCCATTCTTGAGTTATTTCTGTAAGGGCAGAAGGGCCCGGAGGGTTTAAAAATAACTAGATCTCTCCAAAACCCATAAAGTCCAAGGATTACATTTTTTAACTCCCTTGAGATAGAACAAAGCAATAAACCAGTACAGATTAAACAAATGCACTTGTAGATGGAAGAGACTGGTTCATGTTGTCAGGTTGAGCTGTGGGGAGCTGGGGTCTAGGTGGAACACTGGAAACCAGTCTATTTGTGGTTGGGGTTAAGAAGCATGATGGAAACGTCTAGAAGACGGGCGTCTCTTCCCTGGCTTGGCTGGTGAGAAGATTGGATGACTGAAGGGTTAATGTGTTTGCATGCAGGAAACAAGACCCCCAGTCATGAGATAGAAGATGCAACCAGGCATGTTCAGGGTAGTATAGTGATGGTCCACGCTGGCGTGTGAGAACAGTTCAAGGCAGGATGGCAGTCTTCACGATGGAGAGCATCAGGGACCCCGTGACATCCCTGATCTACAGAAGGACACCTGGTCCAAAGGATCACCAGACTCTTCAGTTATGAAGCCAGGAAACGCTCTGTGTTGCTCAAGGCAGCCTGGGCTGCATCTGTCACACGCAACATTCACCGGACCGGCAAACCTCCATCATTTCAGACAAGCAGAGTGCGCCTTTACTTCTCACAGCCCTGAGATACCTAATTTATAAAATGCTTAATGGCGTTTCCGAGATAAACCCTGCCTGCCACCCTGGGTCGTATCTGATTGCCTGCTATATTTCTACCTCTAGAAATGAACTGTCAAGTGAAGAAGTGTGTCCTTGAGGGACGCTCTCTCCGTCAGCACGAGAAAGATGCTTTGCTTCGACTCTTAATCACGGAACCTGTTCCATTTTGCCACACTGGGGATGAGGTCTACGGCCTGCAGGTGCCAGACGGGAGTTCTGCTACTTAGCTCAAGCCTCAGTCGGGTCACGCCACTCTCAAATACATTTAGTTACAACAGGTTGATTCATGGAGCGAACCCAGATATCTGTGAAATTGCAAGAAATGTTTCTTGATATGCCTTGACCTGCTGTCACTAAAGTTATTCAAGAGTGGGCTTGTTCGGTGAATCGTTAATTCGACAAGTGTGTGTGGAGGGCGCGGCATGAGCACACACCTCATCGGACACTGGATCAGGACACAGTGGCCCGTGCCGCAGGTGGGTCCTTGCTCTCGGTGAAGTTAGAGGCTACAGAGGGATAGAAACACTCAAACACCAGGCAATAGCCACACAGTTGAATTGTAGAAGAGAACACAGAAGGGGTTTCTCGTCTCTGTAAAAAGGTTAAGACTCACTCTGGAAGATGACTCAGCTGAGAGCTGGCAGATGAGCTTCTGTTTATGGGGCAGGGTGGTGGTGATACAAACGTTCTAGGCAGGAGAAGCTCATGTGCAAAGGTCCTGGGGCACAGAAGAGCTTGGCTGGTGACAGATCCTGAAGCCATCAGTGTAGCCCATGAGGTGATTGACAAAACCAGTAAAGGGAGGAGGCTAGAGGAATAGACAGTGTTAGTTCTGGGGAGCCTTGGAGCCTTAAGGAGTCCATAACTAATGTGGAGGGAAAGGGCACCACCAAAAGTGGTGCCCTCAGCGGGAGGGACTAGGAAACATTTGAGACATAAATTATAAATGGATTGATTCTATGAGACGTAGGGGACAGTGTGTGTGTGTGTGTGTGTGTGTGTGTGTGTGTATGTGTGTGTATGATAGAGAGAGGGGGTGGTGGAATGTGTGTTTCTGTGTCTATATGTAGTATGAGTGTGTGTTTCTATGTTTGTGTGTGGTGTGTGTGAGATTGCCTGTGTGTATGTCTGATGTGTGGTCTCTGTGTGTGTTTCTCTTCGTCCGTCCGTGTGTGTGTGTGTGTGTGTGTGTTTGTCTGTGTCTGATGTGTGGTATCTCTGTGTGTATGTGTATGTCTGGTGTGTGTCTATGTGTTTATGTGTGTCTGTATGACTGGTGTGGTGTCTGTGTGTGTGTGTGTATGTGTATGAGTGTATGAGAGTGTGTTTCTGTGTTGTGTGTGGTGTGAATGTATGTGTTTTTATGTTTGTATGTGTTGTGTGTTGTGTGTTGTGTGTGTGTGTTGTGTTCATAGCTGGAGGAAATTTCATGGAGGACAACAAAGCTGCTGGCTGACAGGAGGAGCCATGGCTTCTTAGAATTCATGCTGGGACCTGGTATCAGTGAGAGATTTCAGCGTCCCCATCTATGCTGATTGTACCAGACTGATCCTTCTTCATCAAGGCATGTTTTAAAATCCTGTCTGATGGGGCTGGAGAGAAGGCTCAGTGGTTATGAGAACCGACAACTCAAGCAGAGGACCCAGGCTTGATTCCCAGCACCCACATGGCAGCTATTAACCACATGTAACCCCAGTTCAGGGGATCGGGTGCCCTCTTCTGGCCTCCCGGGGCATTGCATGCATATGGTACATATACATACATGCAGGCAAAACACCCAAACACATAAAACAAAAACAAAGCTTAAACAACAACAGCAACCAAACAACCTGTCTGAAGTCAAGGGAGTGTGGAAAATCACTCCCCAAACTTCTCTTAGAGGAACAGGTGAGAAAGGAGTCAGAATGAGTACAGAATGTGGCTGTAATGGAGAGATGGGGTGCAGAGGGGTCCCCATCACCTGTTCCTTCTCGTTCACACCACTGATGGAACACCCCCTTTGTCCAGCATCTCCAGTGATCTCACGGAAGGGTTGTGGCCCAGATAAAGTGATCAAGACCAGACAATCTCTCTGCCCTAGGGATAGCCCAGAGTTCTAGTTCCAAAAATTTTTTTTTTCTTTACGATCTTCAGTCTCTCTGCCTTGTCTCCACTTGGTATCTGGGACTCTTATTCCATTTGTGAACTTTAACGAAGTGTTGTGCAGCTGTTTACACCAGCGTTTTGGGAAGAAAAGGAGGGAAGCACAGCCACAATTCACAGCCTAAACCCGACAGTAGGAGTTTCAGGATTTTACTTCGCCTGTGACTTCATGGCTGCGTTATATTCATTTTCCTCCACACATTTCCACCGAGGGCTCTCAGTGTTCTGGGCATTGCTTGAAGCTCCAGAGACGTGGGCCTGAACCAAGCAGATGAGAGCCAACAAGCGAGAAGGATTCACACAGTTCGAGGAAAATTAGACATTGCCGTTCATAGAAACTTGAAGTGGTATTTACAGGTAGTTAGCATTGAACGCTCACATGACATGCTGGTGTGTTACAGATATTATTTATTAAAACGTCCAGTTGCTACCACAATCTCTAGCAGCTAGAAAGAAAACCATTATGTGTTCTTGCAAGGCTCCAGGTACTGACATAAGTGGGGTGGTGAGGGAATAAAGCAAGGATGGACACACGGACACAGAAAGGCTGAGATCGGATGGTTTGGGCTCTCAGATGGAAAAGTCACAGTGCCCTAGGAGCTCAGTGTGTTTGTTCTGTGCAGCTGAACAGAAAGGTGGAGTCACTGCACACAGATAAACACAGAGGTGGGGTTATTACACACAGGTCAATATGGCAGCAGGGTTATTGTATGAAGATGAAGAAGGACGCAGAGTTCACTAATCTTCATAGGAGTAGTCTCTGTAGGGGAGCAGACTTCAGGCAGCAACCGTGGGAGGAAGGGAAACCTACTGGCAGACAGTTTCTGCACACAGGGTCAACTGTCACACTTGGACCACAGGAAGACTTTGCTAATCCCATGGGTCCGAGTCAACAGCTCACATCCACTCAGGACTTTATCTGCTCAGGGAGTTCTCTAGTCCACATGAGGCATCATTTCCCCACTGTATCCCTAACCCTAGCACAGTGGCCCCCAGATAGAAGCAAATGTTCACTTATTATGCCAAGATGGCTCTTTGTCTCTGGTTTGGGGACAGCAATAATGCAGCAATCAGTATCGCTGTGTCTAGAGGCTTCTGCTGAGTTATTTCCCGAAGACAGGGCTTTTCAAACTTTCTCATCAAAGTCTACCAGCAGCTGTAGGAACTTTATTTTTTTAAAAAGGAGATACATGTACAGATTTTTAAAGGTATTTTGGCATAAAACTATATGAATATATTTTTGTCAGTACTTGATTTTTTTTAAAGGTTTGATAGTATACATTGAAATCTTACTAGTTACAACAAGCATAAAGTACATGTAAAACAAAACATAACATGGAAATAGTCAAAGTTTTCTTGGTGTGTATAGATTAAACATAATGATTTTTAAATATTAAAAATTGCCACAAGGCTATCTTCTTAGCTCTTGAGTTATTAATGATTTAAGGTCTAGATATACCCCACTCTGAGAGGATGCTAAACATTTATTGTTTTTTTTTTTTTCTAAGAAGGATTGAGGCTTCCACTTTTTGGCCTTTCTTTTTTTTGAGCTTCATATGGTCTGTGACTTGTTGTTTGGGTATTCAGAGCTTTCTGGGGCAAGTATTCAATTATCAGTGACTGCATATCATTTCTGCTCTTTTGTGACTGGGTTATCTCACTCAGGATGATATTCTCTAGTTCCATCCATTTTCCTAGGAAATTCATAAAGTCATTGTTTCCAATAGCTGAGTAGTACTTCATTGTGTAAATATAGCACAATTTATGTATCCATTCATCTACTGAAGGACATCTGGGTTCTTTCCAGGTTCTAGGTATTGTAAACAAGCCTGCTATGAACATGGTGAAGCATGTGTTTTTATTTATGTTGGAGCATCTCTGGGGTATATGCCAAAAAGTTGAATTACTGGGTCTTCAGGTAGTACTATGTCCAATTTTCTGAGGAATCGCCAGACTGATTTCCAGAGTGGTTGTACCAGTTTACAACCCCACCAACAGTGGAGGAGTGTTCTTCTTTCTCCACATCCTCACCAGCATCTGCTGTCATCTGAGTTTTTGATTTTAGACATTCTGACTGGTGTGAGGTGGAATCTCAGGGTTGTTTTGATTTGCATTTCCCTGATGACTAGGGATGTTGAACATTTCCTTAGGTGCTTCTCAGCCATTCGATAATCTTTTACATCAATAGAAGAATAGCTAAGACAGAAGGACACTTTACTTCCCAAACTATAAGACCTGGTGCTACCATGAGTTAAATCTGCCTTCTCCAAACATGCTGACATCCTAACAAAGGTCAAAGACAGGGTCCTAGCTGGGGATGGGCAGATGACCAAGACAAGGTCACTAGGGTGGGCTGTTGTTCAGTGTGATGAAGGTTGAAACATTTATAGACAACCAGCAATCCTCCAGAGTCTGAAAGGCTGTTTTCCTATTTTACAGACCTCAGAAGAAACCAATCCCGTCTATATCTTGGTCTTGGATCTCTGGCTTCCAAAAGCGTAAGACAAAATTTCCTCATTCTGGGACTTGGAATGCAGCTCAGTGCGAATAGCCCTTGCTTGCCAGGTGCAAAGCTCCAGATTCCTTGCTCAGCACCATGAAGCAAACAAGCCATTTCGTTTTTGGTACTTTGCTTTGGCTACCCCAACAACCTACAGGGACACAGAAAATAACAGCTTCGTGGGGGATAAATGACCTCTCTAGCCTGTTTTATTATATATATTTACATATATAATAAAATATACAATATATTTATGTTCAATATATTATACACACACATATATATTTAATATATATGTATATATATTAAAATTCTAGAGAATTCATACTTGCCTGGTTTTGTTTGTATGTTTTTTGTGTGATTCCCTGAGCTGGGTGGGATGTGCTGGGGGCAGCTTGTGCTCATTAGATGAAGTGAAGCTTCAACTAACAGCCTAATCAAATTTGATTTAGTAAAACATCTGTCCAATTAAGTCTGACTGAGAAAAATAGAATCTGTAATATATGTATTTCCAGTCAGCACCTAAGACTCTGCTGAACTTGCTGAAACAAGAGCTTCCAGACAATTCCTCAGAGCAATTATTGTTCTCATGTCATCCAGACCGATCTGCCACGTGTCCAGGTTGATTACCTGCCCTGTCTGTCTTGTCCTAACAGACTGTCAGGGAAGGGGGAGGAGACGTTTTCCTGGGCTTTCTACTTCCTGCTTCCCCAACTCCCATCAGGGACTGGCACACAGTAGGGCTCGATTCAAGCTGTAGACTCAAGTATTGGATGATAGACTGCACCCACAACCCGACCCCGGGAGTATGAATGGCACAGTCGGAACATGGGTCCCATAGAAGGTCAGAGACAAATGCTGGTCAGAGAGCAACAGTTTGCTAGAGATCTTGAAGGCCGGATCCAGGGCACAGGGCAGGGCCAGGGGCGGGGCGGAGTGGGCGGGACTGGGCAGGGCAGGGGCGGGATCTAGGGCGTGGTAGGGGCGGGGATGGGCGGGACAGAGCAAGGGAAGTATAGAACTCAGGTTTCACCCATGGCAGCTCAGCACTCAGGTAAGAACCCTGGAGGTCCATAGTTCCAGAGACTTCCAAATCTGCCTTTTTTGCTCTTGGGGAGTAAATAGCAAGCATTGATTAACAAAGCTTGGCGTTTTCATTTACAATGAAGTAGTTTCTAATTCCAGCTCTGTCCTGGCTGTCTGTTTTCACACTCACTCCATGTTTCCCATGGTTACTCTGGTCTGGCTGCTCTGGGCTCTGAGCCAAGTTCACCCCTGGCTTGCCCTACCTTAGATAAGTTTGCAAAGCAGTGGAATTGCCTTGTTCACAACTTTATCCCAAGTCTAGAAGTGGTAAGAATTTCTACTGTAGCTAGTGCTAAAGTAGCACTATGTTTCTCATACGTGTTATTGTCTAAGCCAAAATAGGTCAGTGGGCAAGAAACGTAAGACATGGCAGATACTCAGGAGGGGTGTGGCCTGAATAATTAATTTGTCCCAATTCCCATGTTGAAATTCTAACATCCAGGGTTATGATTGGGGGACATGACTGTGTTAATGGTACAGCGGTCATGGGTGGAAACACTCCACTCGTGAGAAGGTCTCCAGAGATCTCTCTCTCTCTCTTCCTCTTTCTTATGTGTAAGAACTCAAGAAACCCACATGTACAGCCGGGTATATTCCCTTCACTAGAGGTCAGCCACGCCGGTGGCTTGGTCTCAGACTTCTGGTCTCTGCGACTGTGAGAGACATATTTCTGTGGTTTGTGAGTTCACCTTGTCATTGAGGGTCTGTTATAGTAGTCTGAACCGAACAAGGAATCCTCTCATCAGGCTAAGCAGCACAGTCCTTGCAAAGATCTTCACAGGGTCACCATGATGACTGGACCTTGAATCAAGCTGTCGTAGATAGATATACCAAAGTCACATGGAGAGTTGGACTTCAGGGTCTTGATGCTTCTCAACAAGCAGTACCAGCACCTCCTCCGCTTCCTCACACAGGATCTGACTGCTTGGTGGTTGGCATGAATCAGTTCATCCAGTCTTCATTACAATCCTGCAACAGAGCTTCTAATGTACACTCAGGAGATGGTCCCAGAGCAACCCTGTGGGGGTTATCTTGATCACATTCACTTATATGGGAAGATCCATTTCTCTCTCCCTCTAGCCCTCTTCCTCTCCCTCTCTCTCTCCCTCTCCCTATCAACACGGGGACTCTCTGTGTAGTCCTGGCTGTCCTGGAACTCATTCTGTAGATCAGACTGGCTTCAAACTCACAGAGATCCGCCTGCTTCTGCCTCCCCCGCGCTAGGATTAAAAGCAAATGCCACCAGGCCCGGTGGGGAAGATTCATCCTAACTGTGGCTGGGGCCATTCCCTGGGCAGAGGGTCCCGGACTATATAAAAACAAGACAGTGAGCTATGCCCTTGCTGTCCCTCTCTGCTTCTTGCCTGCAGATGACGGTGGCCATCTCCTGCCACTGTGGGACTGTGACTCCAGAATAAAACCCTTCTTCCTGAAGCTGCTTTTGTCAAAGTATCTTATCCCGGTGACAGGAAGAAAATTACCAAGGGTATGGGCATCCCTGCAATTCTTCGGGCCCTCCTCTGTGGCAAAGGCATTCAGCAGTTTGTCCTCACAGACTGGGCCCATCTCTCTGGTAGGAAAATTTCTCCTTCCACATCGCTGGCCAAATTAGGTCACTTGAATCCCTGGGCTGACACCCGGCAGAGTCAATGACCCAAGCAGACACACAGGAGCCATTCAGGTGCTGCTTCTCTGAGCAGGAGGAAACATGGCCTCCCCAGGACCTGCAATATGTCTTTGTGTTGAAATGCACAGTGACCAGAGGGGACTCAGATTAATACAGTGTGCATGGCCTCTGGCTCTTTCTGAGCCACTGCCTAAAAGACACACTGACTTTCACAATTGAAGAATGAGCCAAGTTCTTTTCTGACCTTGTGGACAGAGGTGGAGGAGGTTTGTGTAGGAGGGAAGCTCTCGAGCGAGGGAGGTGCTGAAGAACAGGGCTCCTTGTTTTAAAGATCCACGGATGCTTTCTTCCAAGCATCCGACCCTTAAACAGTGCCCGGTTGTGCCTGAGATACATTCCGGAGGCAAGAGAAAAACGGGAGATTTAATCAAGAGACATGTGATGTCCAATTGAGCCCCAAATTAATTTCCTGGACATAGCATCAAATAAAATGCAGAAAGGGAAGGGCTGGACTATTCGGCAGGAAGGTGAGTCACCTAGAGTGAGCAGGGGAGGGTCTGGAAACCTCTGGAATGAAGCTGAACCAGCAAAGCCCAGGAGGTTGGAGACAGTTTCCCACTTTCCCTCGCCTGCCTCCTCAGCCTTCCACCTCCACGGGTCTCACAACTTTGTGTGGCTGCAGGATTTTTGTTCTTTTCTCTGAGAGGCTGCAGGTGTGTTGAGCCCTCGGAGTGTCTGTCGGATACAGGCTAAAAAGGAGCTAGGGAGGGGGGTAACTGCTGGCCCAGGGAATTTGGCATTTATTTTTAAGGATTCTCACGTAACAGTAATGACTTATTGGAATATAATTTATATGGTTTGAGAATGTGTGTGTGTGTGTGTGTGTGTGTGTGTGTGTGTGTGTGTGTGTTTGTGTGTGTGTTTATTTTTGTTTTAAGATAGAGTTGCTAAGCCTCAGACTCCTGGGCTCAACAGATCCTCCTGCCTCAGCCTCCTCAATGCCCTGCTGAATTTTAATCAATGTAAACAGCTTTTTAACCAACACCGTTACAAGAGGAAAACTGTACCTCACTTAAATGAGCCTTAGCCCCTCTGCAATGAGCAGTGTGCAAAACCCTTATCCCTGTTGAGCCCAACTTCACTTTTTCTATATTTTGACATTGATTCTCACAGCAGTTCCTTTGTTGCTGTTTTAATTTTTTTCTGTGAGTGGGTATTTGGCCTGCATGACTGTCACATGAACCACACCTGGTGCCCGTGTAGACAAGCAGAGGGCACCAGATCTCCTGGAACTGGGGTCACAGATGGTTGTGAGCCACCATGTGGGTGCTGGGAACCAAACCCAGGTTCTCTGATGAGCATCCTGTGCTCTTAACCACTGAACCATCTCTCTCGTCCCCCCCCCCAGCAGTTCTCATAAGTGGAGCCATGTAGCATATGACCTTTCCTGTCTGTCATTTTCCCTCTTGAGGTTCATACTATTTTTTTAATAATTTATTTTTTAATTTTATTTTATGTGCATGGGTGTTTCTCCTACACGTGTCAGTTGTGAGCTGTCATGGGGTTGCTGGGGATTAAACCTGAGTCCTCTGGGAGGGCAGCTGATGCTCTAACCACTGAGCCACCTCTCCGGCCCCTCATACCAGTTTTTATTTCTTAGGCACTTGTTTCTTTTGGCCACTAAGCTGGAGTGAAACACTCAAATTTACCATTGTCACTATCTTTTAAGTACAAAATTTAGCAGCATGATAATATTCTCATCACCATTGAAATAGCACCACCATCCCTCTCTAGAGGTCTAGCTATCCAAACCCAAACTTGGCTCCCATTAACTTCTACCGCCCCCATCACTGTCGGCCTTCATCTCTCCTCAGTAAGTCTTAAGTACCTAGTAGGTGGAGATGCTGCTTGTTGGCCATAAGGTTTTAGGGATAGTGTCATGATAAACTGGGGCAACTCCATAGGGCAATTGTCATCTCTACCCTTTCTCTATTGCACACCCAATGTGTAGTTCTACCAATGAGAAGGTGCTTAAAAAGTATGGCCTGCGCATGAATGGGTGGATGGACAGATGGACAGAGGGACAGACAGATTGTCGATTGGACGGAGGGACAGATGGATGGACAGATGAATAAACGATGGATAGGTGGATAAACGGGCAGTTGGATTGATGGATGGGCAGATGGATGGACAGTCAGATGGATGGATGGACAAACCAGGAGCTCCTAGCATGAATACATGGATCGACATTACACGGACCTCATATCTCACTGTTTAGGGTGTAGGTTGTTTAGATATGATAATCTCCCTCGACAATTCGAATGACAAAACCCTGCACTGCTCCACAAGAATGTCTCCCAAGGGCACAGAGCATCCTGGCACCAGGTGCTGAATTGGCACAAAGAGCAAACCTGGGGCAGGAATGACCTGATCATGTCCACGGTCAGTTGGTTCCTGGACAGGCCATTGTCCTGGCAGGAGAAAGCAAGACACAGAGAGAGGTGACTTTTATCAAGAAACTCTTCAGAGGGAATATGGGTACAGTCACACCTGTTCGGGATGGAAGGTCCCTATGAGGCAACTGTGGGACCAGTGCCACTGAAGGCCTAGAGAGTTGAGGGCGGAACTTGAAGTAGTTGTAGATTGTGTTGACTGGCAGGTGCCATGGCGGATGTAGTCCTGAGGTCTGGCAGGGAGGGAAACACCTCCCCAAATGACAACAAAGCCCATGATAAGTCACATCAATCCAGATCTTACACTCAGTGCATGGTCTTCAAAAATGTTTCAGCAACTTCTCTAGGGGAAAACCAGAAACACTCAGTCTTATATCAACTCATAGGAGGACACATGAATTTGCAGCCCAAAGGACAGCTATAATGACAGGAGTCTGGCATGGTAAGCCCAGGGTGTCCCTGTGGCAGTGACTCATGAAGCCAACACACTTTCCTGACCAGAGTGGGGTGATCCCACACTAACAGTCATAGACTCATCATGCATAAGGGTCCTCAACAAGAATAAAAACTTAAGGCACTAACTTTGTTCCCTATTAGTTGAGAAGAAGGATTTGCTGACCCCATTCTGGTAGTCCCAGCCAATGTGCTGTTCATAACATCAAGAGAGGCCCCTAGAGTCTCTCTTGTATTGTGCCCTCCCTCTTTCCCTCCTTTCCTCTGTCCCTCTCTCCTTCTCTTCCTTTCTTCCTTCCTTATTGTTTATTTTTCGTTAACTGTTTAAATGATGAGCCCCCTTTTTAGGTCTGGGGGATTTTTTTTCACATGGATATGGTGGGAGTAAAATCTGTTTTTTCTACTATAGTAGCTGAAGGTCCAAGAACTTACAGAAAACCATTTCCCTGCTTCCCTTGCAGCTAGGCTGACTGACCGAGTTCTAGCTAATGGTATGGAGCCTCTTACAGACATGGCCAGTGAAACTTCTCCTGTGTGACCACCTTCTCCTTTTTCAGTTTTTGGGTCTTGAAGCCTTTGAGGCCATATACTGAAGTCTTGATAGCATGGAGTGAATTAACCATCCCAACACCCCCTTTGTTGAACATTCCGTGAGGCTCTGGGCCAGGGTTGCTTTCTTTAGCTTCCAGACTTATACACCATCCATAAAAATGATCAGCCTATAAAGAATTTACTTTATGGGTAAATTGAATTGTTAGACCGGACTATGGTGATCACTGTGGCCGGCCATCATTCACACAGCACACGTGAGGACTGTTAAAGCTGCACCGTGGGCTGTTAGCTGTGACTTGTGGCCCGGAATTAATTCTGACTTTGAAAAGCCTGTCTATGAGGATAACAGGTCATATATCAAATACTTCAGACTGCTTTGCCAGAGCTGGAACGGCAAGGGGAGACCAGCGAGAAGGAGAAATGTAACATAAACAACGATAACATATTAAGCAGCACTGCAGCTCCCGGGCAGCTGAGCATCCATAAGATTTTTTTTTTTTTAATTTTTGCATAACTCATTTTGCCCTCATGATAAGCTCACAGTGGAAGGTTATATAATAATTATATATGTATGTGTATATATATATATTTATACATATAGTTGTTATATAATAATTCTGGTTAATGTGGCTTGAATTCAGAGTCATGCCAGCTCCAGAGTTTGAGCCTGTCAACCTCAACTACAGAGAGAAATTAAAGCTGGAAAAGCCAAGTTGGGTGACACACACTTGTTGCATTAAATAATGAAAAATGATGCACCATCCTGTGCTAGCACCGGCTACTCTCTGGCCCCAGAGGTCTCAGTGCCTCCACGGCTAGCCCCACGCAGAGACGGCCCATCTCGTGGCTCTCTTGCTGCAGACTCTGCTCACACTCCCAGCCATCCGCCCCCTGTGGTTATTGTCACAATTCCCAGTGACCCGGTAAAATCAAAACTCTCGAGGCTTGTAATTTATCGATCAGATTTATATCAGTAAATTCTCACCCCACAAAATGCCCACACAATAAACGGAGTCAACTGATATTGATATAAACTGCCTGCCTAAATAAGACAAATTGTCCTGTAATAATCCATCCCTTATAAGATATTTATAGTTACCTGTGGCTATTTAAAGCCACACAGATCTGGGTCGTCCTTCTCTTCCTCCATCTTCCTTTCTTCTCCTCTCTCCGTACTCTCTGTCCCATCTCTAAAATTCTCAGCCCTCCTTTTTATTCACTGCCCAATCACAGGCCTTGCCTTATCTTGTGCCTTCCCTAACCTGCATATAGACAGCAACCCACACACAATTGTGATCCCAGCCCTTTGGAAGCTGAAACAGGAGGATGGAGTTCATCCTTAGCTGCAGAGAGAGTGTTTGAGGCCAACCAGGGCTATCCCAGACCCAACATCAAACACAACAAATAAAAGAACTCAGAGAACTCTTGGTTCTTTCTGCTCTTGATGTACACTAGAAACAGCCAAGGATAGGAGGTGAAAGTCAGTCATTTCTAGCCTTAGGACAATTGATCTGAGGCACTTAACTTGCCCTCAACAGTATCTTTACTTGGTAGGTCATTCCAGGCAAAGAATCATGGGAGATCCTTCACAAGGCCGGAAGCTCTCTGGCTCACTCTCTAATCTGGTTGCAGCCAGTGCAAATAACCACAGTTGTTTGTCACTATCAGGGTATCAGAGCAAGCTTTGCAAATCACTCTGGTAGTAGGTTGAACCAACCAAATATGCAGGTAGGAAGTCAACCCAAAGGTTCGTCACATCCCAACATAGAGGCTCAAGGGATAAGGTGAACACTGGGGTAGGGAGCTCAATTAGATCACAAGGAAGAAAGATAACACAATTGTTGCCAGATTATAGCAGATGCTGAGGCATGCTTGCTTTCTGTGGCTGACTGGATTCGCACACTGGCTAAGACTTTATCTCAAGGATGGAGAAGGAAACATCTTAAAAGGGGCTCATTTTTTAAAGTACCTATGAATATTTGTTTCCAAGGTCCAGGTCTCAGCACAGGTGTTTGTTCTTCCTATAGTCATGGATCTCTAGAGAATTTCCTATGGAACTCCCTGGAGTGGATGTGGTTGCCAGGCATCCCGAGGGTACCAAGCACAGGTCTCAGCAACCTTCACTCTTTGCCTGTGGTGGTGGTGGTGGTGGTGGAGTGGTAGGGGGTGTCTGATGGTTTACAAGGGGTCAAGTTCTAGAGAAAAACACCTTTATTGAAGATCTTGGAACCAGAGAAGAGAGGTTGTCCATACCGGGGTCTTAGGCTTTGTAGACTCATCACAATCCTAGCCCAGAGAGGCTGGCTAAGATCCCTCTATGTGGATCATAAATAGGGTTGTCTTTCCTGGCTGCTCCCTTGCCCAGGCACCCCAGGTACCCCCTTTTCTTCCCACAGCTGCTACTCTTTAGAAATGCTCAACTTTCTCAAGACGCACGACTCCCAGGGAAAAATCCAGACCTGCCACCAGTTGCTCTGCCCCATGAGTATCTGCCACGTCATTTATGTCTGGCTCAAGGGACAAGAAGCTCAGCAAATATCGTATGAAGCAGGCCTCTGGAGCCAGGCTCTAGAGAGCAAGCAACCCAGCTTCACATTTACAGTCACACCATCTCCATCTTCAGCTTCCTCTGCCTCAGTTTCCCTCCCATGGGATGGTTGTCATTCAAGAGGTGGCTGTTAACCATCAGAAGCCTGGATGTACAGGATGCTCACGGAGAGGGGTGAATTTTGAGGTTGATTGTGACGTCACAACGACAGTGCCCTCTCTGCGTGGCGTGAGAGCAGGTATTCATTAATAATGGCACAGAAGCAAATAGCCAGTGACCACCAGTATATCGCCAACTTGTGACTCACTTCTCTCTGTGCCCAGAGAGCCTCCTTGGCAGCTTCAGCCCTTCCTCCTGATAGACACCCCAGTGGTTAAATCCCACCCATACAGTGTTTCAGAGGCTGGGGTGCTCCTCCCTCTGCCACCTTGATACCTATACTTCAAAATAGCATGGCCCACCAGACTGGGTGATAGCAGTGGCATCTGGTGGCTTTTGTCATTATCAGCAATTTCCTGGTATGCGGGGACAGGGCCATGTGTGGTCACCTTGGTACCATGCAGAAACATGGGGTGCTGTACAGGGCTGACCTGAGGGGAGCTGCTGCAACCTTTAAGAACTCAGCTGTGTCATGTGCTAGCCATGTTCATCACAGATAATCTGTTGACACTCAACCTCCCTCTTGGAAGGGGTGGGGTAGATCATAAGACCGTTCCCTGCATATCCAGTCGCCCCTTCCAACCAGAAGTATGTAATTCTACCCTGATTGTGCATGACCTCAGAACCTCTGAAGAGGGCTAGGCAGGGGTCCTCAACCTGAGGGTGGAGCCCTCTGGGTCGTATATCAAACATTTACGTTATGATTCCTAACAGCAGGAAGACTATAGTTAGGGAACAGTGATGAGGAGATATGATTAGGGGTCGGGATAACACGAGGAACTGCATTGAAGGGCTGCAGCATTAGGAAGGTTGAGAACCGCTGGGCTAGAGGGTACACCATGGAGGAAAGATTTGGGGAAGGAGCTCCATCTATTCAGCCATAAGAGAGTCATCTCATCTCCAGCACTGGGTACAGACCTTGCACTCTGTGGCTGCTTTTAAGGCCACCCTCGCTCCTGTCAGTAACCCCCACCCACTGTTCTGTAAGGAAGCCTCATAAACTTACTGGGAAGGGTGAGCTTTGGAGGACTCACACCTTTGTTGCTGGGGCCGAGGAGGAGGAGGGATAAACGATGCTTATAGCTCTGTATAAAGATGTTTATATATATCTGGAAATGCATCCACACATTTTATATATATAAAATGATGCTTATGTCTAACATATAATGCCTTTTAGTAATGATTGGAATTACAAGAGGAGGGAATGTTCTAACCAGTTGCAAGAAGCACCCCCATCACTTCCTTCTAGAGGGAGCTTAGCAGCTAAGCTAGGCTGGCCTAGTGAGGCCTCCTGCTCAAGGTCACAGCCTTACATCGGTAGGCCTTGTTGACAGAGTCTAAGCTCCAGAGGAGCCATGCCCACTCACTCACCTCAGGCCCTTCTCCAGATCTAAACTCATTTAGAGCAAACTTGAGAAGGAGCTCCTCAGTATGGGGTTCATTATACTGCTACACTTCAGATGTAATTGGGGTTAGCAAGGGGGCAGCTGGGCCCGTTAATAAAAGCCCTCTCTCCCTGTAAGCCACGGTTGTCCCTCTGACCAGATGCCTCTTCAGCTTAGCTCTGAGTGGCTCCTGTCTTATAAATACACTTCATGCAAACAGCTTCGTTAATGTGTGAACACTGCAAATAAACTCCCATCCTGCTGACGCAGCTAGCTGGGCTCTGAGTGAAGCCATGGTATTAGACATTATCTTCTGTGGGAGAGACACCCTGAGAAAGGAGCTCCCCAAAGCAGCGGTGGTAGGCAGAAAAATGCCAGCCTGTCCCTCAAAGACGTCCCCATTCTTATCTCTGGGACCAAAGGGATTTTGTAAATGTGCTGAAATCAGAGATCTTGAGGTGGGTGTACATGGGACCAGTGGGGTAGCCTTAATGAAATTTCAAGAGAGAAAGAAGCAGGGGGCAGATGTGAGGCTGAACAGATGTGGAAGGGAGGAGGGAGTTGAAGATGTTATGCTGCTGGTTTTGAAGATGAAGAGGTCACAGACTATGGGGAGCTTGTGGGGAGGGTTCTTGCTTTCTATAGCACCCCTGGTTTCAAGCCTTTTCAGAACACATCCATTTCTCACAGGGACGGCAGGGAAGATGTCAGAGCAGCCGAGGGCACTCCAGAGCCTGCTGGCTATCCACTTGCCTGCAGAGAAGTTTCTCTGCAGGGTCAAACTGCACCCAGCAATCCTTGTCTACTATTGTGTTTTTGTCGAGGAGCGCTTTCATTTCCTAACATTTTCACACTTAAAGATGCCTCTGCCTGACTGGTCACCTCCAGCCCTTTATGTTGTATGTTGTCTTCTTTCCCCACAATGAGATTCCAGATCCATGGGGGACCTCCTCTGACTCCCCGGCTACAGTGTTTTCCAAACATGGAGGGGGACAGTAGTATCTGTAGCTCATTCTGGGCAGGGTCACAAGCCCCCCAGCTGCACCCCCTGGTCAAAGCAGGGTGGCTCAAGTATTCTGCTTCTCTGTCCCTCTGTATCTAACATCTGACTGGATTAGAGACTTTAATACTGCCAGTACATGTATCAGATGATATGTATAGGTGAGAATTTAATTCAGGGAATCCCGGCTGTATGTAGAAGTTCCTGGGGATGCCGGCCATGTGGGTCTGAACATTAGTCTGAGTGAGAAGGACCCAGAGGGTGAAGCTTTGCTCCCCGAAGTCTGCCATGAGCACACAGCTTTAAGAGCATCTTGCTGCTCCACTGAGTCATCTCTGGAGAATCAACATCGTCATGTCTGGGAAGCTGGTTGGGAAAGATCTCCCAGCCTCCAGCCCCAGCTGACTGCATCAGAACCTGCAGTCTAACAAGGTCCCTGGGGGGATCCTTCTCTGCTCTTCAAACTTGGACATATGCTGCCTTAGACACCGGCTCAGTTTAGCATGCTTCAGAAGCAGCCGGAGAGCTTGTTAAAAACACTGGCTGAGCTCCGTTCTCAGAATTCTCCACTTACCTGTTGTGGATGGAGTCCAAGAATTTGTATTTCTAACAAGTCCCCAGGTGACCCCAGTGCAGGTCCCAGGAGAATCTGCAGTAACAATGGCTGTCTTAGACTAGGAACCTGACTTAAGACATCCACCAGAAGGTCTAGAGTGCCTGAACTCTGGGGACTTGCTTGCTCCTGCATTTGGATGCTGGACTCCCCACATTTTCTCTGAGTTTTGATAGGTTCATTAAAGTGCCATATACATTTTCGTCTTTATAAAAAGAGACAAGTGTTGGCTGGTAGCTTCGTGGGAAGTTGTTTGGCCTTGAGAGGGGAATCTGTGCTTCCACTTTGGATCAGGAAATGTTGACTGAGATCAGAAGACTGCTTTAGAGACCCTACCCCAGCCATGTCTCAAGTGAAGGTAAAAGTTTCAAATGACTGACTTTAGGATTTTTTTTTCATCATGTCTTGGTCATATCCATATTTATTGTGTGATTTTCAGCTAAAGCACACAATGGCATAATAAAATTTCCTTTCTGTAGATTTATGACTGGACAGGAAAGAGATGGGCAGGGAAAGGTCCAGGAGCGGAAGTAGAAGCAGGAGGTGAAAAGGAGATTGGGGGAAGGAATCAAGATGGAGCTGAAGAAGGAGGATCTAGATCCAGGTAGACTTAATTGTCGATAGGTAGATATGAATATTCTAAGGGTTCCTATAGGCCTTTTTATTTCATATCTAAGGGCAGTTTGTATCTTTGGCCATTGGATGTAATCTTATTGTGTAGAGGGTTTGTGGATTGAGAGTTTAATATATAAACCTTCTTGAAAAGCTTCCGGGCTTTGGAGTCATGTTTGTGCCTGGTAATGGAGAAATGGAACACGGCAGGGCGGTCGTATCCCCCGGGACAGAAATAACAGGGATGATGGAGTGAACCAAGCCTGAGTTCTTAGAGATGGCCTGGAGTGCTAAGTGGTGTGAGGACCGAGTGTGTGCACTCAACTCGGTACTAGAGCGGCATCCTCAAAGTGAGACCTCAGGGGCCGATAAAAGGTTAAGATATTCATTTAATATTTTCTACAACACCTTCTTTCCCCATTTTATTAATTGTAAACTTCACTTTATTAATTGTAAAAAAACCCAATATTCTGAGAGAAGACAGTTTATATTCCGTTCTAACCCAAAACTTGTTTGTCTTCTTGTGTTCTGAGAGATAGAGACAAACACACACACACACACACACACACACACACACACACAGAGAGAGAGAGAGAGAGAGAGAGAGAGAGAGAGAGAGAGAGAGAGAGAGAGGTCTGCATGTATAAACTTTGAAGTGAAATTCATTTGTATCCTGCACCTTCAGCTTTTGGTCATAAACATGTTGCTAACAATAAAATATATCACCTCACTCTGACATCACCGCCCCGAGGCTAGTGACGTGTGGATGGTTTCAAATGTGACTTATTTTCAGGGATCTTGACCTTCTTCCATGCCTGTCTCTGATGCAGACTCAGGGAGTGTTTCTCCTGTGTGCTCGGCCTGCAGTTTGTTGCCTAAGTCTCATTCCTTCTCTGGGATGCCTGGATGACAGTTTATGAGCCACTGTGGCATGCTGCCTGCTCTACAGTTAGCTGGCCTTCTGGAATTCTCTATTCACTGATTAGGGTAGGTTAGTGTAGTTTGACTGTTAACTGATACTCATTTGACAGTGACTATTGCTAAAAATCCCTTTCCTGGGGGAGACAGCTCAGTAACAAGCAGATGTATGATGGCATCGGGGTTCACTCTGGGAACCAGTGTATTTATTGTGTTTCCCACAGGTGAGAGGTTACTTTCAGGAGTGTGGGTATCTTTTCCCTAACCAAAGTCTGCACTGGAAGATCTTTACCCAGCAGGGATACTGGTCTTTCATGTAACTGCCCCCTTCCCTCCTCCAGCCTATATATTCTAGCCCCTCCCCAAGGCCAGGTGTAATCAGGGCAAGGTTGCTTACAATTGGTGGGATGGAGCAGCCGAAGACGAAACTGAAGGTCTCGTTACCCTTTCTACCCCTTCCTCTATGAGGAGGTGTCTACATATTCAGCTGATGATTTTTGCATTTGGACACAGCTAAACTCTTGGAGATGGTGTTTGTTTGGCTTGGAGGATCAAGCCAGCTATACAGTTCCATGAACACACCTAAGGAAAGGCACAGCTAACCGGTTAGACTCAGCAGCTTGGCATTATCCAGAGTTAATAATAATTAAATGACACCCCTCCTGCCTTGTGCCAGGCACATCGCCAACACTCAAGGGCCTTAAGCCTTCTAAGCTGCTTTTTCATGCTTTAGACCCCCCCCAAAAGATGACTATTTTTAATTCTAATAATCTCAGCCGGATTGCCTTCTTAAAATTTAGAGCATCTCTCATTTAAATTTAGAAGAATATTCTGAACTTTAAGTTGCAGGACTGATTTGCATCTTGAGAGTCTGAAGCCACACATTGTGCTTAGCTCTGATCTCGAAGTTTCCATTAAGAAACACTGGAGACTGGGGCACTTACCCAGCACCTAGCAGAAATAACTGTGGACAGGAAGAACAGAGCTTATTAAAGTCTTATTTGTTTGTGGCAAACGCTGCCCCATCCTCATCTCTACCGATAGAAACAGAATCTATGGAGGGAATTGCTTTCAACGCTATAGAAGATTTGCCAGTGAAGTTAGACCAACCATGAAAAATTCCCAGTTGTGGAATTTGTGTGTGTGTGTGTGTGTGTGTGTGTGTGTGTATTATTTCATACATGCTTGAATACAGCAGTCCTTAAGAAGAACCTCTTATTTCCCAAGACACAGTAAATCAATCGGAGCACCTCCTATGTCCTGAATGCTTCATGGTCTGCAAAGCAATGCCTCATAAATGTTCTAGTTTGATTTTCATAAAAGATCCACAAGGCGAAATGATCTGCATATGCCTTCTTGGAGAAAGGGGATGGATACCGGTCCTCAGAGAGGCTTGAGCGTCCACAGTTGTCTTCTCTGTACGTGAGCTCTGGACTTGGGGTGGGGGTGCTAGACTCACCATGTGACAGCTAGAGCTATGGGAAGCCCACAGGCCTTGGTCAAACCCAGCAACTCAGTGTGGGTCTGGAAAGAATGCTTCTGAGTCCCTAAAGCTATCCAGCTTCAAAATCTGTGCCTTGCAATGCTGGAGCGATGATGTCTCAGCAGTTAAGATGCCTGCTCTTGTAGAGGACTTGGGTTGGTTTCTCAGGAGCCACGAGGCAACTCACAACGATCAGATGCCCCCTTCTGGCTTCCACCGGCACTGCATGCACACAATACACAGCCATATATGCACACACACATACCTTAAGTGTAAACAACAACAAGCCCACAGGCTTTTCTAGGAAAGACAAGCACACGTGACTGTCACCAAGGAACGTAAAATTGGGAGGTTGGTGCCAATGAGCCTGATGCCACTCAGAGCCACAGACATTTGGCTGTGTCACAACATATACGCCTTGATTTCCAAGGACTTGAAGGAGTGTGTTCGCCAGAGATGCTGGTATGGCCAAGGGATGGTACACAAGTCTGTGTCCCAGGGCTTCCTGTGGTGTGGACTAGCAAGGCCTCCATCTTGATGGCCTTCTTGTTGAGGAAGATGACATTGGTGAGGCAGAGGAAGGCCAGCTGTAAGCACCGCTCCCTCCCTGCAGGAGATGGTTTTTATGAATGTCCTTTTGCCTACGTGAAGCTACCACTGAGGGCTGCAGACAACGTGGTGAGGTTGCTGGCAGGCACTGGCTGCTTCAAACTCGGTTAGGCAATTGCCTTCCTGGTTATGTATGTTGGCAGTGGTTATTTGTGTGTTCATCTGTATATATGCCATGGGCAGAGTTCATTCTCAGCTTTGGAGCTGTGTCTGCCAGGAAGACACCGTTGTCCGCAATGCATTCAGTTGTGTTTTAGTTTAACAGCAGAGGAAAGTCTTTCACGAAAGTTCAAAACACAAGCAGTTGTGCACAGCTCTGGTGAGGACCCCTTGGGATGTACACCATTTCAATGTGGAGACCATGGGCAAAGAAAAGAATGTAGAACCAGGGAGAGAAAACGGAGGTGGGAGAAGGAGAGGACAGGAAGGAGGGAGGGAGAGGCAGAAGAGAGAGGGAGTCAGACAGAGGGATAAGGAGAAACAAGAGAGTAAAGGAGAAAAGAGAGGTGTCCACCATCCCTTCTGAGGATGAATCAAGTCCTTCACTAGCCTCTACTTCCGGGACGGCCCACTTCCTGTAGGTACCATCGGCCTGTCATCTGAGGAAGGACAAACAGCATCCAACCATGCAGCAGCTGATATCTGCAGGTCCCTTGTCCCCCCGCACCCTGTTCTTGAGGCTCCCTGCTGGGAACCCAGTCTGTGGGCCAGGGGAGCCGCTGAGGGGTGCACAGATGAGGGAGTTTCCTCCCAGGGTCTGAGCTCCACTTCCTTAACAGCCAGTGGTAAGAACAGTGTTTGTTTTTCTGCAGGAAAGTAGGGCAAAGGTGAAATGTGTCCAGGAAGAGCATCTTCCATCTGGTATCTCGATTGCTGGATGCTTTTCAGATTATAAAAACGTGACACATGACAGCAGAAAGAAAGCCCAATATGTACAAGGCATGAACTGGCTATGACCGCCTTTCAAGCACACACACACAGACCCCCGGCCACACTGCTTGCTGGAGACCACAGGTCAACACGCACAGTATGGTGCTTGAGATTTTTTTCCTTCATGCCAAGCAGGTGGTTCTGAAAATTTGAGTTTCGTCTCACGTCACACAGAGCAAGCATTCCTGTAAGTTCATGTGTGTAAATCTTGGTCTAAGTTCCTTGATTTCTTTATAAACTCACACAGGTATATCTTGTGCAAACTTTTCACGAACCCTAATCTCGCCGCCTGGGGGCCTATAAACCTTTGTGCCTCCGTGTTGTTAGAATCATTAAATCTAGCATGGGCCGAAAGATGGCTCAGCAGTTAAGGGCACTTGTTGCTCTTGCCGGGGACTCAGCTTGGAATCCTGGCACCCACAGGGCAACGCACATCAGCTCCAGGGGATCTTGTGCCCTCTTCTGGCCCCTGTAGGGTCTGCACCCCTGCAATACACATACGTGTACATACTTGCAGACAAAAAATATATATCTGAAATATTGAACGGCACATGTTCATCATTTCTTTAAAAACTTAAACAATAGAAATACTTTCCCCACTCAACAAAGACTCATTGCATCACCTATACCCTGAGTGATTTGGTGGGTTTTAATCACCACGTATTATTTTATGGAGGTAGAGACTGGTTTACTCTGGCAAACATACAGCCCCCAGCTCTTCAGAAAAAGCCCCACCTGCTAATGTCTGGGCCTATAGATCCCCATTATGGTTCACCTCACATTCCTGAAATGTTGGTTGGGCAAAGGGAATCGGGAAGGAATGTAGGCTGCATGTCTGCAGAAAGCTCCAGAAAACTACTGGGACGAAATGACACAGAGAGTCCCCACTGTCGCTGGGCACCACTGTTCCTGGGCTTTCCTTCCCTGAGACAAAGATTTGGTATATTAAAGTCCTTAGTGGCTGTATTCCGCAAGTACATTCTTTCTAAATGTGCCGGAGTCCCTGTGACTGGGGCTGTTGGTTCATTTAAAGAAGTAGGGTTTTTTTTTTTTTTTAATTTTTAACAAAGAATCTAAATTAGTGTTACTAAATTGTTCTCCAAACAGCTTTCCTAAAACGCACCTACAACATTTTGCTGTAAGTACTATGTGAAGGCGTGATTGCCGGGCGTCTCTGGTGGTCCCTGTTATTATCCTTTCATAATTTAGTTGGTTGGATGGGTTTTGAAAGGGTCATGGCTGGCAGTCTTCGATTCTGACCTCCTAATTGGAACAGTGTTTCCTGGTTTGGCCTTTGGAGTTGGCAGTCTAGCACGTAGCCTGGACCCAGGACACGTGGAGCAAGGGCTGGAGTATGGTCAGTGATGGGGTGGTGCATGGATAGCTTGCAACAGGTCCGGGACTTGATCCCAGAACTCTATTCCCACAGGAGATGCCTGGATTAGAATAATGGTTCTGACATTCACTGGTCAGGTGAACTCTGCGCTTTGGTCTCTGCACAGGTAAAATACAAGGAGAAATCAGACTATACAGGCAGCTGAAAATTGCATGAGTTGTGTGTACCTGAATACCACAGAGTAGAGCTATGGAAAGCATCGAAAAGTACAACTCCTATACAGTCATACCTCCCTGAACACCGCCAATCTCACCTGACCTCGGAAGCTAAGCAGGGTCAGGTCTGGTGAGGACTCGGGTGGGAGAAATGTACAGCTGTTGGTACTTGGTAGCTTTTATGTGTTTTAACCTTGGCTTGTTGATTTGTAAGGGCTTTTTTACATAACTAGCCCCTGAGTTTGTGGCTCTTCACTTTAAATACATCTTTCTAGATCAGTTGCTCCCCATCAACCTCTTTATGATGTGTGTTGCTATTTTCACTTTTCTTACCTAAGGAGCTGGTGTCTTCTAGACATGAAG
This sequence comes from Micromys minutus, assembly GCF_963924665.1. Classification (NCBI taxonomy): domain Eukaryota; kingdom Metazoa; phylum Chordata; class Mammalia; order Rodentia; family Muridae; genus Micromys; species Micromys minutus. Next base: position 7,398,014 of record NC_137964.1, on the reverse strand, counting down.
GACTGATGCTCCACCCACTCAGAGCAGCCACGGCTGTCTGTGAGGACCTGCACAGATCTTCAAGCCAGTGAACATCCCAGCATGGAAGAGGAAGAGATTCATGACCTCCCCCACCCCCAAATGAGGAACTATGGGCATTCTGTGGCTTTAAGGGGAGAGGAAATTGTTTTCTGTAAGGATGGGTTTCTGTAAGACCAGGACCAGATCTTTTTTTTTTTTTGTTTTGTTTTTTTTTCAAGTTTTGTTTCCAAGAACTGGGCAATTCCAGGCAAGACCAGGCCTCAGAAGCTGCCCCACCACCTGGCCTGAGGCAAGGGCAATGGGTCAACAGCAGTTTCCAGACCTCCTCAGCTACTTCCTCAGCAACAGTTTCCAGACCTCCCCAGCAAGTTTCCAGCCCTCACACCCCAGTAATGGAACGTCCATAGAGATGGGCCCAACAGACTAACATAGAGGTCACCTACCCCGGAATTTCCTAATGTGCTTTAAATCAGGCCTGTGAGCTCACTTGGGTGTCTCTCTGTCTTGGTAATGGGAGATCCCAGCATGCTCTACTTTTGTGGAATAACTTTGCAATTACATACTACCTGAGTCCAAGGTATAATTTTTCAGTGACTCATGGGCCCTTACAGTGGGGGGTGGATCAGAGAGGAATTAGGAAGGGGAGTAGAAGGTGAATATGGTCAAAATATATTATATGAAAATTTTGCTTTATTGATTTTTATTTTTGCACATAGCCAAACGTTTCTTTTCTTTTCTTTAGCCCTCAAATAAGGTCTGGGGAGATGGCTCACAGGTTAAGCACACTGGCTGATTTTCCAGAGGTCCGGAGTTCAATTCCCAGCAGCCACATGGTGGCTCTTAAATATCATAATGAGATTTTTCCCCCCCCTCTTCTGGCCTGCAGGCATACACCTAGGCAGAATGCTTTATACATCAATCAATCAATCAATCTTTAAAAAATTCCTCAAATAAAAGCAAAAATTTTCTGGGTTCTGTAGCTACTCTGGTGGTATAGGGCTGTGTTTTAGTTAGGGTATCCATTGTTGTGAACAGACACCATAGCCTCTTATAAAGGAAAATATTTAACTGGGGCTGGGTTTGCAGGTTCTGGCCATTATCATCATGGTGGGAAGCATGGTAGTGTCCAGGCAGACATGGTGCTGGAGGAGCTGGGAGTTATGCATCTTGATACAAAGGCAGCAGAAGGAGACTCTTTCCTCACTGGGCGGAGCATGAGCAAAGGATCTCAAAGCTGGCCTACATAGTAATGTATTTCCTCCAGCAAGGCCACACCCACTCAAACAAGGCCACACCCCCTTGTAATGCCAGTTTCCATGGGCCAAGCATATTTAAACCACTACAGCCTGTGATCCCTAATCTGTAGCAGCTGAGGCAGGAGGATCTCAAGTTGGGGGTCAGGCTGGACTGCCCAGCAAACCTCTATATTAAAAAAAAAAAAAAAAAACCTGAAACAACAAACAAGAACCGTCTGGGTATTCAGACATGCCGGAAAGGATTTCTCTATGTTTGTGTGTTATGTCTAGAATCCCAGATTTCCCTTGAGAGCATTTATTCTTTTATTTTCTTTTGCATCTCAGACATTAGTGCAAATGGGACTTATATTTGTTTAAGGTCTGAAATTGCAAATCCAAACCTCCTCTCTGGTGAATAATGTTTTGATCGTTTCATTTACCATTTGCCTATTGCATTTAATTTCACCTTTATGCTAAATTTCTTCTATTTGGGGATCTACATTTGGATTCTTCTTTTCTACTGAAGTGATTTTTTTTCCTGTGTGGTTTGCCATATTGATTTAGTTATGGCGATTTCCTAAGTACATTCTAGTTCCTGGTAAAATGAATACATGACCCCTCTCAGTCTTTTTTACTTTGTGGGAGCTAGTCTCTGATATTTATTCTTCCAAATAAAATTGGCTTACTTAGTAAAATTTCCACTCCTTTATTATTTCAACTTGAGTCTTTTAAATATATGTAGTAACATTTGAAGACACCGACCATTCATATTTAACTTTTCTATTTAAGAATATAATGTAGCCAGGTATAGTGGCATGTGCCTTTAACCCCAGCAACTCTGGAAGCAGAGGCAGGCGGATCTCTGTGAGTTCGAGGCCAGTCTGGTCTACAGAGTAAGTCCTAGGACAGCCAGGGCTACATACAGGGAGACCCTGTTTATTTGTGTGTGTGTGTGTGTGTGTGTGTGTGTGTGTGTGTGTGTGTGTGTGTGATGTTTTTCCTTTTCTTCAGATCTTGTTTTGTGAGGTTTCCAGCACACACATTGTCACTCACAACTACCTGTAACTCCAGTCCATGGAATTTGACGCCCTCTTCTGGCATTTATGTGCATGTGCAGGCATAACACTCACACATTAAATATTTTTAATTAATTAATTAATTTATCACATATGAGTACACCGTTGCTGTCTTCAGACATACAGGAAGAGAGCATCAGCTCTTATTACAGATGGTTGTGAGCCACCATGTGGTTGCTGGGATTTGAACTCAGGACCTGGAAGAACAGTTAGTGCTCTTAACCACTGAGCCAACTCTCCAGCCCATAAATCATTTTTTAAACATTGAAGATCGGGTCTAAACTTAGTATCCGCAAACATTTTTCTGATCATTAATTCTTAAGTGAGACAACAGAGCAAATATTTACATAGCATTTCAATTATAGTCCAATAGGCAGCCTAGGGTTGATTTAAAGCAGTAAGATGTACATTTCAATTACATCTATATAAGGGTTTTCAGTGCCTGTAGATTTTAGTATCCTTGGGGCCAACTTCTTGAGGATACTAAATAACACACACACACACACACACACACACACACACACACACACACTATATTTAGCCACATTACATGTTCCTATCATTTAGCAGTGGTCTCCCTTCCCCCTGGAGACAGATGGTGGGAAGACACGCACAGACGCAATGTGGTAAAGCGTGGATTGATTGGCTCCTCGACCTCAATGGGCCGCCAGCATAATCAGGGGAGTGTACACTCACAGACAGCATTATGTGACTGTGGAGGAAGAGAGCTGGGACATCTAAACTACATCACTGCTGTGAACAGCTCTGCCGGGCTGGAGATCCACCCACGCCTCTGGTACTTTTCCGTGGAGGCTCTCAAGGCTGTGCAGAATAAAGTCTAGTTGCCTGAGTCTCTTACAGCCCAGGGGCAGCCACCTGCCCCGGTCTGGAAACTTCCCAATGCCACACTGCACTTTTAAACTTCACATGGATTTTGAATCCAGTTCTGTTGAGTGTTTTTTTTAAATTGACCAATTAAAACTTTGACAATTAAGTGTTTAAGACTTTTGAGAACAATTTAAGACTTTTGAAAGAGTCTTGTTTTTGTTTGTGAGAGGGCCTCATTCTCCAGAGCCCAGGCTGCCTTTGAACATGCTATCTCGCTGCCTCCGCTGACCCTGAGTCTTTACAAGTGGGGTTGCAAGGGTGACCTACCAGGCAAATGTCTCAGACCTTAAAGATGTTGAAGAGGATGTTCCGGACTCTGAAAAGCAAATTTTGGAAACAGAAGCCAAATGTGATTAGATTTGCTCCTGTGGTTAACATCAATTAATTAATTATACATTGTTTTAAATGTCTCATTCTTCAGTTTGGGGTTAGTTATCAATCTTGTTCTGATTCAGAAATGAGTGTGTGTATGTATGTGTGTGTGTGTGTGTGTGTGTGTTACAGGGATGGACCCCATGCCTGTACATGCTGCATAAACTTTCCCAATGAACTTCATCACTAGCCATAACTAATACATTCTAGTAATTATTATAAAAAGGCTTTTGCAGTTTAGTCAATGTTTTCTTTTTCTTTTCTGTGTAGGGGTGTTTGCCCACCTGTGTATCTGTGTATCACAGTCCTGCAGAAAAGGGGGTTAAATCCCCTAGAACTGGAGTCACAGATGGTTTTGAGCCTCCATGTGAGTGATGGGAACTGAACCCTTCGCAAGAGCAGCCTGGGCTCTTAACCTCTGAGCCATTGCTCTAGCCCTGTTCCTGCCCGTTTCCTGATGGGTGGGGCTCAGGGCAGACGATGCCAACATATGGCCTCTTGACACATTGAATGTTAGAAGCTGAAGGTATTTGAGAGGTCGAAAGTCAGATAGATGCCCGTGAGCTTCTCTTGAATATGTCACAGATGTTTTTAAGGGAAGCATCCTATCCCTGGAAAAGGAGCATCCTTCTCTTTCCCTTAGATACAGCACGGAGAGCAATTGGAACAGGTTCGTTTGAGGTCCGCTCTTACTCAGTACCCACTTGTCTTAGCATTTTTCCTCCCAGCTCTCCGAGCTTCATCCTGCCAAGTATTAGAACATCCCATTCCGTCATTTCTTCAGGTTTTTTTATTTCCTTATGAAAGAGCCTGTGTCACAAAAGAAGAAAAAAATACCCTGTATTAAGGATATTTGTGTGATTGCCTCTTCTCTTTGGGAAGCCGATGTTCCCTGTATCCTGAAGACAGCTTGACTTTGGCTGAGTCGGACATTGTGACAGCGGAGAGCTGGAACATTGCAGGTCAAGAGCCCAAATTACCTCGGGTTATCTTAGTCCTGCTAATAACCATTTGCTTCTAGTCGATGCCTGCCTACCCACCCTCGAAACTATTCGGTAAATCCGAGGGAATGCGTGGCTGGGCTCCGCACACCTCTGGCTTTCACCAGCCCTGAAGCGAGGCTGGATGAGAATCTAAAATCCACGGGAAACATTTTCCTGCTCTGGTGGAGCTGGCCTGCCGTGTTCATCGGATGTATTGATTTATGAGTCTATTTGTTCTGTGGTTCTAGGAGCTCCTGTAACCTCTTCTGAATAAAATGCATTCTGTAGTATCCAGGGTAACATGAATCTACATCATTCATATTAGACTCGGAATAAACTATTTTCTTTAAAAATAAATATCCCCAGGGTGAAGTTCTCTTTCCTGGCTTCCACCTAGGGCAGGTGAGAGTGCTCCCCCACCTCGCTAGTCTACTCTAGGAAGGGTAACTCTGACTCTCCCTTTTCTCCCTGGACTCAATGTTATATCTGTTCACAAACTGCCTCTGGACAGTCGCATTGGCCTTAATTCAGTGTGCCCACTGAGACACCCACCATTGCTGTTGCTACCAGCACCAACCATTCAATCACCCCAAGACACCTTAGATCAGTGCTTCTCAACCTGTGGGTCACAATCCCTTTGCGGGTTCACTGACCCTTTAACCCTTAGGTGTCACCTAAGACCATTAGAAAACAGATATTTACATTATAATTCATAACAGAAGCAAAAGTACAGCTATGAAGTAGTAACACAAGTAATTTTAGGGTTGGGGGTTACGACATCATGACCCTGGATTAAAGGGTCGCAGCAGTATGAAGGTTGAGGACCACAGCTCTAGGGGAAAGGAGTCTGTGGTGCAGCAGGCTGGTCACCAACCACTCCACCCCAGGGAAGATGGCTCTCTGCCCCTTGGGCGGTACAGCAATGAGGAGCTGGCTCACACCAACGGGAAAGAGTAGGGGCCGTCTGCACTGTGTGGGAGGGGTGTCGCCATTATTTGTCCCAGCCTGGGATTCCTATTTTCCTGTTTAAATAAAAACATAACATTTTCTGAAAAAAAACTTTTATATATTTTGTGCCGTGATACACACACAGAGGCCAGAGAACAGCTTGTGAGAGTCTTTTCTCTCCCTTCCACCATGTGCATTCTGAGAAATAAACTCCACTTATCGGGCTTGGCTGCAGCAAGTCCCTTTACCCACTGAGCTATTTCAATGGTCTCTACACTGATTTTCTAAAACAGAGCTGTAACTTTATATCCAGGTTGTTCATATCTTTGTGCTTGGACCTTTACCAGAACCTAGGCAAGAGGAAAGAAAGAGAAATATCTGCTCCTCTACGTTAACCTGTCTTTTTTGATGAGGCCTGTTGGGGTATAAATAAAACCAGTTACCCTAAAACATCGCTGTAGGAGCCAGAGAAAATTCTCCCAACTTCTTCTTCTTCTTCTTCTTCTTCTTCTTCTTCTTCTTCTTCTTCTTCTTCTTCTTCTTCTTCTTCTTCTTCTTCTTCTTCTTCTTCTTCTTCTTCTTCTTTTTCTCCTCCTCCTCCTCCTCCTCCTCCCCTCCTCCTCCTCCTCCTCTTCTTCTCCTCCTCCTCTTCTTCTCCTCCTCCTCTTCCTTCTTCCACTACTACTACTACTACTACTACTACTTATTCTTTGAGACAAGGTTATCTCTGTGTATCACTGGGTGCCCTGAAACTCACACTGCAGACCAGGCTTATCCTCAAACTCACAGAGATCTGCCTAGCTCTACCTCCAGAGTGCTGAAGAATCTACACACGTGGAAGAAAGCTATTTTGTTGTTATTTCCCTGGTTTTCAAGTAATGAGCCTAAGATGGATGGAAGAAGATGATATTTTCTCATTCTTCAACATTTATAGGTAATTCTAATTTATTTTCTTAGTACTCACGAGGGGTGCTCTTTGCTGCCAACTTGACACACATGAGAATTGGTACTGGTGAGGAATTGCCGCTCTCAGATTGGCCCGTGGCCCTGGCTGTGGGGCATTTTCTTGATTGCTGATGGGTGGAGGAGTGTACAGCCCACTGTGGGCGGTTTCGTCTCTAGGCAGGTGGGCCTGGTCTGTATAATATAAGGTACATAAACACAAGCCAGAAAGCAAGAAAGCCAGCAAGCAGTCTTGCTCCATGTTCTGCTCCAGTTCCAGCATTGAGCTTGTTTAAGCCCTGGCTCCCTTGATAATAGACTGTAATCAGAAAGGCAGTATAAACCCTTCTCCCTAGTTACTTTTAGGCCAGGGTTTGATAGCAGCAGTAGAAAGCTACTGAGATCCGTACCCCAAGAAGACTAGTGAGCTCTTTTCCAGTTCACAGTGTGCAAGTGGAGCCCAGAGCCTTGTCACCCACACCCTAACACTGAGCTGCGCCCTCAGCCTTGGGGATATTTGAGACAGATACTTACTGTAAATTTGTGATCCTCCTGCCTCTACCTCCCCCTCCCCGACTCCCGTGATAGGATTGTGGTTGCTCAGAGCCGTGCCCAGTTAAAGTTCTCACCAGGATTATTCCTGAATCCTTAGACATTACAGCATTGTTTACCCGCTTTATTCTCTTGTACTTTTCCACTTAAAATCTTAAGTCCAAATATATTACTCAATTATGCACCCGATGAGCCTGATCCTCTCATGTTGACTTCTAGACATGACTAAGAGGATGAGCCACATTTCCGTCATCCTCCCAATTCTTAATTCTACCGTTCTCAGAGTGAATGTCCCTTGCCCACTAAACAGGACATTGATTCTAGGCCAGTGGTTCTCAACCTGTGGTCCTCGACCACCCCCCCCCAGGGGTTTGCATATTAGCTACCCTGCATATCAAATCTTTGCATTACAGATTGTAACAGTAAGAATTTTTCAGTTATGAAGTAGCAATGGAATGATTGTATGGTGGGCAGGATGGTCACCACAACCTGATGAACGATGTTAAATGGTCACAGCATTAGGAAGGTTGAAAGCTAATAGAGTCTGGTCGGTTGAGACCTCCGTCTTAACAGGGTGGGGTTAGACACTTGCTATGGAGTCTTTTGGCCAGGAAACAAAACCTAATTTGTATTCCCGTTTGTGACAAAGTGAAGTGTGACTGAGACTCTGAACCACATGAAAACACTCTTGGCCAATTCTGCCTTCTTAGGTGGACCTTCCTTCCCCAAAGTGAGCAGACCCCTCAGCTGATTGACTGAGTTAACATTACTTTGGCATTCTCCCTATGTCTCACTCCTGTTTGTCTCTAAGGCCCCTGTCTTAGTTTGGGTTTTACTGCTGTGAACAGATACCATGACCAAGGCAACTCTTATAAGAACAACATTTAATGGGGGCTGGCTTACAGGCTCAGAGGTTCAGTCCATTATCCTCAAGGTAGAAACATGGCAGCTTCCAGGCAGGCATGGTACAGGCGCTGAGAGTTCTACATCTTCATCTGAAGGCAGTTAGGAGAAGACTGGCTTCCAGGCATCTAGAATGAGGGTCTTGAAGCCACACCCACAGTGACACACCTACTCCAACAAAGCAACACCTACTCCAACAAAGCCACACCCATTCCAACAAGGCCACACCTCCAAATAGTACCACTCCCTGGGCCAAACATTTTCAAACCACCACACTCCCTTTAAGGCTTAAGCCTCTCTCTTCTTTGTGATTCCTTTTGTAACCTGTTGACTTTTGTCTCAGGGATTGAGAGAGAGCCACATGTTCTTTTCTTAGTTTCCTACCAAGCTCACAACTCTTAGAATGATTTCAAATCATCAAACTGGGTGCCTTGACATGAAAGGGGAAAAGTTTCTCGATAGTTACTTAGTCCATGGCTGAGAGCACCCAGGAAAAGAAGGGAGAAAGAGAAGAGAATAGAAAAAAGTGGATGCCTCCCAACATGCCATATCTTTTCTCCTAGAAAGCAAATTTCCCAGAAGTTCCCATTCGTGAACATCGGCTGCCCAGTCACTGAAGACAGCCAAGTGCTTGGCCACTCTGAATTGAAGGGCAGCTGGCATCTGCATCCCTCCACTCTGAGAGGAAGTGAAGACCCAAAGAACCAGGCCAACCTGTGTGGGTTTTTAATGCTAGGTTCAGGGAAACAGACTGCTCCAGAGAAGAGGGTCAGAGTTAAATACATCCTAAAAGTCACAGTGTAGAGGAGCTGCAGCCAAGTAGCTTCTCTCTGACCCATGCCTTAGTGGCATGCTCAATCCTTGTGGGTGCTGGAGGGCTTGTCTTGGATGGGGGTCTTGATGACCAGCTTTGGGGTGGGAAGATACTGGGAGATCAGGGAGCCAATTTTCCAGGTTTTCCAACCCACTCAGGGTAGAAGGAAAGGGCAGGCAGGGTGGCTCCTGGCTTCTGCTGTTTTCCTGAATGTGCATGGGATACATTTGGGGAAGTGTAACATGAACTCATAGCCTGCAGAGGTGAAGCTGATGACCAGGAGTGAGACTTCCCAGGTATGGGGTGGGCCTCTGTCTTCCAAAAGTTAGCTCATATGATTGGCTAGTGTGTAGCATATGAGGACAGCTAAACCTACAGCACACACACCCCACTTAGAATAGCACACATATGGTAGCATACCACAATACTATTCTGGTCTGTCTGTTAAGCGTGTATGATGCTGACAGACGTGATTTAAACACATCCTGGATGCCAAACTCTTCTTTAGAGCCACTGTTTCTGTCCCTTCTTTCAAATCAACTCAACTTCAAACCAACTTAATTTAATGGGGGACTGCCATTTGTAGCATCCCTTGTGCATAGGCCAGCCACTAATCTGGGCATGGTCGGTTGGATTAAGTGGGAGCATGCTGACTGGGACTTCTGGGAGCGCTGGTTTCTAGGGGGAAAAGAGGGGGAAAGTTTTCCTATCCTTCCTTCAATGCAGATATGGTTCCCAGGTTCTGGGATATGGAGCCAGGTTCCCATGGCTCTGCAGCCATGCTGTGAGGAAGGCAGGTCATGAACAAGATGGCGGAGCAAAAGACATGGAAGAAGGTTAGGCAGACTCCTCAGATCCACTCTGGAACATCTTTCTTTGGACATATTACCTGGCCATACATATTTCTGCATTGTTAAAGACCGGACAGTCAGATTTCAGTTAAATGCCAGAAAATCAGTTCTGAAGAATGTGAGGCTATTTCTTTGTCGGTGTGGACCATGCGAACTTAACTGATCCTCTAGGGTTGAAAATGATGTGACTCTAAAAAATAAAGCTTACACGAGAATTTTATTCACACCAGAGATGATTTTCTGCAAGGTAAACTCCTATACTTTTGACACCCTGGGTCAAAGGCTGGACATATTCAATTAAAAAAAAGATTTATCTTTAGTTATTCGTAAGTGTGTGTGTCTGTGTGTGGGTACATGCACGTGTGTGCACGCGCCGGCAGAGAACTTGGATTCCTGAAGCAGGAGTCTCAGGCAGCTGTGACCCACCTCATTTTGGGTGCTGAGACCTGAACTCAGTTCTCTGCCTTAACTGATGAGCCATCTCTCCAGTCATATTTTCAAACCTAATCAATATTATTTAGTTTCTCTGAAGAATTTTTAACATACAAGGGCAAGGGTCACTCAAATGAAGGATTCAGGACATACAGAATCCAAAGCTTGACTCTTTCAGATTATTTCCTGGCAAACTGTTTTTCTTTTCTTCCTTAGGAATAGAGGGGTATCAACCGGTCCTATAACCAAGAACAAGATACACTAAGACTTTCTACAACGATGTAGCAGAGAAACACATGCAAGCTGAACAGTGTGCTATTAAATCCTTTCCCAGGATTCTCCTCAAGGTGCACAGCAGGTGGGAATCACAGTTGCTTTCTCAGACTTGGGTTACAGTTCCCCCAAACAGACTCTCTTCCTTTCTTTTCTGAACCAGCAGGCTTCTAATGCAATTAAACACATCTCAGCTCCCGGTACCAATTGTGGTGCAGGAAAGAGTTGGACATTGTACCAGTTAGAATTACAACCTTAAAGGGACTAGAGAGATAGCTCAATGGTTAGGAGCACTGGCTGCTCTTCCAGAAAACCTGGTTTAGTTTAGCACCTAAATGGTGGCTCTCAACCCTCTGTAAATTCCTGGGAATAGCCAGTTCTTGGGAATATGGCGCCCCCTATGGCCACTATGGGCACTGCATGTATGTGGTGCACAGACATTAATGCAGGCACATACACATACACATAAAATAAAAATAAATCTTTGAAAAAAGAGAAAGAGGAGCTGGTTCAGTAGTTAAGAGAACTGGCTGTTTTTCAAGAGAACTCATGTTCAATTCCCAGCACCCACATGGTAGCTCACAACTGTCTGTCACTCCAGCTTCAATAGATCTAACACACACACACACACACACACACACACACACACACACACACACACGTAGGAAAACCACCAATTCACATAAAATAAAAACATATACAGCATTTTTTAAAAAGTAAAGAGAGAAAGAGGGCTATACCCAAGTCCCATCTCAGTTACCCACGAATGAGACTGTATTTAGATATAGGCTCTTTGCACAAAAAGTCACTATAGAATTGGGACCATTGACTGGCGTCTTCAGAAGAAAAACAACAAGATGATCTGTACTCAAGAGAGGACATAGAAACTTTGCTGATATCAACCAAGAAAAGCTGTGGCTTTCAAGAGAGACCAGGAAGCAGAAAGAACATGGAGGAATTTTTTTTCCCCAGGGCTTTCGGAGAGCAAGCAGCCTGGCCAACATCTGTGTTGGGGGCAATTTCTTGGCTGATAATTGATATGGGAGAGCCAAGCCCACTGTGGGTGGTGTCATCCCCTAAGCAGGTGGTCCTGGGTTATTTAAGGAAGCAGGCTGAGCAGGCCACGAGGAACAGGCCAGGAAACAAGGTTCCTCATGGTCTCTGCTTCAGTTTCTGCTCCAGGTTCCTCGCCGTCTTCCTTCAGTGACAGACTGTGACTGTTGCCCAACTTCCAACCTGGAAGTTGCCCAACCGGGGCTCCCCCTTCTCCGTTAAGAAGGGCAGAGGGTAAAGGGAGGGCTGGGAGGAGAGGAGGGAAGAGGGCTGTGATCAGGATGTAAAGTGAATAAAATTTGTATTACTGAAAAAAAAAGGGGGATGAAATAAATCCTTTCTTGTTCTTTTGGTCGTGGTGTTTAGAGTAGCAATAGGAAGTGAACTCGGCCACGCACACTGGTTTCCTAGCGTGGATGAGATTCTCGCCCTCCTCTTCTCCAAGAAGCATGAAGTTTTCACTGCAGCCCAGGCCTCTTCATTGGCTCATTGCTATGACCCTTCCCCTCCCCGCTCCGCTTGTGGCCCTCTGCTCTCCGGTGATCTCAACTAGAAAGTTCCCCGCAGATAATCTGTTGCTTATCATCCGCTCAGGGACCCGGAGTCCTGCCACACCTGTGCTGACTGGTGTGTGGTGGCGGTGTGGGACTGACACTGACCTCACTACGTCCCTCCCTGCCCCACCCACCCTTCCCTCGGGCTTCTAGCCTTAACTTGTGGCTCTGCGAATTTTCTCCTGCTCACCCAGAGGCTGGAGGAGCACCCCTTCCCACCTGCCTTGCAACGCCGCCCTCTTGGACACCCCCATGGTTGTCTCGTCTCCCCCATCCCCTGTTATGTCCTGTGTGTTCACTGGACTTCCTACTCCCACCTGCCCTCTGCCTGACTCCGAGAGTGACTGGAAAGGAAAAGCAAGACTGTTGTCATCTAACTTTTCCCGAGACACCCACACAGCCTCGGGTTCTAGCACGGAGTCTGGGTTCAGCATTGACAAAGCCCTTCAGCTGCTGTTGCCTGCTTCCTGCTTTATGAACTGGAACTGCAGCTCCCTTTGAGCCCCTCAAACTCACTTTCTTTGCTTCTTACAAATCCTTCTGCCCGGAGCACTATTCTGCCCCCCCCCCCCCCCACTGGGCTCTCCTCTATTCAATCGGCTTATAAACTAAACTTCATTTCCTGGGGCTGTTCTGTTAACTCCCCACACCCGGGAGTCTCCAGTGGTACTATCCCACTTCCTTCGGCTCTTCAGTATCACACACACCATTCCTGCACATCTGTGTGCCTTTCTAGCCTGCAGAATGATCCACAGATGGGGTCCACTGTGTCTCCAGCGTCTACCAATCCTGCCCCTAATAGTAGGTGCTCAGTAAGTAATTACCGTATGAATGGCTCTTTGGGGCGCATAGTAAAGACTTGTTAAGAGTATGCTGGATCCATACTCTTTAAGCCTTTATCAACTCAAAACAGGTATTTGACAATGACACCCTTTCTGCCCTCCGTTTTGGCTGCATAATACATCCAGATTAACTATTATAAAGTGTCACAGCCATCAGGTAATTCTAAAGAAAATGTATTCATAGCCTCCCAATTATTTCTGAGCAAACCTCCCACCCTCCGTGGCTGGGTCAGGGCCTACAGAATGGCTGGCTTGGGACTGTGAGGTCAGCCTGCAGGGTTTCTGAGAGCTAGCCAGGTGCCAGACCAGTGCTGTTTGTTTGGAGAACTGGCTCCCTCTCCCAAGCGCCCTGTTTGCACATGACTATTTGCAGCCAGCTGCAGCCTGTGATTAAACCGAGAGTCGCTTGGCGTTTGAACTTGGTCATTCCTGAAGGTCACCCGTGGGTTGTCTCCAGGGAGTCAGCAGCAGCAAGCAGGGGGGCTTTCAATGGTCCCTAATTAATGTCTGTACTTGGGAAGGCAGAAAAGAAAAGGAGGTTGTGCTTGGCATGTGTCTGGGTGGCTGAGTTATGACACTTCCAAACTTTAAGTGGTTATTTGATAATATTTTTTTAATGAGGAAACCTGCTGTCCTTGGGCTCAGAAGAATCTGGGTCTGGCTTTTCTAGACTTCCAAGGTGCTGTCTCGGCAGCCTTTGTGGCTGGAGCTTGTGCTGATGGGAGTGACACAAACCACTGGCTTCTTTTCTGCCTTGGGTATAATTGTGGGGTGTGGGTGTTGACCATGGCCCTGTTTACAAGCTGCTGGCAGCCCCTTGGCATTCCTCTGCCAGGATGTGCCCATCTGGAAGCAGGTGGAAAAATATACATTCAAGGTTGAAAACCTTGGCACCACACACACACACACACACACACACACACACACACACACACACACACACACACACAACTTAGCCACCAGCTCCTTACATTCTTACATGTGGCCAGCACTTATGCTATTTGAATCTCTTTCTTCTACCGAGGAAGTCAGGTAATAACATAGACTGATAGCATGCTTAAAAGGAGACCTTTTGACACCAGCCAAACCTGGAGCTCAGACTGCCTCTCCGTCTGCACTCAAGAGCAACGCTGGGCAATTTTTGTGGCTCTCGAAGCCTCTAATTCTCCTCCAGTCCACTGCAGTATCATTGTGAAGCTATTCCGGGGGGCTAAAGCACAATGACTTGGACTAGTCTTTGCCTGAGATGTGGAAAGAGCTGTCATTACTGGTACCCCTTAGGGAGACAGAGCTGAACTGTAATTGGATTTTAAGTCTGACTGCTGGTTTGGGATGGGGAAGGGGTGTAACTAGGCCTATAGCCTCAAATGAGACACATCTATGTGCCAGGGGTGCTGGTGTCCAGCCAATAGCAAAGACTTGTTCCCAGGGGCTGCTGGGACTTGAGTAGGGAGTGGGCGTGTTTTGCCTGTATCTGGAGCCACCCCACCCCATCCTTGGAGGGGTCAGCAACTCACCAAAGGCTGCCGTCTCTTCCTGCATCCCTTCCCTGGTACACTCCAGCGTGTGAGAATTAAAATGCTGAGTTCATTTCTGAACTGTGCTTTTTTGCTGACTGTCTCCAACCTAAGTATCACTGTGACTGTGCCAGGGGCCCCACCCCCAGCAACATACACACACAGCACCTGTGACCAGGGCTTCCATTGTTGTTCAGCTGGGGAGAACATTTGGGAAAGCACGTAGTCCACAGGGACATGTGGGCCTTTGACCACAGAGGCCTCCTAAAAAGGGCAAGAACTGTTGGATGTGTTGTGCAGATGACCACCCAGTTGATCTGGCTTTTGGAAAACTCTCGGGGTTGCTTGTTCAAGTTCCCGTCTGCAGCTTTGGATCTGCAAGACTGGCCCCTTTACTCTCTCCAGCAGTTCATAGATGGGGTTGGAGTGGACCAACTTAGAGCCCCAGATCTAGGCCTGGGTGGTAGCTGAGTTGGTCAGCCTCCAGCTCTCCCACAGGGCTCCACCAGGGTGAGCTCCTCGGCACTGGCCCAGCTCCTCACCCCGGTGCTGCAGCCCGTAAGGGAGAGCCACTTCTTTCACTTGCCTGGCCTCAGAGCTGTGCTGCCCAGGTGAGGTGCAGGGCCACCTCTCCACGTGTTACCGTGAATGACTCATCCTTACAGCTGTAGATTAGTGTCTCCTTCTGTACTCATTAGAAAAGCATCCTTCTGTTGTAGATGACGATCAACCCAGAGACCCATGACTAGCCAAGGCACGGAAGATAGGAGATTATGGCGTGCTCAACTCTAAATGGGACGTCCACATCACTACCCCCCTCCCAAGGCTCAGGGATCACTGTGGAGGAGGGGATGGAAAGGGTGTAAGAGCCAGAGGCAGTGGATGATGACAGACAGGGTCTTCTGAATACGGGGTTGGGGGACGCAATGGCACAGAGGAGCTCATGTGGCTGTGACCCCTCAATCCAGGGAAATCCCAGTATAGACATGGGGTTGGGGGATGGGATGGGTGTGGAGGAAGGGGGGTAGGAGTGGGGAGGTGAGCAGACCTCACTATCTGGGGAGTCCCACCCTAGCTGGAGAGTTACTGGTCATTGATAGCTGCCAAGAGAAAAATGTTTTCTTTAAGGGCTTGGCCCCTGATAGGTTGATCATACTCCGGAGAACCATGTATCCATGAGTTCATATACCACAGCAAAAACTAGACTAGATGAATTAATAAGTGAGAACACAGAATTGAGTGGATATGAGATGAGGCAGGGGTGGATCTTGGAGTAGTTTGGGGAGGGGATCTTGAATATGCTAAGCATTACATATACATATATACAAATCATACACATATACACACTTTACACACACACACACACACACACACACACACACACACGGTCTGGTGAGATGTTCAGTGGCTAAGAGCACAGCTGATGTTTCAGAGGACCCAAAATTGAATCCCAGCACCCACATGGCAGGTGTGTTAGTCCCGATAGATTTATTATAAGTTTTATTTATTTATAGACTCTACCTTATATAATCTCATGCTTCTTGAACAGATATTACTAACTGCATTGATTTAGCCACAGCTAAAAAAAAAAAAAAAAAAAAAACAAAAAAACCCTGCCGTAGGCTATGCTGGTGTGTACTACCATATTTGTAATTTGCTGAGAATTTTCCGGAGAGTTCGTACCCCTGGGAGTGAGTCAGAGGGACGAGGCTTTCTCCAACTAAGAAGAAACTTGTGGAAGTAAAAAAAAAAAAAAAAAAAAAAGAGGTTGCAATGCTAGTTCAGACAGGCAAAAGTTTAGGGGGCATATTTATTTTCTGAGTGACTGTGACCATGTTTATAGTGTTGTAAATAGCCCCTTCTTAGTCTACATTGTGGCTGATGATGATTAGACAGGTTTCAGTGCCTTAAAGTCACTTTCTAGTATCAATTTTCTTTTCTTAAGGAACAGTAGAAAGGGTTGCAGAGATGGCTCAGCAGAGAAGGGCACTGGCTGCTCTTGCAAGAGGACCAGCGTTCAATTCTTGGCACCCAGATGGCAGCTAACAAAGCATTTGTAAACTCTAGTTCCTGGAGATCTGATGCCCTCTTCTGGCCTCCTTGGGTACTGCATATGTGTGATTCACATACACATAAAGGCAACAACACACATCAATAAATCTAGAAGTAATACTGGAAAGAACAACAGAAACACGTTGCTCCTGAACAGAGTCAGTGTGTGGCTGCTGCCTGGCATATCTGGAACCTTCCCAGTCCTCGCCCTTCTGAGGAGCTGAGCCAGATCTACAAATGACAGGTTGTTGATGCAGTGAGCGCCCCTGGAAGGAAACAGGAGCCCCTGGAGGTTTTGGGGGGAATCTGCACCCTGAAGAATGAGGAGAGAGGCACAAACTAGTGGCAGAGCCTCCAGGGACAGAGGTGACTTGCTACCATTTTAGTGTCTGGCTAGGCTCTGCATGCAAGCTGCAGGATTTGCATGCATCTCTCTCTTTCTTCCTTTCCCTTTCCCTCTCCCTCCCCCTTCTTCTTCCTCTTCCTCTTCCTCTCCTTCTCCCTCTCCCTCTCTCTCCCCCCTCTCTTGTCACCATGCCATGGTAGACATGCTAATCAGTACAGACTGACCTTCCGTCTTCCTTTTCCTGGTAGTGGTCCTTTGAGAGAATAAGGGATCACATTTTCAGGGGAGAAATTAACCCAATTGTGTAACACCTTCCATTGCTTTTCCATATCTGTCAAATTTCTAAAATAGGAAAGAGGTTGTTTGTTTCGTTTCTGTCTTTTGTAGCACTGGGGAGGGAACATGGGGCCTTAAGCATGTTAGGGAAGCGGTCTACCACTGAGCTGTGGCCTCCACCTTCTATGAAGACTTTGTGTCTGCAACCGTGCAGTGTCAGAGCAATATAAAGACTGGGCTGGGGAGGGAGGGAGGGAGGGAGGGAGGGAGGGAGGGAGAAAGGGAGAGAGAGTGAGAGAGACAGAGGGAGTGAGGGAGAGAGAGAGAGAGGGGGAGGGAGGGAGGGAGAGAGAGTGAAAGACAGAGAGAGTGAGAGAGACAGAGGGAGTGAGGGAGAGAGAGAGAGGGGGAGGGAGGGAGGGAGGGGGGAGAGAGAGTGAACACAAATGAGACTGAAGAAGGCACTGAACTTTTACACCTGATGGAATTTTATCCCTTTTGCTGAATGGTATTTGTGAAGCAAAAACAAAGTAAAACAATCCCCCAAACAACAAAACAAACAAAACCCCCCAAACCCTCGGTACAGCCCACACACAAAAGAAGAGAATTCTAGAAAATTGTGAATGGCAAGAGGATGGTACAGTCTGGGCTGTTATAAGCACCAGCAGAAGGACAGATCCACAAAGCTCTGGTGAGTAGTCCCACATGCCCCTTAGCTCGGTGGTTCTCAACGTGTGGGTCTTGACCCCCCACAGATCAGATATTTACTTTATAGTTCATAATAGTAACAACACTACAGTTATGAAGTAGCAACAAAAAGATTTTGTGGTTGGCAGGGTCATTAGGAAGCTTGAGAACCGTCATCACAGTTGGTACTATAAAAACCTTGAGGTTGTTTTGTATGCCGCACATAAGAGTATTGACAAGCAAAAAGCAAAATCAACAGCAAACAATTTAAAATATTTAGGTGAACATGCGGATGAAACATATGGCCAAATTTTCTATTTATAGTAAAAAAACACATAAAGCAATTTCCAGGAATGAACTGTTTCTCACTAAGCAAACTGTGGAACCCAAGTGGAGCAACCACATTCTCCTGTGGCAGTCGGAGCGCTTCTCAGAATGCAATGATTACTTCTGACATCCTACCAATTGACTTTGGTCACTGATCCATCGTTTTATTAAGGATGTCATCATATGCTCGCGGGACATAAGCATACATTTCCCTTTATTAATGTGGCCTGAAGAAAATCCTGTTTTGAGAGATGCATTCCAAGTGGCTCCTAAGCCTTAGGGTATTAACAGAGAGGATGTCTTGTGGGGGACATGGTGACATGCACACTGGGGAGAGGGAAATAAAGATGTGTATAGCAAGCTGTGATTGTAGTAATAGAGTGAGCCAGGGAGTGACATTTCTGTAAATTACCCACATGCTTTCAGAGCAGGTGGCAATGCCTGTCTGCCCCCTGTGACCCTGTTCGCTTGAGTTCAGTTGCAGCTACAGCTACAGATTCCCAAGAGGTTGCTACTTTCTTGCCCTGGGCATTCTCCCTGGTGGGCTCTGTTTGAGAGCTTCCTGGGGGTTCTGAGAAGCAGGTGAGAATGTGGGAAGCAGTGATCATCCTGTGGGGGTGGGGCAGCCTTTCTGAATGAGTGACTGGGTTTGCATCTTCTCTGTTTGGGGGCATGGTTCATATTTCCTCCTGGGCCTAAGCCCTGGCTTCCCACATGACTTGCCTAACTCCAGCCTTCTGGGATCTTTTTCAAGTGCAGTCACGGAGGTTGGGGGGTCTCGGTGTTTGAGTCTGTGAAGTGTGGACTGTGGGCAGGACTCAGCTGGCACTTGGTGACAGCACGCTGTCACATTCCTTCACTCTTGCAAGGCACACAGCAAACACTGTTCAGCTGCTGTTTCTAAGACACAAGTTAGCAGATCTAGCAATCAGTATTGAAGTCGTTTGGAATATGGATGGGGGTTGAGAGAACAGAGTCATTCGGCTGCTGACTTGAGTGGTTTATTGGTCGTGCAAACTGGAATCAAGACAAATCTGGTGTAGGGTACAAGGCTCTGAGTTCAGTCCCCAGCATAGCAAACAATAGGGGCAAAGTTTATTGTTTAAAACAAGTCAGGAAAGAGAAAAATCGAAAGGTCAAAGGTTGTCCAGGCCGAGTATCCTGAAAGCTTGGGACTAGAATGTTCTGTGTTTGTATCCATTTGTGCGTGAATAGTGAAGTATCTTAGGGACGGAATCTGTGTTTAAACATACAGTTAATTTATAGTTTACTACACCTTATAAACTATAACGAGTTTGAATCAAGGACCATTGTGGATGCCTATGATCCTGACCCTTGTGAGGCTGAGGCAGGTGGATCCCTTGGAGTTAAGAGTTTGAGACCAGCTGGGGTGACATAGCAAGACCCTTGATATGAAACAAAATGTCACCGTGTGGACTTGCTCACAGACACCCATGTTAGTACTCCAAAGGTTTCTGGTCTCGGAGCAGATCTGACTTTAGGTTTTGAGATGAAGGGTGGTCAACCTGTACCATCCTTATCTTTGTACATTAGAGATTCCTGTGCGTGGCAATTGTTATGAAAACCAGGCTGGCATTTCCTGAGACTTTAAAAAGCTTTTATGCATAGCTACTTCTTCACAGATTTTATAAATCAAATTTGGTTTTATTCTTTAAGACTTCAAGG
The DNA here is from genome assembly GCF_963924665.1 of Micromys minutus. NCBI lineage: Eukaryota > Metazoa > Chordata > Mammalia > Rodentia > Muridae > Micromys > Micromys minutus. The sequence continues at coordinate 7,378,384 of NC_137964.1, read as the reverse complement.
GGTGGGACAAGCTAGCACCTAAATCAATCCCTGAAGGGGAAGGAAATTCTGTAGGTTTTAGGGGAAGTGAAGAAGGAAAAAATGCCCTTGGCAGGAAAAAAAAAAAAAAAACAAAAAACAAAAAACAAAAAACAAAAAACTCCTGTGGTAGGAAATATTCTAGAATGTTCTAGGGAAATGAAGTTGACAAGCAAGGGATGGGAGTCAGGGGTTGGACAATTGTAAGCATTGTCTTGGGATAGAAGATAGGGAGAAGACATGCCTCTCCCCCAGATTTTCAACCATGATGAGAAGCCACTGGAGTTGTTCACCAGCCAACCATTAGGGGGTCTTGGGGGAGAGTTGGGATGACTGTGTCTACATCCCCAGCCAATTAAGTTGTGGCCAGCTCTCTGCTGAGTGGGTACCTCAGCTGGAGGTGCCCAGTGGGTAAGAGGGCATAAACCCAAACAGGAAAAGGAGAAACTCTGTCTTGATCTCCCTCTGAGAACTGCCCCAGATTGTCAGATCGAGGACCACCAGGGTGGTATCTGTTCCCCATAGCTTTCTTGTAGCATAGAGAGGGGTGTGTGTGTCCAGAACTTCTGTCTGTCTGAAAGGAGAAACTCCAGATGGCTGAGGTTCTCAGAGACCACATCTTTTTCCATTTCTCACCCCTACCCCATTTGTCTTCATCATTCTGGCTCTGTGCACTGTAGACTTTAGGGTTCAATCGTGTTCACGGGTACCTGAAAATGTCAGTGCTTTCCAGAAACAGCTCACTCACGCCACTTAGCAGCCCCAGAGAGTCATTATTTTTGATGGTCTCCTTTGGGGACCATTTTAGTTTGATCTGGGATGTCCTCCAAAAGCCCGATTGTTAAGGGCTTAGTCCCCAGCCTACCATTACTGGAGGGTAACAGAAACAGAAAGATGGCCCTGCTGGAAGAACACTGAGACACGTTCTTGAAGGGGGCAGTGGGTTCTGTCCCTTTCTCCTCTCCATAGATTCCCAGCCCCAAAGTGGATGCTTGCGTTCTAGCTGTTCTTCTCCTGTGGCCTGGACCCTGACCTCAAAGCAACCTTGAGAACGGAGCCAGAAGAAACCCTTTCTCTTTATACATGGGTCAACTCAGATACTGTTTTTAATACTGAAAGACTGGAACAGGAGATGATTCTTGATTTGTGGATGAGGAAGCTGGGGCTCAGAGCAGTGGATTAGACAGAGATATTGGTAGAATAGGTCCAAAGCATTATAACACAGGGCTTATTGGATTGGCTGTAGGAAGAGCTGTAGCCAACTGTGGCTGAGTGACCTGGGAAAGAATCCTTTCTGGAAACGACCCCCACAGGAATGTTCGTGCACACTGAGAATCTAGTGAAGTTCCTGAGCCATCAAGTTGACATCCTAGAGCATCAGTTCTCAACCTGTGGGTCGTGACCCCTTGGAGGGGGTCAAACCACCCTCTCGTTGGGGTCGCCTAAGACCATCGGAAAGCACAGAGATTTACATTACTATTTCTAACAGTAGCAAAATTAGAGTTATGAGGGAGCAACGAAAATGATTCTATGGTTGGGGGTCACCACAGACATGAGGGACTATAGCAAAGGCTCGGAACATTAGGAAGGTTGAGAATCACCGGACTGGACCAACAGTAATGAGGCTAAGTTGGGAGTCACAGGTCTGGGGTGAGTTTACTACATGAGATTCAAAGCTTGCAGAACCGGCCTTCTCAACATTGCCTGATCATGACTACCCAGTGTGGCAGGATATTTGATCACACTGTGAACCCCAAGACTGTGCTATTTTTTTTTGGGGGGGAAAGCTGTTTTTAGTTGTGGTGTGTGTCTCAGTGTAACACACACTTTTAATCCGAGAACTTTCTGCCTGAGTATTATAAATGGGAATCAAGAAAGTCAGCCGTAGACCGGAGGTGAAGCAAGCGGCCAGTTGACAGGAAGTGAGCAGAGGGAAAAACATCGACGGTAAGAGGGAGTCAGGTGGACTGGATCGAAGTCTTTGTTGGTAAAATCAAACAATTGAGATTTTGTTAAAAAAAAATCAGGGCAGATTTAGAGGGATCGGACAAGGCCATGATCAGAGCTCTAAGTAGGCAGGCATTAAAAAAGAAATTAGACTTATTTATACGTATATGGGTGTCTGTCGGCATGCAAGTATATGTACCACATGCATGCCTGGTATCTGTTGAGTCTCTGAGAGGGCATCATGTCCCCGGCACTGGGGTTACAGACGGTGGCCAGCCACGATTGGGTGCTGGAACCCAGGTCCTCTGCAAAAGCAACAAGTGCTCTTTACAGGTGTGTTCAGAATCCCTCAGGCAGGGGATGAGCTTCTTTGGCAGGGAGATGCCTTGGTGCATCTTGGGAAGTGTGATGGTGTCAGGACTAAGGGTAGTGGCTTTCCTGAGCAGCAGGGCCAGGCGCCCTTTCTGCTGTCTGTATTGGGTGGCCCCTCCCACCTCTGCTCTCTTCCCCACGCTAAACTAACTTGATCTTCATTTACCCTGATGACGTAGAGACTCCCTCAACTCGCTTAGACATTTCAGTGAAAGCTCTGTCATCAGGCAGCAAGTGCTGAAGAAAAGCCATTTTATAAGAAACCAGGTTGTATGGCTTGACATGAAAGAAACCAGGAAAGAAAGATGCGGTGGGGTGCCCTCTCCCGCCTCACGCTGCCAGGCTGGCTCCTAATAAACGCCCAACAGGAAACCTTGCCGCCGGCCTTCCCTTTAACGCTGAAGCATGAGGGAAATCTTCATTTTACTTTTATTTATTTATTTTTGCCTGTCCTGGGGGCTGGGAGGTATGAAATGTAGCTAAACAGGATGCACCCACCAAGCACATTTGATTAGCTTCGGTATCCAGCGGTGTTTTCAATTTTTAAAACAGTTGCTTTAAAAAGCCTCTGGGGGGATCGCCAGCGATCTCAGCTAATCTCATAACAGTCCAAAAAAAAAAAAAAAAAAAAAAAAAAAAAGGTAAAATGCTGTCCTACCAGTAATGGCAGACACAGTAGTGGCTTCAAGATGGGACATAGAAGATGTTCCTGCTGGGGAGAGGGAAATGGGGGGAGGGGCGATAGCTGGGGATTCACCAAGATTGGCTCCTTCCTCCACTTTATCCTTCTTGCTGGGCGTGCTGAGCTTGCCTGGAGGCAAAGGCAGATGAAAGTATCTCTCAACATCTTTCCTCATCCCTGGTGACCGGTCCCAGTGGGAACTGCCTTTTTCGTTCCAGGTTAACTGAGTGACAATCTGACTCCTTCAGCACACGCTTACCGCACGGCCACCATGTGACAGTCATGGGGCCATTTGGGGGAGGGAATATGGTGGGGTTAATGGCCCTAGACTCAAAGAGCTGACAGAATCTTGGACAAGACACCCAAGGCAGACCAAAATTAAAAATGTGGTAGAAATCGCTGCCCACTGTGGATGGAGCTCGAAGGAAGAAAGAGTTGGCCATAGTATAAATGAAGACAAGGGGCTCGTCCCTTGAGAACAATACCTACAAGCATGGCTCAGCAATGGAGACTGACTAGTGTTTTATTGCTTGGCAATACGTAAGGGGCTTTTATTAGGAAAACCAACGCGAAGCAGGCCCTTGAAAACACCTAAAAAGTATTGATTCTGCACTTGGGCCCACAAGGTTGCTACCGACAGGATGGGGCCAGGTATGGCTGCCCTCACTTTGTCTCAGTACTTGAGCTAAAGGTCTAAAGATAAAGGACTTTGATTCATGAGTCTCCCTAAAATTTAAGAACAAAGATCTCTGAGGACCCACGTGCCTGCAGACCGGGATGGTTGGTTACCCATGAAGGTGATACTACATGCTCAGGATAAGTGCACTCACAATTTAACAGTTTTTGGACTGTCTTGCTGGGGAGGGATGGGTCAGTGACGAGCCGGACCTCCCGTTAACCAGCACTGCTTAGCAAGACAGACCTTTTGCCTTTTACTTACACCCAGAACACTGACTGGGGGGAGGGGAACCACTGGATCCTTTATTGATACCTCATCTTGATATGGCCGTGTAGAATAGAGCTTCTCTTTCATTTGTCGCCATTACTTGGGTCTTTAATTGGCAGGTGCTGGTAAAGGGGGCGGAGCTAGCCTGTTGGCTTTGGCAGAGCCCAGGCTTTCATCCTAAGAAACCATGAGCCTATTGAGAGGACTTGTCACCATATATAAAGGTGACTATGTTCCTGTGCATGGACCCCTGTACACTGCACGTTCCAAGCTAAGAGGGGACAGCTGGTGGGTAGAGGATTTAGCATTATAATGAGAATAGAATGAACGATGTTTAGTGTGACTGGGAGGCTGAGGTCAGAGTAACTTAGCAGTTTTGGCTGGTTCCTTGTGGGATTTTTTTTCCCCCTGAAGGACTCAGTCTGAAGCAAGAGAACAAGCTAGCTTGAGAGAGCTTTACCGACATTACAGCAGTAGCTTGGAGCAGGATGGAAAATTGATCTAAAGACCCCAGGGAGGGAGGCTGCGCCATTGTGTGCCCTGGAGGATAGTCAATGTGGGCATAGGGACCTCCCTTCCAAATTCCCGGAACCTAGACAGGCTAGAATTGCTATATTTAACAAAGACGACCAAAAAAAAAAAAAAAAAAAAAAAAAAAGTTTAAAAAATAAAAAGGAACAAAACCCAGGAGATCCAATTAAAGCTGAAATTTTAAAATAACAAATCGGGTCTTCTAGGTAAGAGGCTGCTGCCTCCGCGTGAACTGGGAAAGGAACAGCGGAACTCTGGGAATCTAGAATGTACAGAGACGCCAGGGAAGAGCCTAGGAAGGAGATGGTGCGAGCGAGTACAATGAACACGGCTTTAGCGACGCAGCCCTCCTTCTGTGTGTGCGTTGGGGGAACGAGGGACAAGAAGGGGAGCAGGAGCCACTTCCCAAAGGCAAACCAGAGAAAAGAAGGGCATCTTATCCTTAGCACAAGACGGCAGCCCTCACTGCCCTCGAACTGAGCTGCTGGTTTTAGAGAGATGGTGATTTCTCCAGCTGGCTGGCGATACCGAGACTCTCCCTGTCCCCCATCCCGCTGTCCTCCTGTCCTCTGCGCACCCCTCCTCGGTCATATGGATGACTCTGAGGGCAGTGCCTGGGCACCATCTTGGGAAATGATCTATTGTTAAAAAGCTGAACTAGCCCAGGGGGCTGAGCTCAGAGAGCAAGCATAGATCCTCAGTGCGGCCCACCACAGCCACTGGGTGAGGCCCAGGGAGGTAGTTATAGAGAACTGTGGGGCCAGATGCTCACGAGCTTAAGGTCTCAGGAAGCAGGCTTAGCCTAGGAAAGGCATAGAAAGAGAAAATCTCACCCTCAGTGGCTGAAAACACAGCGCAGCAGCTGAGACCCACTCTGGATTTGATAACTCTAAACCAGAAACCAGTGGGTGTGCCAAACTCCAGAGCTGCTCATAGCTGGGAGAGCCAGAGATGGCTGAAGTCGCAGGGCTGTCCAGTAGAGGCACAGCTGCAGTCCCCAGAAAAAGATATAATTCCCCTAAGGGGTGTGAGCCGAGGGTTCAGGAGGGGTCAAGAGCCTGCCCAGCCCACAGACTAGAACGCCAATTGTGGCTGGCAGAAGCTTCTGGAGGAAATTGCCTGCTGTAAAGACAGCTTGGATGGACATCAGCCTCCTGCCCAGGATAAAGTCCGAAATAGCACACTCCATGGGAAAGACGGGTTCACAGGTAGCTGCACCCCTCCTTCTCCCCCAACGCCCCCCGTACGTAACGTGCAGTCTCCAGTCTTCTTCTGAACCTGGGAGAAAGAGGCCAATCACCACATCGTTTGTTTTCTTTCTTTTTTGCTAACTCCATAATTTTTCCCTCACCTTAAAAAAATCATTTAGCAGATCGTTTGCTTTCCTGTATTTTAAAAATGTTCCTGTCATTTTTTCTATACATCCATCTTTTTTTTTTTGTATCTAAGTCCGTTTTTCCCATCAGAGGACTCTTGGTTTCTTTTTCTTTTCTTTTGTCTCTTGTGTCCCATCACATTCTGTGGAATTCTGACTTTACCTTGATGTCCCCACTCTTCAGGAATTTTCTCCCCCTTCCTATAATTTTGTTTTAGAAATTTTTTTATTATTGGAAACATGTCTTTTTCTTTCTTTGTAACCTCCTATGCAATTGTCTTCTCCGTGCTATTCTTTTTTACACCTTCGTCCTCTTTTCTAAATTAAAAAAAAGTATGTATTTATTTTATTCTAAGTGATTGGGTGTTTTGTCTGTAAGTATATGTGCACCACAGACGTGCAGTGCCTGAAGAAGCCAGAAGAAGGACACAGATTCCCCTGGAATTGGAGTTACAGATGTTGCAAGCTTATGTGTGGGTGCTTCGAGCCAAACCCAGGTCCTTTGCAAACACAACCAGTGCTGCTAATTGCTGAACCATCCAGCAGCTATCTCTATGTTTTTAACCAGTGTTGCTTTAGTTTTTTTTCTTTCCCGTTTCCTTTATTTCTCTCATTCATTTACTATTTCTACAATTATCCTAAATAATTTTCTAATTTTATAGCACACTTTACAGTAGCTTTTCCATTCTCAGTTTTATGGTCATTAGTGAATTATTGTTAGCCTGTCCTCAACTTCAACTGCATTCTTCTGTCTTGTATGAATTTATATTGTCAATCAACCATTTTCTGCCCTCTCACTGGGAGATCAAGCATTTAAAAGTGGGTTGCTTAACAAGAAGATTCCTCCACCACACCAAGTCCACAAAGAACACCAAAACCAACAGATGCACAAGTTGTAACATAAGAATATAAAAAAGAAAACATAAGCAAGGTAGGATGATTCTCAAAGTGTCTAACTCTTCAACTAATAAACTCAAAGATGCCAAAATACGTAACTCATATACTGAAGATAATACCAAAAATATATACCAAAATAATAAACTCAAAGATACATGTGTACATGTGTATATATACATATACATGTACATATATATATATACACACACATCATCATCCCATCATGTGTACTTTTATATATCAACATGTTTATATATATATATGCTTGTATATATATCATCATGTTTATATACAGATATAGATATATTCTTTAAACCATTTGCATAGGTGACTGTTTTCACAAGTACTTGTAAGTCAAGTCTAAGAGTGGCTCCTTCTGTGTTTTTCATCTTGATCTGACTTCTTAAAATACAGCTACTTGGAGATATGTCCACGTCACTCACAGCTTTAATGTAAAAACATTTTGCAGTACAGTAGCATGTGAAATATGCAGATAAAATTGTTTTTTGGTTTGAAGTTATGTAAACAAACAAACAAAACCCCAAATAACCACTAGATCCTGTACTCGGTTTTGTGTTTATGTGACAGTGATGTACAGAAATTGTGTGCAGATTTTCACATAAAGAGGAATTTTTGGAAAAGAAAACAATTAAATTTTCTTTTAACCCTTTGAAGAAATAATACAAGACTGCATTTTCAGTGGACAGCGCAAACTCATAACCAAGAGAGGAAGAAGAAGGAGAGGGATGCTGAGGTTTGTTTAGTTGCTGTGTGTTGTCGTGCTAAATACTGTCCCCCAAGGTCTGGCTGTCCCCAGGTATGAGGAGCACCTCAGGTACACCAAGTGATGCTATGTGATCTTGTTCCCTAACTTAAGAACAAAGTTCTTGGTTAAACAAAGACGTACAGCCTAGATCTAGCTGGAAGAAGACAGGTAGGTGGAGTTCCAGTTCCCAGGCTTGGGGCTGGAGGTAAAACCGTGAGAGAGAAGAGAGAGGAGAAGACACCACGGGGTCCGGAGAATCATGGGAACTGGCCATGAGGGCCGGCCAGTGGAAGTATGAGTGGGTTAGGCGAAGCACGGCAGTCATGTCTCAGGTTATTGGCAGGGAAGTAGACATCATAGCATAGAGTTGATATCTGCCCAGCTCTAGCGCTGTCTAAGGCTCATTGTAAATATAAAGGGCTGTGTCTTTTATCTGGGAGCTGAATGATCAAAGGTGGGGTAGAAACCCTCGATTGAGATTTCATATTTATAACAACAGAAGGGGGCAGGAGAGATCACAAAGGCAGCAAAACCGTAGGCAATGGCTAAAGCAAGACGGTTCGGGGTGTAAGGCACCAGGGGTGTGTGCAGCCCTTTGCTTGCCTCACTGGAGTGCCAAGTAGCATCAGTGACATCTCAATGTTCTGTGCCCCCTCTCCCTCTTGGTGTGTACACATGCATGCACAAGACATACATGGCGTGCAGGAGCATACACACTGCATGCATGCACGTGCACACACACGACATGGATCATATTCCCACTTCTTTTTTTAAAGGTCGATTTTGTGTTTAATTGTGTGTTCGTGTGTCCTGTGCAGGTGGCTGCTCTGAGCTGGAGTTATAGGTAGTCATGAACCTTCTTCTATGGGTGCTGGGCACTAAGCATGAATCCTCTGGAAGAGCAGACAGTGTTCCCAGCCTTTGAGCCACTTCCCCATCCCCTGTCTATGTGCTTATGGACACTCACAGAACCGTGCTTCCCAGTCTTTGCAGATAGGCACCAGGCATGTGTGTCTGAGAGAGAGAGAGAGAGAGAGAGAGAGAGACGGATGAACAAATGACGGATGATTGACAGACAGAATGGCATTGTTGCAGCACCGAGGATCTTGTGCAAGAGTCATGACCCTTTGAAAACAAGGGCTACCCTAAAGCAAAAACAAAACCACCGAGTCCCGTCTGCCTCACTGGATCCTTGGTGATCATACCAGTTTTATGTCCACCATGGGAATCGGAGAGCACAGGCCATCCTAGACTGCGATGGAGAATAAACGAGAACTTATAGGAATAGAACTTCATTTCTCACAGCTTCGAAATTGGGAAGTTTAAAATCATTGTCTGAGCAGGTTGGATGTCTGCCGAAGATATGGTATGTCTCAGGGATGGGGGCATGGATTTAAGCCTCCCCAGCAGGGGGGCTGGAGGAACTAGTTGCCCCCACACCATTCCCGTCCAGGGGAGATGGCTGCATCTGGATATCCTATCTCCTGTTGACATTCACACCAGCCCTTCAGTACCAACCAGGCTCCTTATCCCTGCCGAATCCGATAGGGGCGAACTCTACACAGACACTGTTTGTCTGACGAGCATCCATCAGGCTGTCATGGTGGGGCCATGGGGACGTTGGAGATGAACGGAGGTGAGGAATAGTCTAGAGCCCCTTCAACACAATGCACAGCACACTCCTAGTTCAAAGGTGCAAAATTCTACCACCTACAGAAAGGGCATTGGTACTGTGACTGCTCTCTAGGGGTCAGTCTGTTGAAAAGCATTAAAAAAAAAGTTTATTTGTGGATGTGGCCAAGGCCCCACCACATTTCTGATAAAGCATTCATTTTTCACTGGCCCTGTGTAAAACTCAGAACCCGTAAGAACTATAGGAAAACATGCCATACATTGCCTGCTGACTCCCGGCCCTGCTGCTTCAGGTTAAGAAGATGGATTCCAAAGACTGATCCCCATCTACACAAACTGATTCTCAGAAGCTGCTCAGTAGATTCTGTGCACAAGTGTGTGATCGCCTGACGGCTCGTTGGGGAACTTGGAGGACGATGATTTCACACTAGACTAGAACCCGGGCTCCACAGTGTCTGGATTCTTCTGTCATCCTGTCCACAGGGACCAGTCAGTCGGAATTGTATTCAGGAATGTGTCGTTTGGGCTCCATGTTCAGTGTCACAAAGAATGCAAACTGGTGATGAATGCCAGGTGAGGCACATCATCTTTGAGAGAGGAGGCCTGGGATGGACACAAATGAAGCCTCAGTGATCGAAGCCACCAGCTCTGTGAGTTGTCATCCTTCCTGTGAATGCCATTTTAGGTCCAAGGCTTTAGTGTTTAAGTTGACACTTCCAGAGGCTTCTCCACAGGCTGCTCCCTCTGGGTGACCTGTTTTGGGGTCATGATAGTTTTAAATAAGCAGTTCATGTTACAGTGATTGTGGAAATGATCTGGCTGATACGAAAAATCCCCAAATCTCTACGTGTCAATGTTCTCGAGAGAAAGAGAACAGACAGAACAAGGAGTCATTAGATTGGCTTCAGCATGTGGTCACACAATGGCTGTCTCACCCTGGAGAGATGCGGATCTGATCATTGTTTGGTCCATAAGGCTGAATGTCCCAACAGTCCCAAGCTGGTGCTGAAGGCTCAGTGGACCCCTGGAGAGCTCATGGTCTTGAGTCTTATGTTGGAAGTAGGTTCCATTGTCAGACACAGGATGAATGAGCCTGCCAGCCAGAGTGAATGCAAAACAAGCTCTCTTCTTCCATGCCCTTTGATGTGGGCTGCCAGCAGAAGGTGCCGTCCACAGTTAAAGTGGGTCTTCCTGCTTCCAAAAAAATGACCAAGAAAATCTCTCACAGGAGTGGCCAGCAGCTGTGTTTTAGTTGATTCCTGGATAGAGTCAAGTTGATGACCAAGCTCAACCATCATAATGTGGCAGGAAGAAAACTATGGACACCCCCCACCCCTGTTGGCACCCCTAACAGACTTCCACCATTTCTGGCCCCCTTCTGTGCATCATGGCCGTCATCAGGTGACTACACCCGTCCCATCACCTTCTGTTGCCCCCATAGAGAGCAGGACACTTGTGGGTGTCAGCACAACCTGGTGCTGACATACAAAACCCAAAGAAATAGGCCCCGCATGTTCTGTCTCACTTTCTGGACTATCAGGATGGCCTTCCTCACCTGTAGAATAAAATAGACAAGAATCAGCAGGCTTCGTCCCTTCGTGAATTCTCACTGTCCTTAGTTTCCTAGTGTCTACAGCCAGACCCAGAAACCAGGCTGAGCAAGTTTTCCTAAATGATGATGATGATAATAAATAGAGCTGCTGGGGCATGACAGAGCTTTGCACGAACAGAGCGTATTTTACCTTTAAAACTCCGTAAATACCAACTAATTAATCCCCTTAGCAACCAAGTACCTCTTTGCTTGTAGACAAGGAACATCAGTGGCCTGAAGGCTGAATCTCCCCAGGGAACAATTTCACCTGGGTTCTGTTTTTTCCCTTTTGAGATGCTTTGCTGTCTAACTCTCAAGCCTAAAATCACTATTGGAGAATGAGGGAGCAGCCGCTCTATTCTTGCATTAGCCTCCCCTTATTAGGGGCAGGAAATGTCCCAGCCTTGACTCAGATCTGGCTCTCTGAAAATCAGCCGTGCCCTGGATGTGACCATCTCGGATGACTCAAATAGAAAATTCCAGAAACAAACACGTTTGATTCTGTTGGTGAGTTCATGATGACGCCAACAATGATGCCAACATTTTGCTCTTCCGCTCTTGCCCATGTTCTTCCTTCCAACCTACTGTTCTTAGATCCACGACCTGTAAAGATGCAGGTAAAATATTATCCCTCCCTGAACCACCCTCTGTCTCTCTGAAGACGAACCTATGTCTAGCATCCCTGTATCTACCCAACCGACAGAACAAGCAAATGAACCTTGGAGAACCAGGAAGACGGTGACTGCATACAACACAGGCGTACCAGAGAAAGCCACTTGGTCCCCAGGCAATGGATTTTATAATGCGATTAACCACGCCCTGCATAGTCTGAGGTTCAGTTTGGTACCCACCACGTGCTTGCTTTGTCAACTCATGGAGAAGCTACTGATGGGAAGGGGATAAGAATATATTTTCTACTCTTGCATATGTAGCTACCAGAATCAAACCATTACTCTATGTTTTAACAGCTTATTAGAAATTCTTTCCTAGAACCTATAAGATTGTGCAGAAATAAAATGAGTTAAAGTTTAGCTGGAGTGTTTTGGTTTTGTCTGCTTGATAAAATCCCTAGCCCTGCCAGAAACTGGCAACCATGTTTATGAATTACAGCAACTATCTGGATGCAGGTCACACTATAGACCCTGTCTGTAGGCTTAGATTTTTCAAGACCTACTTTAATAATCCACTGTCCAATGTAGGGTTGTAGGTCTCTCATCTGCTCTGCCACAGGGCTTGGCTAATTGGGGAGGTAAGGCTTGGGAAGTTGACAGTGCTTACCCCATGCTGTCCTGGGGCAGGTGTCCTGCCATAGGGAAGCCCTAGGACACTGCTCCAGGGGTGGGGAGGCACAGTCTGAGGCAAGGAACAGCCGGAGCTGGCAAATAGGCCAAGAAACAGAGTGGGGGCCCGAGGGCTGGATCTAGCCAGGGGCTGGGGGTGGGGAGGGGAAAGAGGGGAGCTCCTGCTGGTCCCATGAGGCAAGTCCTTCGCTTGACAGTGGCGGTGGGTTTGAGCTTGGCTTAGTCATGTCTGGGAGCACAGAGAGACCTTCTACAGGAGACTAGACAAAGGTTCTGTAGGTGAAGGCCTACAATAGCTCCCTATGGTGGCTCGCAATGAAAAGAGACAGTCCACAGTTTTAAGACATTTATTGTCATGGCAGAAAGTGGATGAGTAAAATCATATCCCCTTTCTCAGGGTCAGCCTGAGATTAAATACCTTTTGCAGAGAGGAATGTCTAAGAAGGAAACTTCATTGGCTAAGCCTCCAGGCCTCTGTGTGCCTCATCAGCATGGAGATCTGTCTTGAGCCTATGTGACTATAGGTCGTGTCCTCTACATGTAAATAGGCTTGGGACATATGTGACTGATAGCCACAAATCTATGAGGGGCTGCAGCTAGTGACAGGGGCTTGTTAACCGGGAACAGGCAAAGTGTCTACCATCCCTTCAGGGTCTCCAGGGCTTCTAGTCTTAGCTCAGCTGGGAACCAGGCTGTTTTTCATGGTCTCACAGTCCAAAGGTAGGGGAGAAAACATGGTAAATAGGATAAGGGGATGTGGACCCGTTTAGAAGTAGTTCTTTGGGGGTGATGCCAATCTCCATTGTCAGGATACCAGCAGTCCAGTTCAGTAGTGTCAGGATACCAAACATGAATCAGCAGCTGCAGCAGAAACAGCCAGGCATCTGCCTAACCAGCAGGAGTCAGTGGGAATGGTCAGAACCAGCCGGACAGCCAGGAGTTCTCTGCCTTGCCTCTCTCAGTGAAGACCAGTGAAGATGTGAGACCAGTGAAGCACTGCACGGCTAGCTATGCAAGCACACTGCCACTGTTTGTTGGGTCCTACATATACTCTCCCCAGACATCATGTGTCCTCTCATGGGTCTTGCTTCAGCAAAACATCATGAGTCTGCATCACATGACACAACTAGAAATTTCCGCTTCACCTGTCTGCTAAGAAAGGAATCCTTTAGTCTGCCAAAGTCTGTCTGACTTAATAGTTACTAGCAAACATGAGTCACCTGCAAAGCATCTACCTGGATAACATTTGTTCCTACAATTCCTGTTTCTGTGAACATGACAGCAATTCCTTTTGTTAGGCATAAGACTCCTGATCTATAAGGACTATAAGATATTGTGGGGTGTGGGGCGCTGCCTGCACATTCTCCATTAGAAGATGGCGCTGACATCCGGCTGGAGTTAGCAGTAAACAAGTCATGTGCGCACACGCTGGGTAACTTTCCACTCCTTGAGCTCTGCCTCTCCCGTGGCATCATAGGGCCTGATGAGTTTCAACCAATCAGGGGGCTCCACATCCAAGGCGAGGACTGATTCCTATATAAGGGGACGGGCTAGATAGTTCGGGGTCTTTGTCTTCACTTGTTGCAAGCTTATGCTCTGCCTCTCGAGAGCATTAAAGCTTTACCGCAGAAGAATCCTATTTCGTGTGCCGCGTCGTTCTTGCTGGCGAGATGGTTGTGTGGGACATGGGGTGGTGCTGGACTGGTTCAGAGCACTAGCTTAGGTTTCTAGCCTGCACATTAATAGGAAGTTTTCTCTGTATGTGATGTAGGCTTGAATTCGTGATGACTGGATTGTTTTCTGTAACACTTGAATTTATATGCACCACGTGCATGCATGTAATACCTATCAAGGCCAGAAGAGGGCTCTGATCCCCTGAAACTGAAGTTACAGATGGTTGTGAGCCACCATGTGGGTGCTGAGAACTGAACCTGGGTCCTTTGGAAGAGCAACCGGGGCTTTTAACATCTGGACTTCTTTCTCTACCAATCACCACCATTCACTCATTCACTTCTTTGCCTATAATGACCCCCACACCTCCTGCCCACCTTGGCTGCTTCTGTGATGCCTCCTGGTTACTGTCCTGGGTCTATTTCACAGGGTTTCTTTAGAGTATCTATTGTAGCTTGCACCATCTGGGACTAATAAGAAAGATAATCTCTAACAGTTCCTAGTCAGAACAGGCTCCTGTCACACAAGATGGAAAAAGTCTGATTCTCAGAGAGGTTTCTCAGATCCAGGTTATTGAGCATTTTCTGGGAACTGGGAAGTAATGTTTTAGGCAAAGCAAAAAAGGTGAGGGATAGTGCCTCTAGGAAAATCGTCTATCTTGGAGTTTTCATCGCCGTGAACAGACACTATGACCAAGGCAGCTCTTATAAAGGACAACACTTAATTGGGGCTGGTTTACAGTTTCAGAGGTTCAGTCCATTATCATTATGGTGGGAAGCATGGCAGTATCCAGGTAGGCATGGTGCTGGAGGAGTTGTTCCAAAGGTAAACAGGAGACTGGCATTCTCAGTCAGCTAGGAGGAAGCTCTCAAAGCCCACTCCCAGAGTGACACACTTCCTCCAACAAGGTCACACCTACTCCAACAAGGCCACACCTCTAAATGGTGCCACTCTTTGGGCCTATCCCATTCAAACCACCACAGCCTTTTAACTTCAGATACAGGCTGGTTAGTAAGGCCAAGTAGGTTTCCCCCACTCCGTGTCCAGACAGCCTCATGTCTGAAGAAGTCTACCAGGAAGCCATGATCTTCTGTGGCCTCCATGCCCTCCTGGTAGAGAGCCCTGCAGGATACATTAGTTCTGTAACTCTCTGTCCTGCTTTTTTGGCTACTGCAGGAAGGGCAAATGTCTCAAATGTGACTTAGAGGCCTCTTCCTCAATAGTCCTTCAGATCTGGGGGCAGGTGGCCCATTCTGGTTTCCCAGAGGATGTTGGTGCTCAATGAACTATTTGTGGAAGATCTTAGTGATTTTCATTCCATCTTATGGATCTATCACGTACCTTCTCTCCCTGGCCTTGTGCCCCAAAGGCTGGATCTATAGAACTAGGTCCCACAGCTCTTGGGCTGTTGGAGGGATTGGGTTCATGGAAACACTAGAAGGCTGCAGGAAGGTGGGAGAGGAGATGCTAGGGCATTCATTCCCCTCCAGCTGTTCACGCTGCAGGTGCTGATTGAGATGGGCTTCAACCTCCCACCTAGCAGTGGTCAACTGAAGCAACCCCTCGCCCCCCATTTCTCACTAGTTCTGTGGAAGTAGTGTTTCTATTAGAGCATGTCTTGAGAGTGCCACCATCTTACCTGCTCCTAGAGAAGGGTTTGATCACCCAAGGTCCACTCTGGAACTGTGCCAATATTTTCTTGCTAACATCGACATTTTAGGCTGGAGAGCATGCAAGGCTGGCTAATCTGGCCTGGAACACTAGGGGCTTTTTTGAGCTGCTGGGACTACAGGTTGATTCTATGGAGCCAGATAGAGTGGGTGGGCTTTTACAAATGGTCTGTGCCTCATGTCACATCCTGGCATCTCAATGCGGTGACTGGTTTAGAACTGGTGCTTCAGCCTGGCGTGGTAACACTGGCCTCCTCAGGAAGTTGAGACAAGAGGGTTCCAAGTTCAAAGCCGGCATGGGCTAAATAGCATGCATAAACAGCCACCCTAGGCAACTGGAAAGGGCCATGGCTGTGGCTAAGAGGTCAAGCACTTGTCTAATCTGTGATGAGCCTCCAGATACGAGATATCTGTAGATATTCTCTAATGTATAGTGAGGTGCTTACAGACCTTTATCATTACAGAAAAGGCCCAACTCTGCACTGCCCTCTTATCTCTTGCTGGCCTCCCTGTGGTCTATGAAACCCAATGGATAAGGGCAGTGTGTACCTGGCCTTGTTCCTCTGGCCACCTTCCATGCCGAGCTGATGTGTGCAGACAGCTTCTTTGTCCAGCAGAGACTCACCCCAGCACCTCCTTCCTGGTGTAAGAGCCAACATGCCATTGCTTGGCCTGAAGTAGGTAAAGCTGAAACCTTAGGGAGACATGACATCACAACATTTCTCCCGCTGCAGGTCTGGCTTGTTCCACAAAGCTTTTGTACCAAGCCAGGTGCCCTAGCATCACAGGGGTGCCATCTTCCAGATTCCGTTGGGAAGCTAGAGTCTGCTCGGTATGGGGAGGTGGGGACTGGACTAGTACTCAAGTTTCCCACGGCCTTCTGGGTCCACTTCTTTTTTTCCATTTGTCCAGACCCTGTGACTGGAAGTCTATTTTAATAACATTCTATTTCTTCAAAGACCTTATTTTCAACAGTGCCAACCTCTATCCTTGTCACACATAAGGGACAGTGCTGTCAAGCCCAAGTACCTCCAAACCCTTCATGAAAACTGAAGCTAAGGCCAAGCTCTTTCTGAACCCAGCCATGGCTTAGACCCAGATGGAGCTTTGGGTAGGAAAGGACAACGGGTGTTCTGTGTCATACACATAACATTTCTACTTACTGATC
This sequence comes from Micromys minutus, assembly GCF_963924665.1. Classification (NCBI taxonomy): domain Eukaryota; kingdom Metazoa; phylum Chordata; class Mammalia; order Rodentia; family Muridae; genus Micromys; species Micromys minutus. The sequence continues at coordinate 7,361,817 of NC_137964.1, read as the reverse complement.
TATGGGACATGCTGACACTATGGTTGAGCCTGCTCTAATTCTTGGTGGACCACCCCCTGGGCTGCTTGGGTCATAGCTATGGGTCACAGTTAGAAATGTAAAGCCAGGCTGCTAGCACAGGAACCAGCGACTTGCCTTTTTTTGAGCCTCAGTTTTATCATCTGCAAAACGGGCTAAGGACTTAGACCTCATGGAGTTCTGTGTCCTTAGAAGGATGCAAGGACTCGTTGTATCAAAAGAGTTCAGAGTATCACGTAGTCCATATGAGCGTTTCTCAGAATGGGGTCAAGGTTGAAAATGTTCCAGATGGAGAGCGCATTGTATCCACCTGGCCTCTGGAGCGTCCTAGCTCAGCAGTAAAGCTCACGCTGAGACGGCTGGGCTCATCCCTGTGAGAGAGGACCAGATGGGCAGTGCAGTCTGAGTTTAGGACAGAGTGTGATTCTGAACTCCCATTTCTACCTGCGACGAACCCAACTCTCACGCCACTGTGAAGCTGAAAAGTTTTAAGTCTGCAAAATAAAAAGCACTACCAGAGTCGTTACCACAACCACGACTGAGGTGTCACATCCAGCTTCTTTTTAGGAACGCCCGCCAAGCTTCCGTTCTGCAGATCTACCAGGAAAAGGGACCTCGGGAAGGTTCTGCAGAGCCCCGTCACCAGCCCACCAGCCCCAGGTGTAGGGAGGTTTCTCGCCCACACCCTCTCCATTCAAACACATTCTATTTACCAACTGGCGCAGTACGTTGCAGCCTTGTTGCCATGGACGACTGCCTGTCGCCGTCAGGGAAAGCTCCACCATGTTCTCTCCCACACACAGAATGGAAGGAGAATGTGTTATAGCAGAGACTGGGCATAAAACCTCACTGGCCTCAGGACATCCTGAAGAGCAAACTTGAACAGTACTCTACACCCCAAGGGGGGAGCGTATTCAGCCCAGAGTAGCAAATGGTCCATGCTAGCCAGTCGGCTACGTCTCCCATCCCTTCTTTCCCAGCGTGGGAATGTACCAGCAGGTTGAGGTTGAGGTTGAGGTTGTGGAGAATCAGAAGGAGGCTCACAGCACCCAGAGTCGCCTGTCTTAGCTAGGCTTCTACTGCGTTGATAAAGCACCGTGACCATAACCAGCTCGGGGAGGAAATGGGTTTTCTCCGTTTTCACTGTCCATTGCTGAGGGAAGCCAGGGCAGGTAGGTAGCTGGAGGCAGCAGCTGGTACGCGTGCCACAGGGCAACACTGCTTACCGGCTGACTCCCCATGGCTTCTTCTGCCTGCTTTCTTATCGAACCCAGGACCACCAGCTCACAGATGACACCACCCACAGTGATCTGGGTCCTCCCACGGCAATCACCAGTCAAGAAAATGGCCCCACAGGCCAGTATGGTCGGGACTTTTTTTTCCCAAGTGGGTCAATGTTAACTCATCTTCAGTATGGATACCTCACATAAGAGACATGGGTCTGGCTGAGATTGCATAGTAAGGACCCAGGCACTGGCTGTCTGAAAGGCAGTGTGCTGTTAGTTTTTCTCGACTTGACACAAGCTAGAGCATTTTGAGAAGAAAATGACCCCTTTTCATACCCCACGGTAGCTACCTACCAGGTTAAGTCTCCTTTAAAGGCTGATTCCAGACACCATACAGCTGGATGGAGGGAAGATGGCGTTCCTTGGGTAGAATCTGGCAAGCAGGTACATCAAACCAAGGTCAAGGCCTGGACACCAGGCAGATGGGAGCTATCCTGAGTCAGGCTGCACGGATGCCAATTGCAAACAAGATTGTGTACTCAGGATTTGGGCCAGTGTCCACCCCAGATGGTGAGTGAATCCAGCTTGGGTTGGGAGACAGGACAGAGTGTCCTGCCTCAGAGGGACCAGGGGACCAGCAAAGGCCAATAACTAGGGACAGGAAACAGAAGAGGCCATGATGTTAATAAATATGGAGAACATCTTTGTCTGTCTGTCTCTGTCTCTATGTCTGTCTCTATCTCTCTCATACACACACACACACACACACACACACACACACACACACACACTTTTCTCTTTTTCAAGGAAGGGATGGTTTCTCTGTGTAGCTTTGGCTGTCTTTCAACTTGTACTGTAGATGATGCTGGCCTCGAACTCAGAGATTCACTTGACTCTGCCTTCCAAGTGCTGGGATTAAAGGTGTGTGCTCCACCACCACCCAGCACATGATGACTTTCCTTCACTTTAACAAGCTCAGATATGGAGTGAAAGAACCTTTTTCTCTTGACCAGGCTTTCCATGCATCTCCTTAACCGTGCAAAGAAATCAGGGACGGCAGGTATGATACAAACGGCACCAGTTTGGGGCCACACTTGCAGTTTAAGTCTGCCTGAAAAGTCACTTAGGGGCAGAAGAAACCAAACAATGGCTTGGCTGCTAGGGTAGGCTGTGGGAAGGTCCATGTGACAAAGATATCGCTTGCCTATGTTTAGTTCTTGTGGCCTTCCCTGGTGCCCTGAGCTCAGGAGTCAGTATGGAGATTTGTAGCTATCTGGGCTTTGGCTACTTTGTAAGTTCTTCTTTCTTCCACTCTTCTCCACCCTATTTATTCCCTTTCAACCCCCTAACACTAGATAGGAGGGGAAAAAAAGATAGTAAGGAAAGGGGGTGGCATTCTCTCGACTACTTCTTACTGATTAGGGGAGTTGAGTTCCTTGGGACAAATTTCATCTTCACTGTCTGGATATGTAATTTCTTCTTTTTTGCACAGGACTACTTAAACAAACCGCATCTTACAACAACCAACAGTAACCAACCACTAACCAACAACCCTCATGGCTCCTCCCAGACCTCGCATTTATATATCCTTTGAAAAATCCCCAGAATTCCAAAGTCACATGAGCACAGACGCTACCTGCTTCCAGCAAAATGCACCCCTGCTAGAGCACGAGGCAAATCATAGTCAGCTGCTGTGGACAATCTAAAGCAGACCCATGTCCCACACCTGGGACTAAAACAAAACATATTATTATAATATTTCTATGTTTTGTAAAGAAACCAAAAGTCCAAAAGTGTCATTATGGAGAATTTCCCAGCTGTTGTGACGAGTCCTTTTGTGTCAAGGGCACCGTGGGCTGATGTGTAGAGGGATGGGTGACCACTAGAGAGCTATATGGAGTGTGTGTGGAGGGGGCACAGCCAGCCATGGGGAATGCACTCTGCATGTTCTGGGGTACCAGATTTGAGAAAGGAAACAAGGGTAGAAAGACATCAGTAGCTTCAGATTGGAAAGGACTAAAAGTCCCCTCCCCACAATACCCAACAATTAGCACCAGAAGGAGAGTTCTAAACCAAACCACAGTTAATCCGGGTGCTGATGAAGCCGAGATCAAACATAAACGGGGCTAAACATGTCACCCTGGCTGTGAACAAGGAGCAGGTCCAGAAGCATTGTTAGATACGTCAACTCTGTGGGTGCCTGTTGCCATTGCTTCAAATGTTACCTAAACGTCACCGTATGTGTATTGCATGTTTGCAGTTAACACAATTAAAACAAACAAAGAAACAACAACACCCACCTAGGCCTTATTTTGTTGGAAAATATCAAATTTCAAAATTAGATATGTAAGCCTGGGTATGGCAGTGCACACCTGTGACTTTGGCACCTGGAGCTGGACTAGAAGAATCAAGGGTTCAGTGGAGGCCAGCCTTGGCAACATAATGAGGCACTGTCTTAAAGAGCAACCTCACATTTGTAGAGACAGTTGTCATTTGGGGTTCATAGGCTCAAGCTTTGCCCCTTGGCAGAGACTCGGCTCAGAACCCAGCATTGTTAAAACTTTGCTGTCTCTTCCAAAAACACCTTCCTTAAAAACAAAAATGCCAGTTTACAACTGACTCCTCTTAAAGTGGGGTTATCTAGCAACCTACTTATCCTGTAGTTGACACATATGTTTCTTTTAAAGATCCCTCTAATTCTATGTGTACGAGTGTTTGCTTGAATGTATATATGTGCACTGTGAGTGTGCAGTACCAGTAGGGGCCAGAAGAGGGTGTCATAGTCCTTGTAACTGGAGTTGCAGATGGTTATGAGCTGCCATGTGGATGATAGGAACCAAGTTTGAGTCCCCTGCAAGAGCAGCCATGTGCCCTTAACCTCTGAGCCGTCTCTCTTTAGCCTCAATAGATTTGTTTAGTATCTTTCTATCCTATGAGACCATCTTCAAAAAACTGTTAGCAGGCACCTGCTGGAAGTCTCATTACCTTGATTCGGGATTTCCTTGTCAGCAACATCTGAAAATGTTGTTCTTGTTGCTGGTGGTGGTGGTGGTGGTGTGTGTATGTGTGTGTGTCAAGATTTGTTTTCCTCACAGCTCTGTGTGTTCAATGCCTTTCTCTTTTCTGTTTCAAAAATGACTTGCAGGTTGCAGATTCGGGAGCCAGGAAGCCTGTCCACAGGCACCCCAAGTCACTGACAGGCAAACCTACAGAAGGAACCCCAAGCAGGACTGATGACCGTTGCCTGCGTGGGAGAGAGGGAGAGATTGTTTTGGCTTTTCTTTGGGCCCTGGGCTTCTGGTATTCATTAAACACATTTCTCCTCTCAAAGGGGACTAGAGGAAGTTTACTCTTGAGCTAAATATCGATGACAGAGGCCTAGGAGCAGACATTAGGATTGCCCCAAATAAAATGTTACAACACGGAAACAATTTCATGGGGTTGTCATAATTCCAGAATAAAAGAAAGTCATAAATCAAGGCATTCCCCAGGTCTATTCATGGGAATATCAGGTAGGCGGGTTAGAACAAAGAAGGGGAATCTGCTATGGGTGTCTGCTGTGCTCTGATGACATTCTGAGCTTTGGATTTTTGGAAGCAGGGTCTTATCTTTTTTGTTTTGTTTTGTTGAACAACTTTATTTTAAAAAAACAAAGATAAATGAACAAATTTTAAGCATTTTTGCATAAAAGTATACGAATACATTTTTGTCAGTGCTTGGCTTTTTTCTTTTTCCAGAGGTTTGATAGTGTGCATTAAGGTTTTACTAGTTACAATGAGCAAAAAAGTACATGTAAAATAGGATGTAACTGGAATTAGTCAAAGTTTTCTTGGTGTGTAAGGATTGAGCATAATGTTTTTTTTTTTTTTTCTTGAACTTCACGAAGTCTGTGAGTTGTTTCTGGGGTGTTCAGAGCTTTCTGGGGTTAGTATCCCATTATTAGTGACTGAATATTATGTCTGTTCTTTTGTGACTGGGTTATCTCACTCAGGATGATATTCTCTAGATGCAGCCATTTTCTTAAGAATTTCGTTAAGTCATTGTTTCTGATAGCTGAGTAGTATTCCATTGTGTAAATGTACCACAATTTTTGTATCCATTCATCTACTGAAGGACATCTGGGTTCTTTCCAGCTTCTGGCTATTATAAATAGAGCTGCTATGAACATTGTGGTGCATGTGTCTTTGTTGTATATTGGAGTGTCTCTGGGGTATATGCCCAGCAGTGGAATAGCTGGATCTTCAGGTAGTACTATGTCCAATTTTCTGAGGAATCGCCAGACTGATTTCCAGAGTGGTTGTATCAGTTTACAACCCCACCAACAGTGGAGATGTGTTTCTCTTTCTCCACAACCTCGCCAGCATCTGCTGTCATCTGAGTTTTGGATCTTGGCCAATCTGACTGGTGTCAGGGTTGTTTTGATTTGCATTTCCCTGATGGCTAAGGATGTTGAGCACTTCCTTAGATGTTTCTCAGCCATTCGATATTCCTCAATTGAGAACTTTTTGTTTAGCTCTGTACTCCATTTTTTAATAGGGTTGTTTGATTCTCTGGTGTCTAGCTTTTTGAGTTCTTTGTATACCTTGGATATTAGTCCTCTATCTGATGTGGGGTTGGTAAAGAGCTTTTCCACTTTGTTGACTGCCGTTTTGTTTTCTTGACAGTGTCCTTAGCCTTACAGAAACTTTGCAATCTCATTAAGTCCCATTTGTCAATCTTTGACCTTAGAGCTGGAGCCATTGGTGTTCTGTTCAGGAAATTTTCTCCTGTGCCTATGTGTTCTAAGGTTCTCCCTACTTTCTCATCTAATAGTTTCAGTGTATCTGGTTTAATGTGGAGATCTTTGATCCACTTACACTTGAGCTTTGTACAAGAAGATAAGAAAGGGTATATTTTCATTCTTCTGCATACTGAGTGCCAGTTGGAACTACATCATTTGTTGAATAGGCTGTCCTTTTTCCATTGAATGTTTACAGCTCTTTCATCAAAACTCAGGTGACCATATACATGAGGGCTCAATTCTGGATCTTCTATTTTATTCCATTGATCCACGTGCCTATTTCTGTACCAGTACCATGCAGGTTTTAGCACAATTGCCTTGTACTATAGCTTGAGGTCAGGGATAGTGATTCCCACAGATGTTTTCTTGTTGTTGAGGATGGATTTCGCTATTCTATGTCTTTTGTTATTCCAGATGAAATTGCACATTGCTCTTTCCAACTCAATGAAGAATTGGGTTGGAATTTTGATGGGGATTGCATTGAATCTGTAGATTGCTTTTGGTAAGATGGTCATTTTTACAATGTTGATCCTTCCAATCCATGAGTATGGGAGATCTTTCCATTTTCTGAAATCTTCCTCAATTTCCTTTTTTAGAGATTTTGAAGTTTTTGGCATACAGGTCCTTCACTTGCTTAGTTAGAGTCACACCAAGGTATTCAGGGTCTTGTCTTAATTTACTTTCCATTGACATAAGACACCATCACCAAAAACAAACTTGTGAGAGGTTATTTCAGCTCACTGTCCATTGTCCAGCACTGAGGGCAGGAACTCGAGGCAGGAGCCTGGAGGCAGAAACTGAGACAGAGGCCAGGGGGAGCCCGATTCGGGGCTGCAGTAGGCTTGACCCTTCCGCATCAACGACTAAGACAATGTCCCCAGACTTGCCAACATGTGGCTAGCCTGACAGAGGCATTTTGTTTTTAAATTGAGGTTCCCTCTTCCCAGACGACCCTAAACTGTGTGAGCTTGACAAAGACCTAAATAAATGCAATCTAAAACCTCCCACACCAGAGTCATATGGTGCTAGGTCCGACAGGGACGACAGCTACGGAAAGACAAGGACCACACAGGGTGATTTGAACTCTGAGTCTGTAACACTTCTACTCCGCACAGCTGGGAGGTTCTAATCAGCCAATTTCCTGGTCTTTAATGTGAGTGTGGTTTTGTTTTTTCCTTGCAACTTCGCTTCCTGCTCTGACTTTTTATTGAACATAATACAAGTACTTATCAGATCGAAGCGTAAGGTCCCAGTCAGGTGCAATTCAAGATCCAGATGTGGTCGGTAGGGCTTCAGGATTGAGGGGGTGGGGAGACCTGGGATTCTTGGAAACCAATGAGATTAAAAGGGGCCTGAGAGATGCCATGCATGCTGGCCGGGAGTCTCTCCTAATGACACTATGGCTTTAAACGTCACCAAAATTCAAAGGTTCAGAGAAGTCACCCCAGTACTTACTCTCTGTCCCTGGAGTTAGAGATGAATCATCTGTCCTTCCATTTTGAAAATAACTTTGTGAGTAATGGTGTTAATATTTTCCATTTTAAGAGAAACCCAGAAAGTGAAAGGAGATTGTTTTCCTTCGGCAGCATAGATGCCAATGTAATAAAGCCCTTCGCACACGTGTGTGCACATAGCAGGCGAAGCATGTCATAGCGAGTTCACCCTGGTTACATTGGAAGGACACCAGACTTTCTGACCAGGATTCTCTAAGTATCTAAGAGAAAGACAGAGGTTTTGTCTTCTCTAAAGGACTTAATGTCACGGTAATAACTGGCTGCCGGGGCACTGGAAACCTTCGGGATGGGTGGCTTTCAGGAGCCCGCATCTGCTGGCTGCCCCTCTGTGAGGATGCAGGAGGTGGGCGTGGGGAAACCAGCTCTCTGTGGCTGCCGAGCTGCACCCTGCCTTCCCTCCCCAGCTGCCAGTTTGAAGGGCATGTGGGTTGTGTGATCTCTTTGTTCTTCTGAAAGAAAAGAGAAATGTGCTTGGTGTAAAAATAGGGCTTAAAAGGCTTTAAAAACCAATCATGCCACATCAGTCCTGGTGACAGAGGAGAGTGCTTCTTGCAGGGGCACCTGCAGGAACCCCTCCCCCCCAGGTATCTCTGCCCCATTACCCTCTGCACCACAGTCTGGGTGCTCCCAGAATTCCATCTTCTGAGGTCACTTGCTTTTAGGGTTTAAAGAGAGTTCATTCACTCACTGGGGGCAGGAGACAAGGCTGGGTTTGAGGCTGCAGTCTGAGGAGGTACTGCAGCCCCTCAGTCCCCTCTCTGGTCCTCTTGTTTTTACTTAAGAACTACAGGCTAGCCCATGATAGTTGCCAGATCTTCCTCCATAAGCTTTTATATATTTTTTGGACCACAGTCTCTCTTATCCAGATGTGGTAACCCCTTAAAGACTCTGAGGGCCATTCAAGAAGACATCCAGGGTATCTTGCTAAAGGACAGAGTATCAAGAGCAACATGTCGGGGCTGGAGAGATGGTTCTTCCAAAGGTCCTGGCTCACAGCCATCTGTAATAAGATCTGATGCCCTCTTCTGGTGTGTCTGAATACAGCTACAGCGTACTTATTATATATATATACATATATATATATATTAATATATATATTAAGAGCAACATGTCTTTCACTCACTAGACCCCAGATCACCTTTTTTTTTGTTTTAAGGCTTTATTTACCCTTTAAGGGCAAGAACTGAGTCTTAGGTCAGATAAAGATGCACTCCATCAAATACAATTAATTCCCTGACACTCTGTAGGGATCTCTGCGCATGATCTGCCAGCGTGAATTCTTCTTTGCCATGACAGCCTGTCTGTCAGGGGCTGGGGCTTGTAGCTCAGTCAGTTGTTCGTCACTGCTGGCCTTGAGCAATAAGAAAATCATCTGCCCTGCCCCAAAGGGAATCTTGAGAGTCTTTCCACATGCTCGGCTGGTACCCAGGGCCCCACACCATTATGCCAATCCCACCCAGCGCCCTCCTCGCCATCCCTGTGTAACACCGGGGCCCCACTCGGGGTTTTGGCATCAGACCTTCATCCCAGCCTCCAATCTCAGCTCTGCCAGTGAGTCTGGGCAAGCAATTAGTGAGTCACTTTCCTCTGGAAAGTGGAGTTAATGACACTTCCTTTATTTGTACAGAGAAGGCTTTTAAGCATATGTGAGACATTCGGTGACTTGGAACAAGAGCTCTTCCCTTCTGTGTTCTCCACTGTGGTTCGTCAGAGAAATCACCATAACCAGCCCACAGTGCTGGGGGAGTGGTCTGCCAGCTCTGCCGCCGATGCAGCCCTCCGAGTCGTGCTACTGAGGACCCTGACGCTCGATGCAAGCCTCAAGCTTGTGCTGACTGCAAATAAAGCCCCCATTACCCCATCGGTGGACCCCATCCTGGAACTCCTGGGTTGAAAAGAAGACTAGAAACCACCCCACCCCCTTCATCAGCTCGTCTACCTTTAGAAAACATTACTGGGGTCCAGAGAGATGCTCAGCAGTTAAGAATAGGTACAGCTCTCACAGAAGATCTAAGTTCGGTTCCCAGTACCTGTATTAGATAGTTCCCAACCAATCACCTGTGACCCCGGCTTCAAGGTATCCCACACTCTCTTCTGGCCTCTGTGGTCATATGTGTGAGCTTGCACACACACTTGTAAAAACGTTTCCTTCACAAGAAATAAAAGCTGTTCATATACTTCAACCTTTCCCGGAAATCGCTGAGCTCAGCTGAGCCTCACGGTTCTTAGGAAGTGGCTAAACCAGCTTCACGCAGGGACCCCGGATAGCCGGCTTCCATCTACAACTCTCTGTGCTCTTGACCGAGTAGCTCTGCCTTTGAGGATCCAGCTTCCTTATACAGAGATCCTAAATCTGTTTTTCTTGCCCACACATAGCATTAGCTATCATCGTGCGTTTTCCAAAGACGCCACGAGAAAGCCAGGGGCTCCGGGTTCCTGCGCAGTTCCTGCTGCTGCCCTGCCGCTACCAGTGCGTCATCATGGTCCGCAAATGCTCCCGAGGGTCTTGTCGGAAGAAGCGTGTATCCTGGGAATAATAAAATGTGACCACAGAGGAACGAGTGGGACGTGTTGCATTTCCTTCATTTCTGATATTTGGTCATTTATATTGAGATTCATCCGGTGCCTTGCAATAGAATTGCAGAGGAGGTAGCAAGGAAGAACAGGAGCCCACAGGCTAATAAGGCCCGTGCAATCCAGAAGAAGCAGATGGAAAGCCTCCATGTTCAGGGGGTGACAGGGAAAGACGACACATTTACAAGAATGCCATTTTCTCTTTCACCTTGGCCTTCTTGCTGTCTGGGTTTATGTCTGGTCTCTGAAGCATCCCGCCTGTCTAGGACAGGAGCATGCCATATCTGATGTCTCAGTCAACAACTGATGGTCCATGTGATCTCCATCCTTCAAGGTTTAAAGGATTCTGGGAAATTCCTGGTGCAATGCCAGAGACGTCAAAAGGTCACAAGGCGGTGTGTGTTAATTAATGCTGGCATCAACACACCGACTACGCTGCCAGATGTATAGAAGCTAGCACATATAATTATGCCCAGTACACAATATTGGCAACGCTGGTAAATAGCTAGGCTGCTAGTTTGTGTGTCTTCTATGCTTCTATGCTCTCCTACCATCCCTTTAGGGTCTGTGTCTACTTATTAAAAGAAGTTCGCTATAAATGACTGACCAGCATTAAACACTACCCCCAGGATCTACAGCGTCTGGTGTTTACAGTCTCTTGACCACATGGGATAATTCCCCGGGACTATCGGGCTTGCCCAGCAATGAGCTCTCTTCTCAGGTTAAGTAGCACAGGACTGAGACTGACTGGTGCTTTATCCCTCCTTATCCCAGTCTCTGGAGCCAGGTCAGCCTGACCTCACCCCTTGGATCTAGGCTATGGCTATATGACTCAGGCTGGATAAGCGCTGTGCCTGCCCAGCCACCTGGACTGATACAGAGATAAGTATGCCAGGTAAGATGCAGGCTACTTTAAAAAACTCAATTAAAAATCTGAATGCAGGCAAAAGAAAAAAAAAAAAAATCATTCCTTCCACATTCCAAACATTTCAGGAGACACTAAGAAGCTATTTGTCGTTTGTGTGAAATTCAAAAATATTTCTATTCAATATTATAAAAATATTTTTATAATACTCAGAAGTTTCAAAGTTAATGGGACACTGTTATGGTTTGGAGGCATCTGAACACTTGGTTCTGGACTGGTGGCATGCTGTTTTGGGTGACGGTGGAGACCTGAGAGGTGGGGGGACTTGGCTGGAGAAACTAAACCCCTGGGGAGAGGGTCTAGGTGGAGTATTGTCGCTGGGTATCTCCTCTCTCTGAGCTTCCTGTCCTTCCGAAATGTAAACTGTGCTCTGCCACAGACTTGACCCCTCTGAAGAAGTGGGTTAAAATAAATCCCCCCCTTGTTTCTATCCTACCTTTTGTCACAGAAACCCATGCAGACATCTTCAATTTCATTTTTGCAAAGTCTGGCAACTCTGTTCGCCAGCCTAACGGGAACCACATCTCCCCTAATCGGATGGTTTTGGAATCATTGGCTTAATGTCATCTCTGGGAAGCTATCCCGAGAAAGGAGTTAGTTAGCTCTTAGGCCCACTGCAGAGATGGGAAGGAATCTCTCTCTTCCAGAGACTCCAGATGCAGCTGATCTGATAGGCCTGAGGCCTGCCCAACAAAGTAAGTCACTTGCAACTGAGAATTACAATGGAAATGCTCCAGGACCCCAGTGACATTCCCTCTGTATAAATGCTCGTGAATGGAAAAAATTTCTTTCCCCCGAATCTTTGCCACCCCTTAAAGAGCACTCCTCCATTTCAGTCTTCCACAGTTTTAAAGATATTCTTTCAGCGAGTAGCCCATTGTGTTTCCAGGATCACGCATGGGTTAACTTTGTGTTCTAGAAGGTAATACTTCTTCTGCTCCAGAGACCTAACCCTGAACATTCTAGAAATGGCTTATTTAATGGATTGTGAGCAAAAGGGAGCAGCAATTGGTGGGAGCTGGCAAGGAGTGGCTGAAACCTTGTAACGTGGGCTTGTATTTCTAGCCAAGGCAATGCCATTAGCCACCCTCGGGACTGAAATTGTGACCATGAGGAGACTGTACCTGTCCTTGGTAAAGTACTGAGGTGTTAATGGGTTCTTACAGCATGTTTCCAACTTCATGACTTAACCACTCTGAAATTAAAGGATCAACACAGACCAAGATAACAGGGTTTTAGGAAGCAGTGTACAGTGATCTCATGATCTCCAACCGGAGGAAAAGAAAATAGAGGAAGAAAAATTTAGTCTCAGTGGGAGGACATTGGGGTGATGCAGCTTGTCTGCTAGAATTCAGAGACTCACGCTTAGAGATAGGACATGGCCTATAATTACCTTGTTCTTTACACACTGGGCTTTACTAACAGTTTAAGGTTAGGGGAGACATTTCACCAGCTTGCCAGGGACACAGAAGAAAAAGAAATGGGCTATATGTTAGAGGACAGAAATGGGATTTAAACCAAGTTAATTTTCTGAATCAATGGTTTAATGCTAACATGCGTATATATGCCACTAATGCATATTATATTTAAGCAAGAGGGAGAGAACATACTTCCAGCAGGTTAAAAAATGGCCAGGATCACAAATGGAGCAAAGGAAGATGTTTATGTGGAGAGGACATGGTCACTTTGGTTTATGACATGCTAAGAATCGCAAGTGGTGGCCGAAGAGCAAGCTCAATGGCAGACCATATCATTATCGAATTTGTTGACGGGTTCATAGCCCGTGCCCCAAGCTAGATCTGATCACCCGTCCTCGATAAGCCAACTAAAATAGAAAATGGAGATTCTCTTAATGTGGTGCATTGGGAAGGAGGGTGGAGAGATCCGGAGAACCTACCACCACCCTGCCCACAGTACCGCCCCTGGGGCCACCACCACTACCGCTACCACCACAACTACCACAGTGACACCGCCATTGTCACCAAGTGTGTATGAGTCCTGAAGTGAGAGTGAAGGTTCACTAGAGAGCTAAAGACATGCGCATCTAAGTGGAGCCAGCCAAGGTGTGGCCCCGCCCACCAACGGCCCTTCCTGGTCTGGGCTTCAGTCCCCTGCTGTACAGCGGGTCTGACAAGCTGTTAGAACCCCATAAAATCTCTTTCCTTTTCCTTCTCCCAGTGTGAGATTCCTGGGGAAATTCTTATTTTTGTGGACTCCATTGTTTCAATAGTCTGATAGATTGTGTCTTTTTAAGAACATCTGCATCTCTGCCAGGCTTGTTATAGCATCAGCTCCATAGTGCTTAGTTCACGGGACAGGTGAGCCTCCTGCTCCCTGCCTGGATGCACTCCTTTATCGTGAATATTATTGAAGATTGCCCCAAGGAAGGCACCGAACATGAGAGAAAAGTAAAGAAACAATGTGCTTGCTTGCTGTGGGTGTTACTCCTTTAGCAAATTGATTCAGCAAAACCTTAATCAGATAAGATCTTAAATAGTCTTGGAAATGAGGCAATCAATCAATCAATCAATCAATCAATCAATCAATTAACTTTCAAGGTGAAACAATCACTGAGCTAGTTAACTTTCCGTTACTATAATAAATTCCCGAGATGATCAATTTATAAAGAAGTAAGGTTTATGTTGGCTTCCAGTTGGAGGCCATGGCTTTTGGGCTTGTAGGTGGGATGCAGATAATAGTGGAAACACAAAGCAGTGAAAGGATCTGAACTCATGGTGGCCAAGAAGCAAAAGTAATACAGGAGGAGTGGCCTAGATCCAATATTCTCTTCAAGGGCCCGATGATGTCACTGCCTTACATTAGGTTCCTACCTCTTTCAGCTCCCCAGCTCCCCAACAGTGCCACAGTCTGAGGACTAAGTCTTTACCATGTGGATCTTTGGGGACATTCTAGAACTAAGCTCTAATTAAGGTGGAGTTCCTACCTCCAAATATCTCAGCATGGGGAACACAGAGTCCATAAGTGGGTGTTTATGGTTACGTGGAGGCTCCATGAAGAGCCAGGAGACCAGGGATGACTGGAAACAGCGTGAGAGCAAGAGGGAATCCCTGAGGGTGGGATCGAGTCTCCAGGGTGGCTTCTGTTTGGACTCTTTTGATCAATATTTTTACCCTTTGGCATATGTTCATATATATTCATATTTGCCAAATTGTTAATTTTAGTATTTACCTTTTCTTTATTATTCCATCTCCTCCTCCTCCTCCTCCTCCTCCTTCCAATGAAAGCCTTCTACAGTCACATGTTTTGTGCTTTTGACTCAGAGTTTCAGTAGGGTTGCTGGGAGTCAGAGAAATGGCTCAGTGGTTAGGAGCACTTGCTGTTCTTGCAGAGGACCTGAGTTTGGTTTCCAGCACCCACATGGTGGCTCACAACCATCTGCAACTCCAGTTTTAGGGAATTCAAATCTTCCTTCGTCTAACTTTTTTTGGGAACCAGGCACATATGTGGCACGCAGACGTACACGAAGGCAAAACACCCATGCATATAAAATAAATCTAAAAACGTTTTTTAAAAGTATCTCTTGATCACCTCAAGACACAGGACAACCAGACATTATAAAATCACCTGGTACAGTAGGGCAGGGTAGGCAGGCATTGGTGGGAGTATATTTACTTCCTTCTGTTCCAAACAGAAGGACTTGGATCTGAGGAAGGCTTTAGTTTAGGATATAAATTAGCAGGTATGTGGATGTATAGAGGAGTATATGTGTCAAATGAGCCCTCGGCAACATCCAGAATGCTAAAAACTCTATAGAGCAAAAGACGTGAATGGCTTTCTCTACAAATGTTAAAAAATGAAGAGGGCCAGAAAAAAGTCCATTTGCCAAATTGAATGTGCATCAGATTTGGGTTAGGCAAGGGAGGTTTTTCTATTAACTAGATACTTAATGGTACATTATTAATACATTGAAACTTAAGTGTGATCACTGTTTGTAGATGAGTTTTAGAAATGTTCTTACCTTAAGGAATCCATACAGACGTATTTGTGATTAAAAGGTGAAAACAACTTGGATTGTTTCAGAATAATACACTAGAGCCAAGAGTGGTTCAATTTTAGTGCTTGGGAGAGGCTGAGGCAAGCAGACTTTCATGAGTTTGAGGCCAGGTAGACCTGATAGTGAGACCCTGTCTCAAAACAACAAAGATAGATAGATAGATAGATAGATAGATAGATAGATAGATAGATAGATAGATAGATGGATGGATGGATGGGTGGGTGGGTGGGTGGGTGGGTGGGTGGGTGGGTGGATGGATGGATGGATGGATGGATGGATGGATGGATGGGTGGGTGGGTGGGTGGGTGGGAGGGTGGGTGGGTGGACGGACAGATGGATAGATAGATATGTTGATGCTGAAACTTAGTGATAGATTGCATCCTAGCACACCCTGTCCAAACTACTGCCACATAACTTTAAAAGATTAATAGTAAGCTGATAAATATGAAGCTAATCATTGGGCAGACATAGAGAGGAAATTGGATTGAGCATGCGCTGAGCCTGGGTTAACGGCATGTGAAATTCCCTTATACTGTGCTGGTTTTGTATGCTTGTGTTCTGTAGGAGAAAGAGCTAATAAACTAGATCCCTTTTCTGGATCCCATCCCATTTTGTCTTTCAAAGAGTTGATGTTCTTTGCTGCTTCTGAGCATCATAAACCAAATTTCCTCTCTTCTCTCCCATCACCTCCATGGTCCACGAAATGTGGTTTACCATTGGAAAAGGAGAGAGACAGAGAAAGGGGGGTAAAGATATTCATTTTAGTCCACCCTTACTTAGCTTTAAGAAACAAAGCAGAACCAAAAACCAAACAAATAACCACAACCCCAAGGCAGTAAGATAGCTCAGTGGATATAGATGCTTGCAGCTAAGCCTGCCGACCTGAGTTTGACCCTTGCAAGCTATCCTCTGACCTACGACAGAATGCTCAAGCGTGCACAGTAAAAATAACTTTGAGAAACCGTCCCTCCATGCACCCAGCTTTTCTCTCTTACCCTATAGCTCAGGCACCTCCCAACTTAGATGCAGGCTTTCGAATTCTCCATCTACTGCCTCTGGCTGCAGCTAGAACATGAGGTCCAGGACGCCTTTCATCTCCCCACCACCAAATTCCATGGTCACATTCTGCCTTCTAGCTCCATGCACTTAGCTCCGACTCACTATCTTGCTGCACATTCTGGCTGTGTTCATCTGTCCTCCTCATGTGGCACCCCTCCACCTCACTTTGTCCCTCCCAGCAGCCCCACATTCTGCTGCCCTGTAGTTCCTCCAACTGCTCCAGAGTGCAGGTGTCCTACCTGCTTGGCATCCCTAATTCCTCTGTGCCTAACTGAGGGCAACCCTCTTCTCTCTGTCTGGTTTTCAAGAGGACTGTCAGCATGTCACGATCTGCTGATGTCCCTCCACTCCAATAGTCTCTCGTCTACAGAGTGGATTGTGCAACTTGCTGGCGGCTAGACATCTGTTTATTTCCCAGTGGACTCTCATGGCCACAGGAGGTACACCCAATCTGTTTGGTTCACCACTACATCCCACCAAATAGAACACTTCCTGGCACACCGAGGCCTTTAAAAATGTTTTATTGTTGTTGTTGAATGAAAACACTAAATGATACATTAATTAACAATTAGGCAAATTATTACAATTAGAAGTTGTCAAAACTATCACGGTGGGGGGGGGGGGATAGACAAGGAGTGTTGATCTTGTCTGTGTCGTTCACCAGTCAGTAGAAGTCACATTTAAGCTGGGTTCTGTGGGGGAGCTGGAGGATTTCCAGAAGAGCTATAATGAGAAAAAGGCCTGTAGATCCTGCAAAAAGCCCCAGGGACATTTGAAACTCTTACAAATCAGCTCTGGTTCCAAATCAGAGATTTGCCCTTTCTACTGCAGGAAAGTGAGTCTGGACATGTTAGCTGACATGAGGCAGGAAGCCCAGATCAGTGCCATGTGGGCTATGGTGGTCCAGTTCACCAGCCTCCAATGAATTCCAGACAGCTATTGTCCTTGCTCCTGAACAGAGTGTCTGAGGAGTGCGTGAGTGAGAAGCCAGGATCAAGTGAGAGCCAAGCTAGAGCTAAGCAAGGGGGTGTGTCCCAAGGGATGGCTTCACTTTCTTCTCAATTCTTTGCCTTCCTGTGTGATCCAGGTACCAGGACGTTCTCAGAACCACAACCCTGTCTGGCCTCTCTTCTGAGTAGCATGCCTCCCTTGGCTCAGATGTCTAGGTTCAACCTTATGGATGGGTCAAGAATTCAACCACAGCTTCCTTGCAGGGAGCGTTTCAAAAGCAGGAGTGTGAGAATCATACAGCTAACCAGTGGGGGAATTGTCCATAATTCACATGGTCCCTGAAGGAACAAAGGAGAAAGTCATGGACTCATGGCTGCAAAGAAAAGAAATCAAAACAGTGTGTTAAATCAACAGCCTGTCCTTTGACCTAGTGACTCTGTCGCCAGAAGCCAGCACTCCAGAAGCAGGCAGAGCCTGGCAAAGCTCAGAATGGTAATGTTCCTACTTGAATGATATCTACCCCACAGAAAATCAGGAAAAATCTAAATATCCAAAATTAGGAAAGCATAAAATGAATTATAACATACCTCAATGATGACGCAAGCACTGGATTGTATTTACAAATACATTCCAATTGTTTGGAAAATAGAATGCTGAATAAAGTGGCTATATAGAGTAGGGATGCTAATATTTCAAGCTCTAAATTTATATCAACAAACGATAAATGGGAAGGAAGGCTTAGGAGGGAATCCTACGTTGGTATTTCTGGTTAGTATAAATGAACATTTTCATTTCAGTATTTTATTTGAATGAACATGTCGCGTACAACCACAAGCACAAAAATGTTTACTTCATGTCTTACATCTGCTGTATTGAAATACACAAACATAACTTAGCTTTGCCATTCCCAGGCCATTTTAAGTGCAAAAGTGGTCATTGTAGTCACACTGTTGGTTCAACCACTGCCATCCCCATCAACCTTGCCCTGAACACCTTCCTAAACAGAGACTCCATTCCCATCAAACTCCTCACAGCCCACCCTTAGCAAGCACCCTCTGTGTTTTATCTCTGCCTTTACCTATCAAGTGGTCTACAGGAGGCAGCAACGGGCACCTTGGCATACTCCTAAGGGCTCTTGGGTTGTAGGGCTCTCAGCATGGAGCAGTGAACCTGGATACTTGGTTTACAATGTAAGGATCTCTCTCTCAGGGCCTAGGACAGTGGTTCTCAACCTTCCTAATGCTGTGACCCTTTAATATAGTTCCTTATGTTGTGCTGACCCCCAACCATATGATTATTTTCTTTGCTACTTCATCACTGTAATTTTGCTATTGTTAGGAATCATAATGTAAATGCCTGTGTTTTCTGATAACTATAAGAGACTTCTGTGAAAGGGTCCATTGACCCATCAGAGGGTCATAGCCCACAGGTTGAGAACCACAGGCCTAGGTTCTCTGGAATGTTGAAACTGTATTGACTGCTCTCACAGTCTATTTCTAAAATGTCGTCCAAAGGACTGGAGAGATGGTCTAGATGTTAAGAGCACTTGTTGCTCTTGCAACCTGAGTTGATTTCCAGCATCCACATGGCAGCTCACAATTCTCTGTGAATCCAGTTCCAGGGCATCCAAAGCCCTTTTTCGGCTCTCTCTGTCACCAGGCATATATGTCATGCACTGACATGCATACAGGCAAAACACTCATAAACATATAATAATAAATTAAATAAATTTTAAAAATAAGACATCCAACTCCCAAGGTCCTGATCTGCACAGTCATAACAACTGTGGCCCTTCCTAACACAATGGGCATGCCATTCATAGAAAGTGGATAGTGTTTATTTCTTGTTACTGCGGCCGCTGTCTGCTGTCTAGGCTCAAGTTCAGCTTAACTTTTAAGCTGTTCTCCTGAAACCTTTTTGCTTCCACATTCTGATGTGTGAAGTTTTTACTACTCTGCTTTAAGCTTTAAGTGGAACATGCTACCAGCCCCTGCTGGTTCCCTTGGATCTGTGGATGAAACACACACACACACACACACACACACACACACACACACACACACACACTTATTTTTAATATGCTTTTTAACTCAATGGTTGGGTACTTCTAAGCCTCATGCTGCTAATATGCCCTAACCTTTATTCCCAGATCAACACCTCTAAATCTGCCCTCAACTTACCTTCTCAGCATCCTAAATCTACCCTCAGCTTAGTTGCATTTCTAATCTCCCACCTGCTACCCCAGGCCCAGTCCAGGAAGTGGCCAATGGCCATTTCACCCAAGATCTCACATGACTGGTGGCTCTCTCTCTCTCTCCTAAGCATGGCAAATCTTCTATTCCCCTTCTTGTCTCCTAGCATGCTTGAAGAAACCTGGAAGTCCTGCCTCTTCTGCACAGCCATTGGATGTTAGCGTCTTTATTGATCAAGAACCAACTGGGAAACAGGACCTTCAGTATTCACACACAGATTCCTGATCAAAGTATCAGAACCACCTCCTAAACATTCTCCCTTTGAGTTCTCATTTCAATTTGTTGAAGATTTATTTTTATTTATGAGTGTTTTTGTGAGTGCATGCCATGTGTGTGTGCCTGCCTGTGGAGGCCAGAAGAGGTGGTCCTGAGCTACCTGATGTGGATGCAGGGAACTAGATTTATGTCCTTTGCAAAAGCAGTATCTCCTCTTAACTGCTGAGCCATCTCTCCAGCCCATTCCTCTCTTTTTAATATTTATTTAGCAGGGACGATTCAAAGTAGAGTCTTGTGTGAGCCAGCCAGCCAGAGCTACTCCCTTACTTTTTAATCTTTGACCCAAACTCTTACTAAGTTGCTCAGTTATGCCATGAGCTTGTGGCCCTCCTGCTTAAAAGGACTAAGTAGCCAAAATGACTGACCTGTTCCACCAGGTCACCTGACCCTTGGCCCTTAACCATTTCTTTCTCTTCATGCCCCCTTTATAAAACAAAACTCAACAACAACAAAAAAAAAAAAAAAAAAAAAAAAAAAAAAAAAAAAAAAACAGAACTCTGGGTTTTTTCAGAGAAGAGGTGGAAACAGAATGATAAAGAAAAAGGGAAGTGTAATAAAGACACAGGAGACTGGCTAGAGGTTTCATCTGCCCCACAGTACCCAAAGAGACATTCATAATCACTGACTCCTTACACCCCCATTTATTTTATCCTGGTCACAACAAAGGACTTTGAAAAATCCTTTCCCCAAGCTATGTTTAAATGGGAGGCAATGGACTCCAACTTATCTAGAACTTTCTATGTATTAGACTTTCGAGATCAGTCATCATTCTTTGGATCCCCCCACATATCCTTTCTGTACTTTCTCCCCTTCTTCCTGCGGCATGTCTGAAGGTTCACAATACCCCCCTTCTTTCTTCTCCTTTAGAAAGGTCTCCTAATCTTCCCCTGGCTCTGTGCTTTGCAGGCTGAGGAGGAGAATCACAGATTTCCTTCACTCACAAGATCTGGCAGCCAGAGCCCCGAAGCCCCGAAGCCTAGTGAGCAGCTCCAATGTAAAAACTACACATACAAGAAAAGGTAAGTACTATGAACAACTCTTTTCTTTCAAAAAAAGGGGGGGGGGGAAGTAAGCCAAAAATAGCAACGTGTAAAGATTGTATTCAAGTTCACTTGTACTAATTAAGAAATATTGGACATTTGTTTTGAATGGGCTTAGCAACCACTCCATTTGAGTGGAATCTTCTGAAAAGATTGGCGAGAACAGACCAGATGCCTTAAAGAGAACGCTTGGAATATAGACAGGCACGGCTGCCAACCCCGTCCCTTTCAGATGCCCACTGCCTTCCAAGACTTTGTCTTCGAAGGCATCCATCTCTGTGACGCAAGCTGTGCCCCCAGGAGGCACCTCTTTCCCGGGGCATCTGTGCGAGGCGGAAGTGGGCAGGCTTGGGCACCAAGCGTCATTCTGAGATGTTCAAGTGTCCTGTTCCTCTCTGAAGATGCAATCTCCTGCACTGAGGGTGAGGTAAGTAAGGGACTGAAGATCCCTGAGCCCAAGCTTCCACGACACCCATTTTTCCTCCTGTCTGCTCTTAAGGCCTTTTTCCTCCTTGGGAGAGTCATTAGCTTGATACTTTGAAAGACTTTCCCCCTGTACCCTTGGCAGACCCCCAAGTTCGGCGTTGCTGGGCTGCTTAAAGATTCAGGCTGCGTGGGCGCTGCAACAAGCTGCTCCAGGCTTGGCTGAGACCACCAGGCTCTGCCTAGGACTTGGAAAGATGTTATCGGAGGAAGAAGAATGTGGTATCTCTGGGGAAAACTGCCCTTGGCCTGAATTTGTCAAACAGGATTTACTGGGATAAGATCCGAGGGGTCAGAAAGAGTGAAGAATATATTCTTAAAGCGAAGTTAAAATCTAAGTCTATGTTGTGGGTATACGCTAAAAGTAGGAATCCAGACTCATTCAACACAGTGTGCAGCAAAGCTCCGCTACAAAGCAGGTTACACGGGGTCATACTGTCCTGGGGTCTCTGGATTCTTCCTAAGATGCCCTGAAAACCAACCCTTGAAGGAGTTGATAGAACCCCAGATATTGAAGTTTCTAAGAAAAGCCTCTGGCTGTGTTCCCAGAATTTACCCACACACCACAGGAAAAAGCCATTGTTAAAGAATTCACCCAGCAGCATAACAAACTACAGAAAGGTAGATACTCATGTTGAGGACACTCTCCATAAACCAAACTATGCCGAACTTGAAGGCTTATTTTAAAGAAGCAGGCCACAGTCTGGCTGTGTAGATGCCACAAAAGTTACGAAACGCAGATAGCTACTGTCCATCTCCTGCTCTGTCCACCCCTAAATCGTGGCATTATTTGGGTGCCTAACAGCTTAGAGTAGGGTATTCCTTCAACACCGCCAGGGACAGGCAGACAGACACACACATGCACACACACACACTCATGTACATACTAGCTTACACTCACACACTCACACATACTCAATAAAATAGCTCACACATACTCATACACACTAGCACACACACATGCACACTCACACACACTTGTGTATACACACACTCATGTATACACACTCACAAACACATTAGCTCACACATACTCATACATACTCACATACACACTAGCACACACATATACAGTCTCACATAGATACACTTGTATATACACACACTCATGCATACATAGTCATGTGTGCAAACGCACGCGAGCGCGCGCGCGCGCGCACACACACACACACACACACACACACACACATCAAGAAGGAAAGAGAGAAAATATGGAAATGTGATGAGACCATAGTTAGACTGGGTCAAGGATGGCTCTTCAGAAAATAATTTGTCCCCATTTTAACTTACTGGCTTATAAGTATTTTAATAAATTATAGAAATGAAACAGTCAAATGTTAAAGTTGCCTGTGATCCTCTAAGAATTGCCATACAATGTTTAATTACAAATTTCAATCATCAGCACCTCCCTCCATGTCTAAAAACACTGTTATCTTGGAGACTAGCATGATTTCAGGTAAGAAGAAGGTATTCTGAAGTCAAGGAGACAAGTTTAAACCCCACCAACAGGCTTTCTAGCCCTTGACTGTGGCTGATAAGCTCACGGTCTGTTTACTTCTGTCTTCACGAGTAAATGAAGTCTATCTTGCTTATTTTACAGAACCCAAAGAATTAGTATGCATGAATACATGTTGTAAATTAATGATTAACTATGATTGGAATGGAATGGTCATGCCTAATTCATTGGGAGAAAACAGGAGGAGCATTGCTAATGAGAATTACTACTAAGCACATGCAGCAATCAACCTCATAGAACCAGTACTTCCAAGCAATGGAAAGCAGGGCAGATGTTGGGTACCAAACAGACCTAAATGATGCCACCTCTCTCCTGGGCCAGATGTGATGCTTAGAGCTGGGAGCATCCTGCTGAGGACACTATTACTAATTTCCTCCCTTGTCCTAAGGTCCCCAAAACAAACTAAGGTGTGATTTAATTATAGTTCACTCTGGGCACCAGTGAGTTAATGGGGCTTCCTTACAGAGCAATGGGTGAATGGGTAACAGACAGGCACATGGATGGACAGGAGCACGGGGAAATTGGCCACACTGGGAAGTCTGTACCCAGCATGGATGAAGACATCCTCAGGGCTGCATAGGTGGAGCACCCATCTCTAAATTTTTCTCACCTATAGGACTCTAGCCCAAAATTAAAGGACATGGAGTAGCAAAAAATATATAGTTTCATGGTGTGTGTTGGGGGGGGGTCACTGCAACATTGTATTAAAAGGTGGAGCATTAGGAAGTTTAAGAAGCACTGTTCCACCCCCTCCCCCAGACTGAGGCATTGTACAATTAGGGCAGGTTTGCTGATTGGAAGAATTGGCTGGGAAGTCAGATAAGGGTCCTTTGACCCTCCCCAACCCTTTCCTTCAAGAAGGAAAGTAAATGGTCAGCTATGTCAACTGTGACAATCTTTGGTGAGCAGCTGGTCTTTGCTACTTTATGGGTTCTTCTTTTTGAAGGAAGGACAGAGGACAAAGACATAGAGATCCCCCAATCTAATTTTTTTTCCTTTTGTTTCTTCTTTGAGCACAACTACTAACAAACCGCAAACAGCCCAACTTAACAACCAACAACCACCAGCAACACCTCTCAGGGCTCTAGTGTTTATATACCTTCTGAAAAGTTCTCAGGATTCCAAACATCACATAATCAAAGATACTACCTGCAGTGGGCAAAACCTTGCCTCTGCTAGAGCACTAGGCAAATCATAATCAGCTGCTGCATATAGCCCAAAGCAGCCCCATATCTCCACACCTGGTATTAAGGTAAAAACATATTCTTATAATATTCCATGTGTTTTTATTTTAAAAAACAACAAAATTCCAGAATTCTTACTACAAGCAGGCCCAGCTAAAGTCCTTTAAAAAAAAGATTTATTTACTATATATATATGAGTATACTGTAGCTGTCTTCAGACACACCAGAAGAGGGCATCGGATCTTCATTACAGATGGTTGTGAGCCGCTATGTGGTTGCAGGGAACTGAACTCAGAACCTCTGGAAGAACAGTCAGTGCTCTTAACCACTGAGCCATCTCTCCATGCCCTCTCCTCCTAGCTGAAGTCCTAAAGGTCATAGTTTGGCTTGGAGGACAGTTTATAAAACAGGCCTATAAGGTCCTAGAGGGGCAAGCAGAAGTTAGAATTGTGAGGCACTTAGACAGCTGGCTTTAAAATTCAGGCTTGAAGGTTCGGGGCTGTAATCTCAGGTGTTCTGGACTCTGAGGAAGTCTGGGTGACTTAGTGAGAGACCCAGTTTCAAGATACAGAGCAAAGCCCTGGCTGAGTCTGTAGTTAGCAGTAGGGCTCTTGGCTAGCCACAAAGGAGAGAGAAGCCTACCTAGCCTTTCCAGAGTAGCAGCCGGCCAGCATGCTGATAATGGGGTGATGTAGTTAGGGAGAAGCTCTGGGGTTCACACACAGGAGGCAACTAGCCTGATGTCCTCCCTGAAATAATACAATACTCTTCTCAAGCTGTGGCCATGAAGTGTATTCTCCATCCACAACCTCTAAGTTAGCTGTCATCAGCTGCTGACTTTAGGGACTCATTAGATCTGCCTCACAGTTGAGCCAAGCAAAGGAGGGCAACCAGCCTGAATGGCTTGGCCAGGGGCATCTACTTCATTCGTGTGGCCTGTGGCATCTGCTCCCCTTGTGGTGATGACCTGAACCGAGTTCTGTCTTTCATTCACTTGACTTTTTTTTCTTACTCTCTCAGTGTTCAGAAAAATCTCAGGATGGTTGCAGGGGAGCTGTGCAGGCATGCAGAGACGACCTCTTATGTCACCGTGTGGGTGGGTATGTGAGGAGCAGGGTCGAGGTAGATCTGTGGTTCCACAAACCGGCCTAAACTTAAATCCTCTATTTGAAAACAAATATAGGCCTGTCAAGAAGGCTCAGAATTAAAGGTGCTTCCTGCTAAGCCGGATAATCAGTGTTTGGTCCCTGGTATTCAGGTAATGAGAGGGAAGAATTCCTGTTGTTCCTTCATTGTCCTGTTTATTGTGGCGTGTGCAATTACGCTTGACAATGCAAAACGCTGATAAATAAAAATATAGTTGAAAAATTAAAGAGTTGCAAAGACCCCATCTCATATATCTCTATGTCGTTGAAGGGAATTTGTCTAAAACATCAGCTCTCGATCTGTGGATCAAGCCCCATATTAGGGTTGCACAATACCCTTTCATGGGGTTTGCCCCAAACCATTGGAAAACACAGATCTTTGCATTAGGATTGATAAGAGTAACAAAATTAGTTACGAAGCAGCAATGGAGTTAATTTTATGGCTGGAGGTCATCACAGCATGAGGACCTGTATTAAAGGACCGGAGGACTGCTGAGACCCACTGGTCTAAAACTCTAGGTTCTGGGTTGTTTTCTCTTCTAACACAGACACCAACCCCCCCCCCCCCAATGACTCTCATTTCTGTTAGCAGCAATGAGAACACTCTCTTCCCCCCTGGCACGATTTTTGCCTAAGCATAATAGCTTCAAAACTTGGTTTATCCTCAGTTGCCTGACATGGGGTATGATACGGCAAACCCCCCTTTGCCAGGTTTGTCCAAGCTCTAATCTGAGATGTCACGGGGATCCCTGCTGCAGACCTCCCAGGCCAGAACTGCATGCTTATTGGAGAAATGGCTTCTTGGGGGGGGGGCTCTTCCCAGGAGCCGGGAAGACAGTGCATTCATGAGGCTGTGGGTCCGAGCCCACAGTTCACTGTACTCATTGACATTCAACTGGTTTGTACCGTGGGATCAGTCCTATGCATCTGAAAACAACTGGTGTGACTATAAACGCCTTGGGCATTGTTTTCAATTCCCCCCCCCCCCCCCGAACTCTAATGAGCCTCAAAACAACAGATGAATGAGTGGGTTAAAATTAAAAGCCAAAGAAACCACTGGGGGGTGGGTAAAATAGGGGGAGGGGGAGTTGGAGCAGGGTCTAATTTCAGCCCTCTTTTAAACACACACTACACACACACACACACACACACACACACACACACACACTCATGATACTGACATCAGATCTGGAAGCAGGAAGAACCTCAGACTCCTATCATTGGATGTCCTTCTGTTCAGAACCAAGGAAGATGCCTGTGCCTTGGATGTGGCACCTCCCTGTAATGGCCCCTTCCTTCAGCTTCCTTCGGGACCTCTGGGGCTGACTAATTTCTTGCCTGAGTACACCTCAGTCACAGGCAAAAATGTCCATGCCACCCAGACCTTTAGGTATCGCCACAGAAAACTGGTCTGCTCCAGTTCCAGTACACCCAGAAGCTGGATTTATTTTGTATACCCACTGCGGTACAGCAGCAATCCACTTGGGGCAAAATAACAGTTGATTCTAGATAGAACTTGAACTCTGAATTCGAATTCGGGGTAGGCTTGATGCTCACTACTTCAGAGTACCCACAAAGCCCTTGCCACCCCCCAAATCAGCCTTGTTGTCATAGAATAGTGACTCACATCTGCACAGACCACACCAGGCTAGTGCTGTTCCACGTGGGAGAGGTTTATCGAGGGACAACGGAGACAAAGCGGGGAAAGAGAGAGAAGGAGAAAGGGGGCTGTTAAGGCAGAATTAAATAGGAGAGGTTAGGTAGGAGTGGTTAGACACAGTGAGGGTCCCATGGTCCTCCTGGCCCCATCCCTTTAGAAGGTAGGGACTCAAGCATCACTGTGATCTTTTGAGAGCAGGCCCAGTAGAGGCTCTCGAAAGTGGTGTTTGTTTGGTTCAGAGGACAGTCCTGGCTCACAGAGCTGCATTCTCAGTGCTTCCTGCCTCCCGTGTGGGTGATCATCTCTCCAGGGCGTTCAGTGGTCCTCTAAGTCCTGAACTCCCTTGGCTTGGGCATCCAGAGCTGGGTTGAACCATCAATAACTAGGAAGTGATGCCCTGCTGGGAGCAGAGGGTGGGGAGAGCTGCTGGGCAGTGCTTAGAACTTGTTGTTCGCAGGGGACTTTTCTTCATTTATTTTTATGTGTACTCGAGTGGGTGAAGGCCCAGAGGAGGCCAGATGATTCCTAGAGACTGGAATCACAGGCAGGTGTGAATTAACCAAAGTGGGTGCTGGGAACTTGGGTCCTCTTTGCTGCTGCTGAGGTCTCTCTCCAGCCCTGATACTGGGGACTTTTTAGATAGAATAGGGGTGAGACGACACAGGCCAGCAACAGAGGGGACCTGGCGGTGCAGGCCTTGACCTGGCAGTGTGAGCTCTTCTGGTTTGAGGCTGGCTTGGGAAAGGGGGAGGCTAACTGACAACAGAGTCCCTGCTCCCTGGGCTGCTCCGTGCCCTCCATAGGGCCCAAAGGAAGGTCTCTGCCTCTCCTGAGCTTCCAGACCGGGCTGTCTCTGAGGACACTGCAACAGACTGTGGCTTTTAGAAATTTTCAGCCCAGGAAAAGGAGAGAAATGGTAAAAAAAAAATGCTAGTGAGACTGTGAGACGCTATTTCAGGATAAGAAAGCGGTATTTCGGGAGGCTCCAAGGAACTCATTTGTGAGTGTTTGGGCAGACGAAGCGGGGACAGGAAAAACCCTCAAGGGCTGGCAATCTGGGATAGCTGGAGAGGTTTGCCTGGGACTCTCCCAGGAAGTCTGAGGAAGCGTCAAAGTACAGAGCAAGCTGCAGTCGGCTCAGGCCGTTCATAGGCCGGGGGAACCGACTGGCCTCACGCCACCGTGGCAGCAGCGAGGGGAGGGTGGGAGGGGGGCTCGACAGAAGCTCTGGGAAGAATTCTCCTCTGTGTCCACTGCCACTGTGTGCCAGCCACGTGCGAGGAGCTGCCAGAGCCTGGGACAATGAGACATTCTAATTTTGACAGCAAAGAGCTACATTTTGAGTATAATAAGAACAGCCAACTGTGTGGAATGTCTGCTCCGCAGCAGCCTTGCCTGACTGAGCAGCACCGGCTTTCTAATTTAATCCCTGCAACACAAAGCACAAACTAAAGTACAATGCGAGAGGACATGGACCCTGGAGCCAGATTTCAGATCCTGCCTTGGGCATGAATGGGCTGTGCAACTTTAAGTGCTTCGCTTAACCTCTCTGTGTATCCATTTATAAAGTAGGAGTGACTATTGTGCTTGTCTTGGAAGAGCATTGTAGATATTGTATGTATGTATGTATGTATGTATGTATGTATGTATGTGTGTATGTATGTATAGATGTGTGTATATGTATGTTGCAGAAGTGATCCATATGTCTAGAAGCTGGGCTCAGATCTCAGGCTTCTGCGTTGCCTTTCCCTCTGCTCTGTGTCTAGCTCACAAGATTATCCTGAGTTCTGTCATTTGGGGTTACTCCTTATGGTGGAGGCATATGCAGAACTCCTGATTAACACAGGCACGGAGCACAAGAGGGTGGTTTATCTGAATGGGGGTTAAGCACCCTGGGTTATGCACAGATAATGTCCTAGACAGTGGCCGGCAGTGGGATTTAGCATTCCTCCATCTACAGATCACGTTAGGAAACTCGGGTCTCCCCGGCTGGCCTATCCCAGCTTTTCAGGAACATCCTTCATCCCTGCTGGGTTGAAGAGGCTTCCCTGTCGCTTCCAGATCTCCAAACTGTAGATAATATGTTAAAAGTATTGAGTGAGCCTGGAGTTTCTGGTCTCGGTGAGAGCCAGAAGACTAATTGTTTTTGACCTCCCTACAATCCAATCCCCTGAGCAGTTGTAATTGTGTGCCTGGGACCCACTCTTCCCTAACTAACCCAGGGATCAATGGCTCATGGACATAGAGCTTAGTATCTCTTGCAGCAGTGTGGGCCACCAGTTCATTTCTGTGGGAGGGAAGCATGCTTCTCTCTCATTTCAATCGTTTCTGGATAGGCCAAAGAGAGGCTTCTGAGGACATCTGGCCTCGGTCCCTGGACTATGGCCTCATTTTATCTGAGTGACCTTGCTTCCCTGGTCCACCACGAGGAGCTAATTACCTGCTTGTCCAATGCTCACTTTGGTAGATTGCTTTCAAGTAGGCATGGATTTCTCAGGTTCCTGGGAAACTTCCAGAAATAAGCATGTGTAAGACAGAGACCCAGCAACTTAAAACATCTGGGAACAGGGAAAGTGTGGGTTGGTGTCCATATGCAGGTGAGGGCAGGCACATGATAAGGTAAGACCTGTGATTGGACAGTAGAAAAAAGGCGGGCACAAAGTTCTTGAGAGGCGGAGGAAATAGGAGAAGGAAAGAAGAGAAGGATCAAGGATGACCCACCCCCATGTGGCTTTAAATAGCCACGGGTAGCTATGAATATCTTATAAGGGATGGATTATTATAGGATAATTAGTCTTATCCAAGTAAAAAGTTTATATCAATCTCAATTGGCTCTGAGTTTATTGTGCGAATGTTTTATGGGATGAGAATTTACAATATAAATCTGATTGATAAATCACAAGCCTCAAGAGTTTTGATTTTACTGAGTTGCTGGGAATGTAAGCGGAGTTCACAGCAGAGTGCCACAGGAAGGCAGCCACTGCTGGGGCTAGAGAGTAGCAGGCACCAATGTGGGACAGACCTCCAGGGACAGAGAGTAACGGGGGTAGCATGGTGTGGTACCTGGAACAACTCACCTTTGTTTAATATTTAACGCTACTGGAAAGGGCATTTTAAAGCTTCCCGGGTGCCCCACTAGTGAGAACCTACTAAGGGGAACAGCCAAGACTCCACTGCTCAGCTAGCCCAGCCTCAGGCCCAGCTGAAGTCTGGAACTGAGCGATAAGGGGTGCCTAGGGAGCCTGGCTTGTGTGTCTTTGTCCCGGCAGGGAGCACACTACACTTCTACTGTTCTGTTTGGCATCTAGCCACTCCCGGATTGCACTACAGGCTGTCTGATCTCCAAGTGAACCGTGTACTCAGTTCAGCATGACAGCTGTGGCTTGTTCAGTTCTGTGTCTTCCGTAACACTTGGCCACCATGGGGAGCACAGCCTACATTTGCCTAGAAATGTGGGCAAGCCAGTAAACAAGAACCGCAAGGAAAGAAGGGAGGACCACAGTAGGGCACACGAGCCTTCACTCCTAGCAATATCACGAGGCTGACAAGGTAATGGTTCCCTAAAGGCTCATACATTGAGTCATAAAGGAGTCTTGCAAAATGCCTATTTACTGATGTGCTTCTTTTGGTGTAAAAGGTTGCCGTGGAGACCTAAGAGTGGGCCACTGATGTCTAGTGTAGGATTGGGCCAGGTTAGTGCACTGAGACCAGCAGGCTCCTGGTGCTGGTGCTGCTGGATGTTTTAGGGGACACACCTATGGGAGTCTATGAATAAAGGGGTGAGTTAGTTCCTTTAGCCCAGAAACGTGGGATTCTGAGGTTGTTAAAATTCTCTTTCAAAGTGGATAATTACGCAAGGCATGCGGCGTTCATGTCCACGGTTCAAACCATCGTTATCTTAAAGCCATCTGGATCTCAACCCGGCTTTGGCCAACAGGACTTGGCCTCTTGGGCTTCAAAGCTCAGTTCACCCTCCAGCTTCCAGACAAATGGGAGGAGCTCCCAGGCCTCCGGCCAGCACTGTGCCTACTCAGAGAAACAACCTAATTAGCAGGCCCGCAGGCACTGCTGCAGCTTGCGGGAGGTGTCTGTGATACTGCTAATTAATTGTGCATTAATTGCACAAGCCTTTTCCTACACCATGAAGACTTGCACCACGACTGTGTTTTCTCCATCTCCCCTACAATTTCTGGATTCAGATTCTAAAGACAGAAACCGTAGTAAAGATTAAATATGGCAGAGAGGGGATCAGAGCCTAAGGCATTCCTGTTTGCTGGGCTCTGAGGTCCAGAGAGGGATCACTTTGGGCTCAGAAAAACATGGCTGTGGATGTAGAAGGGTCCTCATCCTGTGCTGGGCCAATTGGGTGCAATACAATTTTATTAAAAATAAGAATTTGATCTCCCTTCCTCCTTTTCTGCCCCACTTCCCCTTTCCTATCTCCCTCTCCCCCTTTCTTCGCTGGGCATGACAGATTTCTACCCCTGTGCTATCTACCACTGAACCCAGCTCAAGGACTGAATATTTCATTTCTCTCGTAAGTGATTCTTTTTCATACCAGGAATGAGTGGTGTGGTGTTCAGACTCAGCTTCTTCTGCTCTGAGACTGTGCAATACTGCATCAAGGTATTTGCAGACTGGGTACCTCTGTCTCCTAGAACTGCTTTTTCAAAAATTACCCACTGTAGGGTACAGCCAAGCATTCGCCCTAGCTGTTGGTCTTTTTGGGTTATCCTCTGAGCTAGACTGCCACCATCTTCATCAGATCAGCTGTACCTGGCTGCACAAGATCATCACCACTGGGCTTGTTGACTCCCCTCACAGAAGGCGAAATGAGAAGCATCATGGGACCCTCGCCTGAGCATCTAGACACCCCTCCCAACCAGTCATATGCAGTTCTGTCCTATTTGCACATAGCTCTGGAGTGGGACTAGCTAAGATAGGATGAGAGGGCCCAGGAGAGGGTTTTCTGTCTTCAGATCCATGGGGGGGTGTTGCCAATCATGCTGGCTGTGAACGTTCTAGTATGGCTGCTTTAATGGCACCCATACTCCTGCCTGCAACCCTCCACCCATTGTGGTTTGAATATGCTTGGCCAAGGAGTGGTACTATTTGGAGGCGTGGCCTTCTTGAAATAGGTCTGTTACTGTGGGCGTGGGCTTTCAGACCCTCATCCCAGCTGCCTGGAAGCCAGTCTTGTCCTAGCTGCCTTTGAAATAAGAGGTGGAACTCTCAGCTCCTGCAGGCCTATGTCTGTTTGGATGCTGCCATGTTCCCACCTTTGATGATAATGGACTGAACCTCTGAACCTGTAAGCCAGCCCCAATTAAATGTTGTCCTTTTAAGAGTTGACTTGGTCATGGTATCTGTTCATAGCAGTAAACCCTAACTAAGACACCCAATGACCTGAAAGTAAGACCCCAAGAGTCAGTGATTCTCTAGAGTGAACTTTGGTATAATCATTGTTGGGTCCTTAGGAGGAAAGGGCAGAAGAAGATATTTAGCAACAGGCATATAGACTAAGAACTGTCTGAAACACCCAACAGGCCCAGAGTTATGCTAAAAGTACCTGTCAAACATCAGCTCCAACCTTCCCTTACTTCCTGACTCTCACTGATAGTCCAAACCTTCTGAGGCCCCATGGAGGAAATTGAAGCCTCATGTTTCTTCACAGGGTCTTGACCCTTGGAGAGGAGCTAAGAAACCAGGGTTGGGGGGATACTTTGAATGGCTAGTCAGGGTGTCATTCCTCAGTGGGCAGTCCCACACATGCTTGCTTTGAGCAGAAGAATATTTGACCATTGCAGCCTCCAGTTTCTAGCAGGCAGCTATCCTTGGATCAGCCAAGGATTTTTTATTTCCTGAGGTTGCAGCCAATGCTGTTGACTAGGGACAGTGCCCTACCAGAAATTCTTCTTGGAGCTCAACTTATTTACAGTCTCGCCTATTGCCCTGTGAGCAGGTAGATGTCAGCAGACAGGGGTTAGCCTGCAGATCTCTGGGTTCTCCCAGAGGTGGAATGAGGTGCACATTCCACATCACACTACTTGTGTGACCTCTTCAGATCCATTTCTAAAGTCATTTCTATATTGTAAGTTTCCCTTCAGAGTTCGGCAAGGGACGGTGATAACAAGTCTCTTGCTATATAACTTCATTATGATTAAGAACAGAGGTGTGGGCATTCAGGGCTGTTTTCACTAAAAACTCATCCACAGCACAGAAACAGCCCAGCCCTTCTCTGTCTTGCTGCCCCAAGCTTCTTCAGACTGGACGTCTTCATCTTTATCTGCCCGACATACCTGTCACCTTCTTTGGTTTCTCGGAGCTGCTGTTTATTGACATAGTCACTTAGCCAGCGCTGCCTGATGGCTCCGGCAGAGAATGTGCTCGCCATGTGTGAGGCCCTGGGTTCAATCCCTGGCAATGTACACACAACGGATCTGCACGTGGGGAGATTTAGTGCTTAGACTTCCCTTGGATTCACATTTTACAGAAAGTGTGTGTCATCTCTGTGACATTCTCTGATGCTTGCTTTGGTCACCGCTACACTCATCCATGTTGATCAATAGAACTGTGATCCACTTGTTTTTCATTATAGCTATCATACAATATAGATACTGATCAGTAATAACCCATCGTGTAAATACGGTATTATGTGTGCATTTGTCTGCTTAGTAGACGTTTGAGGATTTTTTTTTTTTGGGGGGGGGGTTGGGTTGCAAAGAGCTTTTTTTGAGATACCACTCATATTCTGTCTTAGTTCTTTTTCATGTTGCTGTAATAAAAATATTCAGACAAGCCAAGTCTGGCGGCACACACACCTTGTGTGTCTAATCCCAGCACTTGGGAGGCAGAATTAGACAGATCTCTGAGCTCAAGGCTGGCCTGGACTACAGAGTGAGCTCTAGGACAGCCAGAGCTACACAGTGAAACCCTGTCTTGAAAAACAAAACAAACAAACAAAAATGTCCAGACAAAAGCAATTTTAGGGAATAAAGGGTTTACTTAGCTCACAGCTTCAGGTTACAGGTTACAGTCTGTCCTAGTTGATTCTCTGTTGCTATGACAAACACCTCAATCCAGAGCAACTTGGGGAGGAGAGGGGTTACTTCATCGTACAAGTCACTGTCCATCAAGGGAAGCCACAGTGAGAATCTAGACGCAGGAACTGAAGTAGAGACTGGAGGAATGCTGTTTACAAGCTTGCTCTCGGGCTCATGGTCAGTTACCTTTCTTATACAATCTAGGACCCTCCTACTTAGGGTTGACACCGCCCATAAGTGGGCTGGACTGTTCCCCACCAATTAGCACTGAAGAAGATCCTACACAGACAGGCCAATCTGAGGGAGGCAAGTCCTGGACTAAGATTCCCTTCTTCCCATGTGTGTTAAGCTGACAACTAAGCCTAGCCATTGCACAGTCCACTGTGGTAGGGGAAAATGGTGGTGGCCGGATGCTTGAGGGAGCTGGTCACACTACATTCATGCTGAAGAAGAGGGGAACCAACACATGCTTGCTGGTGCTTGGCTGTCTCTCTCCATCTATACGGTCCAGGACCCTAGTCAGAATGGTGCCATTCCCAGTGAGCAGGACTTCCCACTTCGATTAATGTAATCAAGATGGTTCACCCACAGGCATGCCCAGAAACCCATCTCCTAGGTGACACACTAGTCTGGTAACACTAATCATCACATGTGCTATAGACAAGTTCCCTAGCTATCATATGTTGTTCAGTGTTTTGTAGTTTATTCACAGACTGTGGAGCTACTGCAACAGACATTTGTATTAATTTGTTTCACCCCAAGAGGAGACCTTAAGTACCCTTAACACTGACCACCCCACACTGCTCCCCATTCTTTCCAGCCTCCAGCAACAACCCACTCTGTACAGAGTCCCCCATACAGAGTACTCGTGAGCACAGAACTGTAGTGTCTTCCGTTTTTTTATGCCTGGCTCCTGTCACTCAGAATAATGTTTCTGAGATTTGTCCATGCCGTGGACACTTCTGTGGTTTATTGCTAAGTCAGCTCCCGTTTTCTATTTATGTATTCATTAGTTTATGGGCATTGAGCTGTTTGTTTATAGCTTTCTGCTCTTGCTAAGAGTGTTATTACAGACTTCACGCCACGTTATTTCCTGGGCACATGTGCAAGAGTTTTCTCCCGGGTGTATTCTTGGAGCTGTCGAAACATAAGGAAAGCAAATGCTCAACTGCAGAAGATAATGCCAAATGCTTCAAAAACGGCTCAAACGATTCCCTCCCTCGCCAGCCAAACAGAAGCTAGCTTGACCTGGTCACTCCCTCGCTTCACGCTTGGCCCGGTCCGAATTCCTGGTTTCTGTAAAGGTTGTTTCCATTGTCTTTTTTAGCAGGCCTGCCATAGCTCTGCACTTGGCCCATTGCCTGCTAATTAGGTTCTAATGGAGATCCGGACAGAAGCCCAGTGGTTCCTTCCATAATTAGCAAGTCTTCTGTGTAATAGTTCTAGCTTTAGCTTCCTGACCCAGAATTCCAGGGTTAGTGCTGCGGTTACTTGCTTCCCAGGGCAGCTCTGTGTTCTGTCTGCTGGCTTGGGAAGGCACCCCACCCACGTCTCCCTACGGAGACACAGACATACTGCCTCTGTCCCAGTGCCCATCAGTTATGAGGCTATCGAGTCCGAGTTACCAGGATTATGGCTTCAGTTCCCATGTACTGCGTTCTCTGCAGGATATTTTTTTTCCTTTACTGTCTTTTTCATTAATTAAATCTCACTAGGCATTTTCCTTCCAGCAGGCTCTCCAAATAACTTCTACAACAAACACTGCAAAAGAAAAAAAAAAAAAAAAAAAAAAAAAAAAAAAAAAAAAAAAAAGGCCAGCTCTGAAAAATCAGCGGGAACAGGAGAAACAGGAGGCAGTGTGATATTATATTGCATTGTATGTATGTCTTTATTCTCAGACAGAGCCTTGCTCTGTGGCTCAGGCTGGCCCCTGGCTTGTGCTCCTCCTGGCTTGGGCATTCTTGAGTGCTGGGGTTACAGGCATTGGCCACCATGCCCATCTTACAGAGGGCTTTTAGATCTCTGGTAGATAAGGAGACATTTGTCATCTACATCAGTGCATTGTTCAGTCGGTTGTGGTCAGAGTGTCTCCAGGTCTGCTCCCATGGGGAGGGAAAGCTGTGAAACTCCAGTCCTTTGCTCATATGCACAGCGCCCCTCCCACCCCATCCCTGGGCCACAGGAGCACATCAGAAAGCCTGGTCTTTTCTGACTCCAACTCCCTTGGGTCTTCCAAGACTATGGGGCCTGTATGGCTGGCTATGGGTGTGAGTGCATTATTAACTACTCTGTCAGTCTTAACTGACATGGCTTACCGAGGCCTCTGAATCTGCAAGAGATGTGGCTTAAGACTTCTGCAGTGGAGAGCTGTAGTAATAGATAATATTAACTCCATATTCTCTCTCTCTCTCTCTCTCTCTCTCTCTTTCCCTGTTTCTGTCTCTCTCCCTCTCCCCTCCTTCTTTCCCTTTCCCTTTCTCTGTTTATCCATATCTCCTTTCTTCCTCTCTCTTTGTCCCTCTGTTTCTGTCTCTCTGTCTCTCTCCACTCCCTCTCCTTTCCTTTCCCCTCTCCCTCTTCTTCTTCCTCTTTCTCTCTCTTTCTCCTTTCTCTATCTCCCTCCCCCCCTCTCTTGAGCACACATGTGCACACATGTGTGATATCTTGACCAAACAACTTCAGGAAATTTTTATTTTTAGTGTAGTTCACCTACATGCATGTCTGTACTATGTGTGTGCAGTGCTCATGAATGCCTGCAGAGGGCAACAGATCCCCATGTAGATAGCAGTGTGCTGTCACATGGTCCTCTGCAAGAGTAGCCAGTGTTCTTAACCACTGATCCATCTCTCCAACCCAAGGAAGAATTTATTTTGACCCAGGGTTTGGGAGGTGTCAGTCCACTGTGGGTGGTGGTGGAGAGCCATCATGGTTGCCAAGAGCAGAAAGAGGCCTGCACTAGTAAGCTCCTTCTTGTTTTTCTCCTTCATTGCAGTTGAGCCCCAGCCTGTGGTTGAGTGCTGTCCACATTCAGGTCTCCCCTGTCCCATAATCCTCTCTGAAGTCACCCCCACAGACATACCCAGAGAAGTACCTCAATAATCTAAGTATTTCTCAACCCAATCAAGTTAACAATCACAATGTCATACATGCCTGTACTGGAGTTGACACTTTAAGCGCAGTAAGATATTTTATTAGCATATTAAATATGTTAATACTATAGATCTAAGCTACCTCAGTGTGTTCACTATCTTTCCTTATTATGTTCAAACTGATCACTTTTCTACTTAAAACACATGCAAATCACCACCGTTGCCATGCCTGGGCTTTGGGAGCCATCAGTAAAACAAGCATTACTTGAGTCGATACCCCAAGGTTCCCTGACTATCACCCCGGCAGTATGGCAGCCACTGTGTGACTTGTGGGCAGAGAGTGTGTACAACAGCACGTCCTGGGCACTGAGATGGTGTGTGCCCCAGAAGAGATGCAACAGGCAGTCCTACTCCACCACCTTATCAGAATGGCATACCACATTCTGGTGGTTTGAATAAGAATGGCCCCCATGGGCCCATAGATTAGAATGCTTAGGGATGAGCCCCAAGGAGTGGCACCATTTGAAAGAAGTAGGAGCTATGGCCTTGTTAGAGGAAGTATGTCACTGAGGATGGGCTTTGAGGTTTCAGAAGCTCAAGCCAGGCCCAGAGGTTCTCCCTCTTCCTGTTGCTTATGGGTCAAGATATAGAGCTCTCAACTTCTCCAACACTGAATTAGCTTGTATGCTGCTATGTTCCCTGCCATAATGACAATG
The DNA here is from genome assembly GCF_963924665.1 of Micromys minutus. Taxonomy (NCBI): domain Eukaryota; kingdom Metazoa; phylum Chordata; class Mammalia; order Rodentia; family Muridae; genus Micromys; species Micromys minutus. The sequence goes on along the minus strand of NC_137964.1, from coordinate 7,324,351 downwards.
GCCTAAACCCCTGACACTATAAACCAGCCCCAATTCAATGCTCTCTTTTATATGAGCCATGATCATGGTGTCTCTCACAGCAATAGAAGATGGACTAAGACAATGCAAAACTTATTATTTCTGAGATTTCTTGCAGTTAATATTTTGGACCATGGTTGAACCTCAGGAGGCCACACCACAAGTATTAGTCACCATTGTGTAGGTCATTTTAACTTTATTTTTTTTTTCAAATAAGAACAATACTAACTGTACTCTTGCAGCTCTCTCTTGATGCTAAAATAGAAAGTATCCTCAGACTGGGTCAAAATGTCACACACGCGTGAAGACTTTAATAAGTTTCATACTTATTAGCAGATTGCCATCAGAAATGTCAAGCCAATTATTGCTCTCAACAAAAGCGAAACTGTAGGAGAGTCTACCCATGTCTGCTTTGGCATTTTGTGTTTGTAAAGCTTTTCCAGAGGTGTGTGAGTAAAGATTAACCTTTGGCTTAATTTTTACCCCTTTGATTACCTGCGAACCCCAGCATTTCTGAAGAACGGGGAGCAGTGTGTAGCCCCAGCACAGGAAAATGAAAGATAATGTTACAATGATGGGCTTTTAGCGCTATTAGAGACAATTGAACTACAGTGAACCATACCTGTTTAAAGTATACATTGGAATGTTCTGGAACATGGGGACCATTGAACAGTAAGGACAGAAGGAAGCTTTCACTTCACCCTCCAAAGGTTCATTGAAGTGAACTGCCCATAAACAGGTGAACATGAGAGAAAGGTGTGGAAAGAGTCTCTCATATGCATCACCTGTCAATAAAAAAGATGGCCAATGAGCTGAGGCAGAAAGTAGGAGGTGGGCACTGGCAGGAAGAAAGGATTCTGGGAAATGGTGAGAGAAGAAATGGAGCTGTGGTAGATGCTGAAGGAGCCATTAAGAAAGACTTAAAGGAGGAAGCAGGCTGGGACTGAAGGAGAGGTAACTAATCATGTGGAAGGTATAGAATAGTTTGAATGGGTTAAATAGGTTACGGGATGGTCAGGCGATGAACCAAAGCTTGTGACCAAGGCATTTATTAATAGATAATTAGTCTCAGAGTCGTCATTATGGGAGCAGGGGATAGAAAGGTGAATGGGTACATCTAACATGCCCTGGGGAAATCACAGGATAGTGATTCCCCAGAAAGCCAATGAGCTCTAGATGTTTATCTGCTTCTTCCCTTAAGAGAGAGAGAGAGAAAAAAAAAAGGGATGAGCTCCTAGGCCACACCATGACTTCTACATAAGTCCCTCCCTCTGATTCTCTCAGCTGCTTTGCTTTTAGAGCCCAGGCCCACCTATGTAGGGATGACACTGCCCACAGTGGGCTGGACCATCCTGTATTAATCATTCATCAAGAAAATGGTGGCCACAGGTCAATCTGATGTGTGTTGCCTCAATTTTGGTTCCCTCTCTCCTTGTGTGAGTGTGTTAAGCTGACAACGGCAGGTAACTGTGACAATTGTGTAGGAGGAAATTCAGAAGACCTTGAATGTCACAAACTTTACTTATTTATTTATTTGGAACATAAAATAAATTTCTATTGATCCTCTGGGAGTTTCACATCATGTACCCTGATCACATTTACTTCCCAGTCTTTACTTGTGGGACCCACCTTGTGACCTCACTCACCCCCTCCCTTCCCAGCACAAAAAGTAAAAATAAGAATAAGAACTCAAAAAAAAAAAAAAAAAAAAAAAAAATTCCACTTTGTGTTATCTGTATACTCATTGGAATGGAGCACAGTCAAATTCCCAGTAGTCTGTCCCTTAAATAGAACTGAGTCCTTCCCTCTCACACCTCTGCCAGAAGCCATTGATTGTGGAGAACTACCCTTCAGCATCCCATCACACTGCTTCAGAGTTCTCGGTCGGCCCCGCCCTTTCCTCTTTCTCTAACCAGGTGGCCTCAGCCTTGAATAATGCAGCAATGACCAAGATTAAAGCTCGGGACCTGTGCGGCAAACAGAAGGAGGAGCTGTTGAAACAACTGGACGATCTGAAAATGGAACTGTCCCAGATTCTTGTCGCCAAAGTGACAGGCAGTGCTGCGTCCAAGCTCTCCAATATACGAGTTACACGCAAATCCATTGTCCGTGTCCTCCCTGTCATTAATCAGACTCGAAAGGAAAACCTAAGGAAAATCTACAAGGGAAGGAAGTACAAGCCCCTGGATCTGTGACCCAAGAAGACCAGAGCCATGCGCAGCCGGCTCACCAAGCAGGAGGAGAAGCTGAAGACCAAGAAGCAGCAGCAGAAGGCGCAGCTGTACCCACTGCGCAAGCGCACAGTCAAGGCCTGAGATGGCAATAAAGTGCAAGACTGATACTTAAAAAAAAGTTCTCTTAAGTGGCTTCCTGTCTAGCTGTTACTTTGTTGGTGGGGGACAGGAGGAGAGTGGGGTTGTCACCGAAGCCTTCCATGCCCCTCTCTCAACTGTGTATCTACTGCCATCAATGTCACAACAGAAGCCTCCTTGCTCTTTAGTCAGTGGGAGCACAGATTATGGGCCTCTACATCATTTGTGGTAATAGCACAGACCAATGAACCATGGTTCCCAACAAGACCCTTGAAGGCAGCCCAGACTATGGACATAACTATGATCTCAGGTGGCCACTCAGATCAGTATAACCAGTGACAGCCACACAGACAGCCACATGGCCTTTGGTAGTAACATGAGCCATGGACATCAACATGGCAGAAGAACCTCAGACTCAGATATGGCCCCCAGCCGCAGCACAGATCCAAACATCACCATGGCCTTAGATGGCAGTGCAGGACACACAGCTCAGAATGACTGCTGGTAGCCGGATAGCTCACAGCTATCAACATGGATTCAGGTGGCAGTCCCGGCCACAAACATCCACACGGCCTTCAGTGACAACATAGGTCACAGACATCCACACAGCCTGCCATGCCCACTTCATGTTAGATTTTAATGAAGACAAAAGGTACAAACCGTGAAAGAACAGGTAAGGTGGACTTCATTAAAATCAAACACTTTTAGCTTTGTAAGAGACCATTCAGAGGATAAAAAGAAAAGCTACATAGTGGGAGAAATTACTCATGATTCACATACCTGATAAATAACTTGAATCCAAAATATACAATATTCATTTTAGAGTTGATTTGTTTCATGTGTATATGTCTCAGCATGCCTGTTTGTGCACCATACGGATACAGTGCACACAGATGCCAGAAGAGGGTTCAGATCCCCTAAAACTAGAATTGTGTATGGTTGTGAACCCTTATATGGATGCTAGGAACTGAACCTGGGTCGTCTACAGAAGCAGCTGGTGCTCTTAACCACTGAACTTTCTCTCCAGTCCTCAACAATTTACTAAAACACAAAAATAAGAAACATCCCAAGTTTAACGAAGGACAAAAGGTCTGAATAAACAGTGTAAAAGAAAACTCAAAGATGGCAGGAAAGTATTTTTTTTAAAAATGCCCAATATTGAATGCCACGGGGAGACGAAGAGAAAGAGGAAGCAGACAAGAAGAACAAGAACAAAAAGAAGAACAAGAAGAAGAACAAGAATAAAAATAAAGACGAGAAGAAAAGTTCTGGATGCCATTGATGACAGCTAGTTTTCTTATAGTATAAAGCACAGGGCCAGAACTTCAGGCACAGCAGGAGTCAAGAATCCGAACTTTTTTTGTGATAGTTTCCTGGTGAGTTCTAGGTGTTTTGTGAAGATGGCAACCCTGCTAAAGCATGCACTCTAATGAGGTTTCCAAAGACAGCCTATTTTTAAAAGTTCCCTGTTGTGTTTCTCCTGAAAGACTAGGTTTCTATGCCTGCTGAAACCAAGTGAGTAGTCCAGCTTTTTGGAACTAAACTTTGACCTCCTTTGCTGATCTTGCTTGATTCCCATCATGCTTTGCATCTAGACTTGTACAAATGATGACGTTTGTTTGGTAAAGGACTGGTCCCACTAATGACAGCCAGGCAGGACCTGGAAGCCAGACATTCATCCACTCCTTTCATTGTTGCACAAATAGAGCCACAGACTGGTTCTGGGAAGGCGGTAACGGGTGTGATGTCTTTCTTGCCCTCATGGAATGAAATTTAGTGCACAAAGCCAACAACTGAAAACTAACCTGTTATGCGTGTCTGGCAGTGAGCATGCCTGACGCTGTGGAAATGTGCACAAGACATTAACTAGTTCTGGAGGCAGACGTTCTGGAACAAAACTCAGTGGCAGGTGGTGGGCAGTGCTTATGCCAAAGACAAGGAAGATGGCGGCAGGTGGTGACAGAGGCAAGGACACAAAGTGCCACTCACAAGGCCAGAAGGGTTGTGCCGGGAGAAGGACAGAGAGAGCAATCGGGAGCCAGGCAGCTTGGGTGTGGGGTAACAGAGAGAGCAATGGCATCTAAAAGCCATGGCACAATAAAAGGGATTTGGGATCCCAGAAGAACCAGGAAGTGGAGCTGAGGAACCAGGTTGAAGCCCTGGACAGGATCCATGGAGAAGGTCATAAGGTCAAGCTGAACTCAGTGCCGGGGCTCACTGAGTTGCTCACCTTAGGTCTACTCCAGCTCTGCTCACCCATCCCTGCTTGGCTTTGATACCTCTTCAGCCTCCTGCCTTGACGCTCCTTTAGCCACCACCTCATTAGCCCCAACCACACTTCCAGTTCCGTCTCTCTTGTTGATGACATCTCGCAGCTTCCTGTCACTTGCTGTCACAATGCATTCTTGCTTCTCTCTAAGTTGCCTTGGTCTTGGTGCTTCACCACAACAGCAGGGAAGTGCCTAACACTCATGTGACCGTGTTAAAGTTCTGCGATCATCCTCTGAAGTAAAAAGTATTCGCAAGTAAAGAAAAGGGTCCAGGCTTGGCCTAAATATAAAGCCTCTGAAAGCTACTCACACAGATGATGGCTGGGCCTTGGGATCCAAAGATCTGGCTTTCAGCCTGTAATGTTTGCTGCTTTCGCCACCTTTCCTTTCGGTTTAATGCAGGGAAGGGTCTGTGAACTATCAAAACAGAGTCCCTTTCAGATCACACCTGATGGGAAGCTGTCTGTTATACAGGGTTGAGGTCAAGTTCAAGTTCGCTGCACCTGCTACTTATTCAGGTACAGGAGTGATTGCCATAGGTTTAATGCAATGACACAAAACACCCAGCTGCTGTAAGAAAGGGACCCAGTGACTGTCAGTACGAAATGTATCAGTACAGGAAAGCAAAAACTCCCACCCTTGTTCCAGCTGGGAACAGCAGAGCTTCAAATGCAAAAGATCAAGCTGTGAGCAGTCTGGGCACACTAGGAAAAACAAGCACAGCATGACCTCAAAGTTTGATCTTGCCCAAGTTGTAACCTCAAGGGCTGTGGCTTCTGAGCCTCTCTCAGGTTTTCTGGGCCACCCACTCACTGGCCATCCGAGGTCAATGACCCTTGTGGCCAGAAAGCAGAGGACCTAGAAAGAAACTTGTTTCAGACAGAACTATGTTGCTGGAATTAAATAGTGTATGAATAATTGTGTATCATAAGCAAATGGTGCCTGTGGCCTTCCCAATTGTATAGCTTCTGCTGAGGCTGCTGGGAAAATTGATGTTCTACATAATATCTTGGAAAAAACAGAGTAAGGAAACTAACTTCCCAATTCATTTTATGAAGCTAGTGTTACCCTGGTCCTTAAATAGAGACAGACAATACAGAAAAGAAATCCACAGACCAGTGGCACTCAGAAGCATATAAATACTCTTGAAATGCCAATAAGATTCAGTAACAGGTCCAAGGAGTTAATTATATCCCACAAACAAAGGAGAGTTTATCTCAGGTTGATTTAGCATTGCAAACCCACAGTATAATCCACTAAAATAACACACACACACACACACACACACACACACACACAAATAGTTTGATAAATCAGTAAAGAAAAGCCACGTGGTAAAATTTGGTAGTGGCCACTGTGGTTTCAAAAAAAGAGAAAAGGAAGAAAGAAAGAAAAAGAAAGAAAGAAAGAAAGGAAGGAAGGAAGGAAGGAAGGAAGAAAGAAAGAAAGAAAGAAAGAAAGAAGAAGAAAGGAAGGAAGGAAAAGACAACACACACACACACACACACACACACATACTCTCAGAAAAACAGGAGCAGAGTGTAAACACCTCAAGCTGATAAAAATAAGGGCTCACTCTTGCTGGGGAAGGCAGCCTGCCTTCCTCTGAGAAAGAGGCAGACAGTCAGACAGACAGTCCCTGGCCACTCAAAAGAGTGCTAGAAATAAGTTTCTGTCAGTACCTTGTGGAAAAGTGAAACCATTTCTTGGTCAACTGTTTTTCCTGTTCAGCCATGGAGGTAGCAACTATTGAATGACAGGGGCCTAAGATGATCTCACAGTCAACTTATTGTTTTGTATTGTGAGGTACAGGGGAGGGGTCCACAGACCTCTAGCAGGAAGCACAACTGAGTCCTCATTTGGGGTCTCACCCCTGCTCTGGACTTTTCCACAAGCATTTGGAACTGCTGCCTATCATACCCAAGTTGAGTTCTGAAGCACCTGCTTTTTGAAGACCTCTGCTCCATGATCTTAACTCTTGCAGATGTCTTCACATCTGTCTTGGAGGGCTTGTATGGCATGCTACAGTTTGAAACTGAACGGTCGCTACCAAAACTCCTTTTGTGGCTCAAGACATTATAAGCACAATGTATAATCTGGGTAGGTGCTGGACTTTTAAGAGGTAGTTTGTGGGTCTGCTTCCCTCAAGAAGAGATTAATATGCTTCCTTTGAGACCAAGTTAGTTATCAGGGCAATGAGTTGTCATAAAGTGAGCTTCTCAGGGGCTGGGGAGATGGTTCCGTGGTTAAGAGCACTGTCTGCATTTCCAGAAGTTCTAGGCTTGGTTCCCAGCATCCATGTGGTGGCATTTAATAGTCTGTAACTCTCATTACAGAGGATCTGATGCCCTCTTCTCCCCTTTGTGACCACTGCATAACACCCCTACATATGAAGGAGGAGGAGGAGGAGGAGAAGGAGAAGGAGAAGAAGGAGAAGGAGGAGAGTGTTTCGATAAATATTTAAAAGTTGGAAACCTTTTATCCCGCATTAGTGCTCGCACCCAGGGAGCCATATGGCACTGTGGGGATCTCTAACTTGGCGTTCCATGCTGCCTCTAAGAACTCGGGCTCAGTTCACTCCACCACTCCTGTTGCTTCTGTTATGGGTGGTTGCGACTGTCCCAGCGTGTTGTTTTCACTCACTTTCCCCCACCGCCTGGTAGAAACATGACTTCACAATCATTAATTTATCAAACAGGTTTATATGTTAAATTCTCAGTCCACACACCCTCTGCACAATAAGCTCACAACCAGCAGGTACTACCCATCCAGATAAGATAAATTAGACCCATAGAAACCCTTACAAATAATTATAATAACATTATCAAACTAAAAATGCACTGAGTGAAACATACACACCTGCTTTCATCTTCTCCTCAGTCAATCTCTACTTCCTCTCCTCTTCCACCACTCCAGCCTCTTTCCCCACCTACCTCCACTGTCCAATCATGCATTGCCTTAACATCAACCTGCAGGAGAGGGAGAAGAGGAAGAAGAGGAGAAAGAGGAAGAGAAGAAGGAGAAGAAGAAGAAGAAAAAGAAGGGAAAGAAGGAGAGTGAGAAGAAGGGGGAGGAGAGGGGGAAGAGGAGGTGGTGGTGCTGATGGTGGTAGTGGTGCTGGTGCTGGTGCTGGTGGAAGTACATTATGCTGGGCACTTATATCCAGAGATGGGGCACCTTAAAGCCCATAGCAGAAGTCAAGCAGAAGCTGACAATTGTGCTCTTGAATTTCTGTGACGATAATCTAAGTAAACTTGACAAATTATACGTTTTCAGGATTTCTTCATAAAACTGGGCTAAGACATAGAGGCAGTATAACCCTAACCCTAGCCACTCTGGCAGCCTGCAGTGAAAACAGAGAGATTTATATTAAGACATTAAAGAAAACAACTGATCAGTAATTGAAGGTGCTGATAATTATTGACCTCTTTGTACGGAGACTTTGCCTCTACTTTTTAACTGGGAAGTCGCTGCGACAACTGGGAAGGGTTAAGATTGTGTGGTTTGGTGGATTTAGGTGCTTTAGTGCAGTAGGTCCCAGGCAATCACAAGACATAAAAACTATGGGACCCCGGCTAGTTCCAGATAGAGAGACCCCAGCCTTGAGAGAATCCTATGGGGGACCTAGTTTCAGTTCCTGCACTGACATTTTGTTGAGTTTTAATGTCACCGATAATGATACCTCCTAGGAGCTGGAGAAATGACTTAGTCAGCAAAAGGTTTGCTGCACAAGCATAGTAACCCAAGTTCGTTCCAGTCTCTAGCACCCACATAAATAATTGTGTGCCGATAGTTATGGGGTTGTTGGAGGCACACGCAGGTGGATCCTTAGGGTTTGCTAGCCAGCCAGTCTAGTAGAATACAAAAGTTCAGATTCAGTGAGAGATCATGTCAAATACACACACACACACACACACACACACACACACACACACACGGTAACAATAAATCCTAAATAAGTCCTGTTCTTCTCAAGATCTGCAGAAAGATGGCAAAGAATGAGTAACTCCTGACACAGCACATGAAACGTTCTCTGAGAAGCCTCAAGGTATTCATAGGGTAGAGACAGAGACAGGAGACTAGGGGACATTACAATTCACTCATTTCTTCTGTTGCTTTAATGAGGAGTGGATGGTGAGGTTTTGTGACAGAAAGGAAGAGTATTGTGGGAAATCACTAGGAAAAAGCAAGGAGGCAGTCCAGAGAATTACTTTGTGTGGAATATCTACTTGAAACCGTATGATGTGGGTGACATTATTTTCTGGATCAAACACCCTTTACAAGCTCTGCATAAACATATAGGCTTCCCTCCCCCAGGATGATGCACTTTGCCATTGGTCTCAGAGGATTCAGAGCTACCCAGACAAGCAGCCTGAAATGCTCCTGATATTAGCTAGCTTCAGATATGAAAACAGATGTCGTGAGGAAAAAGACACGTCTGCATGACTCCACCATAGTGAGACACTGCACCCTGCATGCCCGGTATTGCAGGAATCCATTGTCCCATGGCACTTAGGAAAGTCAGAGGCTCTGCTTGCTGTCTGGAAATGCAGTATCAATATGGCCCATCTCCCTTCCATTCTTAAGAGCACAGCTTTTGGGCTTTAGGGTGACAGATCCTGCAGTGAATTTCTTGTAGTCCTTATAAGGTTGTCCACAGCCTGTCCTGTTTGCTTTCTAGGAACTTGGCTGTAACTGAGATACTTAGCCAAGCAGTTAGATAACTGCCTGACATTTTCCTCATACATTCAAGGCCAGGCTCTGTGCTAGAGGACCCCACCTGGCCCTGATGGCTCTGGGCATTGTAGCCAGCTCTACACAGCCATCCTGACCTTATGGGTCAGGAATTGAGTTGGAGTCCTTTTAACTACCGGGCCATCTCTCTGTCCCCTCCATCCCACCTCTCAGAAGCTCAAAAAGAGCAGGTGACAGATGCAGTAGCCTGTCCTGGAGCTTGGCTGTGAGGATGAGCTTTTTGAAAGGGGGAAAATAAATGCTCATTTTTGTTATAAAAGGCCAAGGCAGTTTGCACAAAGCTCAAGGTAATTTCTCAATAGGTCATTGTGTTATATTAGATTATTAATAAATCACCTGCTACTTAAAGAATGAGTCTGGGCCATAGCTACTCTGGGGAAATGGTAAAGAAAAGCAAGGGAAATGACAACCTGGACCCCAGCCACCCTGAACTCCAGACACATTGGACCCCAGACACCCTATATTCCAGACACAATGGACCTCAGTCACCCTGGACCCCAGACATCTTGAACCCCAGACACCCTGGACCCCAGACATCCTGGACCACAGACACCCTGGACCCCAGACACCCTAGACCCCACATCTTCCTTAAACCTGCACAAACTATTCTGCTGCTAGAGGGAGATCCAACAGGTGAGTGTGCATGCTGGTGTGCAGTCAACTTCTCTACTTCCTATATCAAGAATGGAGGCCCTGTGGTGGGAGTGGGGGACTCACACGTTCTCAATGACTGCACACTGGACTCATCTGGAGATTTCAAAGCATGCTGACTTCAAAAATGCTAAGTGTGCTAAAGTTATACATCACCATTTGTGGTATAGGAAAACCCTTCTGTTTTGAGGGATTGCACATGGAAATACTTGGAGGTGAAAGATCATGGTGCAATTAAATGGTTCAGAATTTACTTTAAAATATAGTCTATGTGAGCATACATCTATATAGAAAAGAAATAACAAAGTAAATAGATTAAAGTCACTTATTGGTTCAGTGTCAAGGGCATGTAGGCATTCTTTCTTTTAGCTAAGTCATAGAACTTCTTATTAAGTTTGAGATTATTTCCAAATAAATTTTAATGCCTTTATCTAATTCTTGAGCAAAACTCTCTGCAGTTCTGTTTTAATGGGTCTGGGGTATTTCAAGTGAAGGTAACACCAAAGGTTGGGGGCAGCCCAGGATGAGAGATTTGGGATTCCTTCTTAAGGGCTCAGGCACCTTTGCCGAGAAGGTTGGCATCTCTGCCTCCAGGCCTGAGGCAGTCTCTGTGCTCCTAAGGCAAGAGCCATCGGGGGAGTAGCATCCCCAGCAGAGGCTGTCCTGTACGGAGAGTGCCCGGCATCTGCTGCGCATCTCTTTTCCTGCAGATAGAGGTCACCATGCTGATTACATAACCCCTGAGAACTTTCCTGACAGCTGGGAACAACCAGTGAGCAGGGATGGGCTTCCTGCCTTTCTCTTCCTGGAAGCAGGAGTGAGTACGGGTGGTGACTTGAGAAAGAATCCCAGGGGGACTCCTGTTCCAGTCAGCAGCCTTATCGGAGAACTGCCATGGCCGTTCACTCTCTGTTAACGGAAATGCGGCCTTGTCTATCCATCACTTCTCTGCTGTCTTTTGGGACCTGTGATGAGCATTTGCAAGGTAGCAAGGTCAGGAGGTTCAGGGGCTTGATAGCAACATGCAGTCTTCCCCGTGGATGCTATTGGGAACCATTGTGGGCCTCACCTGGAGCTTACTAGCACCTTTGAAAACCCATAAGCGGAGGTTGAGGCTTCTTGCATGTGGTCCACTGAGAGCTTTGACTCCATCATCATCTTGGTACTATTTGTGTTATGTGATTATTCCTCCCTAACAATATACCCTTAGGCTTCTTCCTCTTCCTTCCTTCCTTTCTTTTCCTGTAAGATGGAATTTCTCTGCTCAGTAACTTGAAACTGCTTTCTGGACCCAGATGGTCTCAGGAAGGTCTGTATCTTTCCTTCCCTAAAGAGCAGGCACCAGGTATTAGTAACCTATTAGCCAGGGAGACTTGGACACAAAGAGGAAGAGTGGCTAGGGGAGTGGGGCAGCAGTGTAGCTAAAAGGAGGACAGAGAAGTGGGAAGAGTATGAGAAGTTACCCCTAGGGGACAGGCTTTAGAAAACACAGTGGCAGGCAGTGAGGAATGTAGGGACAACCCAGTCTTGAAGTGCTCTGGCTAAGGGATGTTCCTGGAAGCATATGCAGTCCTCAGAGTAAGGGCACAAAGGGTGGGTGAGAGGAACTGTGAGGAGGGGGCTGGGCAGCTGGGTCTTAGCTGGCTCTCAGAGCTCTCGGCTTGACCTTTAGATTGGAGTGTAGTCTGTGAGTGGTATTTTTTTTTCAGTCCCAGGTGAGATCTCAGACTCGACCAAGGAGACAGAACCTGTCGATAGCCCTGTTAGAGGAATATGTACTCATCTAAGGGCCTTTTGCTCCTGCCTATAAAATGACTCTCATTGGGAATAGAATTTGGGGGAGTCTTTGCTAACAAAACCTTTTCAAAACATTCTCCTCCACGGTCCATTTCCTAGAGGCACCTGGGGGACTATGGACAAGTAGGGCCCAGGTTCCTGACATACTGCAGGGATACCCAGTGGTTAAGGTAGGCATAGGAGGATGCTCACAGCCTGGCTCTGGAAAGTGTCCTGGATCTGGTTTTCAGACATAGACAGCTCCTATGCTTGGTTGGCTCTGCACAGGCCAAGGTGTTCATGAATCTTCTCCAGTGGCTGGGGAACTGGGTTAATCCTGAAGCGAATCTTTGAAGGCCTTACCCTCGTTTTCTTTGATTTAGTGTCTTGGTCACTGTTCTATTGCTGTGAGGAGACACCATGATCAAGGTGACTTTAAAAGGAAGACATTTATCTGGGGCTTACTTATAGTTTCAGATCCTCATGTCAAGACACATGGAGGCAGGCAGGTGCTGGAGCAGTAGCTGAGAGCTTACATGTTGATCCGAAGGCAGTAGACAGACAGACAAGTGTGTGTGTGTGTGTGTGTGTGTGTGTGTGTGTGTGTGTGTGTGTGTCTGTGTCTGTGTCTGTGTGTGTGTCTGTTCTGGGTCTACTGTGAGCTTTTAAAACCTCAAAGTTCATCTCCAGTGACACATTTCCTTCAACAAGACCACACCTCCTAATCCTTCCAAAACAGTTCTGCCAACTAGAACCAGAATATGCAAATATATGATCTAGTAGAGGCTATTTTCACTGGAGATGCCTCTCAATATCCTCCTAACTCTGGATATTGTATCCTGATGCCCTATTTAGACTTTGTATCTTGTGTTCCTTATTTAAATGTTTCAGGAGTTTGCAACCTGAGCTGATGACCACACCCAGCTGTGTCATTGTATCCATCCTGTTATGAACTCCAGGTTTCCTGGGAATGAAATGGAAACCATAAGTCTAGCTCCTCGTCTTGGGAGGAGAGGAAGCACAAGAGCCCAGGTCTGTCTCCCCTGCAGAACAATGGTGTGGGGCATGTTCTTGGTGCCAGAAGATGCTCAAGGCCCTTTCCCCCTCTCTTGCTTTTTTCTTTTTCCTAAACAACTCAGCCCAGTAGCCATGTACTCACAGTGGACTAAGCTACCCAAGTTAAATATGGATGTCTTCGAGGACAAGAGAGCTTTTAAGTTGGCTCAATTCAAACACCTATTGGATCTTGATCCTCAGAAAACCAGAAACCAACTCCTGTGAACACCAAGAGATGGTTATATTGCAAATCTCAAGCTCAAGTTGTTTATCTTATTGAACCCAGGGTATTGGGCTTGCTAGGCAGAGCTCAAGCATGTAGCTGGCTCCCTGTCCTTTCGAGGTCAGTTGCTTAGAATCAAGGTGGAACTTTCTTACAACTGGGTGGGTACCAGGTTCAGTGAGCATCCTGGGGTTCTTACCTGGCATCTACATCCATAAAGTTTCACCTCAGTTTCCCTATATTCCAAAGAAAGAGAATCTGATTTAAAAAAATAAACTTAATTACAGTTTGGCCAAATTAGAGAAATAAAGACAGCCCTACCCCCATTACCCCAGTTTCTCTTTACCTTTTCTGTAGCAGTGTTAGAATCGTCTAGAAAATTTGAAAACATGCCCAGAAATTGGTGTTCTTGCGTGAGGAACTAGGGTGTTGCTGAGAAGTAGAGTCTCCTTCTATACAGGAGACTCTAGATGTAATGTTAGTATCTCAAAACTAACAATAATAAGTTTGACATAACCATTAATGCACTGTGAAATCTCTTCCTCTGGGGTGAGTTCCTCTCTGGACCCAAGGCTTTCTATTACCCCAGGATGGGACTCTCTGGGGTCTGTTGTTTTAGGGTCCCTTTGCAATGGGCCTGATAGCCCCAGAGTGGGTACAGAATGCCTTGGTAGAATCTTGTCTCCTCCTAAGGCTTCAGCATGGGCTCTGTTAGAGAGTGATGATGGGGCCGGGGGAGGACTCCATGGGATCCTCACCCATCTCTGGGTTTTGCGACCTGAGAAGCCACTTCTGCCCCTGCATCTCTCTGTGTACCAGCTCCATTTTTTTCCATGTAGTCCAGCAAGTCTGCAAGCTTCTTCCCCACCAGCACAAAGAACGTTTCAGTTTTCTGAGATCCACGGCTTTTCGGCAGGCTCTGGGTAAAATACAAATTGTGCCGATTTAAATATGAGGCACTGGGAGAAAAGCACCAGAGTGAGGGGAACCAGCTCTCTCCTGCTGATCAGTGTCTGCCTGAGGAAAGAGACTAGGCATCTTTCTCACCCTGAGGTCATTATTCAACAGTTGCCATGACAGTGAGCGAAGGACAGGTAAACTCCTCACCCTGTACCATATCTTCAAACACCTATTTTTAATTTTTTGTGTGTCCTTATCCCCCTGGGCAATGTTCTAGCGTCTCCTAGTGCCCCAAACCTAAACCATGTGTCCTTCTGGTTCGAGTTGGAGGGACTTCCCTCTTCCGTGCATCCCAGGATGCCTGACTCCTATTTCCCACTAAATGTTAGTTAGAACAACATCAGGCTGCCCACAGCTGCCTCTGTGCTCCAAACAAGAGTGGGTTATTTAAAGGAAAGACCCCTGACAGGAATGGGATAGGTAGGCAACAAGCAGTTTTAATAAACCTTCTTTCTCTTTTATTTCCCCAAGGTGCTAAGACCAAGGGATGGTTTGATTTTCACTCTCCAGCTATTGTGATACCCCTCAACCCCTCCGATCCTCAACTCTGCTCCAACCCAGCATACTTGGCAGTGTTCATTGTGAGAGAACTCCAAATCAGAGGGTGTAGGTAACTCCCCTAGGTTAGTCTTTACTGGTGGAACTGTCCTGCTCCAGCAAATCCCACTGGGGCAGTCAGGTTGCCTTTATGGAACTTTTTCTGCTCCCTCCTTCTTCTCTGAAGTATCGGAGTCAGCGGTGGTGAAGGAACATATTTTTCACACTCAGAAACCTAAGCTGCTGGTGCCCAGCACAGAGGGAGCAAGAGGGTGAAATTACAGCCCTCAGGCAGCTTGTATCTTCCCCCAACAGTAAGCGCACACCGTGTTATGAATAATAAAGCCGTATCCTCGGAGCTCTCTTTCTCTTCGGAGTATGGAGCCGTTTGCCAACACAATTATATCAATGCTTACAATATTTATATAAGGCAGGCACGAGGCGCCACATCTCTCCGGGACTCCGCCAGCCCGCGTGTGCGGGTCGGATGCAAGGTGTTTCCCGTTCTCAGCAGCTCTTAGCTCAGTAAATCCTCGCCTCGTCGGTGCTTCACGTCTGTCTTAAAAAAAAAAAATAGAGCACGTGGATGGAGAGAATGGAAAATATTGAGATGTTTTGCTTTGCCAGCTGAGAAAGAGGAAGCTAGGGTGTCTCAGAGATACATCTGAGAAGGGTCAAATGTGTTCCAGACACCCGGAGCACCCGAGCCATCTGCTCCTGGCTCTCTCTCCTCTGGCTATCCAAGATCCTTGTGCTGGGCAGATTCCAGCTCGTCTCAACGCCAGGGGCTCATCCCCAGCAACTTGGGGGGGGGGGCTAGACAGCAGGGGCTCTAGGCAGATCCACAACAAAGTCGCACTATTTTCCATGTGTTGGTGCCAGAGCTGAGGACCTACTGAGGTCTGTAATCCTTTCAAGGCTCCCTCCCTCCCTCCCTCCCTCCCTTTCTCCCTCCCTCCTTTCCTTTGTGAGTCTCAGAGCCTTTTCTTAAATTTCTTCAAAAGCCACACTGCTGACTGAGACTCTGTGTGTGTGTGTGTGTGTGTGTGTGTGTGTGTGTTCAGTCTAAGGAATAGAAAATCCTTTAGTAAAAGGTGGTACAGCTTTTCAATACTGTGAGTGCACACAGCCTCATAACCCTTCTTGGTTTGTCAACCCATAGAAAATCAAGGCTGCGTGGGCAAGTAGTCTGTGTGAGGTATGGTCTCCATAGTGATGTTTACTGCAGTCTCCATAGTGATGTTTACCACAGTCTCCATGGTGATGTTTAATGCAGTCATTTAGTCTGCATAAGGTATGGCTTCTCCAGTGATGTTTATTGAGATAATGTAAGTCAAGTCAGAAAGGAGTACTGCTTCATTTCACGTCCGTGTGCGAGGGGACAGTTTTGGGCACATGGCTGTGATGGTGCCCATGTGGAGGATAGAGAGCATTCTTGAGTGCCCTCTTCACCTTCACCTTCCTTTGAGACAAGGTGTCTTTGTTGTTCAACACTGCATGCACTGGGTTAGCTGGCCTATGAGCTTCTGGGAGCTCTGTTGTCTCCAGCTAACGTCGCATCTTAGGAGCCCTGGGATTACAACCATGCTCACATTGGCTTTACTTGGGTTCTGGGATTCCGACTTTACTCACTGAGGTGGTCTCCCAGGCCTCATTTTACTGTTTTGAAAAAAAAAAGTTAAAACTTAGATTAAACAGAGACAAACAGAGGAACAGGGACTAAAAAAAAGATTATCCAAAGGCTGCCTCGCTTGGGGACCATCACATATGCAGCCACCAAACCCAGTCACTGTTGCTGAGGCCAAGAAGTGCTTACTGGCAGGAGCCTGATATGGATGCCTCCTCAGAGGCTCTGCCTGAGCCATACTGACACAGTGGAGGATGTTTGCAGCTAACCATTGGACTGAACACAAGGATCCCAATAAAGGAACTAGAGAAAAAAAACTGAAGGAGCTGAAAGGGTCTGCAACCCCATGGGAAGAACAGCATTATCAATCAAGCAAACCCTCCAGAGCTCCCAGGGACTAAAACACCAACCAGTGAGCACACATGGAAAGACCCATGGCTCCAGCTGCATATGTAGCAGAGGATAGCATTCTCTGACATCATTGGGAGGAGAGGCCTTTGGTCCAGGGAAGGCTCATTTTCCCAGTGTAGGGGAATGCCAAGGAGGTAAGGAGTGAGTGGGTGGTTGGGAGTGGGAGCATCTTCATGGAAGCAAGGGGAATGGGAGGGGGGATGGGAGTGGGAGGAAAGGGGATAACAGTTGAAATGCAATGACAGAGAATATCCAATAAAAATTACAATTAAAACAAGAAAAAACTTGGATTAAATCTTCTTATGGTTGTTTATTACTCTTAGACACAGTGTTGGTGATTATTCATTCTTGTTTTAGTACTTTATGTACATGAAAGCTTTTTGCATATACATGTGCGCCATATGCATGTAGTTCCTATGGAGGCCAGAAGAGGGTGTCAGATCCTCTGGAACTGGAGTCATCAGATGTTGCCATATGGGTGGGCAGCCAGTGTTCTTAACCACTGAAACACTTCTCCAACCCCAGTGGGGTTATTCTTCTTGAAAAGGTTTAAGAAATTGGTGGAAGGCATACAGACTTTGTTTAATTCACTCACTCATTCATTTTTAGGTGGTGCTGAGAATAGAATCTGGGGCCTTAATCATGCTAGGCAGGCCCTCTGCCATTGAGATCAACCTCCAACCAGGGACATATTTTAGAGTCAAAACCAAAAAGTCACAGAAGTTCACAAACTGTTCTTATTTTCAGTTAAAGGATCACCAGACCTCTTCTAAGGGCTTTAAGAATAGCTTTGCCGCTGGCTGTTCTCTTTGGCGCTCGTGTGTGTATACACTGCATGTGCATTGTGTGTACATTTGCAGTCTGGCCAGATCCCTCCTTCCTCTGCCTTCCTCTTTCAGTTGCTCTTTCCATGTTACAGCAGCTCCTTTGTGGATCCTCCCTAGTCTGTGGTAGGCATGACCAGGAACTGAGGACATTTTCATTCACTTCGTCACAAACAAAACTTAACTTCTCACGAAGCTTGGTTACCATATCACTTTAGGGAAAAGCTTGCTCTCGAACAGGGTCCCCGAGAGAGAAGCACAAAACTTAGAGAAATGCACCAG
The DNA here is from genome assembly GCF_963924665.1 of Micromys minutus. Classification (NCBI taxonomy): domain Eukaryota; kingdom Metazoa; phylum Chordata; class Mammalia; order Rodentia; family Muridae; genus Micromys; species Micromys minutus. The sequence goes on along the minus strand of NC_137964.1, from coordinate 7,306,649 downwards.
AGGGGACTTGGGTTTAAAAGCACTCAGTCTGCAGAACCCAGGAACTACGCTCCATTTCCAGCCCTGCTGCCAGGATGTCTCAACAGGACATAGCCTGGCCCACTACAGGACATAGAATCTTGGTTGCAAATGAAACCTGAGATACAGATAGCATTCCACCTAATGGTGCAAAGTTCTCAGGGTCTCTGATCAATGTTTGTAGAATCTTCTGGAGCCTGACAAAGGACTCACTATCTCTGCAAAGTGCCTGCTCCCATACCGAACACTCGGAGTATTTTATAGATTGAGTTTGTATATATGCGCAGATCTCTCTCCCAGCCACATTCATGCTTCCTTCCTCCCTGCCCCTCCTTTTTACTCCTTACTCCTCAAACCCTCTAAGACTGGAAGACCCTCCTTATCTCTTCACCACCCTCCTTCCAAGCATGGTTTCCAGAGCCTTTGGCAACTTCCCTTCCACTCTTGGGACCATACGTTATAAAACATCTTTAGCAAAATGCCTGGAAATGAACATTCTTTTCCAGTTATCTTTGAGCACATGGCACACCTGCTAAGGTTTGCACATGGCAGGTGCCCTCTAAAACTCAGGTCCCAATTTGGCTGCCTTGTGTGGTACCGGGGGTGGGGGTGACCATTGCAAGAGAAGAGAGACATGCCCCTTTCCATGAGTGAGTGCTCTCTTTGAAGGCCGCGTTGATTACCAAATGAGTGGACAGATGTAACATAAGTACTTCTGTCAGAGTGTGCCACATCTACAGCCACCGCTTTCTCTTCAACTGCCTACCATGAGTGGAACCCAACAATATCCAAGCCTCAATAGAGGCTTCCTGAATACCAGGAACATGACGTCACACTGCTCTGCCCCAGCACCAGGGGTCCAAATACATGCCCTGCTCTTCCGAATAACCCTGTGTCTGATACTCTCTTGTGGCCACTAGATTTATTATCTGAACACAATATTTTTCTTTAATGCAGGCTAAAATTGAAAAAGGTTTCTAAAGCAACCATATAGCTCTATTGAATCATATAAACTTTGCCTAAGGAAAAACTCAAGGTATTTTGAAAAGAAGAGTTTCAATGAAACCAGGTCTCCCTTGTTAGGCTCTCTGTGCAGTCAATTTATTGACTCCAATGTGTTGGCCCAACATCAGCTACATTGATTCAAGGCCATGATTTTCTTTAATTTAGTCCCAACTAGGTTTTGGCTTGCCCTTCTAACCCAAAGGCTTAACATGCCAAATAGAACGTGAAGTCCAGCGTTAGCAATAGCCCAATGTGGGCTAGGAATGTCTTTCTTCTTGATATCCTCATCAATAACAAAGATGGTGGGAGAAGGCATCCCCTTAATGGTTGTGGCTGAATAACCCTGAAAATATTTTATTGTAATTACTAAATTAGAATCTAATATGACTATGAATTTGACTATCTGACTATTAACTTGCATTATTTATCTTAGTTTGTAATAGCAGCTATTAAAACGACAGGATTAAACATTGTATTCTTAAACGGGTTGTTTAGGCACAATACCTAACAAAATTAATTTTTAACTTTTGTATCAATATATAAAGATTTATACAAATGAAACCCTTAAACCTGTATCAACAGATGTTGGGGTTTGGTCCTGCTGTCTATTGTAATGCTAACTGCGGGTGCCCAAGACCTGGAGTCCAAATGTAGACCTGTGACCCTGTCCCCAAGTAATTTCTGATGGGCAAATAAAGATGTCAACAGCTAAGAGTTGGGCAGAAGAGACATAGGTGGGGTTTAGGATTCCTGGGTTTGGGGTCAGAGGAGAACCTTGAAGGGAAGAGGAAGGCAAATGGAGAAAGAAGAACCCATCATGGGTTAAGAGAGTTCAGGAGGACTTGACGCTGAGGGCTGACTGATTGCAGTTAAGAGCAACCCAGATGAAACATAGGAAGTAGTTTGTAAGCAGTAAGTCATAACTCGGGGTTATCAATAGAAAAGTGGGTTCTAACAGCGCGAAGGGTAGACATCTGCCCAGCTCGTGTTTTAGGCTTATTGTAAATATAAGGGTTGTGTGTGTCTTTCGTCTGTGAACTAAGTGGTCTGAGATGGGGTAGAAACCCCAGGTCAGGATTAAATAATTTCTACAACAGCACTGTGTAGAACTCGACCAGAAATAGTGTTCGCCAGAGCAATCCAAAATTGTCACTTAATGACTATCCTCCTTAATGGTTCCTTCCTTCAGATCTCTGTCTGACAAAGACCACTCATTCATTTAATCATGCTAAATTCTCATGCTTTCCAAAGAACGTGGAGCAACTGTCTCATTAAAAAAGGAGCTGAGGGCTGGAGAGATGGGCTCAGCCGTAAAGGAGTTTCTGTTCTTACAGGAGACTGGAATTAGGTTCCTACCCCCACACTGGCAGCTAACAACAACCTGAAAATCCAGCACCAGGGGATCTTATGCCCTCTTCCAGCCTCTGTGGGCAATCCATTCATGCACACACGTACCACACACAAACACACACAAACACACACACAAACACACATACACACACACAAACATACATACACACACACAAACACACATACACACACAAACACACATACACATACAAACACACACATACAGACACAGACACACAGACACACAGACACACACACACACACACACACACACACACATCTTAAAGGATCTGGGTGACCCATTGTGCTCCCCTATTTAACCTAATTGCCAGATCTGCTTCCTGAAGACCTCAGCATTAAACTATCATCTCCCCAGTAAGTGGCATAAACAGATGCTTTTGATAAAACAGACAACATACTCAGAGCCCAGAGCACCAGCAGCTAAGGACAAGTATGACTGGAACCGTGTTTGAACATTTTATCCTTCTGATGCTCTGTGCCCAGGCAGGTCTTGGGAAAATCTTCGTGTTACAGAAACTAGTGAATACTTTTGGTGGGAGCAGATTTTAATATCTATTTCTATTTCCATGATTGCACAACTCTTAAGGTCACGTAAATACCATAAAGCTTGTGGTGATGTCATACTGCCAGTTCCTGAAGGTACTGGTGATCCCAATTTTACCGAAATATATGGTTTTCTAAGCCTCAGGTGACTCTGAATCTGGCCATGTTTCAAGGAAAGACTGGTTGGGACGGATGGAGTGACGTCCGTGCACACAGAATCCCTCGTCCAGGTTTGACCAGTATTGTGTTCACACATGCCTGGTACTGGCACCGTGGGCTGTGTGGGCATCACGGGCGCCATGGGCCATGTAACCATGGCCTCTCTCAGAAGAAATCAAGATGTTGAATCAATTCACTCTTCCTTATTGACAAGCTCTCCCAAACAGGGAGGATGCTCAACCTTGGGCCACTGGAGACAGACAACGGAGCCTTGTTTCCTGTTTGATGACATTCTTCTAAACCTCACAGCCAAAGAGGTATTTGTAGCAACAACACGAGGTCTTGACTCACTAAACTGGAGTGAGGCTTCTGCCGGATGTGGTGTGTGACACCCCTTATTGAAAAGAAAGCCATGTGGTGAGAGGTCGCATCCCAGAGCCTCTTTTTCTTCTGTGCCTGCTTAGACACGGTGGGGATGCCTGGAAGGGAAGCTTTTAGGGTTCCAGCTCTAACCTGACCCCGCCCGTCCAAACAGCCACCCTCTACACTGCAGCCCCACCCTGAAGATGCTTAGATCCTGGGCTCTGACAAGATGCATTTATGGTGAATAAAGTACATATTCGGGGACCAGCTAGGGTTGGAACCCCAGCCACACTACTTAAAGGTCACAAGCAAAACATTTACTGTTTCCTATTTTAAGATGATTGATTTTGTTGTTGTTGTTTGTTTGTTTGTTGTCTTTGCCAACCTGGGATGAGATCCGGGGCCGTGGGAATGCTAGACAAGAGCTCCACCACTGAGCTACATCCCCAATTCTGGTGTCCGTTATTTTAACATGGAGATAATAGTGTTTCTTAAGTCTATTTGGAGAAATAAACCAATTAATGCCTAAGTTGTCACAGAGTCTGGCATACACTAAAAGACCACACTCCCTACCCTTGTCTTTAGGGAGACACTCAAGGACTTGAGTGGGTGCCTGGAACTGCAGGTGGTACCAATACCTATATTTACTGTAACATTTAATTTTTTTATAATGTTTAATTTATAAATCAGGCACATTAAGAGATTAGCAACTATAATTAATATTAAGGCAGGCGATCATAATGAACTCCTAGCAGCGCATCTCTTGTGCTTGGGAGCGTTATTAAATAAAACATAAGTGACTTGAAATGAGCAATGTGGTGCTAAGTCGCCATGGCAACAATGATGGTGACGAGGAATTGACAGGCAGGTAGCATATACACTGTGAACACTCTGCACAGAAGAACAACTCACATCCCAAGCAAGAGACAGCAGAAGGTTGTGAGAGTTCATCATACAACTTAGTATTTTCCAACCCACGAGCTATTTGTTTCTAGAACTTTCCTTCTACAATATTCATGTCACAAGTAATTTGTATGACACAAAGAAAACCTCTGTATAGGAAGAGGAATGATGATAGTAGTATTAGTTTTAAAAAGAATTAACTAATATGGCTAGTACATTATAAGCATGTATAAAAATGTCACAAGAAATTTATCTTGTAAAATTAATACTTACAAGTTAAAGAATTAACTCTCGTTATTAAAATAGAAGCCAATTCCAAAGATATTTTAAAAGATTTATTTTTATTTATTTGTGTGTGTCCCCCATGTATACAAATGCTTAGGGAAACCAGAAGAGGGTATTGGATCCCTTAGAGATATAGTAAGGTGGCTATGAACCACATGATGTGGGTACTAGGAGCTGAACTCAGGTCCTTTGGAAGAGTAGCAAGTGGCCTCCGAGCCATTTGATACATGAGATATATGATATGTGAGCCCTCAAGTATGTGTGTGTGTATGTGTGTGTTTGAAATATATTTATATATAAACATATTTATATACAAAATATATAAACATATATCTTTACATATTATATATAATATATAAATATAATTTGTATAGTAATTTTTTGAGACAGGTACTTACTTTTTGTCCTTGGCTGCCCTCAAACTTACGGAGATCCACTTGCCTCTGCTTTCCATGTACTGAGATTGAAGGTGTTAGCCATTGTACCTTGTCTTCAAATATATTTTTGGTAAGAAGCTGTTCCCTGATTCCTGAGTATATTTAATGAGTTACTATTATGTGCTTTACCCAGTATCTCCCACTCTCCTCTGGGCTTTCTTTGCAGCACCCCAGTCATTAGGGAGCCATACAGACACACCCTCATTTCTAGACTGTAAGGAGAACTCTCAGACTGGGTCAATGAAATTTACACGAGGCCATCTATACTTATTCATGCTCTGGGGACCCTCTACCATCAAAAGGCTCTCTGGGAAAAACATCAAGAAGGCTGTGGCGCCAGTGCTCCCTCTGAGAGTCCTGACTGCTTTGGGGAGAGATGCTGAGCTGCCCAGACCAACCTTAAGCTTCAGGACCACAGGGCTGAAATGTCAAGAGAGGAGGGAGCAAAGGGCACAGGCCAAGACCAGGGCTTTCTTTACCTACTTAGTGAGAACCTGTTTGTAGACACATAGCAGAAGGAAGGGCTGAGGCTCAGTGGCAGAGCGTTCGTCTGGTATATGAAAAGCCCCGGGTTCCATTCTCTGCCCCCTTCCCCATGCCACAAAACAAGCAAACAATGGAAAGAGACCTAAATGCTCCACAGTCCAAATGGTCTCACACACACACCCGCCCCCGAGGAGAGGAGAGGTGAGGAGAGACCGCAGAAGACAGCCACAGAGTAAGGGCTCTGATGGCTGCTGAGTAGTTAATGGAGTCTGAGGGCTTGCAGAAAGTCCTAGAGGTGGGGTAGGTCTGTCAGTGGCTGAGTAGATCCCTAAGAAAAACTACTGAAGAAAGAGATATGCTTGAAAAGGGGGTCAGAGTGAGGTTCAACCCTGCAATACAGGCAGATGCATAAGGAGATAGAAATACATGGAGGGAGGGAGGAAGGGAGGAAGAGGAGGAGGGAGAGGAGGGAAAGAAGGAGGAAGAGAAGGAGGGAGGCAGAGACCAATTTGGAGAGGGAAAGGGGGGAGAATGGGAGAGACGGGACAGAAGGAAGGAAGGAAGAAGGGAGGGAGGGACGATGGAAGGAGGGAAGGACAAGGGTGGGGAAGACAGACAGCCTTCTTCAGAAACAGATCTGGCCTCTTTATTTATTTATTTATTTATTTATTTATTTATTTTTTATTTTTTATTTTTATTTTTCTTTAGATCTGGCCTCTTTAAAACCACAGGCCACAGTGGCCGCTGGAAGGAAAGGGGAACCTAGACACCCGGTTTCTCTCTTCACAGAAGCCTCTTTCTCTCCGTGGTACAGCAATAGGTTTGTCTTGACTGAAAACACTTGAACCCACAGAGGAGCAGTGACCTCTCTACCACTGACCCTCAGAGACCAGGCCTTCTTTATCTGGACCTGCTCCGTGGGGCAGCAGGGACAGACTGAGAGACCAAGCAACAGAGCCCGCCATTCATGTGTGGGCCACAGAAAACAGCACCAGTAATTTACTCCTGAACCACCCTGCTGAAAACAGTCCCCAGTCCCTCTGTGTTCCTGACACCCTGTCCCTTTACCCTTCCTGACACCGAATTCCCAGGGCAAGCCCTTCCTGACTCAGGGAGCATTACCCCTCCTGCAAAGAATTCTGGGATTGGACAGAGTGGTCAGGCAGCCAGAAGTAAAGCAGGAGGGTTCTTAGACAGCAGTGATGCTTGCTCCCTTCAAGGTACCCTCTCCTCCCCTCCTCAAAGCTAGACATAGGTCACTGGGTCACCGCTTCCTGCTGTGGAGATGCTGTGTCCCCGCAAGGGGATGCAGCCTGTGGTCTCCTCTCCTCTCAGAAGCTGCCTGTATGCCCGCAGGAACTGTGGGCCGACAGGCATACTGTCTACTCATTTTGCTTTCTACATGGCCAGATTCATTTGGAGTCGTTGTTTTAAAAGCTGGGTTAGGATTCTGTTGGGGAAGCACAGCCCTCCTGCATATGGAAATGAGGGATTCCTTCTGAGCTGCTCTCTGCATGGAAATTGCCTGTCTTGAGGTAGAAGGTTTAGAAGGCTGGCTTGACAGGAGTGGCTTGTCCCTGAGGACTTGTGTCCTGGACTGCAAACAATAGGAAACCAGAGCTTTGTGGAAGTAAAGAAAGCCCTCCACCCTCTATAGCCCTGCCCAGAGCTCCTGGACAGGCTTACAGAACACTGAGATGTCCTTACTATATTGACGCGTCCAGGGGACACCTTGAGTTTCTGCCATTTGGGAATGATATGGCTTGTCCTGGTTCCCTAGGTATGGAGGTAATGACTTCACTCTAGGTACAGCCCCCAGATACAGTAGCTCTCCATGCTACACCCCTGCTCAGAGTTCAGGGACCCGTGTGTGTGTGTGTGTGTGTGTGTGTATGTGTGTGTGTGTGTGTGTGTATGTGTGTGCGTGTGCTCATGCACACACGCACAAACATATTAACTTGCTCACAGGAGAAGAAGTGCAAGGTAGGTAGCTAACTGTGAGCCCTCCCCTGAATTTCCCAAGCAGACACCTTGTAAAGCAGATATGAAACTAGATGTGAGAGTTCACGCAACACATCCTCAAAGCACTGGGTTCCTGAGTCAGCCTAAGGGCTTTGCAAAGTCGAGCCATCCTTTATCCTTCTCTCCCAGAGATGCTAAAAATTAGCGCATGGGGGGAAAATTCCTACTGCTTCCTTATCCGTTGCTAGGTATGTCCCCATGTCCCCTTCTCCCTCAGTGGTAGGCAGACCCATTGTGCCCCGAGCTGGACTGGAAGGAGGGAAACTTAGCCAGCTGCACAAGTGATCATAGTGCAGGATCTCAGTCTCTGGTAACGAGCAAACCCATGAACAGCTTCAGTGGACTGGTTCATTTATCCAGAGGGAGAATGTGGTATGTATGCCCCTGGGGAGGTGGCCAGGGTCTCTGGAGTGAGGTTATGTAGCTGTGTACCACTGACCAGGGCAGGGGTATTAGAAGATGCATCATCTACATACTCAGGGGCTCTAGGTTCTGAGGAGTGGGGGTGGGGGGGTGTCCTTGTAAGGTCAAGGAGGAGGGAAGCCTGATAACTGTCAGCATAATAAATTCTTCCTAGGGTTTATGGCCTATGGTTGGTCTGATTCAGGGGGGAAAGAAGAAATACCACATGCTGTGTCCTGGGTCCTCTCACTGCCCTGCATGGTGCAGATGACCTACTTAAAATGGGTGGGTACTGAACGCTCCAACACTCCTTACAGGCATAATGACCTGAACAAATAGATGTGTCTGTCTGTCTAACATGTGTGTGGCCCAAGAATGTGGCCTGGAAAAGCTCAAGAGAGAGGATAGTTTGTGAGCAGGGCTTTGAAGAAAAAACAAATAGGATTTTCCCAGTCAGAAAAGGCAGGTAATAGAAACAGTCAAAGATGAAGCTAAGAACACAGGGGTGGTTTGTCAAGTAGAAGTAGGGTGGCCTTTCTTGGTCCCTCAGTGACCCTGCTTAAGTGTGCAATCGTCTCTGCTAGAGCATAGCAGGAGGGGCCTGGGAACACACTCAGTCCGGGTGTCTAAGACGAGCGAGCCAAGGCTGGAGAAGGCCAGATGACATTTTTAGGCATACATGGCTGACTGGAAAGGTTGCACAGGGTCTTGTTAGGAAAGGGGAGCTCAGCCTAGCAGGCATCATGCTTTTTTAATTCCCACAGGGTTGCGTTTGAAAACTTAAGACCACTATTCAAACATCTGGCCAACTGGCAGAGGACTGTGCCCCACAGGCTCTGACGTCACTGTAACGAACGCCCGAGGATAATAACCAGACGAAGCGGAAAGGTTTATTTGGGCTGCAGTTCTGGAACTTTCAGTCCATGATTTGGTGACCCTGTCAAGTAGGGCACGTGACCAGGCAGCTCATTCGGCGGTGACAGCAATGGAGCAAAGCCATTTGTCTCTTTGTCCAGGAAGCAGAAGAGACACACCCTAGGTGATCTAAGGCCCTCCTCCCATGCCCCTTCCAAAAGATTCCCACACCTCCCCACAGTGCTATCCTGGGACCAAGCCCTTAACACATGAGCTTTTGGCAGTCAGTGGCTGGGGTCTTCCCAGCTATAGTCAAGACTTTAAGGGCTTTCGGGAACATCTCTTTTGGGAAATTTTACATGAACCCAGTAGGTGGCAGGGAGAAGACACTGCTGGTGGCGACAGAAATCTGCCTCTTGAAGTTTTATGCTCAGCACCTGTGATTAAGGAAATAAGTCTAAGTCAGAAAAAAAAAAGTCAAAAAACATCTGCGCCTACAAGTAATTAAAAATACTTGTGATCAGTGAACACCTTCCTCTCATTGCAGGTAACTGCTCATTAACGTTAGCTGGCAGCCTGGAAACTGGTTCCTCTGGGAAGCACGTTGAACGTGGATTATTACCGTGACTGATGGTGCCATATTATTTGTGCTCATTTTAAAGGGTTTTTTGTTTGTTTTTTGTTTGTTTGCTTGCTTGCTTACTGGCATTAGCCCCAATTTTGAGAGCAGAAAGCAGAGCCCACATCTTTACCTATCGAGTGGGATTTTATAGGTCTCTGTTGGCACAGCTGATGGTATCACTCCGGATAAACTTTCCCTCTTGCCAACGGGACCAGGAGCTTGGAAACAGGAAGTGACATCAGAGCACTCTGAAATGGCTTCCCTGGATTTATATTATTACCATCTCCCCTAGTGGTTGCTCCTTCCAATGAGGGTATTCAGGAGTGCTGGTTCCTCTGGTAGGTACAGGATCCATCTGTTGACAATAGTGTGTGGCTTCTTCAGGAGGAAGGGGAAGTAAATTTGTTAAGGAAATCTACATCTTTGATAATTTCTTGGAGGGTTTCAAGACCCAAAGAAAACAGATAAAGTATAAAGAAAAGGCCAGTTCACCACTTCTGGAAAAATTCGGGATTTTCCGAGGGGCTCACGTGTGAGGTGATTTGCTGAAGATGTTGAGCAGATGTCCCATCGAGCTCCCAAACAGAGGACCCTTTCTCAGACTCACCCTTCGATTCCCCAACATGAGATCACAGTCCCCTCTGGAGCATTTCTACAGAGCACCTAGCAGTCCTTCTGACACCTCAGCCTGCCTGTCACTAAGGATGCCCAGTGAAGAGCCCCAGGCATTACAGGTCCCTACAGACCTTGAGTGAAGCCTCCTCAGGAGGCTTGTCTTGTCACAGAGAGCTGCCTGGAATTTAAGCAAGAGGTGATAGGTGTTCCCTTCATCTTGATTTATACCATAGACTTTGTCAGAGAAATGCTGACCAGGCATGACGCGATGTTTGCGGCTTCTGTGCTGGGATTCGCTGACTCCTTCCACTGCGGTCTCAAGATGTCATTTCTGTCTCTTTTCCCTCCCAGTGGCCCTGAGGTCTAGTTTAGGCTTGCTCTTCTCTCAGTCACATGCAAGTTGACTTAGCAATGTTCCTGGTACCTGCCAGGGGTCCATCTAGACCAGACCATACTGTCTTGGAGCAGTGTCCCCATGGTGATCCTCCTGAAAGATGCTCCAACTCTCGGCAGCTTTGTCCACCTGTTTCTGGCTTCCCCACCCCCACATCCAGCATGCTGTCTTTCTGTTCCTAATAAAGAGCTGTTGCTTTTTAAATTGCAAAGAAAGAGTACAAGAAACAAAGCACATGCACACACAGTATCTTCGATTTTTTTAATGTCCATGTGGACATTTCCATCCAGTCTGGTTCCCTCCCTCCCCAGCTTCCCAGCCCATCATCCTGCCCGAGTAAGGGCTCTCGAGTGCATTTTAAGGTCTCTTCATCTTCGGGAACAAATATTAGCATAAGGGTTAGCGTATTACAGCCCAATTACTTTTCAATCAAGAACAACTGCGGCCAGATCAGGGTTATTAGTAATTTGCATAATTTGGGCAAGGGGATGAGAGGCTGCAAGGAGAGACTGCAGAATTCTGGTGCGATCTCAACATAACCGACAAATAAAGGGATAAAATAGATAACAGGACACATACGGAGATGTAACAGAGCAAGAGAAAACTTGCAGCTTCCTGTAACTCGAGAACTCTGCCCTGGCCAGGCATGGAAACCCCCGGAATGAATGACTTCCCACAATCCCTCTAGCCTCTTATAACGTTTGAGGGCCATGGAGATGCTTATTGAATCAGTTCTCCCATAGGAGGAAGGGGCCATTGTCAGGACATAGTGGAGGGACCCAGTCCGGCTCAAGTGGGAAAGGCTGGTGAGCTCAGACACGCCGTTCTCGTCCTACAGGGCACGCAGATTGCATGGCAGACTCTCCTGATGTGTTGTAAATGGAGTCCACACTGGTGTGCATCGTGGGCTGACACTGGCTTGGAATATGCAGCAGAATTCTCCAACTGCTTTCCTCCCACGGTGAGCACACTGCTTGATCGCTGTGAGATCCCCAGCATCTGAACTGATTTACTACACGGAAAGAGCCAGGCCATATAGATGCGCAGCCTCTTAGTGGACCTTCTCAGAATCATTGTGAGCAGAGACCAAGAGATCTCCCACTGAGGGATCTGGGTCTACACGGTGCTGACAGAATTTACCAGATTTTGTTTCGGAGAAGATGCAACGGCTCTCCCAGTGTTACCCAGGAGTTGGACATCCTCCCCACGTTCCTGTGGGGCAGGATTGAGCCTGCAGTGGTTAGAATGCACTATCCTAAACTGACGTGTTAGAAGCTTAATCTCAAAATTCCTAGGTCGGTAGTATTTGGAGGTTAAATCTTTAAGTAATTAGAACTAGAGGAAGCCCCTTGATGGGATCAATGGCTTTGGGAAGAAGAAGGAGCAGAGCAGGCATGCTCGCCACATCTCACCAAATCATGCCTTCCTTCAACAAATGGTACAGCAAAGACATCATCGCTCAGTGACCTCCAGAACTCTAAGAAACGAGTCTCCATTTCTTAGAAACGTTTCAATCTGTGGTGATTGATTCCAGCAACTGAAGGAGGGCTTGGATATATATATATATATATCCCTTCATAGAGTTCAGGGGCACTGGAAATGTCGCTAAAGATGACTAAGGACGTTGAGAGGAATTCTTAGAGCAAAGCATACAGTTTGAGCCGCCAAATTTCTAGTCCTCATCTGTTTCCCAGTCTTTGTTCGTGGCAACAGATACTTCCTGTTTGAGTCAAGAGCAGTGATATGTGACTCTAATCCCAGCGCATGGGGGCGGAGTGGGGGTTTGCTGGCTTAAGTGGGCAGGGAGGGTGGATGACAAGTTCACAACCAGGCTGGGCTACCTGGCGTCCCAGTGTGTCCCCCTTAATCCTAAGCATTGCGGCCAAGTGTCTTCTATTTTAGTCTCTTTAGTTTATATCTTACTGTAAATGTCCTGGAAGCTTCACCCTCTACCCCTTCCCCCACAAAAGTGTAATTTTAGAAAATAAAGGTTCTGGATAATGTGGGGTGTTCACCAGAGAAGACTGCTCAGACATGGCTTTTAGCCAACAGAAAGTCTCTTTTAGCCAGCTAGCAACTACCCCGGGTGTTTGGCCCTGAGTATAGCCCTGAGCCTTTCTCGGAGTGAGCTTTTAAGCACAAAAATCACGTTCTGGGTGGACATACGTCAGTCAACAAGAACAGTTAGCCGGAAGTGGAAATACAGGAGCCCAAGGATAGAGGCTTTCCCAGAACTGTGGACTTGGATGGTTTAGGCTCTTATTTTAGCTTTGGCAGGTGGGGCTGTCCTTGAACTGAGTTTTAGGGCCTAAGTGGTAGTTCCTCCAAGGAGTCGGTGTGCTGAGATCTGAGGCCTTGTTACAGGGTTTAAACTGATACATGAACTAAAACTCTTGAAAGTGTTTGTCAGATCAGCTACACAGTAGCTTCCTGTAGCACCCCCCCCACCTCCCCACCCTCCCTACCTCCCACCCCAACACCTCCCACCTCTGCCTAGTTATGCCGTCACTACCTCTTTTGACTGCAGTCACCTCCTACTTTCAGGTCTCCCTTAGCTCTTCATCTCCACTAAAGGACTGGAGAATTATCTAGAAGGCTACTAAGGATATTTGACCTCTTAGCCTCTTGATTCATAATCCTGCTCTATTTTTCCCCCAGTGGTGTGAAGATAATTTCCTTCCTTCCTGGTATAAGTTTAGTTTATCTTATTCTTACTGAGAAACAGTGATGGTGTTAATTAAATCAAGTACTTCCTTCACACTGGTTAGGAAGAGCTTCGTGGGGGGGGGGTGGTCAAAGGGTGGGGTACCCAGAGATTGCCTGGAGACTGATGAGCTAGAATCAATGGTAACGGAAGACAGAAATAGGAAGGCTCGATTTGAAGATGTAAACAGCCACAAGGTTAGAGAAACTCATTTGCCTGGGAATTTTTAACACCAAATTCAGAGTTTTCTGTGGGGTAAAGTTCAGGAGCCGAGGAACTAAGCAGATCACGCTTCCTTTCTTATCTTTAAACCTTACATTGGCAAAAAGAGGAAAATAGCATACGGGTTTGAGGTTTTATTTTCTTCCATTATTAAAAGGAGGGCAGGTCCTAGAGAGAAGTCTCAGTCGCTAGGAGCACGGGCTGCTCTTGCAGGGAACCCAGGCTCAGTTCCCACCTGTAACTCTAGTTCCAAGAGAACCAATGCCCTCTTCTGGCCACTCTGAGCACTGCACACACATGGGACACATACAAAAATGCAGGCAAACCACTCCTACACATTACATAAAAACAAGCAAATGAAGCAGGAGAAAGACGCAAAGCTAACTGTCTCTGAAAGGATTCCACTCACCAGACAACACTTTAAAATAATGTATTAAATTTTGTAAAGGGATTTTCTGTTCTCATTGGCATGTGAAGTGTTTTTCCCCCAAAGCCCATATGCTAACGGAAGGCCTGGTCCCTGCACATCCCACGGGGGAAAGCGTTGGAACCTTAGGAGATGGGGTCCAGTGGGAATAAGCTAATTCTTTCTTTGCTTTACCCACCATGGGTTTGGACAAGCATCCTCTACTGCAGCCCTCTCTGCGATAGCCTGTGCTAACGCATGCCCAGATCAACAGAGACCCTCTCACGGCCACTTCCAAATCCACCTTCCCACCATGGCAGTTACTTCTCACAGGTGTTTTTCTAACAGGAATGAAAACTGGTCTGATTTCCCACAGTTTTTTCTACAAGATGCCATCCCTGTCCTATGGCGGAGAGCCTGTGTCCATCTGTTTATCAGGACTCCCTTCACCTAGTGCTATAACCCAACCTGGCCCCACACTCCCACCAAGCAGCAGCTCACAGGATCCAAGATGGCGACCCAGAGACTCAGCAGGATATGGCAGTGATGTGACGTGCCGCTTACTGGAGAGGACAGCCACCATGCAAAGCTGTTCTTATCCTAGCAGAGGACAACACTGAAAACCCGAATGGACACCGTCCTGATAGATCCCACCATGAGTGTCAGAATGAACGAGGGTCATGCTGAGAGACAGACCCATGCACTAACAGAAGAGGGAAGGGCTGTCCATGCACTAAGGAAAGAATGCTGTCAAGACAAGTAAGGGAGACATGTAAGTGTCTGACCCACTGAGTTGGGAAGCTCAGTCTTCACACTCATTCACTTATTTGTTAATTATTTTTTCCAACAAAAGTATAATTGGATGCAAACCGTGTTCCAGTCCCTATAGTTAGGTCATGGTCCATACCCAGGGCATGGTAGCAGAGTAAGTTTGGGCTAGGTCACTTCTGATAGTAACCCAGCTCTCCCAGATTATCATCTTTTTTTGTTTGCTTTATGTCCTTCAGCATATGGAGTGAGGAGCAGAGTGCCAGACACTGAGGTTATCCTTCCCACCTACCCACCCTGGCCTGCAGAGATGGGCCAAAGCCTGAACATTCTGGCTCGTGGCCCTGAATGATAGTGATAACAAGCACTAGAGCATCACGGGAGAGCCAGAACATCATGGAAAAGCCAGAGCATCATGGGAAAGGACAAAGTCATAGTCTGCAAATTTTAAATCAGTTTCTAGCTTTCTGAAGGGACATACTATGCTCGTGTAAGTGTAACCCCTACCTGAGGCACATGTGCTTAGGGTAATCAATTGCTACCCACAAGAGCAACTACAGAGCTCAGGATATGGTTTCTTCTCACTCACCTAAGGGAAAGGACCAAAGATTTGCTTAGAAAGAGTAAATCAGGGGTCAGCGGAGCAGAAGGTAGGGAGAAAGCTCTCGAGTGTGTTTTTGGAAGTAATAAAAAGCCCTTTGACAACAGATGCACCAGGACACCACCATGTAGTCCAGTGTTAATGAACTAACACCAAGAGGGACTCTCTGAGCTAAGAAGCCCCTCTGAATGAAGCCACTCCGGGGCAGGGGCCACTGGGTTCTGGTCCATGGACTATAGGCTTTATTTTAGTCTGGGTTGCTTTAATAGGCAGCAGAACTCTGGATGCTGCTGAAGGTAGGCCTTCCTGCTGCATCCTCTGCATCCTCTGCAGCCACTGGACCACTTTCTCCTCCCAGGCAAATGCTGAAGAGACATTCTACTGCGCATCTATATTTAGCCGCATTGTGTAATAGTGTGACAGCAATATTCTGTACTCAGAGAACAGCTTTGAGTAGTGGCACTCATTGCAAAAGTCCTCAGCACAACAGTCTAGGGGGGAAGGATGGTTGCTGAGCCATGGGTCCCAAGCTGACAGAGAATCTGATCTCAATAGGGTGAGGTACCACCAAGGGCCCTGGAACCCCCGAGTTGCTCTGGAAAGGTTTTCTCATTAGACCTGCCCCTTTCATTCACAGAACTGTGGCATCCTCCCCTCCCGGCACAGATACGCCCCTTCCCTTTCTCACACAGATGACCCCGGGCTTAGATACACTTGTAAACTGGTTTAACCCCCACACATCCATCTCAACAGTGGTCAGGGTCTGCAGGATGGCTGTCCATGCTCTGCACACCTTGGCTGAACGCAGACGAGCCGCGAAAGGGTGTGCGAAGGACTTATCACCATTCCTTCTCTGAGCAAACACTGAGTAGCCAACCAGATGCTGTACTTCAGAGCAGAGGCTAGACCCTCAGTCCTGGGATGATGGAGAGAAGGTTATGGGGTGAAGGGGTTCTCAAAGATTCCTTGGGCAGAAGTAGGATGTGGTCAAACTAACCCACATGTGAAGAGCGAGAAGCCAATTACTCCCTTTTCAATAGAGTACCATGGAACATTAACGCTTACTGGTAGCCGAGACAATGAGTGTAGCTCCATGTCGTGTCTTAGCAACGGCACACGTAGCAGAAACAAATATTAGACAAAATGGACTCTGAGTATTGAGTCGCCCATGATGGGTATTTAGTCAGCTGGTTGAGGGCATGGGCTCTCTCCCCTATCTACATGAAGAATGTGACCCCAGCCTGTAGTCAATATCACACTGTTCTACAGAGACACAGCTCTCGTGCCCTGGCCCCTTGAAGCAGGGGAGATATTTACAATTTCCTCCACCACTAAAATGTGTTAGAGAAGAACAGCTATACCCTCACCTATTGTTATAGAAGGCAAATCCAATTCCAGTACCTTGGATTGCTCCCTCTAATGGAGGCTAGGCTCTGGGCCCTATAATCAGTGGCCCTGCTGGAAAAAAATGAAGGCCCCAGCATCCTGAAGGCACTGGCTTCCCGAACGTGTAGATAGGCTGCCTCAGAGTGTGCAGCTCCTCAAAGCACGAGATGGAAATTGATTATATTAGCCACGTTTCTAGCCCTGTGATAAAGCACCGTGACTAAGTCAACTTAAAGGAGCGAGAGATCATTTTGACTTTCAGATACAGTGGGGTAAAAGTGTGTGGTGGTAGCTCAGAGACCTGGCAACAAGCAACAGGAAAAGGAAGCTGAGAGCTTGAATCTCGACCTGCAAGCATGAAGCAGAGAGAGAAAACTGCAAACAGGGTGAAGCCTGAAGCTCTCCTATGGCATACTTCCTCCAGCAAGACCGCACACCCCACCCCACTCCCTCAAAACAGCACCTCCCAACTGAGGACTCTGTTCAAATGCTTGAGACTATGAGGGGCACCTCACACTGGCCCTCGCCAACAGCAAGAGAGGCCTCAGAGTGAGAACTACCAGCCTGCATTCTTCATCACCACAGGCAGAAAGTATCAGAGTTTTAGCCACTAGTGGGATGATGGGATCGTACGACAAAAATAGATTCTACGAGGCCTAGGTCTCCTGTGATGAGATTTATACTGGAGAATTCGTCAGATCACCACACAGAGAACGGCTTCTAGAGCAGAAAGAACGAGACTGTGCAGCTAACTATGGGAAAGGGCATCATGGCTTTAACTGTTGTTCATGGGGCAGAGGCGTGAGTCCGTGAGATGCCTGGTGTGAAGTGTCCAGCCGTGCCTTACGCAGAGCTGAGGCTCAGCCACAGTTCCCATCTATGGCATAGGTTACACATTCTAAGGTGAGCCAATCGAGGTGCTAGGAGGAGGCAAGGATATAAGGACATATAAGGATATAAGGACACAGGCAGCAAGAGCCAATTCTAAAAGCTTGTCTTCTGTGTTCATAACCTCCCCGCTTTGGAGGCCATGGCTTTTAGAATGACGTTTGGTCAAAGGGAGAAAAAAACCTGAATGGAAACTGCTTAAGGTAGAAAGCTCTCTTTATTACACTGAAAATGTCCACAAGGTTCAAAGATAGTTTGGTAGGTCTTTGATGAGAAGAACCTGTGTGGGGGTTGGAGACATGGCTCATCGGTTCAGAGCACTGGCTTCTCTTGCAACAGTCTTGGGCTCTTTGCTCAACACCCTTATGAGGTGGTTCTCAACCACCTGTAACTTCAGTTCCAGGGGATTCAACACTTGCTCTGGCTTAACACACACACACACACACATACACACACACATACACACTCAGACATACACACACACACATACACACTCACACACACATACACACTCAGACATACACACACACACATACACACACACATACACACTCAGACATACACACACACACATACACACTCAGACATACATACACACACTCTCACATAAATACTCTCCCATACACATACACACTCACACAAATACTCTCACACAAACATTCTCACATACATATACACATACAAACACACTCATACATATACACAGACATACTCTCACATAAACATACACACACACTCTCACATACTCTCCCACACTCACACACATACACACACAAACACTCTCACACAATACACATACACACTCACCTACACCACACACACACACACACACACACACACACACACAGAGGCAACTCCATTCCCAAGGTCTTCTCATGGTCTAAAACAATGACTTCGGTACCAACTTTGTATCAGTCAGTCTTCTGTTGCTATGGAAATGCCCAAGAGAAACAGTTTAAAAGAGGAAAGGTGTTCCTACACCAGAGGCTGTAGTGCTTGGCTGGCTCCATTGCTTTAGGCCTGAGGTGAAGGAGAATCATGGCGGAGGGGGCATGGCAGGGACAGCTGGAGAGAGCCACTGGGCAGGAATCAGAAAGAAGAGATGCACACTCCTGGAAAGCAGTTGCTCCAAGCTGGCTCTCGCTTTTACAGTTTCTACCACTTCCCAATAATGTTTCCAACTATGGCTCCATCAGTGGATCGGTCCACTGAGTGGCACTGAGTTCTTATGAACCAGTTACCGCTCCATGATGGGCTCACCAGCGGGGAACCAAGCCTTTTCCACTAGAGCCTTTTTTGGGGACACCTCATGCACAGCCATTACGTCTGGATCCTGGCCATTTTGAAAACAGAAGGGGCAGGGGAGAAAGAACCCCAGATGTGCACACACCAGGAAGAGGGGAAAACAGGAGGAAAGGAGTCGAGGAAGGAAAAGAGGAGGAGGGATGAAGGAGGGGATGGAGGAGGCATGGAGGAGGGACAATATGAGGAGAAAGGTGTGGAGGAGGGATGGAAGAGCCAAAGGAGAAAGAAGGCTTGGAGGAAGGGGAGGAAGAGGAAGCAACAGGAAGGAAGGAGAAGGAAAGCTCGATACCTCCCGTTAGTATCATTATGAAGGAGATCCTCCTTTACAGACTTGATTTGAGCTCACAGAGAATGCTGAATGTAATGATGAGAACTTCATCCTGAGCATCTCACCAGACCCGAGCAGACAAGCACCTTTTCGTTCTGCCTTTTGCTGTTTCTCAGGTGGCCCCCTGGTTGTGTCCATAGTACCTGTGGAATGGCCATTCTAAAGTGACGCTGAGCTTTCTGATGTGGGCTAACTCCAAAGCCACTCTAGCTCACAGACAGGCAGGTAAGGCTCTCACTTGTTGAAAAAAAGGCCCTTAAATTTATTTTTAGAATGACTTAATGCCCAGTTTCCCCTCCCCACCACCCCATCCGTATTCATCGGCTGGCTTGTGATTTGAAAGCTATCGCAAGACATTTGTCTAAAAGAAAATGAGTTTCATACATAAATGGTTTCATCTTACGGAAATTGTACTAAGTGAGGTTGTTTTTTAAAAAAGAGTAGCCCAGGCAAAGGCAATTGAGGACCAGATACCTATAATGTCTGTTACCCTTTGGAAGAGGCCCCACTGTCTGAGGAGTAGTCCAAGCTACCATAGTATCTGGAACATCTCTCAAAGGCCTGTGTTAAAGGCATGGTCTCCAGCCTGTTTAGAGGTAGAGGAAGCTTCAGAGGTGACCTAGTGGAGGAAGTCACTGGAGTGCCCTGGAAGGGTAGGTCTCAGGGGAACTCTAGTCTCTTCTTTCTTTTCCACAGCAGAGGTAGATAGCTTTTCCACAACACACATATACCATGGTGTACTTTACCACAACAGGCCCAAGGCAACAAAGCCCATCTAACCTCAACCTAGATAGATATCTGCTCTTTGTCACTTGGTTATCTGTGTGTTGTGTGAGGAACAGAGCATTGACTAATGCAAAGAAGAAACAAATCCTTTCCTGTCTGGAGCTGGTTTGAGGCCAGCATGTGCATCCAGGTCTTCAAATAGCTGATATTATAGTGGCCATTTCTCTCTTCCCAGAAGGGTCACAATGGCATCCCATAGGAGAGTTTAAAGGGTTTAGTACTGTTTTTAAAAGTTTTGGGAGGAGGGGTAAACATGATGGATTGATGTGTAAAGATGTGCAATAACCCTGGCAATCTGACTCCAACCCTTAGAGCCTACATGGTGGAAGGAGACAGTTGAGTTCTGCAAGTTATCCTCTGGTCACACATATCACACACACATACACACACACACCACACCTATACACATGTCACATATACACACATACACACATCATAAACACTTATCACATACATATACATCACATACATACCACACATACATATCACATACACACAGGCACATCACACACACAACACACACATACACACACAACATACACATATCACATACATACACATATACATGCACACATATAACATACACATACATCACCCATACACACACACACACATATCACATCCACACACATCCACACACAGAGGCACATCACACACACATACATACACAATATATACACATATCACATACACACATATACACACACAGAGGCACACCACATACACATACATGCACACATATACACATATACATACACACAGACAGCACACACAGAGGCACACATGCACCAATAAATATTAACAAAAAATTGTTTTTAGTAATTTGACAAAACTGAAATAAACTGAATGGTCAGTCTAAGACATTTGCTTTTCAGAAGCAGTATTTTTGCCTCAATCTTTTGTCACGTGTCACCATTAAGCAAATCTAATCTTGTGATAAAATCCATTGTTCTTCTCTTCGAGTTTGTTTCCTTGTGGCAGGATAATCAAATGGAATTCCCATCTAATCCTCTATGTGCCGCATCATTCTGTGTGCAGGGGTCCCTGTCCTGTTCATTTAACATGCCAGTCAGCATAGTGACCTCACCCTTACATTTTGGGGATTTAAGCTGTGCTAAAACCTGAGGAATTACTGAAATTGCTGAGGGAAGGCTTCTGTTTACCTCTTCCCTCTAAGATTCGAAGATTCCTACTCACTCCTGAATCACACCCACTACCCAAAGCTGCACTCACTCTAAGAGGGTCTGACCTGCCCTCATTTATGAATCCTCCATGTATGTTGACATTAAGATTGCTCTCGGGTTGCCCATTTGCTCTGTCTACCCACGGGTGCTTTCAGAACAGGTTGTCATCAAAGCATTACATCATACCGGAGGGTGTGCCCAGCAAGCTGGCACCCACTGGGTTCATCTGAGGCTCTGTGGGCTGAGAAACACAACATCATTGAGGTTAATAGGTGAAATTCTGTTCCAATTTTGGAAGTTATTCTTATGGGGAGAGACAACAAAGAACCCCCGCCCACCCCGGCACGTGCCCTTGGCTTCCCTCCACCGGTGCTTTCCTGAACCTGAGATGTGTTTGCACACGGCAACGCCCACCTTCCAAACAGAATCTTGCAACTCAGCCAGATTTTCTGCTGAGCCAGCCAGCCACTGGGAACAAACACCCGGGACTATGACAACCGTAAATGTGTGTGTGTGTGTGTGTGTGTGTGTGTGTGTGTGTGTGTGTGTCACTGGGAACTGTGTGTTTGAGTGCTTAAATTTGTATGGCATATTTGTGTTTCTTTACATCTTTCCATATGAACACAGGTGGAGTATGTAGGATCATTGGCGGTTGACAGGAATGTATTCATGCTGTGTCTGGGTCACTTTCCCTGTGGCCTTCTCCAGAGCCCTTAACCTGGGAGACCCAAGTTTCCTGAGTCCACCTCCCACTCAGTACAAAGAAGCAGATCAAAGAACCAAACAAGCTCCGTCTGACTTAAGAGCCCCAAGGGAGGAGAGAAATCTAGATTGAAACTCAGCTCCTAGCTCTTCATCCCTCCCGTGTGGAGAAGGTAACCTTTCTGAAATACCATGCTCCGTCCTTCAGTGAGACTCCTGTGTTACTCTCTTCATTACTGGAAGAAAATGCTTCTGCATGTCTAATTAGCGCCAGTGAGTCTGCAGTTCTAGAGAGGTGGGTCCTAATTAGTTCAGTGGGGTGTCTGCTACACTGAAGCCTTAAAGTTGGGGGTGGGGTAGCTTTGGTTCTAACTGAACCACAAGACTGAGCCTGCACCAGACCAGCATGGGGCGGTACTGTGCTGTTTAGTCACAGGAGAACCACAGAAAGAAAGGTTTTGAAACCAGGGCCAATCCCTAAATGTGGCTTTCTTATCTGCACAGTGAGGGTGAGGAGTTGGGGTCTGGAGCAGCTCCAGCTCACAGATTAGATGACTCCATGAAGTTCGTTAGTCTTTGGTTAGTGTTAGGAAGTCCCCCCCTGGAAAGCTGGGTTAATGGATACTTGGGACTATGAGTCTTGTGATGTGGCAAGAAAGATGACAGAGAACCCTTAAAGGAGAAATCTACCTACTTCAGTAAGTTTGAGGTTTCGTTTGGTTTGAATGGGAGGTGAGCCAGAGATAAGATTGTGGTAGATTTTTTTTTTTTCCTGGCTCCTGCATGATCCTTCATTTTCATCCATGTCAGTAAAGGATTTATCATCCATGACTTTCAATTTGAAGGTGTTTGAAGGTACTTGGTTTTCAACAGCAGGGTACAGGAAATTTTTTTTTAATGGAAAACTGCAGGAGTTGCAAGTTAAGCGGGATTGAAACTGGCAGCCTAGATGTTCCCAACTCCCAGGGCACCCATAAAGCCCTTTCCAAAGGAACCCTTCCCACTGGAAGGATGCCACGGGCCCTGCCAGGTTGGGAGGAGGCTCAGGGTGAACCCTAGACCCAGCACTGAAATGGCTGTGGGCACAGAAGCACAGCTGCCCGCCTCTGGCTGTGTTGGCATTCCATCTGATGAGAAGCCTGCCAGGCTCTCCCTTGGCCGTGCCAGCAGCCTGTGTGTGGTTCAAGTGTGTTGTGTACAGAAGGAATGACATGGGACTCAGGAATCCTACCTGTGCAAGTGGCACCCACCCAGGATATGAGGGAGGATGGCCCTTTGGACTTCCTTCTCTCCTGAGAGAAACAGGGAGGGGACAGAAAGGACTTGGCATCATCAGGCACTGAGCCATGTTCGCAGACAGTGCCGGACAGGAAACAGGGAACAAGAAAGCCTTAAGTCTTGATTGGTTGGCCAGTCAAAGACAGCACAGCTAGCCACCTAGGACTAGGGGAGTACTCAGCAGGGGTGAAGGACTGACAGAGGTCGGTGCCAGAGTGGAGAAGGCAACAGGAGGGTTAGACTCCTGGCCTGGGGAAAGACTCCAGACTGGTTCTGACTCAGGTGCCATTGTTCAGAGGTGTGGATTAGAGGAGGGGCCCTCACCCCGGGAGAAATCCTGACTCATTCTGAGCACTTAGCTGGCCACGTGGCCTCATAATCTTGCACTTAGCGAAATAGTACCAGTGCCCTGAGCCATTTCCTGATTTGCAAAACAAATATTTGAACTTGAAATGCTGAGTGAAGCCGCAGGCTGTTTGGTAGATTTTTAAGTTCTCTCTACTGCATCTAGAAGCCTTTGGGGAGTTTGCTCTGTGGCCATCAACACAACAGCCTTGTTCTGCAAGTAGAATGATCTGGAAGCCAATGACTTCATACATTAAGAATGTCCTCCCTGGCTGGCTCTTTTGCTCTGCCTCTGTAAATCGGTACCTAGACAACATTTTCAAAAGCACCCCTCCCTCAGCTGACATATAGCCAGAGGGTGTATGACCAGGAACAGTTTCCTTCTCTAGCTCTGGGTGGTCCTGATGCCAGACTTGTCTTCTCTAGCCCCATGGATAGAAACCAGCAAAGAGCTGTTGGCAGAAATAGGAGTCCGCTGCACCTCTGCTGCAGGTGATAAGTGATCGAGGTAATTTACTTAGCTTTTTGAGGCATCAGTTTTCTCGACCTGAAAAGTTATTCTCAAGGTCAGATCCTACTACGCTGTGAAGTTTAACTGTCCTAAATAAGCGGAGGACATTTGGAATGGTATGGGACACCTCCAATGTTGCATCTGGGATTGAGTCTGCGTAGGTGTGTGAGAATAGTGGGGGACCATGTCCTTTATGTAGGCCAGGACTTGGGGTCTGGAGTAAAGGGGGACCAGCTCTCAGCATCACCTTGACAGTTCATGCATCCTTTGTGTAGATTTTAAAATCACATTCCAGGGTTGATTGGCAAGATGACAGCAGACATGAGAAGCCATTCCTGAACTAAAAAGAATCTAACAGAACATAAGAAGAGGGACATCTAAGGTGAACCAAGAAAAAAAAAGCAATGTCTGAGAATATAAAACCTGCAGTGTTTTTTTTTTTTTTACAATGGGACATTCATTTATGCAGTATTCATATCTCCAAAACACCCCTTTCCCTTCCTCCCTCAGATACTATTTCTTTCGATTTGGACATTATCCATCTGTCTCAAATGTAAATGACCCCCCCCATCCTGGCAATAAAACTCTGGGTTCAATTTCTGGAATTACATAAGCCCAAAGAGACAACCGAGTCAGCAGAAAGGCCCTGACTCAGCACTCTGAACTGGCCACCATGGGGCCAGATTCTCCAGTCTTGACTTTGGCCAAATTCCCATTGAAACTCAATGCTGGTAAGTATCAGCAGCTTCGTACATATGGCCCCAGGGTTAGGGAGCAAACGATGGGATCTCGATCGCCTCTCACTACATTTACCAGGGTACCAGCCAGGTGCCACTATCTGGGGCAGACCACTCACCATCTCCTGGGTCTTTCCCCATCATGCCCATGGTATCAAGTTCACCTTTCACCAAGGGCTAGAAGGAGACATGAGAAACAGAGAGGTGGAGGGCTGTGTGTATCCATTGATCCCTACCACTCACCACTGCTTGGAGTTTTTATCTATCATTTAGTATCTTATGTGCTGAGTTATTTTAAACAAACACTTTACTGTCATGAGACTACAAAGGGGGAACTAGGAAGCATCTCAAATGCTAAGTCGAGAGGAGAACTTAGAGGGGAGTGATGGGTGAGGAGCACGTAGAAAGGGAGGAGAAATGCCTACTTCTGGGAAATTAATGGTGAGATCATCTGGAAATTGGTCCCTCCAAAATTATAGCTCTAAAGAGAAAGAGAAAAGGGGCTGCTGGCAGAAATGCCGAGTCACTCATGATTTAGAATGACTCTGTATCCTGGCTTTACTTAACAGATGCGTGGGGATCAAATGATCAAAGAGGGCTCTCCCACTGGAGGATGCTGGGAAGGTAGAACCTGGCAGTGATCATTTGTAGGGGCTTCCAGATTATCCTGTCACACAAGAAGAGCTAAGAACACCAAAAGATGGGAGACTCTTGTTTTCTGCTCACCTAGGAGCTTGAGAGGGAAATGCTTCAAAAGCTGAAAACTGTAAAGATTTAAATAAGATGTGTGGTTTTTGTATAATAGTAGTGGGAGGGGCCAACACTGTATGTGTTCCAAATTGTTTGCTTGGTACTGTTTGCTTTTGACCAGGACCCCAGAGAAGGACTAACTATTATCAGCCATAATTACCAGATAGGGCTTGGAGAAATACAGTCTCAGTCACTTCCTCGAAGCCAAAACAAATAAGATCTAATATGGTGGACACCAACCAGGAAGACAGGGGAGAGATCAGGATAAGTGGGATGTAGGCTGGCCCTCGGTGCCACCTTCCAAGAAGAGTGACAAAGTCTAAAGTGCAGCGTGGCAGCTGTCATAGAACCGCACAGTGTGTGGGAACCAAATCAGATCTCAAAGAATGAATTCAGGACTCTACTAGACAGTGCTGGTCATGAGCATGAGATAGAGACGGGGGCGGGGAGGGGCAGATGATAGAAGCCTAGGAGAACAAGGCACCACAGCAGTTATTTAATAGTAATGCTGCTCTTACAGAGGACCCAGGTTCGATTCCCAGCACTCACATGGTGGCTCACAACTACCTGAAATTCCAGTTCCAGGAGATCCGGTGCCTTCTTCTAGCTTCCAAAGGCACCAGGCACTCACATGGTACAGAGGCATACATGTAGGCAAACACTCATCCATTTGTTTTTAATCTAAAACATGGAGACCGGTGAGACGGGTCCGTGGTTAACAGCACTAGCTGCCCTTGCAGAGGACCAAGGTTCAGTTCCCAGTGCCCACGTACAGGATGGTTCACAACCATCTGTAACTCCAGTCCCAAGGGATCTAATGCTCTCTTCTGACATTGAGAGCATCAGGCACATACGTGGCACACTTACCTGCATGTGGGCAAAACATTCACACACATAAAATACATCTTTAGGAATAATTTAAGGGGCTGGAGAGGTGGTTCCTGTGGTTAAGAGCACTGACTGCTCTTCCAGAGGTCCTGAGTTCAAATCCCAGCAACCACATGGTGGCTCACAACCATCTGTAATGGGGTCCAATGCCCTCTTCTGGTGTGTCTGAAGACAGCTACAGTGCACTCACATATACAACCTAAATAAATAAATAGTTCTAAAAAAGAATAATTCTAAATGAAAAAGAAAAACTTTTTAAAAGGCTAATATGACTAGAAAAGGCCAGTTGTCCTTAATTGTGGGGTCATTAAAGGTATTTAGAGATGATAGGACCTCTACATGTTCCTGGGTAGTGTGTGTGCTACAGCCAGTGAGTCAGGGAACCACAGAATGCCCTTGGGAAATCCTCTACATAGGGGCAAAGCAGGCCCAGCTCCCTGAGTCCCCAATGACAACAGAAGGAAGCCAAGGAATTCTCAAACTTTGGGGAAGCACTTTACATCCAGTCCTGAGATGAAGGCTCGCAGTGAGCTAACTGATTTGCACATAGTAACAAGAACCTACCTTACAGTCAGCTCAGAACCTCTGAACCACCCTCGAAGATCAGTGTTTTCTCTCCAGCTGTTCTCTCCAGTGTGGCTCTAAAATAGAAAGAGTGCATAGCTTCTGTCTCTCCGTGTTCAGGATCCCTAGTGTTCATATATTTATGTAGATGACAGATTTGCTCTCAGTGGCTGGGATGACACCTAGAAATTGATTCTCTCGTTTAAAAAGTGAGAATGCAGGATGCTGGCCTAGGAATGACTTCTTTATATGCACCCACAGCAGAGAACCTCACAATTTACACTGGAGAACTTCCGTCGGAACATGGAATTCTGGGGCAGTGGCTAATCATTGCCTACTGAAAGACTTTATTTTGTTTTGCAGTTTTTGTCTTATCTTAAAATTTCACGGGACTGGTCAGATGGCTCAGAAGTTAAGAGCACTGGCTTCTCTTCCAGAGGTCCTGAGTTCAATTCCCAGCAATCACATGGTGGCTCATAACCACCTAAAATGAAATCTGGTCTCCTCTTCTGGGCTTCAGACATGCATGCAGGTGAAATGCTATGTGCATAATAAATAAAAAAATACTCAAAAAAATTTTAATGTAAGTTCTGTATTTCCACAGAGCATGCAACCCTTCTTGTTAGGATGTACCCATTTTCTCCTGTGGTTTTGGTGGTGACTTCTGGCTCACGTCATGGATTTGCTTCTGACGAGAGACCACTCTGATGGTTTCTGTGTAGAGATGGGTTGTTGGCTTGAACTGTCGCTTTAAAGACAGCTCAGTGCTATCAGACAGACTCAGAGCACTATCTGTCCTACTCTGCTCAAAGAAAACATCGTAGAAACCTTACTTTCTCCTTCCGTTCCACACAGAGCAACAGTTGCTACACAGATATGTTAGAACACAGTTTGGTGAGACAGTGATCTATATTGAAACTCGCTGTCTGTAAGATCCACAGAGGCATTAGGGTCTGGCTCTTAGGAAGAAGTCCAGTCACCTTCTCCATAGCAAAAGGTCTACACCAAGACTTATGGTTTGGTTATTAACCCCCATTCCCCCCCACACACAGGGATTTATGTTTTAAATGACAGTCCTCAGCTGGTAGTTCGGGAAGTTTAGGAACTAGGATTTACCTGGAGAATGTAAGTCACTGGGAGAAACTTCTCAAAAATATTTTGTCCTTAACTGTCTCTTGTTGCTCTGTCTCTGCTTTCTGTGTACAAAGACTGGGCTGCTGCCACCATAATGTTTTATCCAAGTGCCCAGAGCTGTACAATACCAGCTGAACCCTCTGAAGTGTGAGCCAAAACAATAAATCTTGGCTCTTTCTAAAAGTGTGTGTGTGTGTGTGTGTGTGTGTGTGTGTGTTATGTACAAGTACTCTGTCTGAATGTATGCCTGCATGCCAGAAGAGAACACTAGACCTTATTATAGACAGTTGTGAGCCTCCATGTGAGTGCTGGGAATTGATCTCAGGACCTCTAGAAGAACAGTCAGTGCAAGCTCTCTGGCCTCAGATCTCTTAAGCTATCTCTGTAAGATATTTGGTCGTAGCTACATAAGAGCAACTAATTCAAGCAAAGACTAAGGAGGTAGAATTCGGGACAGGAGAAAAGGAGTCTTGGTCACTTGAGTACACAGGTTGAATACTGGATGTAGCCATTTATTATCCTCATGGAAAATAAGCACTTTCCATAGAACCCATCTCCCCTGTACCCCACTGTGGCTGACACATACCTCTTGTTCTCAGGGCTCAAAACCTCTCAGGTCTACTTGGCATTTGCTTCTTGCCTCACAGCTAACACATTCTCTACAGCTCACCTTTCCTCCTCTCATTCACGGCTCGTTCACCGTCATCTCTTTTCCTCGCTGGTTGGGTTTTCCTGCTTTATGCCAGGGACTGACCCAAGGCCTTGTGTGTGCCAGACAAACACTACTTTTGAGCAATCCCCAATCCTGTGAGCCAGTCTTGATGAAGGAGTTAAGAGAGTTCATTTTCCTACATTATCTGTTGCATCTCAGATTCCTCAACAGAT
Organism: Micromys minutus; assembly: GCF_963924665.1. Classification (NCBI taxonomy): domain Eukaryota; kingdom Metazoa; phylum Chordata; class Mammalia; order Rodentia; family Muridae; genus Micromys; species Micromys minutus. Next base: position 7,277,797 of record NC_137964.1, on the reverse strand, counting down.
GTATCTTTTTTTTTTTTTTTTTTTTTTTGTGATGGAGGTTGTTGTCATGCAGACTGAACCCAAACTCTTGGCATACATGCCCCTGCCTTTTAACCACTTGGTACTGTGGTTAGCACACCAAGCTTAAGATGCTGCCTTCTGAATAGAGTGTGAATGTTAGAGTCTCCAAAATTGTACCTTTTTTTTTTTTTTTAACTTGGGCTAAGTGAGGCCTTCCTCCTCCCTGGTTGTTAATAGCTGGCTTGACAAGCTTGTTCTTGGCAAGGCCTGCTTTGCCAGGAAACAATGAAGCTCTACGCCACTACAGTCCTCCCATCCAGGAGGGAGATAGATGTGTCAGGTCCTGGGCTCCTGCTGCAGTCTCAGCCTGATCCTCTCAGTTCTATATCCCCTCACCAGGCATGTGCTTGGTTGTGGTATAGGGCTCATTCTTAATGCTTCAATTGCTAGCCTATATGTGTGGGTTTTATTTTCCTGGTCACATTAACTTAGAGCAGTTAAAATGGACTAGTCACCTGTTAGATACTTCCTGATTTCGACATGCTGTTATCAGAGACCTATAGTCACAGAAGCACTAAAACACGAGCCAAGAAGAAAAATGGTGCAGCAGCTTGCCAGATCTCATAGCTTATCATCCACTTCCTGTTAACTGCTTATGACTTGTCCTATATCTATCTGCCAATGCCTGCGGTGCATTGGAGTCACCTGAATCCATAGTAGATGACTACTGTGACATGGACAGGGAGGAGTTGTTTCTCTCTGCCTCTGGGGACAAATTTAGGTTCATCACTTGTCAGGGGGTATATCCTGTCCCCAAAAGGAAAGTCAATCAGACTTCTTCTTCTTCTTCTTCTTCTTCTTCTTCTTCTTCTTCTTCTTCTTCTTCTTCTTCTTCTTCTTCTTCTTCTTCTTCTTCTTCTTCTTCTTCTTCTCTTCCTCCTCCTCCTCCTCCTCCTCCTCCTCCTCCTCCTCCTTCTTCTCTTCCTCCTCCTCTTCCCCTACCCCTCTCTCCCTTTCCCCTTCCCCTCCTTCTTCCTTTTCATTTTCTTCTTCCTCTTCTTTGTCTTCTTCTTCATCATAATCATCATCAATTAAGATTTATTTATTTAATGTGTTTTTCACCTGTACATATTTATGTATACCAAGTATATGCCTGGTGCCTACAGAGGTCATAAGAAGGCATCAGACCCCTTATAACTGGAATTATAGCCCATTGGGAGCCATCACATGAGTGGTGGGAACCAAACTCAGGTCTTCTACAAGAGCAGCCGGTGCTCCTCACCACCTGTTCAGCTCTGCGCCCGACGCAGGAGTCCCTTCCCACTGTAAAGGAATCACTTGGAGAGAATTGACAGCTCTGGGAACTGCAGGAACCTCATGGAAAGTCCAAAAGGGTCACTTTGGGGGGGGGGAGGCATTCTGGGATTAGCTGGAGCCATCGTTGGATCCGTTATCTGAAGCTGAGCTGGCTTTTTCTGGATTCCATGGCCACCTGCTTCCAGACTCCAACAGTTGAAAACAATTAACTAATGGCACAGGGGGGAGGAGGTCTGGTATTTATACTCTTAATGCGTACTTTCAGCCTTTCTAAAAAGCACCTTCAACATCTCTCCCTAACAATGAGAATTTGTGAATGGCCATGTCTTTCCAGAAATAAATTGTACTTTCAGAAGGAGCATGCCCAGGAAAGCTTTGTTCCTGGGTTGCCTGCCTTTTCCAGGACGACGGTCAATGCACCACACAGGAAGAGCCATTGAGAATTGTTGACGATGTTAACACTCTTCATGAAAAGTGACCTGGGGTTGCATTGTACAACGGTCTGAATAACTCACTGTTCTCCACATGAGAATGAGATTTCTCGTTGTCATGGTTACAGTTAACAGTAATTCAATTCAGCATGACATATATACACACATCCATGATGACATCAGACTTGACCTCATTGTATCTGAAGAGAAGGGCTGATACTTGCCTCTGGAGGTCCTATTAGGGCCCCAGGAAGCCTTGTGTATCCCTGGGCTTCTTCTGTACAATCGTTCCATTAACCCAAAGCACAGGAACAACCTTCAGAGGCTTCGAAGAACAAGGAAGTAGGTGTGGTTTTCTCTGGATCTTCCAAAAAGGAACACAGACTTGCCAAGCCCTTGACTTTAGCCCACAGAGACCCTTAACAGATGCCGGCCTACATTAAGTCACTGATGCAGTCCTTGATTACATTGATAGGGAACCGAGGCACTTGGGACTCCACTTCCTGTCCCTTAGACACCAGGCCTGCTCATTTGCATAGTGTATGCCTTTAGAGTTGGTTTCACAGGACCTTCTGTCTCCTCAGGCCGTTATGCTCTGTGATAGGCTAATTGGTCTGGTTTTCCCCTCTTAGAGTCCAGACTCTTTATAGGAAGACCTGAGATATATACTGTAGCATTTCTAAGTCCAACATAGTGCCTGCAGCTTGAACTCAAAGAGACCCTCCTGCCTCTCCCTCCCAAGCACTGAAGTCTGTTCACAGGTTTTAGGACTTAGGGTGTGGGTACTGTTGAGCACCATTATCTTATCTATGAGACTGAGGAAAGACTTGTCACCTGCCTCCCCCGTCTCTTTAAGTTGTTGGTATTATTTTATTTGATTATTATTTGTTTGGTTTAGTTTTTCCAACCCCTTCCGGCTTGGTGATATTGTTCAATATCCGTGATGGGTGCAGACATGTGCTGGGTCAAGCTAAGGGGTAGGGTCACCTCTGAATCTGCTTGACAATGGAGTGTGAGGGTGTTGGCTCAATTGTATAGTCTTGTCTCAAGGGCAATTGTTTTAAGAATCCTATTTCCTTGAAACCAGGTTCAGGAGGTGATGCTCACCCTTGCTGCTTCAGCTGTGAAGACAGGGTATGGAGACTATGCTGTCTGTAACTAGACATGGGGGGGAGGTGGGTATCAAATAAAGAGGAAAGTTCACGGGGCTTCATATCAGACTCTTTCAAAAGCAAATAGAGGTTGGTCTGGTGGTGGTAGGTAGGTGGCTTTGTGTTTAAGAGCGCATACCACTTTTGCAGAGGACCTGAGTTCAATTCCCAGTACCTACAACGAGCAGCTCACACTCACGCCTAACTCGAGTTTTAGGGAGACCCAACTTTGGCCTCAGTCAGCCCCTGCATTCAGTGCACATACTGACACAAATACATAGAAGTAAAAGCCATAAAGTAAATCTTGTTTTGATGCTGTTGTTCTAATTCTCAGGCAGACTGAAAGCACTGAGGGAGCCCAGGGTGAGATGTTTCTCACTAGACGCCCCGCTCACCGCCTCTCCAGTCTAACCTGGTCTCTGTCTTTTTCTATAGTGGACTCCGTCACCCATGGCAAAGTTATTGCTGCTGTTCCCAAGCAGATCATCTCCAGTGTGGGGCAGATCCTCAATAAATGTTTGCTGAATTAATCAAATAGGCCGAATGAGGACTGTTCCCATCGCTCTTGTTAGAAAACCTGCCGTAGCTCCCTCTATCTTTAAATTGTGTCGAATGTACCCATTTCCATCGGCCCGTATTTCACATGTCTAACTCTCTTTCAGGACTAAATTGCTGAGTGGATGGACTTCCATAACAACATGGCTTAGACGACAGACTTTCATTTTCCAAAGATCCAGATGCTCGTTGAGGGAGTCGGGGTAGGGTTCTTCTGAGACCAGGCCTGTCTGCTTGCTGTGCCTGTACCGTTTAGATTTGAATGTTTGGATAAAGTTTGCCCAGCTAGAACATTCTGTATAAATATACCAAAAATCAGAAACACTTCTGGGCCCTCATGCTTCAGATGCAGTGTGACTCAACCAGTTTCACCTCGTGATGTAAAACAGTATAATTATGTGTTGTTGCATGTGTTTGGGCTATACACTCTTGCTAGACAGACTCCATTTCCAATTGCTCTTCCTGGCTACGGATGCTCACCCAGTATCTAATGAGTGAACGAAGACAGTGAGGATAGCATTATAATACCACTTGAGTGTAAGATGAATTAAAACTTGGTGCATCCGTTTCTTCATTTAAATGTGATACTTAAAAGGTATGGTACCCGGGCGCTGCAGAGATGGCTCAGCAGTTAAGATCACTTGTTACTCCTGCAGAGGACCAGGGTTCTATTCCCAGCATCCACATGGAGGTTCACAACTGTCTCTAACTCCAGTTCTGACATCACGGAGCACACGTATGGTACACACACATGCATATATGCAAACGCTCTTAAGAGAAAAATAAGATACTTTTTAAAAATTCAGAATTGAGTGCAAATTTGAGATTAATAAGCACCTTCTGGGCTGGAGAGATGGCTCAGTGGTTAAGAGCACTGACTACTCTTCCAGAGGTCCTGAGTTTAAATCCCAGCAACCACATGGTGCCTCCCAACCATCTGTAATGGGATCCGATGCCCTCTTCTGGTGTGTCTGAAGGCAACTACAGTGTACTTACATAAATAAAATAAATAAATCTTAAAAAAATAAATGCTTTCTGACAGGGTGGTAGTGGGTATAGGAAAATAAAAGTCCATCGTTGTACAGAGGTGAGTGTGTGTGTGTGTGTGTGTGTGTGTGTGTGTGTGTGTGTCTGTCTGTCTGTCTGTCTGAGAGGACAGGTGGTGGAAACGACACGGTAGACATTACTTCTTGTGTTATCACACACATGCGTGGCTCTGTTGCAGTAAATCTCCAACCCCAAAGAACATAAAACTCAGTTACAATATTTATAAGCTGTGTGCCTAGATTGGGCAGATCTACCACTACACTACTTCCTCCATCCTTTCTCTCCTCCGTCTCCTCATCTCCCCTTCCTCTCTTCCCTCTCTACCTCTCTAAGATTTCCAGCTCCACCCTTTCCTTCCATTGCCCAATCTCAGGCTCTGGTCTTTATTCGACCAGTTAAGATGGGGGAAGTTTCAACTGACATCACCTGAGTATGAGGAAGCAAAATTAGCATCAAATTACAAACAGCACCTGGGCAATCCACAACATGGCCCTGAAAACCCCCCACACTTTCTTGTGCCTCAGTTTTCTTCTCTGTTAATTGAGGATGAGAACTACATCTACCTCAAAGGCTCTTGTGGGCCTTGACTTATAGTGCCAGGCAGACAGTAAGCACATGGTGAGTGCCAACCAACTACTATTACCTCCCAGGGACTTCAGATATTTTTAATGTGTCACCCATTAATGAGGGCATTGTATTTCACTGATCTATATGAAAAGCTCTTTAAAAACATAACATTTCATCCAAGGATCTGCACTTAGCACCAGGTACGGTATGTTTCCAGACTTTATGCGCTGGGAAAAACAAGGGGGACCATTCACTCAGTAGTCAGGCCTTTGTAAAATGTGACAACCAGGTTCTTAATTATTCCTAGAAATGTCAGAACTCACCGAAGGCAATTAGTACTGACAGTTCAAGGGCTAATTAGCTCCAAACCCTGCTTCTTGGGTTACCTCATTAGCAATTCTTGGTCACACACAAACACAAAATTTCAGAAATTCCTTATCTGGTTTTGTAGCAGGTAAGAACCTCATGTGAAACAAACCTGTGGAGGGAAGGGGCCCAGCCAGCCTTTGGGTCCTGATGAGGGTGCAGGTGGGATGCAGCTGCAGACTGTGTGGGCTGCCTGCAGACCAGGTCCTGCTTCACTTGATGATGCTTCGCTTCACAGACTGCCTTCCCCTTCCCCCGCCTGTCTCCAGTGATAAAATCCTCTCTAGGCTCACTAACCTCATTAAATACAAAACACAAATATGCTAAATGAAGAACAGCCAGATGCAAAAAGACATGTATTGAATGATTCCGTTTACATGAAACTGCTAGAGACAGGGCCTAGCTTAGAGAGTACCAGTGGCTGCAGGAGACTGGGTGGGGGAGGCAGCATCCTTGCTTCCTGGGTGCAGGCTTCTGATTTGCATGGCAGCTCAGTGTTCCAATACCACTGAATTCATGGGTTTTTTGCTGTAATAGGGATTGACCCGAGGGCTTTGCACATGCTAGGCAAGCATGCTACCATATAAGCTGTTCCAACTCAGCTTTTCTTTTTTTTTATTTTGTGATAGGGTCTCACTAAGTTGCTTAGCTGCCCCCCCCCACCCCCATCTCTCTGGGCCCAAGCATCTTCCTGCCTTAATCTATATTACAAAGGTCAGCTGAATTATATGTTGAACTGGGCTAAGTGTCTCATTGTATGCTACCTAATTCTTTTAATGTTAAAAATGTTACGGTTAAAAGATCTTTAAGAAGGCATTGGACCGCAAAGGCTCCTCCCTTGTGAATAGAAGTCGGGTCCCAGTCAAAGAGGCTTCATCTAAATACCAATCTGCTTGCCCTTTAGGCCTCTGCTTCCTCCACCCTGGAGGACAGAAGGACAAAGCTTCAGATCTCCATCTTGGGAGTGGAGGATGTCCCTCGCCAGTTTCTAAACCTTCCAGCCCCTTGACTGTGGATTTCCCAGCCAATGAGCATGCGTTTCTACTCTTGCTGGTGTTCTGTCATGTTAGCTCACAGGCAGGGGTGGGTGGGGGCGGGGACCATGATTGGGCACTTTCTTCAGCATCATCTATGGGACTGTCCATACTAAGATGCCTGCAGATGCTTTGGGACCCAGTGCCAAGCAGCTCATAGGACACACAGAGGTGCCGGTGCTGGTCCCGTCGCTGGGATGTTCCCTCCCTTCTGTCTCTCTGGCAGACTCAGCCAATCTGTAGAACCACAAGACTTATTACACTTATGTTGATACTGATTCCATTTCCCGGAGTCTCCTCAACCCACTTCCTCTACTCTTTCTGGGAGGGCTGGCTACTACCTCCTCTGTCTCCTTACATGCCACAGCACTGTAACTCTGCATTCCACTGTGACTTATTTTCTCTTTGTAAAGACTACACGGGCACAGTAACATCTGCTCTACTTGGGATGCACTTCTGTGCATTTGGAGAAATATTAATAGAACAAAAAACACCAGTGACACATTTTCATTGTCCTCCCAAGTCCCTCAGGCCCTGGTGAAGTTGGTTCCGCCCCCATTCCTTGACAGCCACTGACTATTGATTTATCTATTTGGTCTTCAGTTCTTTTCCAGAACATGCTATATGAGTGAAATTACGTGATGTGCAGCGCAGTCTATTGTGACCGGCTTTTTATACCCATTTCCTGCTCTCAACTTGGTCCCCAAGAATCAGAGATCTTCTTTATCTTATCCAGTAGCAAGTGACTTGCACAGTAAGTGTGGTTCCTAGGAGCCTGTAGCAACACGATGTGACCAGACATGGCAGAGAAAGGATGCCTCTCTAGCCTTTCCTCCCAGACAAGCAGACTGTAGTGGGCATGTGACCGCTTGGTGTCAGAACCTTTCCATCGCCTGCTGGAAATGGTCATCCCTGAGCCTGCCCCAGGAGGCCATGCCCTTGACAGTATCCCCGTACTGAGCAGTCTGATTCCAACCTGAGGTACTTCCTGTTGCCTTTGGGACTTCAGATACACCATCCAGGAGCTGCCCCGAGACTCCATTTACCATGGACTTTAGTCTGAAGAGCAAAAGAGGCAGCTACTGGAGCAAAAATAATCACTTGTCTCTCCCAGACCCACACCCTCCCCTCTCTCCACTTCAGCTCATCCCACCCTCACACATCCAGCCAGACACATCAGAGGACCCCTTTGCTGCAGTTCCAACCAATAAGGCATGCCCTGTGCCAGCTGAGCTATGATGTTATTCTGTGGTTTTCTAGCTTATCCCTCCTAAGGGACCCTGAGGACATCTTTATTCCTACCTTACAGTCCTGTAGTGACAGCAAAAGGCTACTCTGCTCAAGAGGATTTCTTCAAGGGAGCTCCTTGAAGGCTAAGGGTATATTGAGGGTCTCAGTGGTATGTGAACATCAGAAATTATTTAAGAGATGCACTTGAAGGGTACGAGGCATGTGGCAAACACTCTCTCTTAAATACACAGATTTGGTGATTCAGAGTCAATATCTTAGCTTGGGTTTCTGGTGCTGTGATGAAGATCATGATCAAAATTAACCTGGGGAGGAAAGAGTGTATCTCGTCTTACAGTTCTAGGTTACACTCCATCCCTGTGGAACGTCAGGGCAAGAACTCAAGGCAGGAACCCAGAGACAGGAACTGAAGCAGGGAACATGGAGGAATGCTGCTTACTGGCTTGCTCCCCATGGCTCAGTCATCTTGATTTCTCATATAACCCAAGCCCACCTACTCTGGGATGAGAGACTGCGCATAGCAGGCAGGGCCCTCTCACAGCAATCATTAATTAAGAAATCACCAGATGAGCTTGTCTATATACCAAGGGACAGTCCCTCTTCCCAAATGACTTTAGCTTGAGTCAAGTTAAAAAAAAAAAAGCCAAAAAACAAACAAACAAATGACAACAAAAAACACTCAGGACAGTCTCCGAGAAAGCTTCTTGTAGCTCTCTTTAGCTCATCATGGAACAACCATTATTTCTGTTTATGTCCTGATTCAGAGACCAGAGCAAATGTCTCTTCTTGTGGGGACAGTAACTTTGATTTAATAGCTAATAAGAAGGTGAAGCAGTGGAACCCTATAGGCAGAACTTTATTTGGAGAACATTAGTGTCTCTGGTAACTATATCTCTTCTTATTGCCACTGTAAGAGTTGGATTCAGGTTGTGGAGAGATGGTTGAGCAGTTGAGAGCACCGGCTGCCTTTACAGAGGACCCAGGTTCTGTTCTTAACTTGCATAGCAGGTCTCAGCGATATATAAATCTAGTTCGAGAGGATCCGATGCTCTCTCCTGGCCTTCAGGGGAACTACACACACACACACACACACACACACACACATACACACACACACACACACACACACACACACACACACACAAAGTCTACATATATACGAGCAAAACACCCACATACATAAAACAAAGGTGAATAAAATCTTTTTATGAAAAAGAATTGGAAAATGTTAAAAACACTGTTGATCTTTTGTTTTGTTTTTTGTTTTTGGCAGATGGGAGAAAACACAAAGACAATACCATAGGGCAGAAGACCAAGAACATACTCTGGGTTCTTGACGTTTGAATAGGGCATTTGTTTTTAAAGTCTTAGCCTTTGTGAAATGAATCAAATTAGGGTGTCTTCTTCCCTTTCTCTTTTACTTCTCAGCACTGCTTAATGCATAGAAATAGAAGACCAAGCTGCCTTCAGAACCTGTGGGTGTTAGCATCCAATACTTGGAGAGGTCTCAATCACAGGCGACCAGGACCCAACCCTCGCCTAGTGATGATGAGCTGCTGACTCCAGGCCCCTTCCTCAAACCACACCAATAGTAAGCAAGTATACTCATTAGACTTAATTTATTGGTTCCACATGGGTATTCTGGGCACCAATGCTTGACAGCCATGGGGACAACACTGAAGGCTTCATGGAGGAAGCCAAGATGTCTACTATAGTAACTTGAAATGTAAGAAACAGGAAGGGTCACCAGTCCCCCACCCAAGGGGGCTTGGTACTCTTCAGAGGCGGAAGCGGATTCCACAATTCACCATGCACTCCATGGCATGGCACAGTTTACCACTAAGATCCCTCCAGTATCTGGGAGACTAGGAGAAAAGTCACATAGCAATGAAGTGATTTGTAACATCAATGAATTCTTTGAGCCTCTTTTGTCTGGGATATAGGGGGTTCAGATGAAATAGATAGGTGAACTATCATGTATAAAGACCTCTCAGAGGACACAGAAGGCATCTCTCTACCTCACCAGTACAAAGAATGGAGAACCTGCTCCAAGCAAGGTGATGTTACTGGAGTGGGCAGCATGGAAGATCACAGTCAGAGCGGACACATCTCACAGGAGAGCAGAAACGGTCTGGAGTGTGGAACACTATAGGGATGTGTACTGTGGTTTGAAAGTAAGCTGAAGTGCCTACGTCTGGCTCATATGGCTCAGTGAGACAGAGGGAGAAGCTGAAATGACTGGGGGGGGTGTGACAGGACAAGGGGGACACATTTGACATAACCTGTTTTCTAGCCCTCTGTGCATAGTCCCTTGGCCCTACCAGAAGCAGATACAGGTGTGTGTGTGTGTGTGTGTGTGTGTGTGTGTGTGTGTGTGTGTGTGGTGCTCCTTTAGAATACAGACTTCTTTGTCCTCCCCCACACCCCACTTAGTCCAACAGCATCCAGACACAGGGCTTTGACACTTCTCCTTGCTGCCCTTTGAGACCTTGGCCCTAAAATGCTTCCACCCAGACACCCCGAAGTCCACAGAGACCCAGAAAAGGCAGAGAGCAAAAGAAGAGCTCACTCCTCGGACCTCAGAACTCAATTCAAAAGCCGTATTAAGCCCATCTGCCCTCGGGATGCTGCTTTGCAGAGGGGAACCTGGCCTTCCCAGACTCCTCCTCCACGCCGGATGAGAGAAGCTAGCCATCTGGTGTGGCACCAAGCCAGATGGGGCAGGTTGTTGAGGGGAGGCTCTGAGAGGCACCACAGAGAGGGGGTGACTTTGCGTTCCTGATCACAGCAGCGCCCCTCCCCCGCCTCATGGGTCCTCACTGTTCAATGAGGGAGCATTTTGATTCTGCTCCTGATTGGATTCTAAGTTGTGCATTTAACTGCTTCTCTTCTGAATGCCAGACCAGCTGTTTAAATGCACGCTTGTGGCCAGCTTTGCTCTGTGGGAGCCCTCATTGTTCTGAATGTAAAAATAGGAGACCCTGCTCCACGGTGGGGCTCAGAAAAATCCTGGTCATTGAACCCTAGAAAGTATCATGTCACCCAAATGAAAGGCTTGATTAGAAAGATAGAGTATGTTTCTGCGTGTTAAGAGTGCATGAATGAAGCGCATTTGTCCTGAAGAATATACATGGTCCTGATAAACCAAATAAGTGCATGATTGATTGTCTCTCAACATAATACAATCACATGCATCCGGGTGCAGGAAAGCGTTAGGATCAAGTCAGCAATCTTTTAGCAGTTCTGACTGGCTCAGAGGTAGCACCAATAGATATTAATTTCCCTGGGGAAATTTTCTTTTGATCACACTTATTGAATAGAGAGCCTTTGGGCATATGCAGATTTTGAAAATGTATGTTTTACACCTGAAGCCCTTTCTTCATTACTCTGACAGTCCACGGTGTTTATTACGCTTGCTTGAGAAAATTGTCCTCTGTAGTCTATACTTTCTGTCCTCAGTCGTTCTGTCAAAAGGTGGGTTGCTTCTGACCCTCTGGAAGCCAAACATGGCGGCTCACGGGGCACCTGCGCCCTTCGGCCCGGAAGTGACATGAGACGATTCCTTCAAGTCGAACGTTTTGATCGCTTGGTTTTAGCTAGCACCCCCCACTGAGAGAGTTATCATTTTGCTGGCACCCATAAATGATAACAACTATTATCCAGGAATTTACCACAGCCAGCGCTAATCACTGGGCATCCACCATCATCCCCAAGGCTCGTTGATGGCGGACAGATAGCACACGGAGCTAGAGAGAAGGGAGGCTGGGGGAGGGCCAGTCACCACTCCACATGTCAAGCATAAGGACTTGAAACATCCTTATCGTCACAAAAAGGTTTAAGAACTCCTGGTATAAAAGAAGACTAGGTCAGTATGAGCCGGAAGTCTGCCAGCTTGTGGTCTACTGTGAGGTCAAGCTATCAGACTGACGAAAACCTGCTGCATTATATGACCAGAGGAACTCAGCATGCATGTGTGGCATTTGGTCTGAATTGGGACCCTGTCCAGGGGTGCTGGCGCATATGTGAGATTTGGGGGAAGAGGTAACTAGTCTGGTAAAAGATGCTAGGTTTGAAGGGCCACAGGTCAAAGCCAAGAATAATCCAAACAGGATTGGGCTCCATGAGGCACAACTTTTATCCCAGCGCTCGGGAGACAGAGAAAAGTAGACATCTGAGTTTGACACTAGCCCCCTGCCATGGTCACAATGCCATGATGCTTTTGCTTCATCATGGGCCCAGAAGCAGTGCAACCTGGAACGGACTAAAGCTTCCAAGATGGTAAACAAAGATATGGCCTTGCTTTTCTCAGATATTTGTCTCAATGACACTTGTCCGGGTGCCCTGGATTGGGGTGGACCCTGACCCAAACACTGATGTCCTTATAAGAAGTGGCACACCTGTACACAGACACAGGAGCATGCTGCCTGGTAAGGTGGCAGAGAAGGCAAGGGACCAGAATGATAAATCCCCAAGCCAAGGAGCAAAGACTGCTGAACAGAAGGTAAGAGAGGAGCATGGGGTGCATTCTCCCTTGTAGCCTGCAGACAAAACCAACCTGCCTTTGTGGTAAAGGGCACTATTATGTCAGAAGGAATCCTACTTTGATCTTGAACTTTTAAACACCAGAGCTATAGAGAGTTGAGTCTCAGCAGTCAAGTCCTTGTGTTTGCAGTTCCTTGTTACAGGCTGGCCAGCATCCCTGGAATGAGATGCATTCGCCCCTGTACATGTTAGACCGCCTTTGAGTCCGAGTGATGACAAGTTCCAATCGTTTGATTCTGCGGCTCTTTCCTTGGGGGATGCATGTTCATCTCATGCTTTAAGTGAGCGAGGATGCTTGTATAGATACCCGCTCGCTGAGCTGAATCTCTCTTTCCCTTCCTTTTCTTTTTTTCTTCAAGTTCTCTAAAGTCTGGAGAGGTAGCTCAGTGGTTAAGAGCACTGGCTGCCCTTCCAGAGGACATGAATTTGGTTTCCAGCACCCATATGGAGGCTCACAACCATCTGTAACTCCAGTTCTGGGGAATTTGGTGCCCTCTTCTGGCTTCTGCGAGTACTGCAGGTAGATGGTGCACATACATAAACAAGACACACACAGAGAGAGAGAAAGAGAGAGAGTGAGTGAGAGAGAGATGAGAGAGAGAGAGAGAGAGAGAGAGAGAGACATATACACACAGAGACAGAAACACACACACACAAAATAATAGTTTTCAAAATGCATCTGTGATGGTTTTAAATTATTCAGATAAAAATTCTTCCTGTCTCCTCTTCCCCCACACACACACAAAAGTGGTCACTGTTTGCCATTTTAGCATCTGGCTTAATGGTGGCTACTTCAGCCTGCATGACGCCGGGCACTCCCATCCAGTGCTAATGAATGGCAGAAACACTTCGAGCCAGCTCTCACTGGGAAAATAAATTACCATCTGCCTGGCTGATGAGGCCCACACTCATTTAAAGGTAATTTGAAGAAGAGTGATCATTCATCTGCGTGGAGAAGGCCAAGTTCAGACACATTCAGATGCCCTGGAAACCCCACATCTCTGCAGAAGTCAAGGACTCCTGCCTTGGTGCCGGCGACCCCTAAAGAATCACCGTTTCATTCATTCGCACTTCCGTGACAAGGTGATGAGTCCTCCTCAGACACAGGCCACTGAGGTGATTTTTATTTCAGACTGTTATCTCACACAAGTTTGGTTTTTAACTGGCTGGTCTGTTGTTTTATGTGTGTGAATGTTCTGTCTGAGTGTGTGTATTTGCACCACGTGAATGCCTGGTGTCTGCGCAGGCCAGAAGAACTTTTCAGACCCTGGAACTGGAGTTACAGGTAGGTATAAGCCGTGGCCTTGTGAGTGCTGGGAACTGAACCCAGGTCCTCTGCAAGAGCAGCTAGTGCTCTAACCGCTGAACCGTATTGCCAACCCCATAGTTTGACTTTTTTTTTTCAACAGCTGATTTAAACAAGTTTGGAGTCTTATCCTGAACATAATTCAGTGCCACCCTTCAAAATGCTCAGTCTGTCACCATTTTATGCTTGTTTCTGTGTTTCAGGCTGTCACAAACCTACAAAAAATTGCAAAAAAGCTTTTTGTTTTGTTTTGTTTATAATTTGGGCACTTAAAAGAGTTCACGTTCTTACTTGAAAATAGACATAACTATCCTTTAAATGGAAACAGCAGGGTTCTAAAATCAGCTTAGGAGTGAGTCTACATAATCACATTTCCTTTTAAGCTGTTTTTAAAAACATTTCAGTTCTATTTTACAACAGCGTTTTTTTTTTTTTAAACCAGAAAAAGAAGGTTTTTCTCACTTCTGTAGCTGAGGATTTTCTGTACCCCAAAAATGAACAGGAGAAATCATTCATTGCAGGTCAATTAGCCAGGCAATGTGGGGGATCCCCACATCCTTTCCTGAAGACATGTTTTATAGAAAACACAGATGTTTGTATTCATGCGTATGCAGAGAACACACACACATGCACACATGCACACATACAGACACGTGCGTACACATACACATATATGTGATATCACATATCTATCACATAAACAAGGAGCATGGAATCAGAACTAAAACACCAGCAGAGAAAGTGCTAAAGTCAACAGCAGCTGTCACTTGCACGCATTCACCTTGTCCCTATTAGGCAAGTGCTTGACCACTGAGCTGCACTCCAGCCATAACTGTGCACATGTAGAGAAACAAAGCGAAGGCGCCCTCTCTTTTCTATCCCACCTACGGAAATATGAAGTTCTACTGTGATAGCAACGGATAAGTAATTGTTACAATGACCTGTGAGCAAACCCGACGCTATCAAATGTGTCTCCAGACAGCTGGGGAAACAATCATGGTTGACGGGACCTGCTGTCACACAGTTAGCCAGCACAAGGAGTGGCCCAATTTGGGTGAGAAAAATGCTCACATCAGGGCCAAAAGACAGGCAGATGGCAGCAGGCTCTCCAGGTGAAGCCGCGGCTCGCCAATGGCCCAAGACCAGCCTTCTCGAGACTGAAGAATCCTAGACTCCAACCTGGCACTATGTCCTTAGTGGGGAGCTCATTTGGTTTTTAATCCCAGCCTGCTTTTGATGTTCAGATGAAAAGCCGGGGCTTTTCGGAGCAGGAAAGGCAACCAAGAGCCTGGCTCCCCAGTCTGTCCATCTGGATAGACACACTTTGAATTCAGAGAGCTTCTGGCACCTCCACAGTTGAGGACATTGTGCGCCCTGGGATCGGCAAGGGAGACTGAGACACTTATCATAGGAAATGTGGCCCAGCGGGATGAGGAAGATGAACTTCAAATGGGGGGGGGGGGAGAGATAGGCTGCTTTTCTTACAGGAAGAGTATGTTGCTATGGGTATAGGCTTAGAGAGTGAAGACATTTGCCGCGGTGTTAAAGGGGTCCCCAAGGAGGCCCGGGATCTGTCCTCCGTGCACACATTTGTCATTTCTTGCTTCATGCCATAACCTGCCACTGTGTGTATGAGTTTAAAGCAATGCTCATCAAAGCCTAGCCCCAGGACCAGCAATGAAGACATCTCTTGAGAACTTGCTAGAAATACAACCTTTGAGAATCTTCTGATTCAGCTCCAGAACGAAGGATTTGAAGGGTAGAGAGGTGGGGCCCAGCTCTCTGAGTTTTTACAAGCCTCTGATGCTTCTGGTGCTGCTCAAACTTGGCAACCTGTGTTTCGAGGCCTAGGTGTGTTGTGTATAGTGTGCGTTGTGTGTAGGGGGCGTGTACTGACCAGTCCTTCCCCAGAGACAACACTGTGGGAGAAGCTCGTTGCTCCAGGGAAACAGTATATGTGGAGAGCCTAAGCATGCGTAGCTGGGGCTCCCTAGACACTCTCCATTTGACTCTGCAAGGTGTCACTGTGAGCTCCAGGAGCATTCCTACCCAGATGCCAGCAACTCGGGGTCATCTCTAATCATAATTGTGTTCATTCGGGCTATTCTTTCCAATTAGCTTCTAGAACAAAGTAAAAGAAGACTCAAATGGGGATAGGGAATCTCTCATCTTTTTCCTGCTAATATTCTCTGATCAGAATGTTTTTATCCATGTTCTTATGAAATGACAAAGGTCCAGTATTCGGGGACCTGGTATAAGATTGCCAAAGATATTCTGGGAACCCCTAATGGTTATCAAGAATGTCATCCGATAGGTCGTTGGAGCCATGTGACAAGCTTAGAACAAACACTTCCTGCTTGCAAGAGCATTCTTTGATCGTCTCTTTCTCCTCCTCCCTTCTTACAGCATCATCTTCACTAGAGAAAGTAGGAATTCTGCAAGCCAGCCCTCCTATCAGATTAACAGGCCTGGGCACAGCTGTGTGGAAAGCCAGGCTGCCCGGGATGGAAGGTGTCCCCAGAATGGCAGGGTCAGGGAGCTTATGCTGCAGCCGAATGTGACACGTCTCTCGTGTTTTTCTGCTTCTCTGCAGAGGAATGTCCATAGGGGTGTGGCTGAGAGATTAACCACAGCTATGCAGACAACAGCTGGCTGCTTAGTTCACTGCCTCCTGAGGGTTTCGTTCTGGTCCTGTCCAAAGAGCTGGGTTTGGGGATAAAGTTATGAAAACAGCTCAATCGAGGTTGCTTCTCTGGTCCGTATGGTGACCCAACCTCAGGTTTCACCAGGAGGGTAAAGGTGATGTTTGCAATTACTGAGCAAGTCTTAAAATATTTGCGTATATGAAAATGTTCATGTCCGTGTATACACATGAGTGTGTATGGGGAGTTTGTTGTCAGCTAGCTTCCTTACTCTCTATCTACCTTATTTCTGAGATGAAGTCTCTCATTGGACCTGACATTTGCTGGTTCAGCTAGATTAGCCAGCTAGAAAGCCCCAGGGACCCTTCTTCCCCACCTTCCGGCACTAGTGCGTACTACCATCCCTGGCTTCCTTTCTTAGGTGAGTGCTGGTTGAGTGTTCATGCTTGCATGGCAAACACTTCACTGACGGAGCCATCTCTCCAGTTCCCAGTCCCTCTTGATTTAAATTCTTTCACCAAAAATGAACACCGACAGCTAGTCAGAGCCACTGAAGATAATGAAATTATTTATGAGCACTTGGGTTATGGTAATCATCATATATATGTGTGTGTGTGTGTCTGTGTGTGTGTGTGTGTGTGTGTGTGTGAATATAATCAGGTCCTCTGCTATGGGTTTCATTGCCCTATTTTACAGCTAAAGAAATAGGAACACAGTAAATTTAGGGCTGTACAGCATGTGATTCCCAACATTAGAGTTTGAACTTGGGCCTGTCTCCTTTATATCTTTATAACTTTATATATAGTCTGGACAATGCCTTTTTGGGATAGGAGTCTATCTATATAACTATAAAGCTGAGGTAGTAACATATTGTTAACATGTGCATACTACCCACAGCAGTGGGTAGGTTCAGTGCATGCCTTATAAAAACTGCTGTTTTACTTACAGAGATGGAAATGGCAATCCCAAAATTCATAGGGAGCCACAAAAGCCTGAGCAAAAGGCACAAAGCAGAAAAATGCCACCCTACCTAAAAACTTGAATGTACCTTAAATCAACAGCTACTAAAGTGGCAGGGTGGGAGGGTAAAAGAGACATATATGAGAAGAAGAGGGGGCAGAAGGGTGGGGGTGGGGGAGAAAGGGGCACAAGGGAGAGGGAAGGTGTGGTGGTTGGAATGTGCTTGGCCCATGGGAGTGGCACTATTAGGAGGTGTGGCCTTACTATAAGAAGTATGTCAGTGTATAGGTGGGCTTTGAGGTCTCCTATCGCTCAAGCTCCGCCCAGTGCAGAAGAGCTCCTCCCCCTGACTGCCTTTGTATACAGAACTCTTAAATTCTTCTCCAGCACCGTGACTTTCTGCATGCTGCCATGCTTCCTGCCATGATGATAATGGACCGAACCTCTGAAAATGTAAGCCAGCCCCAATTAAATATTGTCCTTTATAAGAGTTGCCTTGGCTGTGATATCTCTTCACGGCATGAAAGCCTAAGACAGGAGGGGCAGAGAGGGCAGGGACCAAGGAAAACAGTGTACATGTGTATGGTCAACTAACTTCTGACAAAGTGGCAAGAACACCCGATGAGGAATGGACATTCTGTTCATTAAATGACACTGAGATGATTGGTATCTGACTGAAATTTGACTTCTATGCCACCCCACACACGAATGACAACTCAAAGTGAATGGACAGCATAAATGTAAGGCCTGGAGCTGTGATATCCGTGGAAGAGGACTCATCTCATAAGAGGCGATCACCCAAGATATGCATGGAACTAACTATGCAATCCAGTAGGAAGACAACAAGCAACCTGACCGAAGAATTGAACAGCAGGGACAGACATTTTTGAAGGACATACACATTGCCAACACACTTTATAACAACAATGGGCTAAAACCTCAAACTTGACAGAAACAGTTCAGTTCATGGCAGTGAGACACTGGGCAGAAGGATCCACTTCACAATAGTCTGTGGGGTGTTGGGCGAGCCCTGCATGTGAAAACAGCAGGTGCAGTCCTGTGTGAGTGTGTTTAGTTGACAGGAGCCAATTCGTAGGACCCATGGGAAGTGACAAAGCCTTTTTAGTCAGGCTTGGACTTGGCATAGCCTTCCTCTGGCTCCTGTGTGTGTGAAAAACCAGCCGTCCTTACTCCTGGATGACTCGAGCAGAGACCGCTTGCCCACAGAGCTCTCCCACCAAGACCAGCTAGCTCCTCCCACTCCCGTGCTGCACAAAAATAAACACAACAATGTTCCGGGCTGTTGTATAGATGGTGCTGCTCCCACAGAGGAACCACAGCTCTCCTGATCCCTGCTTTGCTCTTCCTGTGTGTGTATCCATTCCCTCACCACCCCACTTAGATTTCTGGGACCAAGTCATGCAGGACATACTGTGGCAAAGGACCAAGAAACAGAGAGGGTGGTGTCCAAATGAGAGTCTAGTGTAGAACCTTAAAGGCCTATAATGACCTACATCTTCTGTTAGTCTCCGCCTCCCAACCCCCCCATACACACACACATAGTGCCACCATCTGGGAAACAAACATCAAAATATAAGCTTATGGCATAGATAGAAGACATTTCAAATGTAAAGAATAAGGTTCCCAATAGCTCCTGATTTCTTTCATCTCTTTGAATTGTTATTATATTTGTTTGTGTGTGGGCACAGGCAAGCCACAGCACTCAAGCGGGAGTCAGAGGACAATTTGTGGGCATCAGTTCTTTCCTCCAAGACACCCTACTGGCCCCACTCCTTTATACAACAGCCACTCTAGCTGAAGATGAATTCAAAAGTGCTAATTTGGTGAGGAAGATATTTAAACAGTGTGACTAGGTGGGGGGTGTTATTTGTCAACAAAGGAGCAAGCTTAAAACTGCAAAAAGGTTATGGGTGATGGGGTGAGTGAGAAATGCCCCCATTTGAGAATTTAATATATAAACCTTCTTGATAAGCTACCGGGCTTTGGAGTGATGTTTGTGCTGGGCAGTGGAGAAAAGGAACATGATGGGGCGGTCATATACCCCCTGGACAGAAGCAACAGGGAGGGCAGAGTGAATCACCTAGGAAGGGAACCTCGTGGAGAGGCGCCTTGTGGACTGTGTGACAGAGTCTGAGTGCTTTGTTCCACACATGAGCAGTGTCCACGGAGTGAGACCATGGGGGCTTATAAAATGTTAAGCCATCCATTTAAAATGTACTGCAACAGTCAGCCATTAAAAAGAAATAAATCTTGTCATTTGCACAGGTGGACCTTAAAGGAAGAGAAATAAGCAAAGGCCTCTGGGAAGCTACTGAGGATGCATGTGGCATCTTCCCAGGCCAGAGGCATCCTCTGAAAATCTGCCCACAGAACAGACTGTGAAAGATTGATACAATCTTCCCCCATCTACTTTCCTTCTTCACCCAAATATCAAAAATCGGGCCCTTCTTAGAAATAGTCTGCCTGTCTGACACTCTTTGATTAATTAATTAATTAGCATGTGTGTGTGTGTGTGTGTGTGTGTGTGTGTGTGTGTGTGTGTGTACCTCTGCTTGTCTATGTGTACCACATGTATGCAGTGCTTGAGGAGGCCAGAAGAGGGCGCAGGAGCCCTGGGTCTGGTGTTACAGGCAGTTATCAGCTGCCAGTGGTGCTGGGACTGCCTTTAACCACTGAGCCATCTCCCCAGCCACTGTTTATTTTAGAGAACAATTGCACATATTTATCACGTTCAATTATAGACATTATAATGTAAAACCATAGACATTACAGAATGGCTAAAGAAAGCCAGTTATCTCGTATACTATGTTTTAAGAGTAAAAAGACAGAATATACTGTTTCACCAATTTTTCAGGAATATAGATCATGATAGAGTAGTTACCATGCTGCACAATAGATCTGGGAACTTTTCCCTCCTTAAGTCTTTTGATTCCTACCTTACCCAGGTCGTCTTTATAACAGATGTTAAAGTTTCCATGTGCACACAAACACACACACACACACACACACTTTAAATAGCTAATTAATAAAAGCTTACTTAACTTTATTAACGAGCAATCAAGGACTTGCAGAGACTGGAGTATCAGACAAGACAGACTACTCTAAGAAAGGCCCAGTTGTTGATACTTGGGCGAAGAACTAGATGGGGAAAGGACCTTGTACCAAACTTTCACAGTCTGTTCTATGGGCAGATTTTCAGAGCATGCCCCGGCCTCTCTGTATCTGGCATTCTCAGTAGCGTCACAGAGGCCTTGGGGACAAGGCCAGCCAGCCTGGAAGGCTTTGTCTGGCTCAAAGGGAACTCTTACCTGAAGCTGGCTCTCAGAATCACACTGGGGTTTGATTCCATCTCTATAAGCATGCTGAATCTGCTGAGAGTTTTGTGTAACTCTGTTCAAGATACCATGGAAAATTGCTCAATTCTTGTTTCTAGTTATTAAATTTTTCCCTCGGCTATTAAAACTATCCAAGAATCGCTGTTTACTGATTAAAGCCATAATTTCATATTGAGAACATCCTGTGTATTCACATTAGTGTGAAGCCTCATTTCTCTTCACTGAACTTCCCAAGGGCATCTGCCATGTACTTTACCAACAAAAGGAGAGAGCGAGGGACACACTACATGAGTTTCCAAACAACCACAGTTCACTGGGCATTTCATCACCATTGATCCTGATTTGAGGTCATTAAGGTGCATAGAGACATCCTAGATGCACACTGAAGTATTTGGAACAAGTGACATGTATTGTCATCAAAGTATCATGGGGGGGTGGGATGTATGGAGAGATGGGAGTAATACCAATAGCTCTCTGGCATGTTCTGCTCTGAATAAACAACACTACAAGAGGCTATGTCTATTTACAGAAATTAACTGCTACACTATTATAAGTCTTACAGCAAACACCAAGATGTATCAGAAGCTGGACATGGCCACACACACACACAAACACACACACACTTCCCAGCACTTTTGAAGCTGAGTTAGAAGGATCTTGGGCTTGAGGCCAGCCTGAACTTCATGAGAGTCTCCCCTCTGTTTACCCAGAAAAAAAAAAAGCTAAACTGCAGGTGAGGAGGAAGAAAAAGAGGAAGAGGAGGAGGAAGGAGAAGGGGAGGAGAGCAACTCTCCAAACCCCACTCTTGCAGGGTTTTGTGAAGCTTTACTTATGTGACTATGATTGAGTATGTCACTACCATGTGGTCAACTTGACTTGTAGCCCTCTCTCTTCCCAGAGTCAGATGCTAAGGAAGGAAACCTTTTAGTCTTCTTTTTTTTTTAAGATTTACTTATTTATTTTATGTACGTGAACAAACGAGGTCATTGGATCCCATTACAGATGGTTTTGAGTCACTACATGGTTGTGGGAATTGAACTCAGGATCTCTAGCAATCCGTGTGTGTGTGTGTGTGTGTGTGAAATATACTATATTAAAATTGCAATACAAAATGTTACTTAAGTTAAAAGAATTTTTCGAAAGCCAGTTCTCAGTCCTAAGCAGGCTGCAGATGCTCTATTGGGGAGGGCCAGTTTGCAGAAGAGCAATGAAAGGTATTCAGCGTGTGTCCTAAGTATGAAACTTTTCTCTTAGGGAAAGCAGGTGGTTAAAAAGTCTTCTTGCTCCCTACAGGATTTTTTTGAACTTTACATTTCACCCTGGCTCTCATGCCTTCTGATCTTTCATTTATTTAAAAAGTGTGTGTGTGTGTGTGTGTGTGTGTGTGTGTGTGTGTGTGTGTGTACATTAGTTCAGGTACCTACGGAGGCCAGAATATGACATCAGATATTTTGGAACTGGAGTTGTGAGCCACTCAACAGGGATACAGGTCAAAATAAGGTCCTCTATAAGAGCAATAAATGCTCTAACTGCTGAGCCATCCCCTCAACCCCATGAATATATTCTGTAACATTCCTAATCTCGTTGACTCATGTTATAACTGTGAGGTTAGGATAAGTGGTTACTTGAGTTAAAAGAATTTTTCAAAAGCCAGATAGGGGTGTTGGGACACATTCACCGCAGTGAACTAAATATGACTCCCAGCCCCTGCTGCCAAACTCATGTAATGACATCTTCACCTCCAAAGAGTTATTAGCCTGAAATGAAACCTCTTGGGGTATAGTTCATGAGGGTAGGGGCCTTGTGACCAGAATCAATGCTCCTAAATATTCCAAGAGAAAGTCTCTTCCTTGCCTGAGACAGTTCGTCTTGATTGTCAACTTGACTGGGCTGAGACACACCTAGAATTGGGAAATAACACCCCTGGGATGGGCATTCCTAGAGAAGGTTGACTAAAAGAAAAGTCTCTTAGACTCTTTCTATTCAATAAACTGGGCCCTGGATAGACTAAGGTGTGAAAGGAGCAAGCAGGATAGAACCCCCACCACCCCCACCAGTACCCACATTCCCCCTCTGCTTCCTGGCCACCATAGAAGTTCTCCACAACCCTATGCTGTGACAGCAAGATATCTCTGAAATCATGAGCAAAAATAAACCTTTCCTCTCTTTAAGATGGTTTTGCCAGGTATTTGATCACAGTATCAATGAAGCTGACCAACATACCCCTTTTACCATAAGAAAGAGACCCTCCCTAGATGCAGAGATTAGGACAAGACTTTCATCCTGGAGTGCTCAGTCTTTAGGATTGTGACAAGTTACTGTTGTTTGTAAGCCTCCTGATCTCACACACCCCTCCAAATGACCCATCTAGTAATGTTGATGATGGGCCAAGTGACACAGATAATAAAGGATCTTGCATCTACACAATCACAAGGTCTACGTTCTCTCCATACTAGGTGAGTGACCCTCCCATCAAAATAGTAGCAAGGTCACCCTAGGCCTTTTGTTCCAGCCCATTGGAGGAAGCAGTGGTTTACTGGAGTCCAGTAAAATCTCTAATATTTGGAAGGGAAGGAGCTGCCTGCTGTGTGGCTCACATGGTCTGATGAAACTGTTCCAGCAAATTCAGGTCAAAGTGTCTTTGACCCTGGAAACTCTTGATACTCCCAGGGGACTGTGGTCACTAGAAAGAGACCTGAAATCTGAAAACATCTCTCTGAAGCTTCCAGTCCACTCAGAAGGGGATCTGACACCAAGTATATTTCTCTATAAGGATTTCCCTGAGGCTTCTCATCAAAATCACATCTCCTAAACAGTGCATTGAGACCTTGTACCTGAAATTTCCCAAAGAAACAGGAACTGAGGCCATCCTTGTTGTTCTGGAACTCCCCAGGGCCACGCCGTTGGTCCACACTGAATAGCAGTAGCATTGGGCCAGTGTGTCATGACTTGGGGTACACAGTCAACTAACACTTACTGAGGACTAGTAGACACCAGGCCAGTTCATACATTGCCTCTTTACTTCTTCCCAGCAACACTTCAGAGAATGTTTTCCACACATAAGGATGGGAAGTGAGAAGGGTCAAAACACCTGTCTAGTCTCAAACTACTTGCAAGCGGCAGAACTGGTACGCCAGGTTAGGGCTTCTAGCTATTGTTCTGAGGCTGTACCCTTAATGACTTAGCCGCGTGTGGATGGTGACATGCTAAGGGATCTTCGCTTGTTATCATTTATATAACTTTGATACCGAAGGGCTCGGGACAGCCTGACAGAGGAAGGATACTGTGCAACCACTTCAGTAAATGCTCAATCAGAAATGCAGCTGACAACCTCCTCCAGCGTGGACCAGCACACACTGTCCTCCTTCCGGTCCACAGCCCATAGTACATCTCTGATACGCTTCAGTTTCGAGATAAGCACACTTGGTTATGCAACCGGCTTGGCAGAAACGAAGATAATAAATGAATGAAGCACTCGAGTTGTGGCATCTGACTATTGGACAGTTTGAAACAGTGGACCCCAGAGAAATAAGAATTTTCCCAGGAATTTCTTTCTCTGCCCCCTCCCCTTTTGAGACAGTTGTTAATCCCAAAAATGGGAGAAGAAAGACCACCGACCCAAATTATCATAGCCAAATCAATTAAAGCAAACAGTTGATTAAAAAGAAAAGAAGGAAGGAAGGAAGGAAGAGAATGGAAGGGAGAGAGAGAGAGAGAGAGAGAAACTTTAATCTCACATCAGAAACCTGAAGACAGACTTGAGGCTGTGCACGGGGTCTCTTTTGCTTTCTTCTCAATATGACCACACTGAATACACCTCCCTCCTTTTCTTCCTACTATTAATTTGCCTCTTTAATAGGTTCATTGAAGATGGGTGGCTGAAGCTGGCTTGGGGCACAGGTTTTGATTTCCCCAAGTTTGATAGCATCTATACACACAAAGTTTCTCTGGAGTTACTTCACAATCTTTCTGGGTGTATAAATGCCTCTGAACATCATGGTGAAGTTGTAATGTCGAAGGGTGAGAATCACACTACTTGTAACAAATCTCACAGCGAGGTGTAGTATTACAGTCCCTTAGGTTGAAAGATATTATTCTTTAATAGATTTATGGACAAATAGTCAGAAAAATCTATACACACTTTCATACACATACTTGCTTGATCTATCCCCGTCTGAGGAAGCTTTGTATGATAACAAAAGCCTGTTTGCTGGAGTGTAGTTGAACTCCTGAGCTCCAGTGTTTCTCAGTTCTGTCAGCATCTGGCTACCAGATGACAGGTCTTTCAGGTTTTGTTCACGTATGCAGTAGGTCGATGATTAACCAGTTAACGAACCCACTCGTCCCTGGCAGAGCTTCCGTTCCCCCACGCAGTCAGGCTTGACCGTTCCTGAAATGTATCCAAAGATGCTAAATGCTGCTTTTGTCAAATCTCATTGACCCCAACAGTCCTTGTGTCATCGAGTTCAGCTCAGTGATCTCGAGACAGAATTATTAATGAAATCTGGAGTAAATGCAGACATTGGTCTTCCTTAACCAATAGGCAGGTGCTCCTTAAGACATGACAATAAACAATAGACATCAGAATGAAGGGGGAAAATTTGGTGATTTTTTTTTTACATATGTATGTTATATGCAATATAATAAATGCATTGTAATTAAATATAGCAACTTATTTGTTTCTTATTCATAAATATTTAAACAGAAAATGTTTTAATTTTGCTACAAACCCATATCGCCAGTCTTTTAATGTGCAAAATGGGTTGTCATAGGAACTTCTAGTGGAATTCACGAAGACAAATGTAAAATGAATTATTTTAAAGATAAACGTAACCAGTGAATTAATCCTGCAGCTGTATTTCTTTACCTTTGCTTGTCCTCAATAACCACACAGAGAAACCAAGATTGATTTCAACCTGCACTTCAATAGCTGAGCAGTTAAATGACCTACCTGAACCCTCTCTGCTAATCTGGCCACCTCCCAGCCACCATCCCAATTAATACTCGCAGTTTAATGCTTTCTAGCTCTCTCTCTGCTTTAGATGTTTCTTCCTGTAAAGTTTTCCCGGGCCCTCTCCTCATGGCTTCCCTGAAACTCTCGTCCTCTCTTTCCTTCACCCTGGCTGGTGGAAGTTTCCACCCTATTGTCTCTTTGCCCAAGCCCTGGGCAATCAGCACTTATTAGGGAGGCTGAAAATAAATGGTAAGAATTACCATCGGTTCACGGCATTGTAATATTTATGTCTAGAACCTCCTTCGAGAGAGGGCAGAGAAGTCAGCCTGTGAACAACACAAGGAAAACCTTTAGACAGTGAACATTATGCCCACAGACCAAGCCAATGGTCTATATAGGGTTGGGACTATTAATTTACACAGGGAAAAGCATTTAAATTCATTTAGGAAAAACCAAACAGGCCAGGAGAGATGGCTCAGCAGTTAAGAGTGCTTACTGCTCTTGCAGAGGACCTGGGTTTAGCTCTCAACACCTAAATCTTACAACTGCCGGTAACCTTATTTCCAGGATACCCAATGGCTTCTGACCTCTTTGGGCACCTGCATGTGTAGAGTGCTCATAAGCTTATGCAGGCACACACATATTCACATGTCCTTAAACAAAAGAAGAGGAAAACTGAAAAGCTTAGAATTTTCTCTTTAAAGTTTAGATGGTAAAAAAATAACATATACACTATTAGCAGTAGATTGTTCATGGAGTTTGCTCTTTATATAGTATAGCTGGTCTTATCTCAACCCTTTAGAAGATGCAGTGCAAAGCTGCTACCTTAGCACAGTGGTCCTAATGCTGTGACCCTTTAATACAGCTCCTCGTGCTGTGGTGACCCTCGAGCATAAAATTATTTTGTTACTACCTCCTAACTGTATGTTGCTACTGTTCTGAATCATAATATAAATATATCTGATATGCTGACATGTGACCCCTGTGGGGGTCATGACCCACACAGTCTGAGAGCCACCTGCTTACACCAAAACCTCTTGGTTTTCCTCTCTTACAAATGCAGACTTTCAAGCATGTCGTCAGTGCAGCCAAGCCACAGTGATATCTGTGATGTCCATGAGAGGCAAGAACAGACGATAAGGAATTTAAAGGAACTCTTAGCATCTGTGACAGCTACAAGCCTTAAGGAGAATGTTTTCCTTGCCCTTGTAGAGGAAACAATTTAACCGTGAGTGGCTCTCGCCTTTGTGACAAAAACAAGCAGGAAGTGGGCAGAATCGCCACTATATGATAAGAAACCAGGGAAGCCACTGAATCTCCTGTTGTCACTGAGAACACTACGGTTCAGAGCCAGAGGAAACAGCACGCCACCTGTCAGGTCTGAAGTCAAGAGTGACACTGGCCTCCAAAGCAAACAATGACAAGGAGCCTGCCTAGGCCTTCTGTCAGCCACGTTTGGCAAATGGACTTTTGTTCTGACAGGCTGCTTCCACACCTATGGGTTCAGTGAAATCTGGAGCCCCCATGTCTTGCCCTGGACTCTTCTCTTTTCAATTCAGGATTCCAGACAGTATCAATGGGACACTGGCAAAAAGCAGTCTGCAGTTAACAACATATCCATTCTGTTGTCTTTCTGAGGTTTTGAGAACACACATGAAGTCGAGCACGGACTGAGACAAGTCCCATCTTGGTGACTGATACCCATCTTGGTGGGTATCAGAGACCAGGCATACGGCAATGAAGATGTGACCTCTTCCAGATATTCCCTTCCCACCCAATGAGAACTTCTGTGGTCCTCACTTTGCAGTCCCACATCTGATATTTAAAACAAAGTCATAAACACAAGAAGATGAAGTTTTTATCAAAAGTGATTTTTGATGCTAACAAATTCCTTTTGTATACTATTGTTTTCTCTTCCTCCAAGATTTATTTGATCAGTTTCATGTCTGTATAGGACATACGTTAGCATCACTGGGATCCTTCAAAACTGCTAACCCTTGTGTTTACAAAGAGAGAGAGAGAGAGAGAGAGAGAGAGAGAGAGAGAGAGAGAGAGAGAGAAAGAGGGGAATAAGGGAGAGCCATGGAGTAAAGTGAGGAATGCTTTATGGATAAAAGGCTTTCTCCTGGCTGTTCTTTTCAGACAATAAACAACTTTCTAAGCAAAGTAGAACAAAATGCAGAAAAATACTGAAGTCAGAAGACATGCAACCTGCAGAGGCAGTAGAAAAATGAAGCAAAGACCAAAATGGTAGCTTTGAAAAGTCTGTGGGTATGACACTTTTTTCTGGAGAAATGTGCACTCAGGTAGAAAAGCAAGGATGCACTTCATAAGGCACTGAGGAAACATTCCACATTAATTAAAAAAAATTTTTTTTTGCTTGTCAATTGCTTTGCCTAGTTTAAGCTGAAAGGGGAATTATTAAACAATATTGAGCATCATATAAAAGTCAGGTTACAAGAGCAGCTGTCATAAAAACAGATTACTAACATGCCTAAGGAACATGAAACCTCCCATGCCACATTTGACAGAAGAATAGATCCCTGTGCACAACCACTTCCTTGAGTCATCGCTGCTCCCACAACTCTTACAGGGATCAGAGGTACCTTTGAGTCACAGAACTGGAATGCTATGACTGGCATAGGGGTAAGGGATAGCATGACTGCATCTTAGCTGCAAGGGAGTCAGGGAGCATGAATTTTCTGCTTTAGGAAGGTTGGCCCACAATATGGAAGGATGTTCAGTAATAGTGAATATCCAAAAGAACACTACAAGAATGTCCACTACAAAAAGTGATATGACTATGCCTTAGGAAAGGTAATTTGGCATGATCTGTTTAAAAAGGATTAGAATGGAAAAGGCTGGATGTGAGACAAACTAGGGTCTTATTAAGGTAATGAGCAGTAATGGGGTCTTGTCTCACATCTGGGAAATACAAGGAAGGGTAAGTTTCTATAATCACTAATAACATAAAATGGCAACATTCAGCAATGATAGTTGATGTTGCTAACAAACACAAGGAGGTTAAGAGTAGGAGCCATTTTGAAGAGGAAAGTTGGGTCTGATCTGAGCCATATTCATTTGAGGGGACAGAAAGTTTGTCGGGTAGACAAAGCTAGTAGATAACTGAAAAGTTATCCACTAGAGTCAGCCACAAAATAAATTTTAAAAAAGGAAGGAAGGAGGGTGGAAGGTGAATACCCAGTACTGAGCGGATGGAATTTAGCACCTTTTTCTTCCCCTCTGAAAAACTGGTTTCTAGCCATCTGCTCTAGCAAGGCGTTGGCTAGGGCCAGGTCTTATCCAAATAACATTCCTTCCTGTGTTAAGTATCCTTCACCTTTCTTTAGCTAGTTCCTTTTCTCTATGTAAGTGTGTCTTAGGGGGTAGAGATCTAAGTGCTTGTGTCTAGGTGAGAGAAGGATTATAAATAAGGAAGCTTTGCTTTTATTACATTCACTTATCCCGGGGGGGGGGGGCAGAGACATTAAGACACTGTTGGAAGTCAAAGCAGTCCACAACACAGAGAAGTTGCTGAGGTTTCAGCAGCACCAACCTGTGGAAGGAAAAGGAGGGGCGCTTGCTCCCTAGTGCGTAAGCACTTGCTGCTCACAGCCCCCTCTTAGACCTCCATTACCATCCCCCAACCTCTGACAATAAGCCCCACAGAAAGAGACCCACCAGAAAGTAAATGGGAGGATTGTTACCCACAGAGAGTCAACCAAGTTAGAAGCTGGCAATTTCTTTTAAATCAAGGGACACTTTTGTTCTGAAGATTAAAACCATGCATCAGAGCAGTCCGAGCTGCCCCACGGAGGAGGGGGTCTCAGCTGCCTCCTCTGCTCTGACCAAGATGACAGGGGATTGAGCACAGCTGAAGTCTTTAATGCCATCCAAAGGGTCTCCAAGCCAGCGCCACTCTAGAAATTGGGAACAATGAGCTACTCAGCACGACATAATGTCACCGGGATATTCCTTCCTCTGAGAACTCTGTGTCAGGGACTTGTGGGTAATACCAGAGAGTACAAGGTGCCCACATCCTGTTTGCACTCGAAGATGGCCAAGAACTGGCTTTTCATCCAAGCAGGCAGAAGGCAGAGGGAGATGGATCTTTGAGTTTATGGCCAGCCTTGAACTGGTCTACAGAGCAAGTTCCAGAACAGCCAGGGCTACACAGCTTTTCAAGGTAACTTGCAGGGGCCACATACTTTTGATATCACAGGTTCAAAATCCTTCTTGTTATATGTCAGCTCCTCTCAAAATAAAGAACATGACGTAAAAGAGGCAGGTTAACTGTTGACAGTGTGGGAAAGGGACACCCAATTGACAGCCAGCTTCTCCTTTCTCCATTCCTACCTGATACCAACTGACCCAGGAGGCAGATCTGAGGTCATTTCTTGTTGCAAAAAGCTAGCACTTTAGCTGTCTTCAGACACACCAGAAGAGGGCATCGGATCCCATTACAGATGGTTGTGAGGCACCATGTGGATTCCAGAAATTGAACTCAGGACCTTTGGAAGAGCTGTCAGTACTCTTAACCACTAAGCCATCTCTCCAGCCCAAAACTAGCACTTTTGAACTGGCTTCTCTGCCACTCAGTAGCAAGCTCATAAATCAATCCAGGAAGCTCAACTTTTATGCTTGTCTCTCTGAGAGGACCTAGTACTGTCAAAGGCTTTTGTGGGTGGTTACCAAAGGGCAGGGCTTGCCCTTCCAAATGTCCATCTGGGTTCCAGACCTTGCAACTGTAATTTTAGAAGATGGGGACATGCATAGAGCAGAAGGACCAAGACACTGTGGGCTGTCCTCAGGGCCAAAGATACTTTGTCACAGAGCAACAAGGGTACCGAATAGGGCACAAGATGTGTGTTGGCGGTGCTGAAACCAGCATCTGTCATTCTCCTCCAGTACTGGGAGTAAAGGTATCTCTAATCACTGAAGACACAGAATGGCAATTCAGCTATGGCAGTGACAGACACAGGGAGGCTGGGAGCCAGCACCATGTTAAGACCTTTCTGGGGCCAATAGAAGTCCCTGGCAATAGTGTTGTTGTATTTATACAACAATAAAGGAGAAAAGAAATATGTTTGGTGGGTGTGTGGGAAGGTGTGGGGAAGGAGGTGCCTCCGAGGGCCCATGCTGAGGTACCCCTTCCCCCTGAGGGACCAGCCACACAATGGTATAGTGTAGAATAGAGTTTATTCTGGGCATGGGGAGGGGAGTTGAGAGGGTAGTAGTCACATACACACACACACACAGAGAAAGAGAGAGAGAGAGAGAGAGAGAGAGAGAGAGAGAGAGAGAGAGAGAGAGAGAGAGAGCAGAGCAGAGAAGAGAAATGGAGTAGAGGCTGGCCATGAGCACGTGGAGAGAGAGAAGAGGGAAGGAAATGGGGTGGGGGGGGAAGGGGGAAGGGACAAAAGGAAAGAGCAGGATCAGAAAAGCAAGAGAGAGTGGAGGGAGCACGCAGCCCCTTTTATAGTGAGCCAGGCACACCTGGCTGTTGCCAGGTAACTGTGGGGCGGAGCTTAGACAAAATGCTAACAAGTGTTGCTGCCCATTGGCCATGACAGTGTACTCAAGGCCGGAGATTTACAGAGCTTCTGTCCAGAAAAACAACACTAGAGAAAAACATGTCCTGTCTGCTTAGGAGATCAGCAAAGTTTCTCCAACAGCTTCAGTAAATCCAGGGTCAGTTTTCCCATCCCTTAGTTACTAAACAAGGCGTAGGAGAAGTCCTTTATAATTCTGCAGATAATGAAATGGGTCTGAGTTAAAGGGTGCAGCTGACTGACCTTTCTGAGTCACAGGCTTGCTCTGAGATCCCTCAAGAGGGCAAAGTGAAATAAGAATCCTGGGGCGGGAGCAGAGGGCAAGCCCCAGAATGTTGATTCCTGCTGTGATGGCCCCCCACCAGCTAGAATTACACAACACCTTTTTTTACCCCCAACCCTTAGGCAAACAAAGCAAAGGTTCTCTTCTTGTGTGGTCTAATCCTGTCTCTTGGTGGAGGCCGAATAAAGAAGAAAAGGTCAGGAGGACAGAAGCTGCTGACCTTTCACCTTATCCTGTGTATTCCTGTGTATGTCTGAAATAAACATGCAGGCATGCATACACACACACACACACACACACACACACACACACACACACACACACACACACACGGTGGTCTGATTGTCTCCTGCTTCAGGCAAACCTTGGTGGTCCAGACGCTTCCCTCTTTTCAGTAGAGGTTTCTCTCTTACAGGAACTATCTGCAAGCCTGGCCCATGCCTGTTCCAGAAAAGACGGGGGTGATGACTGCATCCTTGTCTCTGGAGGGGCTTTCTGTGCAGCGCATATCTGACTTTACACACAGTATATATCTTCTAATCCTCACTTCAGCCAGTTCCTGCTACGGATGGATACTGGAGTCCAGAGGGGCTATGACATTTGTCATCCCAACAACAACAGCAACCGAAATCTGTCTAGTGTGACTGAGCCCTTCTTACACTCCAATGGGTCTGCTTCACGTCTGTGATTTCATTGCAGGTACAATGCTGGTCCCAGGACGGGGTGAGGAGGCTAAGTGTGGAGTTCCTCTTGTCCACAGGACATCAGAAACTTGTAAAGCAAGCAGTCTAGCTTCAGACCCCTCCTTACTGATCTAAGCTGTTCCAGCCACAGATAAAAAAAAAAACTGAACAGAGGTTCAAGGCCATCTTTTCCTGCAAATCCTTTACATGTCTTAACCTTGAGTGTGCAAAGTAAATTACCAGGCATTGAGCTGAATGCAGACATTTATTCCACAGGATATGGCCCCAGGCTTGTTTGGTTTTTGCTTTTATTACTGTTTGCAATGATGCTGATCAAATATATGCTAACCACATGCTGGACCACAGAGCTTCATCCCCAGCTCCCATTTTGTATATTTTAACAAGCCCTCAGATGACATCTACATAGGTGGTCCGCCGGCTCCGGCTCCAGCTCCAGCTTCTTTTTCTCATTATCTCTGACTGCCTAAGACATCCCACCCACACCCCTCCATACACCTCACACCCCACCTGCTCCCAAAGGTACCATTGTCCCCCGTCTTTCTCGGCCTGTGGTTATATTCATTAAGCAATAGCCTTTCCCAGGAATGATCATAGACTCCATTTGAGTATCACTTTCATCAGCGACCTCATCACAACTGTAGACCACCTGTCCCAGCATTTTAAGAATGGATCCTAGAGCTAGAAAAGGAGTCTTTGCCCTTGTCCTCTGTGTCCTTTCACCAGGTCCACATAGCAAGATCCAGAACTGGCTCTCTTACTTCCAGCGATGACATAAAAATATTAAATAAGTTGAAAACCTTAGCTTTCATTTTAAAGGCGATAAGAGATGGTTTGTTCTGTAGCTAGACAAGGGTTTCTGTGGTTCCAGGACACAGAATTAGGTGAATTTTAAATTCCACCATGGAACAGGGAATTCCAATAGCTTCATGACGTTTTGATAGTAACAGAATAAAGGGAGCCATAAATCAACACGCTACTCAGATACATTAGTGGGGACATCAGAAAGTCAGGACTTTGCTGCAAGCCTCAGATACTATCTGATGGCATGTGTAGCTTCTCGGTTGGCCAAAGCTGGTGGCAAGATGTTGAGTGTGACAGTCACAAGATGCTAAATCAGACACAGAAGTGGGTGATGAAGTCTCTTAAGGTGGCTAAAGCATAGCCCAAGATAAACTGTAATAAGGCTGTGGACCTGCACCATTCCACCCTCTCTACACTCACTGAAATTCCAAGCAGTCAGCCTGATGTTGGTTGATTGTGGGATGGCAGAGTTGAATTAAGAACGTTTGGTCCACACCACTGGTCTTCATTGTCCTGCTGCAGGTAGAAATGGCCAAGAGGCATACATCGGAGCCATTCTGGGAAGACTCACATTGGTTTATGAGTAAGCATATGTGAAGGATTGACACAGCAAACTAAATGGTTTTCTCTCTCCAGGTCCTAAACCCCAGCCATATGGGCTTAGCCTAAGGCTTGGCTAGGAACTGACGATTCAGCTTTAGCTTTAAGAATTTTCAGGGACCAGGTCTGGGTGCTGTTGCATTTTCCATGACCTGCCCCCGAACCCCTTCCACACTGCTCTTCCGAAGAATGCCTCACTTAGAGAACCAGAAAGGGCTGATTCAGTGACGTCAGTCATTCCGGGGTCCCTCCTGCCAGAAGCCTTTGTCAATTGTGCTTAGGATCTATAATGACAAATGTAAAGCATCGAGGTCCCAGAGACACTAGACTATTGTCCTGTCCCAGTAATCTGGAACAATGAATAGTCTGGAGCCTGTCTCCAGGCAATAGGAAATGCCAATCACAGTCAGGTAGGACATGCTGATGAATGTTTAAAAGCAGAGTTTCACTCCGTGATGGGAAAGTCAGGAAAGGTAACTAACTTGGAAGGAGTTCCATGATGTTACAAAGTCTCAAACCTGCTCCTCTATTTACAAAGGGGGTTGTTTTGTTTTCTTTCTAGGATTTTGCTGATTTGTAGCAAAACAAGATTTCTCATATTAACATTTCAAAAGAACTTCATGGTTAAACTAAACAAAGCCACATAGTGTGTCTTAACTATCTGTGGGCTCCACAGCATCAGTACACTAAAAGTAAGTGTATGTGTGTGCCTTACATTCATTATATATCATAGATGTATGTTATATCTGTATACATATGGGATATATGTTTGTGTGTGTGTGTGTGTGTGTGTGTGTGCATTTGTCATTGTTTGTCAATATTCCCTAATAACACAACTTAGCAGCAATTTATATAACACTTACTATAATGAAAGCACTGGGTACTGTAAGTAATCAATTTAAAATCTCTAGGAAAATGTGTATAATTTATATGCTAATACTATGCCATTTTACATAAGGATCTGAGTTTTCACAGATTTTGGTATCCTGCAAGTATGGAGTTTGGGGTCTGGGGATGTGGAGCCAATTCCCCATGATGTCAACTGTGGATGCCAAGAACAGCCTATACATATTTTATTTATGCATTTAAATAGCAACATAATAGAATCTCCTGTACATTCAGATTGCTAGTCTCAAATTCTCAACCATCAAACTAGTTCAGTTTGCTCTGATTTTCAAGTCTGGACAGTCTAATAACTTTAAAGCAGTCAGATACAAGGACTGGTGAAAGAAAGACTGACAGCTCACACACATGCACACACACACACACACACACACACACACACTGTCTCATGCACACACATGCATGCATGCATGCACACACACTCTCACACACACTCTCTCTCACACTCACACACACATACACACATGAGTGAACACACACACTCACACTTAAACACATATACACATGCATGCACACACATTCTCTCTCACACACACACATATAACACATGCACACATGTTGTTCACGCATACACATATATGCATGCACACACACTCACACTCTCACACACACATACACACATGAGTGAACACTCACACTTAAACACATATACACATGCATACACACACATTCTCTCTCTCTCTCTCTCTCTCTCTCTCTCTCTCTCTCTCTCTCTCTCTCTCTCACACACACACACACACACACTCTACCCTTAGCTAGCCTCTCCTCTGCACTCGGCTCCGACTCCTTCTGTCACCGCTCATTCATGGCCACTATGTTGGTAGCCTTTGTATCGCCTGATCTCAGATCCTCCTTTTGATAGGTAATGCTTACATTTGTGATAAGTAATAACAGGAACATTCTAGAGTCCTAAAATTCAATAGTTGTCACTAGCCACACATGGCTTCTTCTAATGTTCAAAAATTAATAAAATGTAAAGTTCTTCTAGCCACATTTTAAGTGTTTGATGGTCACATGTAACTGACATAGAAGATCGCCATCAGGCAAAATGGTTCTATGAACCAGCCTTGGTTTCACATGCTCCCATCCCAACACCAAGGGGCTGTGGATCTTGATGAACATTTTCACCAAATCTCCCCCAAAGTAATGGTGCTATGAAACCCACTTCATAGAAACTGGTGAGACCATGTTAGAATCTTGAGATAGTCCAATGCGTGGTTTTTTTCTGAGGCTTCCACAGTATCTGCAGCAACACACTAAATACCTGGATCACCAAATACATAGATTCTCAGAACCATTCATGAAGAAGGTTATTTCCAACTTGAAGAAGACCATCTTGTGATACCCAGCAAGCACACTCTGGTGTCTGCTGCACATAAGACACACACTTATTTCCCTAAAGGGGGGTGCACTTTGTGGTAGTGTCATCTGGCAGGAAGGCCAGAAGATGAAAGCCTAGCTCTGTCTATGGATGGGTTGGGTTGCAAGTGGGGAAATGTAAAAGAAGGTGGGAAAAGAGGTGTTGCAGGCCAATGGGGTTGGGAGAGTCAGAAGCCAGTGTTAGCCTTTTGCTCTGTGCAGGCTCTGGTCATAGTATGTCTATGCCCATTTCTTGTTCTTCTGGAGACAGTATTATGCTGCTCAGGAGATTTTTGAGCTTGTAGCATCAAAAGGCCACAGACTGGAGAACCTGGCTTGTTCTGTACATGCTCATTGTTGGAGTCTGCTAAAACAAACTAGGCACTTGCTATTTAAAGAAACCATGCCCTGGGTAAGACTAGACCTTACCTGCTTTCACTAGAAAAACTTGAATACCTCATCCAGGAAGCAGAGAGAACAGAGGGGCCAAGAACACACACTCGGGGACGTGCTTCCACCAGCGAGATCCAACCTCTCAAGGTTTCTACCACCTCCAAATAAGGTCATCAAATTATGTATCCATCAAATTTTTCATTTGATGATGAATCAGATTCATCCACTGATTGGGGAAGAGGCCTCTTTATTCAATTACTTCCTAGAAGCCCACTGGCAACTAAGCCTTCCACAGAGCAAGGCTTTCTGGGACACTTCCATTCCAAACTCTAACAAATTTGATTATCATGGAGTGGGATAGTCATCATAGGGCTGGATTCCACCATTACAACAGTTTTACAGATACCCTCTTTATTTCTTCACACCGTACCGGATGGAGCCGTGGACTGTGGTACAGTAAAGCTGTCTATGGCCAGCGCTACTCCATGATTTATTGTCAGCAAGCCTGTGGGTGAGAAGAATGAACATCAACATTTTCCCACCGTAGGCACCTCCCTTCTAGCAATGAGCTCATTTCAAATTCTCTGCTTGAAGTAGCCTCAATAAAGTCTTAATGCATCAGAATCTGAGGCTAACGCATCTGAATAACTCTAAAGAGTGTTCAATCTCTCATAAATTCAAAATTAATTAATGTCATTAAGTGGTAGTGCACATGCATGAGGCCCTTGGTTTTATCTCTAACACCACAAATAGTAATGTAATCATTATTATTTTCATATGTGTTTTTTACTTAATAAGAAAAATCTTTTTATGCATAGCATCTCAAGCCCTCCACCCACTCACCCCCCCTTTTTAAGATAGATTCTTGCTGCACCGACTTTGAACTCCTAGGCTCCAATAATTCCCCTGCTTCAGCCTCCCTCTCAACTGGCAAGTATCACCACATCGAACTGATATCTTCGTATTTTCTCAGTTCAAGATTCTCAGTGAGTGGTCTTTTTGCACTCCTATTGAAGTCTTGTCTGTCTCTGCAAAGGCTGGAGAACTGAATGATCCCCTTTGACCTAAAAGAACAACAGGTGAATGAACAATCCCATCGGGACCTTGGCTTCTAGAACAGAAGGCTCTCATTGACACCTTCCATGGCTCTCAGTGTTATCCTTTATCCCGAGTATCTGCGAGCCAGCCTTTCAATTAGAAGCCATGCCAAGACTTGGCCTGCTGGTGCACACCTTTAATGCCAGTACTCAGGAGGCAGAGGCAGGTAGATTTCTGTGAGCAAGCCCAGCATGGTCTACAAAACGAGCTTTAAGACAGCCAGGACTGCACAATTGAGAGACCCTGTATCAAACAAGACAAGACATAAAACAGGAAAGAAAAGAAAAAATAATGACGTCATCCTGCGTGCCTTCCATGGTCTGCGCATCCTCTCCAGAGCTCATTTTGAGATGCAATTGTCTGTTACGGCGTGCAGAGAAGTGATCTGTGAGAGGCGATCATTCAAGAGAACTTTGCCCTCAGGGAAGTAAGGAACACTATGTAAGGTTTTTAGGTTTTTTGTTCTGTTTTTTTTTTTTTTGGGGGGGGGGGAGTGTGGCTGTGACAAGTCTCTAATAGAACAATTTTAAGGAGGAAAGGATTTATTTTGGCTCATGGTTTTGCAAGTTTATGTCCATGATGGGCTGGCTTCATAGCTGTGGGTCTGTGGCAAGGCAGAGTCATGGCAACAAAAGCCTGTGTAGGCCAAAACTGCCCAGTTCATGGCATCCAGGAAGCAGAGAGAACAGAGGGCCCAAGAACAAGATACAGCTCCCAAGAACACACTCTTGGGGGCTTTCTTCTGCCAAGACCCAAGATCAAAGGTTTCTACCACCTCCAAATGATATCATCTAGTTATGCGTCCGTCAAAAGATTCACCCATTGATTTAGTCAGAGGATACTTCATCCCCTTCCTCCTAGAAGCTCACCCACTGACAACTAAGCCTTTAACATGGATGGCCTTTCAGAGAGACCTCCTTTTCAAACTTTAACAATTGTTATTATGGAGTGAGCTTCTGATGAGCGGATGAATTCAGTTCCTATCCCTCTGTCTTTTGGCACCTCAACCATGTGTTAATTTAATAATTAATTATGTCACTGGTAACATATTAATTAGTGATTAACATAATTAATCCAGTGTTAGGATGCAGCAGTGTTAGGATGAAGCCCCTCACAAGATGTTAGACCCAGCTCTCAGCTGTCCTAGCTTCCAGGATGACAGACCTATTAACTCTGTTCTTCAGGAATTCTGTTAAAACCACAGAAAAGAGACTCAGACAGTCCCTGATCGAGTAACTCCCAAAGAACAGTGCTCCACACAAGGCAGAACTTTGTTTCTCCCTTAGGTAGCCTTCTGATGAAGTGAAAAATATCATTGACAAAAACTAGATGGCAGGGAGGGGAAGATCGCTAAAATATCACACTCCATTGCTGAAGGCAATCAAGGCAGGAACCTGAAGGCAGGAACTGCAGCAGAGACCACAAGGGAACATTGTTTGTTGGCATGCTTCCTCTGGCTTGCTCAGCTAGCTTTCTTATATAACATAGGACCAACCTATCTAAGGGTGGCACCACCCACAGTGGGCTATGCCCTCCTAAAGCAATCATTAATTAAGATGCTCCCCACCCCCCAGAGTTGCTTACCAAGCCATCTAATGGAAGCAATCTCCTCAGCTGAGATTTCCTTCTCCCTCAGGCCTCTAGCAAATGTCACATTATATAAATAAATAAATAAATAAATAAATAAATAAATAACACAGCAACATTAGGTGGGGATAACATTGACCTCTAGAAAATGAAAAGCCCTGATGCTGACACCCAGCTTCCTTTGGCCTTGTTTGACCAACTTTGGTGAAGTGTTCTAGGACCTGAGCTCTGCCCTGTAGGAGACAACATTCCTTCAGTTTTTAGACCCTGCTTTCTTCCCCTCCCACAACAATGCTTAGTCCTGTGACTGCAAGGGGCTACGACTGAGGCTGAGAAGCATCATCCTTTCCCATCTGGCTTCTGATAAGAAAGTGAATGACTGGAGTCAACATGGGACAGATAGCTATGATTCTCTGTCATCCACCGCCTACTGGGCCTAAGGTCCTATGCTCTCCGAAGTACTACCTATAGATGTAAACGTAACAGTGCATGGCTTCCGATAATGGGAAGAGAAGCCATTAAGCCTCGGGTTTTCTTCACCCTGCCAATATTCTTTCCTCAGTGTCTACTGCCAGGCACAAATCTCATCTCCAGAGTGTTTTTATTATTTTTTTAAGTGTAAAATAAAAGAAAAATTGATATCAGTAGGCATGACCATTATAAATGTTCTTGTATATTAAGACAGAGCCCTTGCAAGGCAATAACAAAGCCATAAAACACTAAAAGCAGAGGATTAGATTGCCTAAGTTTACATATAAAAATAACATTAGCTTGGTCATATCGGCTATGGTATTTTAAATTTCCAATTATTCGGCTAATTGCAAAATCTTACAAGAGGACATGGAAAATGGGGAAATAAATTAATGCTGCCATGAAAACTTTTTTTTTTTTTTGGATTGCAACTTTGAAATAACTCCATGTCTGTCATTTTTATGCATAAAGGGGAAGAACAAGCAGAATGAGAACACCGCCCTGCAACACCCACGGTGACAGAGTCCACAGGGACTTTGATGCTAGAGACTAGCAGAGCAAAGAAAGGGCCAGGTCGAGTCTCACCTGCTGCTAATGGGGTAAGAAAACATTCATTCAGTTTCTAAGCTGCAAACCAATGCACTTCGCCACAAATACCTAAAACACACCCAAAGATCTCTTTTTTATTTACTCATTTATTTTAGCGTGTGTCTCTGTTATTATACGTTGGAGCGTCTTTTTTAAGCATTTTTATTAGATACTCTCTGTGTTTACATTTGAAATGTTATCCTCTTCACCCACCCCCTCTCCCTCCCCCTGTACTTGTCTTCACAAAGGTGCACTAGCTTCCAATCACCCTCTCCACCTCAGTGCATTGTCATTCCCCTACATTGAGAAAATGTCCCCTGGACCAAAGAAGGCCTCTTCTCACATTGATGCCAGACACAGCCATTCTCCACTATGTTTGCAACTGGAGCCATGGGCCTCTCAATGCGTGATCAGTGGTTGGTGTTCTAGTCCATAGACGCTCTGGACCATTTGGTTGGTCGACAATGTTGTTCTTCCCATGAGGTCGCAACCCCCTTCAGCTCCTTCAACCTCCCACCACTAGCACCCTCACTGGTGCATCCAAAGATCTCTTTAACTTGGGACTTGGAGGTATCCGGTCTCACTGGCTTTCATCCTGATTATTGACAGTTCCTCCTTTTTGTCCACACAGCTCTCTGACCTCCTGTGTAGTGAGGACCTCATCAGAAACCACACACAGAAGACCTGCCTTCACCTTGTCCTTTGTTCTAAGCATTCCTGACCCTTCTTGCCAAGGACCATCTCTGTGACTTGGTTTCCTGTGTTACTCCAAATTCCCGCTGATCATCACTCCGAAACTCCAATCTCATACCCCAGTGACATGAATTGTACACGTCAGCCAGCACCACCCACAAAATTATTGGGAGGGGGAGGGGGACTGACAAACGATGCATCCCTAACCTCCATGGGAACATTGTTCTATAGCAGAGACTTGTGTCTGTCCCTCAACATCTTTACTCGCCTTTTTCTGTAGAATTAGACCCCGTTAGTTTAGCCATGCATGTGGTTATCTCAAATAAGCACCGCTGTTTCCAACTTTTTAAAAAAGATTTATTTATTTATTTTA
Source organism: Micromys minutus (assembly GCF_963924665.1). Lineage (NCBI taxonomy): Eukaryota > Metazoa > Chordata > Mammalia > Rodentia > Muridae > Micromys > Micromys minutus. The sequence continues at coordinate 7,236,916 of NC_137964.1, read as the reverse complement.
TGTATGTGAGCACACTGTCACTTTCTTCAGACACACCAGAAGAGGGCATCAGATCTCATTACAGATGGTTGTGAGCCACCATGTGGTTGCTGGGAACTGAACTCAGGACCTCTGGAAGAGCAGTCAGTGCTCTTAACCACTGAGCCATCTCTCCGGCCCTGTTTCCAGCTTCTTATGCAACTGAACGTAAATTCACATGTCTGTCTATCTCTAGCCAATAAATTATAAATGAAAACAGAAGGGAAACACTATGGCCTTTCCCCATCTTTCTTTTTATCTGTTGATAAGAAAGTGAATGCAATGGCTAGAGCTTTAGCAGCTATCTTGAGCTATGAAATGAGATAGGGCATGGAAATTATACATGAGCTGAGGAAGGATGTTGGGAGCTCTCTTGACTCTGGCATACTCTAGCTCAGGACCCACCATTCGGTATTACAGAACAAGGAAGAAAACATGTCTTTCTTGATTGATCCACTGTGAGTAGTCTATTAGTTAGAACCAAATATAAATTGAGATTTTTATCTTCTGGACCATTTGAAAAAAAAATTATTTCTCCCAGGCTGGAGAGATGGCTCAATGGTTAAGAGCACTGACTGCTCTTCCAAAGGTCCTGAGTTCAATTCCCAGCAACCACATGGTGGCTCACAACCATCTGTAATGAGATCTGATGCCCTCTTCTGGTGTGTCTGAAGACAGTGACAGTGTATTCATTATATATAAAGAAACAAAATCTTTAAAAAAAAAAAAAAAACTTTCTCCTGTAGATCCCTGCCTTCTGATGATTTTGTTACCAGTAGTGTCTGTGCTGAGTCCTCTAATGCCACCTGCACACTGCTATGTATTTATGTATCTGTTTAGTTGCTTACTTGTTTGTGTATTTTTGGACCTGAGTAATGTATATGCAGGGCACACCCTGATCACTGAGTTTTGGTTCTTGTGTCCAGGGTTCCACATCCTTTATCCCTTTGAGATCTGACAGCTAACTGGATAGGTGATAAGAACAATTCTATTACTATAAATGGGGGGGTCCCCAATGAGTATGCTCCCAGCATGACTAACCCGGACACCTGCCAGGCAATTACAGCAGGGATTGTCAGGCAAGCAAGCTTCTTAAGATTTGGTGCAAGAAATAGAGTTCGGCAGACTGTCAGGCAGCGTCAAGTTTACATCCAGAGCTTGTCAGACTCAGTTAGGGTTCCCAGGTATTCATCTCAACGGTCTCCCGACACTCACTGCTTGCCAGTGATGTTTCAGATGAGATACAGGGCACTCAGGAAGAGGATGCATGGAGCCAGAAAGATTAAACACGTGGTATGAGGTTTCTTTTATATGCTGATTCTTTGTCTCTGCCTCTCTGTGCGAGTGTGTGTGTGTGCATGTGTGTCATGAAAACAGAAGGAAGGAGACGACAACTGAGAGTGAAATGTGATCAGAGCACACACTGCATGAAAATGCTATGTTGAAACTTATTGTTTTGCTACTTAATTTTTAAGAAAATGTTTTGTATGTCTCAGTGTTTGCCTGCATGCATGTCTGTGTGGTATATGCATGCAGTGCCTAAAGAGTCCAGAAGAGGGCATTAGAGTCCCTGTAACAGTACTTAGAAATGGTTGTGAGTCGCCGTGTGGGTAGTGGGAATTGAACTCAGGACCTCTGGTAGAGCAATCAGTGTTCTTAACCACTGTGCCATCTCTCCAGCCCAAGCCCCATTATTTTGTACAACAACAACAACAACAAGGTGTGCTAATTAACTGAATGGGCAAAGGAATGAGGGAGTCCATATGGGAGCTACATCTGGGAAGCCTTCAAGTTCCCACAGATATATTACTTTTGGAAACTGCTTGAAACAACACATGGGCTAGAAAGCCTTAGTGCCCCAGTGTCCCCATCAGCCTGCCCTCAACCTCTGCAAGTGGGCTTATCACACAGTTAAAAACACTCTTGAGAACAGCACTTCCAGACCACTCCCCTGAGGACAATCCCCCCCAAGAAAATGGCACCCCCACAGCCTTCTACTTAAGAATTATGAGCTACTACTGGTGGGCACAGTAGAGTTTCTTACTTCAAATTCACAAAGGCAAACATAGTAATACTTAGTAAAATGACTGCCGTTTGCTTATGTGAATGGATTTTCTTTTTTCTCTAGTGTCAGAACTCACAGTGGCTAGCCAGCAGGGGAATACAGAGTGTGGGGATGGGGTGGGGGGTGGGGGTGACACTGGCTACAGTCAGGGTCCTCAGACACAGACTGAATAAACGCTTTTTCTTAGCCTCCACAAGCATCATCACTTCCAGTAGGAACAGTAATCTGAGCTCATGTCCCAGACCCCAAGGCAGCAGTTTGTGAAAGACATCTATCTCTACCCCAACTTCCTTAAAGATACCAGCTCCCTGAAACTCCTGCTGGCCTTTAAACCATGCAAGCAGCAACCATCCCAACCCCTTAGACCTGGCATCCTCCTGTTGATGCGCCTCATTTATCAGCCTCTTTCCCCATCTCTCTCTCATCCTGTTGCTCTCTACACCCACAAAGATGGGTCCTGGCAGGAAATACACTTAAAAAGAACCATCAAAATAAGTTGTTATCCACTGTGTGTGTGTGTGTGTGTGTGTGTGTGTGTGTGTGTGTGAGTCTATTAAATATACATTGTTATATAGGTATGTATCTATCTTACATATATGTATACATCACATTCATTTCTACATATATAATAACATCTCTCATACCCAAATTTTCCCATCATATATATGTATGTAGGTGAGTGTGTGTGTGTGTGTGTGTGTGTGTGTGTGTGTGTGTGTTTATCTTTAGTTATTTTCTCCCTCTTATTTTTTCTATAAGAAATGGTAGGGAGAAATCTCACAGGGCCCACCCCCTAGGCAAAGAGCTGACAGCCAGTAAAGAATGCTGAGGTCAGGAGAAAGGGTCTTCCCCAAGGATGAGTCTCTGAATCTGTTATCCAGTACCAAATGATCAGTCCTGGCACTCTACACACAAACAACACTAAACAGACTCTGTGGGTTCTACTTACATATTTTGTGCATTTATATATAACATATAGGTGATTTATATAAAACGAAGATACAAGGGCCATGGATTAGAAGGGGATATAAGAAGGACTGGAGAAGAAAGGAAGATGGAAAATAATGAGATTATATTTTAATTAAAAAATTATTCTACCAATCCTAAACCTTCAACAAAAAAAAAAAATAAATGTCTCTTAGTAAATAACCTTGTATTTTTGTCTTCAGCCCTTGACTCCTAGCTACAACAGGTTAGAACTTCTCCCTGTTGAAGAGGGCCAGGCACCCAGATTTGGGATGGGAGCAAGGGTCAGAAGCACATCCGTTAGTATCATCCCTCTCCTAGGTATTATGCAAGGGGACAAGGCATCTTCTTCCATGACTGTTACAGGCAGGCTTGTGGAGGACAGAGGTGTGGCAGGTGAGCCAACCACAGAACAATGACAACTGAAACGAATTAGCAATGACATCACATTGTACATCAGACCTTGAGGTCATAACCTACACAGCTAAAAATAGATCCTAGGTTAGTAAGGACCTGGGCAGGCAGGTAAAGATGTAAGAACCAAGCCTAGGGGAGGTGTGCACCAGGCCAACCATGGAAAGTTTTCGAAGTGGCTCTAGGAAACTGTGTAGGTGGAAACTGGATCCTGCCATAGGTGTTTGGTGATTTGGCAAGAGGGATTCTGATGTGGGCCTTCTTACTTTTTTCCAAGAGTAAGAAAGCCACTTAGGTGGGCGGAATGACCCTGAACTCTCAGCGTACCCACCTGGGAAAGAGTCTGGAATGTCTTATACACACCCCTTTGGGATGCGACAAAAAGGGACAGGAGAAGAGACAAAGCCACTAAGACTCTGCATGAGGGGAAAAATGAAGAAGAAATGAGATTTTAATCTTCTTTCTAAGTCATATTATGCATAATAATGGCTCATTCTAATCTTTTTGTAAGATGAGCAGTAATTTAGATACACTAAAGTCAATATTTAATTACCCATGAGTTCAAATAATTTTCCCTTTGCTAATGTAAAATTCTTGCCATTAGGAAGAAAAATCCAGTTAAAAAGAGTAAGCTTAGGCTTAAATAAAGGCTGCTTTCAAACATGGTTTAACTTGCTGGGTTTGTCAAATCATGGTTTTATGTTAAATCAGACAGAAAATGCCCAAAATACTGCCTTGGAAAATGGTCATTTATTCTTATTTTTGAAACAAAAAAATATGTTATATAAAAATAATATAATAATACGTTATAATACTTAGAGATACAAGTTGCTGGCCTTTCCAAGATTGTCCCTCCATTTGGAAGGTCTGAGAATGATTTGAAAATGTTCAGCTTTTAGGTTCTGCCGAACCCTGTCTGTAGCTCTCACCTAGCTCAGGGTCCCAGGTCAGAATCCATTCTCCTTTGTGGGCTGGAGAGGCCCGCTGATCTCAGCAGAGATCTCTGATCTGCAATTTGGGCTCAGCTTCCCATGTCAAATGGGTCTTCACTGCTGACAAACCAGTCTGCTCACCTGAAGCGGAAATGCTACAGGTAACACAGCCACGGCACCTCAGGCTACAGCCGACACACATATGCAACACGCCTGAAACCAATACATCTGCAACCAACATAGAACATGCAACACACGGGCAGCCAACACAGTACATGCAATACACCTGCAGCCAACACAGTGCATGTAATATGCCTGCATCCAACACAGTGCATGTAATATGCCTGCAGCCAACACAGTGCATGTAATACACTTAATATACCTGCAGCCATCACAGTGCATGCAAAACACCTGCAGCCAACACAGTGCGTGTAATATGCCTGCCGCCAACACAATACATGCAGTACACCTGCAGCCAACACAGTCCATGTATACAGGAAACACTGTTTGTCTTCATTGTTAATGACACTGCCACTGACCAGTTGATCTCTAGTTGTTACAACAGGTTAGCAGGTGGTTAGTGTCTTTGGGCATTCTGGCCATTTGCAGGGAACTGCATGCTTACCTAATAGGAGGCCTTCAGACCAATGCAGACGAGCCCAATTATTTTAAATGCGATCGAGCTTTCCAGCAAATCCTCTAGCTGCTCCTCTGCAAAGTGAAGGATTCTCTTGCAAAGCCAATAATTACTTCCTAATGCACAGGATTGGCCATACTGGAATTTCATCCATCGGGTTTGCTTCAAATGGGCATTTGCTAATCTAAGCATTGGTCTCTGGGCTTAATTTTAATTAAAAGAATAAAAACAATCAAGAGAAGAGCGCTCTCATTGCATTTGTGTTTTGGAGGAGTTGGTGATTGATGGGCAGAGATAAAAATATTCAAATGGAATGGAACTGAAGATCTGTGGGGGAGGGGTGTGAACTGGCTGGTCAGCGACACCAAGATCACACACAGGACAGCCAGAACGCCTGATCACAGCCAGAATGGCTCTTATCATTATCAAATTCTTTGGACTGTAGCATCCTATAAAACAACCAAACCCGGGGCTGGAGAGCCGGCTCTGTGGTGAAGAGCACTGGTTGCTCTTGTAGGGAACGTGGGTTCCATTCGTAGCACCTACATGGTGACCCAGCCTTGTGTGTAACTCCAAGAGATTCAACATCCTCTTCTGACCTCGTAGGCACCGGGCCCACATGCAGACAATCACCCACACACATAAGATGAAAATAAATGAGTAGGTATTTTTAGCAACAACAGCAAGCCACGCCCCTCCCCCAGGATCCCACACCTCTCCGGAAGCAGCATGAGCAGAATCTAACAGGAAGAGTTACTTAGACCTTGAGAGTCAAGCATATACTTTCCAAGTTGATGTATGTCAAGACCATTAAGGTGGGAAAAGATGCAATTAGCTAGAGACACACATTTTCCCAACCCGGAGAACAGAAAACTAAAAATCTTCTTATCGAACAGGCAGGCCTGTGCCCTTTAAATTTATCTTCTGTGCCACTCGCCGCCATCCCCCTGTCCTCTCCTGCTGCCATCGCGTCCTCTAGGGAGGAAAGGAATCCTGCTTTGTCTCCATCAGGCCTTTAAATGAATGTTGCCCTTTTTGTCTTGGAGCTGCTTCTCCTTCATGAAAGACAGGTACAGTTCCTATAAACCCAAAGCAAACTGATTAGACAAACACAAAAAGAATCCTCCGTCCTGCATCCAAGATAGAATGCATGTGCTTAACTTCACTGCCCCAGGGACAAAGAACATGTCCAGCTGGTGGCCTACACCCTGCATGCTTTAGGGAGTCCTTCCTGAGACCCTAAGCCAAGCATCGTGAGAATTATGAAGAAAAACAAACCTGCCCCCATCTCTGTCTAAATAGAGGCTTTTAGCTGGATCTTGTTTTAGGTGTTGCATTTAAAAATGAAAACCTCAATCCTCGCTGCTTAGCTCAACCCGGCTCTTTGAACTTCCCTTTGGGGTGTTGTAAAGTCTCAGTGGGCTTGACTGCTTGAAGGTTGAGCAAGAGGCCATTTTAGGAGATCAATCACAGGTAACAGGAGGCTTCTGTGTGTCTCTAGCGGAAAAGAATGCCACTTCCAGCAGTCTGGAACAGTAGTATTCAGAGCCGGTCGCTATCTGCGACTAGGTTTCACAGTCCTCATCACTAGACTATAAAGTAAAGACTGCATGTGGGGGATGCGGCGTGCATCCTATGGTGCATACAAAGGGTGTGTATACATACATGTAAGCAAACATTCATACACACAAAATAAAAATAAACTTTAAAATTATTGCATTCAGTAAAGGTAAAAGGACACAAAATCAGAAAAACAAATTCTAGCCTGAGACCTAACCCTCCCATGACCCAGCCATTATGTTATTTTAAAATGTGTTTTAAATATTGGAGCTCAAACTAACTGTATAATTTAGCATCTGGCCTTTTTGCTAGTCCCCATTTGAGAGCACTGAAATACTTTGTAAACATCAGTCTATGGCCAAATACTGTTTGATTGGAAAGTCATGTCACGGTTTCTGTATTTTTAAATATATAACTTGTTCATTTAAAAACTGGTAGACTAGTTACATTGATATTGGTGGTGTATGCTTCTACTGGGAAATACCCTTCAGTCCACACAGCTGCCTTTTCAACTAAGATATATCAAACTTTATTCTGACATTTAAACTGTTTTGCATTTATTAGTGTATATGTGTTTGCCTGCGAGTGTGTGGACACATGCACACGAGTGCACACACAGACACACACACACACACACACACACACACACACACACACATCATGTAGTTAATGGCTGCCCTTAGAGTCAGAACAAAAAAGGACATTCAATCCTGTAGAACTGGGTTACAGATGGTTGGGAGCCACCATGTGCATACTGGGAGTCAAATCCGGGTCCTCTGCGAGGGCACCCAGTGCTTTTTAGATGCTGAACCATCTCTTTAGCCTCTGTTCTTGTTACTTTTAACTACGTTTTAAAGGACAAATTCGTGTCCATGCGGTGTCAGCCCTGAGAAATTCTCTGCATTATTATTATTATTACTTGTTACACGGGGTTATTGTGTGGTACGTATATGTGCACAGAGCGTGCGGTAAGAGGACCATTTGCAGGAGTCAGGTCTGTCCTACCATACAGGTCTCAGGATTGAACTTCAGTTGTCAGGCTTGGTGGCAAGTGCCTTGCAGGCTGAGCCATCTGGCTAGCCCCTAAGGGGACCTTAATTTATCCTTCAGTATTTATTTATTTATTTGCAAAGGCCTGAGTTAAAGAAGTCCTATAGGTATTACACAGAAGTCCCCAGGGGTTGCTGTGGTCAGAGTCCAGGCTCATGGAGAATACAGACCAAAAGGCTGACTCGGGAGAGGTGACACATCTCTGTGATGTTGTTTCCGTTAACAGTGAACTATGCGTTCAACGGCAATGCCCCTGCCGCATCACTGGTCCCACTGAACCTGTTAGTCTGTGCAATCTATGATGCTCCCGCAATGGCTGAACTGCACATCTCAGAACCTGTCCTTCGGCATCATGTGACTAAGCACAGCACGCTGCATGCAGGTTAAATGACCATTAGCCATTAAAAGTTGCACTTTAATAGGAAATAAAACTTTAAAAAATATATATAATATTGTATTACTGCAGGGAAAAGCAGACGGCTCGGCCCTGTCAAACAACAGCTTAAAGGGGAGTGCAGACCAGAAGCAGAAGAGAGTTCCAGAACGTTGCTTAAGTGTGATTTCCATGGATACGGAGTGGCTGAGGGGGTCCTGTTCTAGAGTCAGAGACATTTAGCAGAAGCTCCACCAACATGGCAACTAGCTCTAAGCCCCTCACGGGAATGTTGCTTTCCTATTGGGTCCAGATTAACACAACCTGGAAGGGATGCACAAAAATCAAGTTTGCCAGAATCTCATTGAAATTAGTTAAAAATAACCATGGCTGCTGGGTGGTGGGGCACAGGCCTTTCGTCTCAGGCAAAGGCTGTCCTTGAACTCACAGAGGTCTACAACACAAGTCCAGGACAGCCAGCGCTACATAGAGAAATCCTGTCTTGAAGAAGCAAATGAACAACAACAAAAACCCCAGCCCTGGCTGATGAGGTCCAACAGACCCATACTCGCCTTGGGATAGGAGTCATCGTTTTCTCCCCTGTGGAGAGATGGTGTCTTCACCTTGCTTTGAGAGGAAAGCTGTTTTCCTGGCTGAGGTGTGTACTACTCACAGGCTGATGGCCTCCCCTGGAGAAAAGTTTAAAGATTTTGGTCAAGGGGAAAGGAACATCCTTAAACTGTTCTGGAGGACAAAAGGAAGAGACGCAGAGCTCTGTGCTATTGACCTTCAGAGCAGGGGTGCTAATTAATCTGGAACCCATCGTAATGACTGCGGGAGCTCCTGGCCATTGCTCCCATGTCAGCATGTAATCCTGAGATGTCACCATTGGCTGTTTTGTAAGCTTTCCTCCCATATCACTGACATTGCCATCCTAGACTGAAACCCTGGCTAGAGGGGAGATTATTCTAGACAGTTCCTTCTACCCTACTGTCTGCCACATTAAAAATAAAAAGTCAAATTATTGTATTAATATGGTCTTTAGGAGTTAGAGGCTTGGTCCCTACCATGACTCAACTAAGAAGAGGTGGACCATTAAGGGGTGGGGACCAATGGAAACCTTTAGGTCAATGGAAGTGGCACGGAGAAGACAATGGGACAGCAAACTGTCTTTTCTCTTCCCGTTGAATGAGCTTTGTTGGTGCATCATGCACTGCCCACTGTGACATACCAACTCACACAGACCCACAGCCAGAGAGCATGGGCCCACACCTATGATAACGACGTCAAACCTTTTTTGGAAATGTATTGCCTCTGGTATTTGCCTCAGGAACAAGAAGCTAACCGGCCAGTGCTTACAGCCAACAGCTTCCCTGTGCAGGAGCATCAACCCAAACCTTCTGCTGGGTTTCCAAAGACCTGCCTGACAGACTGACCTCTGACCTCCCGAAGAACATCCGCGTCTTTCATACCCATATTATTAAGTTCCTGCTTCTGCAGGCTTCTGCCTTATTCTCTGAGCCAGCTACAAGATTTCAGTTTTGGCCCTTGCTAGTCAAATGTACACACCTTTATTCTGTTTTTTCTTCTTCTTTTTTTTAAATTTTAGATGTATTTATTTTATGTGCATGAGTGTTTGCATATATATATATATATATATATATATATATAAAATGTGCATCATGTGCATGAGGTTCCCCCAGAGGCCAGAAGAGGGCATCAGATCTCCTGGAACTGGAGTTACAGATGGTTGTGAGCAGCCATGTGAGTACTGAGTCCCCCAAGAGCAATAGGTACTCTTAATCACTGAGCCATCATCACATCACTCCAGCCCGAAAGCTTCAAATGAGCATTCTTAAATACTTTGTAAATTCCCATTTCTCTAAGCAAAGTAATCACAGTATGCTTTCTACTATGCAACATGGCTTAGGGGTAGAATCTCTTCCGGAGTTTTCCCGGGAAGGATACGGTGGCTGCCCCCAGCAGATCTGTTGGGTGACACTGTAACCAATCCTGGTAAAAATGGCGTTATTCTACAGAGACACATGTCCCCTTTTCTTTAACTACCAGGCTGTTGAAACAACAGGCCTTGGGGGATTAAAATTGCCTAACAATCTCCTGCTGCAGGGAAGGGAAAGACTGAAGTCTGCTGCCAGCCAAAGGAGGAGCTGTTATACATTCCTGATAACTTGTCTGACCACCTGGCATCAGGAAAATGACGGGTAATAGTGAGTGGGACCACACCCTGGCCAGGACTGCTTAGCTGTGAATATTTTATTAAAAACCTGAACCTTCTGTTAGAATCCTGAAGGTGAGCAGGGGTGGGGGTGGGGGAACCGGGACACTGACCCTCTTCCCTTATCTCTCTTCCTGATGTGTCCACACTGAATAAATCATTTTCCTGGTTTTCATGGTCACCTGTTTCTTTAATTGATCTACTGAGGACTGGCAGCCAAGCTTAGCTTGTTATGGCCAGGACCCAGGCTCTGTCCCCTCAGCTTCAGAAATAATCTTACATGAACTTTATCAAAATCCAGGCTCTTTGGAAGTTGGATTTCTCCTTCATCTTCCTTGACTTATCTTCTTGCCAGAGAGGTTCAGGGTAAATGTCCCCCTTCAGAGAAGTCTTCCCAATTCAGTCTCAACTTCATGTCTTTGTTGGGCATGTTAATTAGCACAGCCAATTAGGTTGGCTGAGCTAAAACTATAGGCTAACACAAACAAACAAAAATAATGACATTTTTTTTTTTAAGATGTGAAAGAAAAGAACAAGGCTGGAGAGATGACTTGGTGGTTCAGAGCACTTGCTGCTCTTACAGAGGATCTGAGTTCAAGTCCCGTCACCTACATGACACGTCACAAGTATGAGTCCAATCTCCAATTGCAGGGGATCTGACACCCTCTTCTGACCTATGACAGCACCAGGCAAGCACACAGTACACATGCCTACACACATGCAAACACACACTCACTCACATAAAATGGTACACATGCCTACACACATGCAAACAAGCACTCGCTCACATAAAATAAAAATCAATTTTTAAAAATGTCCTATTTCTATTCAAGAATCCATGATGAATTATCCCATAAAACTCGGACCCTCCCCAGAACTTGTAGGTCTCTATCCTTGATACAAAAGCTCTGTCATATCTTGCAGTCAGCAAAGAAGTTTTTACAAGAATGAAAGCAACCCCATCTACGCTGCTATAAATAAGGAGGAGCATGGAGCCAGCTCAGAGGCGTTCCAGTGTTTAGCAGAGCACAGAAGTTCACCCAGCAGCTGTTGGGGGCATTGCAGCTCACCCTTGACAATGAACTAACTGTGGTTTATAATTAAAAGGTTTCATTTTGTCCTTGGCTTCGTTGCTGTTATTGTGTGTCAACCCGAGGCTTCACGCGTCTGAATTCCCAAGGCAAGACAAAACACATGCCTGTGCTCAAATATAAATGGCGTCTAATTTATTTATTTATTTATTTATTTATTTGGCAAAGAGGAATGTCTCCAACAATAACAACAGGAACCCTCCCCGAAAGTATTTTTGGACCTGTAAATTGGTCCCTTCCAAAGGAGTGACCTTATTTATAGTAGGTTAACCTGTTAATTTAATTACTATGCAGTGTGAGCCCATTAAAACTACCAGGTAGGAGATAAAGCACAGCCAGGTGTCCAACAACAACAACAACAAAACCCTCACCATTCATTTGCCTCCCTGGGCTGCTTGGAAGGAAACCTGAGCGTGAAATGTGGCAGGCACTCCATCAGAACACCTTTAAAAGCAAAAGAACTGTGAGATACTTACTCATGCCCCAGGGACGGAGCAGGAAAAGAAAGGGTAAAAAAGGTCACGGGGTCTGCCCAGGAGATGCACCTAACCCTGCCATTGTTTTATCCTAAACAAATTTTGGTAGTGTGATTCATTTTTAAGCAATAAGCATTTACTCCATTTTTTTTTTAAATTAGCTCACGGTGCAGAGCCACCTAAAATAATATTTATAGGAAGATAGAAATAGCTTTCTAGGAAACAAGATAAGCCCAAGAGTGGCTTTGAAGAATAAGTCAGATCCTTAAAGAAAAAGAAACCCAAAGGCCAGCATTTTGTTCTGCTGGTAGCTTTTTTCTGCATCCCGGAAACTTCTTGTCCATTTTGTCTGTTTATGGAAGAGAAACATATTTTACAGGCACGTCATATTACTCTAACTGAGTCAGTACAAATTACCATATGGCACTTCTAAAAAAGGTTTTTACTTTCCCGTCAAGGCAGTGTCTCATTCTGTCCTAGACTGTCCTGCAGCAGCACACCATGTAGTTTCAGGCTGTCCTTGAGCCTATAGATCCTCTTGCTTCAGTCTCCCAAGAGCTGGGATTGCAGGCACGCACCGCCATGCCCTGCTTAAATGCTACTTGGCCTAACTGTCCCCTTCTTCAAGCTACTCAGAATGAAACAGATGTTGAGTGTGAACTTCAGAGACTGTAAGGGGTCACTAGTCATCATCTCTAACAGACAGACAGACAGACACACACACACACACTCACACACACAGGGTACGTGACAAAATGTTTCCTTGGTAAACACACCATACCACATCTACTCACCTCACAATGAGGACACACAACAGAGCAAAGTAGACACCACCCGAATCCAACCTTGTGAACCAATGAGTTTTACTGGATTACTTAGAGGAGTATGGGTGAGGAGGTCACTTACAGGAGCAGAAGTGACTCAAAGACAACCATATCACCAAGACCCACCGCGGCATGGGTGACAACTCACAAAGCTGGGAACCGGAAGCACACAGCACAACCTGCAGACAGATCACCAGGCTGGAGAGGGTCCTCTCTAGGTGGCTTTGATCTAAACCTCTTCCAGGCAGCTTGAGGATGGTTTCCACTTCTTGCAGGCAGTTTATCTGGTCTCCGTGTCTTCTTTGCAGCTCAGCTTTTTACTTTGTGTGAGGGTCTCTCAGCATCTACTGCTTTCGCTGGAGGAGAGGGACCGCATGAATATGCTCAGTTTCAGGGACTTCCTGAAGCTATCTTGAGTTGTTTGCTTTCCTGTTTAAGGAGCTTCCTGCAGGATGGACTGTTTTAATCTCAGAGGAAAATGGTATGCAATAGCTCCTAGCTTCTGACAGGATGATGTTCCTGAATTGATTGTATAAAACATTTTGCAAAGCCCCAGATACTTACTGTGTGACACGGATGGTCACTTGGGAATAGCCAATGTTATCACCGCCCCCTCCTTTTTCTTTCTACTTCTTTTTTTTTCTTACTCTCAATTTGTTCTCACTGCCCCGACCTCCCCCCGCCACACACACACACACACAATGGTAGATCTGTGGTAGAATTCAAGAAGACTCCCAAGGCACATTCTAGGTCAGCAGTTCTCAACCTTCCTAATGCTGCAACCCTTTAACGCAGTTCCCGATGTGTGGTGATCCCTAACCACAAATTATATCCATCACTTCTTCAACTGTAATTTCGATACTGTTATGAATCGTAATGAAAATATCTAGAATACTGGTTATCTGATATGCGACCCCTGTGAAAGGCTCATTGGACCTCAACCCCAAAGCGGTCGGAACCCAGAGATTTTAGGCTGTTTCTTTCTGCTACAGCCTCTGGAGCGAGAGGAGGCGTGAAAGAGTATTCACGGGGCACACGTGTGATTTGTCCACATCCCCAGCAAGAATTTGCCCCCTTGGGATGGGTGTAATTCTTTTGAATCAAAGTAACTGAGCAGTCCAGGACCAAGCTGCAACATCAAAACTGAAGACTAGATGGATGGAGAGGACCAGCATCTGCTCTGGGTTCTAAGAGGAGAGACAAGACAGGAAGGAGCAATACCTATGCCTTTTTCTGCCTCTTGTTTGTGTTGGCTGATGTTCTCATCATTGACTTAATCCTCTAAAAATGTCATGCCTAGGTAAATTGTCCCTTGCTCTTCCATTTCTGTAAGTGTCCAAGCCCAGAAGTTTCTGGTATAAAGTGCTCTGAGCTCACTAAGAGTTATGAGAAGATAATTTGTTAAAGGTATTCTATCTATAGATGATAGATAGATAGATAGATGTATAGATGGATGGATGGATGGATGGATGGATGGATGGATGGATGGATGGATGAATAGATGGATGGATGGATAGATGGATGGAGGAACGGACAGACAGACATTGCTGGAACTAAATCTGGTCACCTAAAACACCCTTGTGCAAATTGCCACAGTGTTTAACAGATACAAAAGAAAGTATCTTAGGGAAACCCTTTACTTACTCTCAGAGTTTGAGGCTGGTTTCGAATCTGTGTGTTTCAGTTTCAAGGTAAATCTGAGTGTTTGTGATTTCTGGTCTGTCAAACAGCAGAGTGTGCCTTCTCTGCATTGTGAAGTGTGCCCCTTGGCTTTTAGAACAACAAAGGGAACTGGAGAGGTGGCTCCGTGATTGAGAGCACTGGGTGCTCTTGCAGAGGACTTAGGTCTGATTCCCAGAACCCACAGGGCATTAGGCACACATGTGGTGCCCAAATAGGCTTGCGGGCAAAACCGCCATACGGATTAATAAGAAAAAGGAGGGGGAGGAGGAGAAGAAATAGTACAGCAACAGGAACTAGTGAGACAACCCCTCAACTAAGGCAGCCTCCTGCTGTATCGTCATAGAGCCCTAGTTTGGCTCCCAGCACCCAGTCTGGTGGCTCACAACAGCCTGTAACTGCAACTCCAGGGGAATCCAAGGTCTCAGGTTCCGGCAGGCGCGCATGCGCACGTGCACATATGCACACCCCTCCACACACACATACAATGAAACTGAAAAACAATTAACAGATAAACGCCAGTCACGGCGTTGCCATCTCTTCCCTGAGCAGCTCACTGACGTACTGCTCACTGCACTCTGTCACTTGGGTGTGCAATCCGGGTTGGACAAGTGAAATAGGCACAACACCACAGAAGGGAGCATTTGGAGAAAAATCTACCCACAAGTCCTTGTGGAAGCCTTGAAACTGCCAGGCCAGTGCCTACTCAGGGGCAGAGGTCAGCTTTGATTGTGAGTCAGAAACAGCAACCCCCCCACACACCCCATTCCAACCCCATTCCCACCCCTGTACCTCCACTCCCTTACTACCCCCTCCCCCGTTTCCTGGCCAGCCTAAGACAATGAAATGAATGTAATAAAGGAACGACTTCCCGTTGGGAAGATGGCAGGAGACTCCCAAGAGATTAAAATAAAATAAACAATTTTTAACACATTCTCATTTTTGTCCATTTCACAATCCAGTTGGTTTGTTTGCACCTCCTAAACATTTCTCCGTTACCATTTCTTAACGGCCACCCCCCCCACACACACACAGACACAAACACATAGCAAAAGCAGGCTTTTAGATGCTGTCACGTGGCTACCTTACAGGCTAAAAGCTGAAAATTCAGTTTTTTTCTTTTTGAGATGGGCTGAGTTTCATTAATATTATATCTGAACCTAGCCACTTTTCTGCAAAGTTTATAATTTGAATTTGGAAGCCCTGAGAAACTGGCTGTTTTCCCCCCACTCTGTATTACAATTCTAAAATGTTTCATTGTTGTTGAATCAATGTACTTTCAGATTAAAAACAAACTGAATAATAGCCTTCTTCATCAGACCACTGGGGGCTGTCCTCATCTGTCTGAGGCCCACGCAGACCACCACGCCGGCCAGGGGCATCCAAGTCCCGGGTAGGACTGGTTAACCAGTGTGTGTAACGGGCTGTGGAATTTGCAGATGTGAAAGGTCTCACTCTGCTGGGATCAGATCAAGAGAGGAAGCAGCCCTGAACTGGGACTGGGGTACTATATATAGATCATTTGGCCCACAGGATGATGAGCAACTGTTGAACAATATACTTGTATTCTTTTTAATATGCATACCTTTCCTATATGTTAAAGATGGTCTGTGATAATGTTGTGTGTGTGTGTGTGTGTAAAATGTATTTTAATCAGATTCATCCTCCCATTGCCCTCTCTTATCGCCTTTCTGCTCTCACTGAACCCTTTTTGCCTGAGTCTCCTCTTACTCTTTAGTCTGTGTGTGTATGCATGTGTGTTTGTGAATGTGTTTGAGTGTGTATGTATCTGTTTCTCTGTGTGTATGTATTTGTTTTGCGACTGGTTGTGTGTTTATGTATGTTTGTGTGTGGATGCATGTGTTTGTGTATTTGTGTGTGTGCCTGTCTCTCTCTGTGTGTGCGTGTGCCTGTCTGTGTCTCTCTGTGTGTGCGTGTCCCACAAAGTTTAATCAGGGTTTCTTGTTTAAACATGGGCGAGGCATTATTTACTGCAGCATGAGCAACTAACCAACAGCTACAACTGAAGAAAAAGGCTCCCCTTTCTCTGTAAACCACTAATTGCCACTAGCTTCCCTGGGAGGTGAGGGGGACTTATGAACCCTTCTCCCATCACTGATGAACAGTAGACTGGCCCAAAATTCAAAAGCAGCCATTTTAACACTCAAAAGACAGGGAGGGAGGGTTGTAGAGACAGCACAATTAAATTCTTGTCTCGAAAACAGGAGGATGTGATCCTTGTGGTAGATTCTTGAGTCTCATAGATCAGCAAGCTGAGCCTACTTATTGGGGGTAGGGGTGGGGGAGAATGCCTCAAAACAGCAACAACAAAAAAAAGCTTAAAGTAGATGGTATTCTTCTTGAGAAACCACTCCCAAAGTTGTCCTGGGGCTCCCACACAGGTGTGTGCACACACGCTTATACACGTATATACCCATGAACATATATACATGTCAAGGAAAAAAGAACATTCTTTTAAAATAAAGAGTGAATGTGTAAACTAGATTTTTTTCTCTGTGATAATTGCATTGCATTATTTTTAATATTTCCTCACAGATTGGTGACTGTTCTACATGGTGCTTGGGACCTCTGACACCCAAATCTTAACTGAAGGATTGAGCCTAGGTACACAGGAGGACATCATAGGTGGAAATTGATCCCAGGAAAAAGTAGTGGGAAAACAAATTAAGGATTGAAAAAAAAATGGGTATGAAATGTGACTGGTCAGCATTAGATCTATTAAGGTGTAGATTAGGTAGGATGTGGGTGTTGAAGTTGAGAGGAAAGGCTTGGGACAAGTGTGGGATGCTTAGGTTTGCAATGTGTTGGCTTTGGGATTCTAGCCAGACAACCCCATAAAAGGTTTAGTAGGAAGCCAGGGTGTCTGGCTGGAGCCCAGGGGAGCAGTCTATGTCTGAGTCGTGAAATCAGACAAGTCAATGAGACATTGGCAGCCTGTGGGGTGGAGGATGTCCAGGCAAACAGAAGAGGAAAGGAGGGAATGAGAGAATACCAGAGGGAGGGAAGAAGGGAGGGAGGGAGGGAGGGAAAGAGAAGGAGGGAAAAAGAGACCTTGGTAAGGCATGTGGTTGGAGAATATCAACATTCCAGGATCAAATACAGTATTGACATTAGTGAAGATACAGGAGAAGACATTAATGAAGACAAAGAGGTGGTCCAAAACCCAGAAAAGGGAATTCTCATGAAAACCATGTGCCATTTAAAAAATACACCCGTCATGATGTTTTAACACATATCTCTCCTTCACTGTGCTAAATGTTTTCCAAGCCACTTCCTTTAGTCCTCAAAACAACCCTGTAAGGCAAATTGTATGGCGCACCATGTCGTGTAGCTTAGATGTTCACACTTCATCCAGGTTCCGTAAGTGTGCCAATGGCGCCAGTGAGTTGTGAAGCTGGAAGCCATACTGACTCTGGAGCCCAGTCACAGGTGAGGGCGTGGCCCATGGCGTCAAGAAATCTGGGCAGTGATCCAGGGTGACAAAATATTAAAGATGTCCCTGGTATTTGGCAGCTGAAAGTCTTAGCTCACAAGCTGGGGTAAAGTGTGCAGGATATGAGAAAACAGATGCCCCTTAAAGTGGGGGGGGGGCGTGCCTCAAAGCCTGGCTTTGACCTGGGCTACTATACTGCTCCCAGGGACCTCATGTGTGCAGAGTCCAGCATTCATATAAGAAATCCTGATTAAACTCTATGGAACACAAACGCACATACATCCACACAAACACACACACACACATCCACACAAACACACACACATACAACCATCCACATAAACACAATCAAACATCCACACAAACATCCACAAAAACACGAGCACCCACATACACAGACTCACACAGACACACACATGAGAGCAGGAGGAAGTGCCTCCTGTGTGCCCCTATGCAGCAGCTTTGAGTGCCAGCAGAACACAAAGGGACATCCTGGGGAGTTGCTCTGGCATCATCACAGATGCCTCAGACCCGTACGACATGCCACAGTACTTCCTGGCCAGCTACACATGTCTTCCCGTGTGCCTTAAGTCATCTGTCATTCACATATAATTCCTAACCAGATAGAACTACTGTCCGAGTAATGTGAAGTTGTCGGCAATGACAAGTAAAGCTTGCGGTATGGGAGAAAAGTGTGCACCTATCCTGTGCAGATGCAGCTTTGCATTCTTCTGCGAATGCTATCAACGTACAGTCAGTCCTCAGTTGGCTCCATGAATATGGAAGCCTTGGCTATGGAGGGTGACCGTATTTGAGGGATTCTTGATGTTAAGGGAAGGAGGGTGGGGGAGAGCATCCAGAAATAAATCAGCCTGGCTTCTTAAGATAGGCAATTGCCTTGACATGAGTCTCCATTCTAGGGGAAGGTCCACTGGTTTGTGTGCGGTAGGGCCAGCTCGCCCACTTTTCTGGCTCACAATGTCCTCCTTCCCCTACCATCGGTGCAGCTCTGCAGCATGCAGTAAACTCTCAGCGGAAAGGCAAAGACAGCAGGCAGCCGCAAGGGAGGGGAAGGTCGCTTTGTTGGGACAAGTTTGTGAAGAGCGGGTGGACAGCCAAAGTGGGTAAAGGTGGAGACTAGGAAGGAAGAAGGGAGGGAGGGGGGTCCCTATGAAATAGAGCAAGGGTGGATGCTGACAGCTAATCATAGGGGTCCGAATCTGAACAATCTGACTTGACCCCTTTCTCTGTGAAGCGGGCATCCTCACTGCCTTCCTTGTTTTACTGTTTTAGTCCTTGGGCTAATCTCATAGTGCATTCCCACTGAACTCTACAAGGAAAGAGAGACAGTGTGGGCAGATTGGTGCTGAACCTGAAGGAGCGGGTGAAAATACGCCGTGAGAGACTGGCTCGGCTGAGGTCTCATCCCATGGAAAAAGGAGCAGCTTGCTTCGTTAGGACAATTCAAACAGTCACTTACTAGATGCTTAGGACATGCTAGAAAATATTCTAAACTTTAAATCTGTATGTTTTTTTTTAATTATTTTTTAATTTTATGTGTAGGGGTATTTTGCCTCCATGATTTGCCTATGCAGGGTGTCAGATCCCCTGGAATTGGTGCTCAGGCAGTTGTGAGCCACCATGTGGGTGCTGGAAATGGAACCTGGGTCAACTATAAAAGCAGCCAGTGCTTGTAACCACTGAGCCATCCCTCCAGCCCCAAACACATGTTTCGACTCAACGGTCCAAATATATGCTTTTCTACTTTTAATCTTCTGATTTCTTTTTTCAAAAAATTAATAGATGAAGAAAACTAGTAAAGTTACTCAGCTTCCACATCTGGTAAATGTTGGTCATGTTTTGAAGGTTAGATCTACACTTTACTCAGGATAGTCTCTTCGTTTGACTGTCTGTCTAAGTTCACTTCGGGTCCTTTCTTCTCTGTGGCATCAAGTCGAAGGTTGGCATCCTGATCAATTAATCATCTCTGAATCTTGCAAGAAAGATGACCCTGTAATCTGATGGGCAGGCTCCTGGCAGCCAGACCAGATGCCAAGTGAGAAGGTGATCAGCTCTTTCTATGACTGCCCTGTGAGCCAGTGAGGACTGGTTCTTTTCCTGAAGTTTCTGTCGGTGTGCTGGAGAAGGTGCATGCTAACTGTGTTATTCAGTTTAGGACACATGGTTGTGAAATCCACACTCGTGGGCTCTTGCCCAACAGGCCTGACTCAAGAACTGAATCAGCATGACAGATAGGCCTCACTTTGGCTGTAGTCAGTTTTCAAGTGTCATGGTCTCTTGTCAATGGAAAGCCCCCAAGAACAGGCTGAAGGGTTGGAGAAACATATCATTGGTTCTCGGTGCAGCTCTCCTAAATAGTAAAACAATTTCAGTAGCTTTATAAATGGATCTCCTTACTTGGGTTCAAGCTGGCTTCAAACTTGTAACCCTCCTATCTTAGTCTCCCAAGCACCAGGGTTATAGAATGATATAGTCACACTTAGAACTTGGAGGTCCTCTTGGTGAATGTGGAACAACAAAATCTGAATGTGCAGAATAATGAAGGATGATAGTTCTATCGATAAAAAAAAAATAGAGCTTAGACACCCACAAAACTACATCCCAGGACTGGGCTGGAGTTTATTGGGGCACAAGAGAAACACAATTATTACATTAGTATTAAGGAGAATTTGCTAAACTGTTCTGGGCAGAATATACTGCTTACATAGGACTTGAAAATGTCTTGAATAGAATTTTACTACATTTGACTTTGACTTTATTTTTTTTTCATGAAATCGCCTGGTAATTGTGGACGGAACGCTATGACAATGAACACCGGGAATACTGACCATCATGTCTTATGATGCCGATTTGGTGATAAGTTCTATACTCGGGGGCATATTTGTCATGATGTCATATAAGGCTGTGCGGAAACTCAACATTTCCACAACACCACAGGGGCCCTTCTGTCTTTGTTTCTCAGAGCATCTGAGACAGAATGTGGCTGCTTCTAAAGACGCCTTCATTTCCTCCTTTGTTAAAAAAGAAGAAGATGGAGATGATGTCATCTCTAATCTTTCTTTTGCCGTCAGCAACTGCTCCTTTGTTGATCCCACAATGTTGGCAAAGGTGTAGGCACGCCAGGAAGAAGTGCATTGTGGGACATTGGTACAGGACGAAACACAAGCCATCATCTTGAAGCGTCTCCTGGTTCTTGGACCACCCATTATGTGTTTGTAAAGGTATCTGTGGCCCCATCCCAGTGGTCTAAGAATCAAGCCCTGCTGCTCTATATTTGCCCCTCCTCGATAGATCTAACTACCAAGACCTCACCCTGACACCAAACCAAGCCCCTGTCCCAAGATGCTCCCGATACAGACCAGGTGCAAATTAAATCATCCTGCAATGAGGGAATGAATGTCTTTGTGGGAATTAGGGATGGGCGCCAGAGAACAGAAAGGGAGTGAGGAAGAGACCCCTTGAGGTGCATGACCTTCAGGCATGAGGACCGGCTAACAGATGGGCTGGGCAGGAAGGGACTGTATGTGAGTGCTCAAGGGCAAGGAGAAGGGGCTGAAACACTCCCTCGCCCCAGTGGCTATTGGGAGTTGGAGTTACACTAGGGTAGGGGAGGCTAGAGGAAGGAGGCAAATCACCAGGGACTTGGTGATTCAGGCGAACTGTTTGGGTCTATTCTCAGAGAGTAATGGGAGACACAGCAAACGGTTTTGATGGGGGTAGGGACTGGGTTTTCATAATAGCATGAGAAAAGGCTTCCAAACTCAGAGAACCTTGTACCTGTGTGTCTAATCTTAGGTCATTTCATAAGCATGATAGGATTTTATCTGAAATATCTGAAGTGACTCTTATCCTGGCTTGAGTCAACGAGGAGACTCAGGAACGTTAGGCATGACCGACTAGAGACTTCCTTGCTCCCTGTGTCTCCGTATGAGCTTGGGTTCTGGGCACCTATGGGTCCCCTTGAGCAAACTCAGTTGGAGGTGACCAAGACCACTTTACAAGCTTAGCTCCTCCCAAGCCCATGGGGTGTAATATGTCCACTGGGTCCCCTCCCCCCAGGCATTGAGGAAGCCTTTCCCTGCTCCTTATGGCTTTGCCTTATTGGCTGATCATTATGTAAAAGAACAAATGGTGTAGTGAGGGGACTACTCATAGGGATATCTCACAGAAGGACATGGAGTTTTTGCCCTTGATTTTATTTTATCTGTATATGTATGCTCATGTGTATAGATGACATGGGGGCAATACTAGGGATTTTTCTTAATCTATTGTGTATATGTGTGTGGTCTGTGTGTATATAAAATGTGAAAGCACACGAGTATGCATGTATGTGTGTGCAACTGTGTGTCTGTGTGTGTATATGTGTGTGTGTATATGTGTATATTATGAAAGCATATTGAGTGTGTATGTGTGACGTGAGTTTGTGTACATTTGTGTGATATAAAGAGTGTGTGCATGCTTATGTGCATGTGTGTGATTTGTGTGTGTGTTCATGCATGTGTGCACGTGTGTGCATATGTGAAGGAGATGTGAAAGCATAGGAGTGTGCATCTATGTGTGTGCAACTGTGAGGCTCTGTGTATATGTCTGTGTGTCTCTGTGTGTGTCTGTGTGTGTGTATGTGGGTGTGATATGAAAGCATGAGTGTGTGTATGTGTGTATGCATGTGTGACATGCGTTTATGTACACTTGTGTGATATGAAGAGTGTGTGCATGCTTGTGTGTACGTGTGTGATTCATGTGTGTGTTCCTGCATGTGTGCATGTGTGTGTATGTGTGCATGTATGTGACACATGAGAGCATATAGGTGCACATGCATGCTCTTGTGGTCTGGTGCCTGTATGCCAGGGCCTACATGTAGCAATCAGACTGTTCCTAGGCAATGCTCATCTTCCCACCATTCCAGACGAATAGGTCTCCATCTGGGGCTGTGGATCCTTTGTGGGCTGGACAACCCTTTCACAGGGGTCACCCAAGACCATTGGAAAACACAGACATTTCTGTTACGATTCACAACAGTAGCGACATTACAGTTATGAAGAAGCAATGAAAATAGTTGGAAGGCCACAGCCACTTGAGAAACTGTATGAAAGGGCCACAGCATTAGGAAGGTTGAGAACCACTGTTTTAAATCCTGTTATATAAACCAAACTAAGCAGCTAGTGACCTCCTAAGCTTCCACTGAGTCTTCTGTGGAGTCTTAAACCACTGTATCCGGCTTTTCCATGGGTTCTGAGGATCCGAATTCATGTCCTCAGCCTTTGTGGGAAGTGCTTTGACCCACAGAGCCATCTCCTTATCTCTCCTTCTTTTTTTTTTTTTTTTTTTTTTTTTTTGGAGACAGGATCCCCCATGAATCCAGAGATCCCCTGGTGGCTACGGAAGCTGGCTTGAGAGCCTGAGCCTCTGTCTCTTTTTCTCCCTCTGTCCCATGGTCACATGACTATGTGACCTTTTTATGTGAGCGCTGGTGTCATAACTCAGGTCCTACAGCTGCCTTACTGACTTCACCGCAGTATAAGCCGAGTAATTCTTTAGTGCCTGGCGGGTATCTGAGCTTGGTGGGCACATTCAGAAGAGTTCTTAGAACAAGGAGTTGGTCAGAGAAATGAACTGGTGGGGACAGAATTGGGAGGGACTATTAGACACATTGTGACCTTTTGAAAACTTCTACCGAGATAGGATTTACATATTCAGAGTTTTATATATTTATATATATCTATTATCTATTTTATTGAGATATTATTTATATATCCAGGGATACCAAGGGATGGAGCAGTGCAGAGCAAGGACATTTAGAAGCATAGCAGCTGCACTGTACAAGGTATTAGCACTTTAACATCTACTAACAGAGGCTTTGGGGGCCATTTGCATACCGCAGGCTTTACCATGCACGCTCTGTTCACCTAGCTCTGAGTGTTGCTTCATGCGTCACATGTCTGGTTAGTGATCTTAAATTCCCACCCAGGGGTGTGTGCAGCTTATCACATGACCTATATCGTGAGCCACAGGTCACCTTCAGACAATCTGGAGTATCTCTGTCACTGTACCAGTGGCTCCTGCCATTTCTAGTTGGCCTTGGTTGGCAGGTTTTTCTCCTATGCTAATCTTGTAGCCTGCATGTAAGGCCTTCTGAATCTTATCCTCCTCCCTGTTCTCTGGCCTCACTTTCATCCAGTTTGCTTGGGAAGAGACTTAAAGGATAAGTCTGAGAAGAGACATGCGTGAGACTCTCTACAAGGCAATTGTGGCCTCTTGGAAACTTTTATTGAAATTAATTTTACTGATTTACCTATTGAGATTTTTTATAAATATATTTACTATATATATAAACATATATAAATATATTTATTTTATTGAGATATGTTTTATATATCCAGCCAGTTCTCAGTAGTGAGAAGGTCTGTCCATGGACATGCATACAATGGACTATTACTTGCCCTTAAAAAGGAAGGGAAAAAAGGTGCTACAACAGGGATGAACCTTGAAGAAATTAAGTCAAAGGAAACAGCTAATTTGCAAAAAGACCAGAGTTCTCGCCCATCACCTGCTGTACTGAATGGAGTTGAAAACAATTGTCTAATAGGGAGTGGGGGAGGGGAGTGGTTTAATGAGGGATGATAAGGGTAGAGGTGAGGAAGGCTCTTCCACAAATGGGGGAACACACTCAATGTCACAAAACTGTCCAACTAGAAACGGTTGTGATGGTAAGTTTTATTTATATATATTTGGCTGCTATTAAAAAAAATAACTTCAGCGGGTTGGAGAGATGGCACAGTGGTTAAGAGCACTGACTGCTCTTCTAGAGGTCCTGAGTTCAATTCCCAGCAACCAACACAGTGGCTCACAACCATCTGTAATGGGATCCAGTGCCTTCTTCTAGATTTGTCTGAAGACAGCTACAGTGTATTCATAGAAAATAAATAAATTAATTTAAAAAATAACTCCAGCCAGGTGGTGGTGGCACACACCTTTAATCTCAGTACTCAGGAGGCAGAGGCAGGCAGAGCTGAGATTGTAGCCAGCTTGGTCTACAGAGCAAATTCCAGGACATTTAGGGTTACACAAAAACATGGTCTCAAAAACAAAAACAACAAGAAAAACATAACAAAACAAAATGCCCAATACCACCACCACCACCACCACCACCACCACCACTGAAAAACCCCTCCTAGGGCTAGAGAGATGTCTCGGTGGTTATGAACACTGGCTGCTCTTGCCTAGACCCCATACTCAGTTCCCAGCACCCACAGAAGGTGGCTTACAAGTGCCATTAACTCCCTTTCCGGAGGCTCTGATGCCCTTAAATGGACTCCGATAGTAGCCACAAGGACATCTCTCTCTCTCTCTCTCTCACACACACACACACACACACACACACACACACACACACTTTAAAGTTTGGAAAAGAACGTCTAAAGTGCACAATCAGTAGCTTCTAGAATATTCACACTTTTTCACATTTTTGTTTTGTCTTGTTTGAGATAGGGTCTTGTTACGTAACCCTGGCTGCCTGGCCCTAATGTGCAGCCCAGGATTGTGGGCTTCCCTCCCCAGACCCCACTGTGACCATTGCCATGACCCAATTCTCTAACATTTTCTATATCTCAGTGACCCCGTGAGCCCGCCTCAGAAAACCCCTTTCATCTCTACGAATAAATTTACAGTAGCTATTTTTGACAGGCCCACAATGTCATGGCCCATTCTTAGAAGGGCCCTTAGAGATTTAGTCGAGCTCCCCGGAAAGGCGGAAGAACGTCAGAAAGGCAGAGAGGATCACCAAAGACTCCTTCGTGGCAGAGTTAGCTCTTTGATTTCTCCTGAGGTTAGTTTTTCCATATCAAAAATGCTGTGTCATTCGCTGCCTCCCGGTGATACTGACAATAGACTGGAGACACGGGGATGATGTTACCCTTCCCTGCTGTGGACCGGCAGGCTCCTCTCTGCATCACCACACTAAACTCTCCCCAGTAAAGACAGCACAGGGGAGAAATCCGTATTCTGTTCTGCAACGCTCCTTCATGCCTGAATTATGTCAGGAGAGGGTTCCAATGAGTTTTGTTGATATTAATATCTCAGCCTGTCTTATTCCAGTAATTAGAAATGCAACCAGGTTCAGTAAGCTTACTTTTAAAAGATGCGTTCTTATTCAGAAGGGGGTAGTGGCAGACATCATCAGGCAGAAGACATGTTGAGGTCTTGGGCTCAAAGTAACGGTCATTCCATCCCTGGCAATGGGGCTGGTGGACAGCTTTGCTTCATTTTGCCAACTTCCGCTTCTTGCCTTTCAATAACACTTAGGTCTGGCAGAGCCAAGGTGAGTGGGACTGGGAGGGGGCGGGGAAGAGTAGGTGCGGCATGGGGAATTAACTCGGTGAGCAGCTTTAAATGGTAACCCAGTACTCTTTCAGAATCTGTTGGTGGATTGAAGAGTTTCCGTGGTCTGAATTTCCAGGAGGGTTGATGGTGGGGAAGGGTCCTGTGCTTATTAAACACGCTCGGAGAGAAACTACAGTAACAGACCGTGGGAAACCATGGAACCTACAGATGCTGAAATTCAGAAGCCACATTGGGATGAGCCTGCGACTCTGTTTTCCTCTACATTTGGATTCTTAGGGAGGTGGGTCTGTGATATAGGCCCTTAGGAGTGCATAGAATTCCTTCAGCCGTGCCGCCACTCAAGAGACAGATAGGTCCTCTGAAGTGTCCCGTGAGTTCCCATCTGATGAGGACAAATGTGACTGGGGAGATGGTTATGGGGAATGACACTAGCTCCTAGACAACCTGCTCCCTGGGGACAGGGACTGCATAGCTCATGTCTGAACTCTCAGTGGGTGCAGAGTGCTTGGTACATTTGTGTGCCGAGAGAGACAGAGGATGAGTAGCAACAGCTCACGTCAGAAGATGTGCTGTTATTTACAAAACCATTTCCGTGCCATGCATGAAATCATCCTCAACAGCACCCGGACTTTAGCCCTGGAAGGTAGGCAAGGCTGCTTTATAGGTGAGGTCACAACTGTAGGTGGGTGTAGTTGTATCATGTCGAGACTGCCCTTCCGAAAGGCCTGGGATATGAATAAGGATCAACTGAATACCTGTGGTTTCTGTATTCTGATCCTATATCCGCGGTACACATAGTTTTTCGCCTAAAGCTTCTAGCACCAGCATTATATTATGCTGTTTTAAATTTATAATACAATTACGTCACCGGGTCGAATAGGGGCTAGGCTGGAAAGCAGGTGAATCTACATGTAGTCTATACTACAGATTTGGCATGATACCACTATTGTGCCTAATACAGTTTCTGGTCATTTCAGTTAAGTAGATTGTGGTTTTATGGCCCTGGGTCTTCAGGAAACGTGTGTTCAAACATTGCCTCTGCTTCATGAGAGCCTTGTTTTTGTCGAACTTCCATGGCCTTATTGGAAATCAATGATTCTTTCTGATCTTCTAACTGACATGTTGAGGAGACCTAAAGATTAACTCACTCAATAAAATGGTTTGAGACTGCAGAATGTGGAGAACTTGCAATAATTAAAACGCATGCTTCTTCACTATGGTGTGTCCTATTTTAACTGTGTCTACACAGTGCTCAAGGGAATTTCTCCGTGCAAGTTGTTTTCCTCCAACAATCAGAGTGATTATGGCATTTCTGGACACAGGTAGGGACTGACTCCAGGGCAAGAGCCTGTAAACCCAAGAGAGACAAGGGAACTATCCTTTCCTAGCAACTGTTGCTATGCGGGGGCGTGGCATCAATGGGGGCATAGACGCGCTGGCAGCCCCTTCCCTTCACCTGCATGAACTACATTTCCCATGATGCCCCGAGAGGGCTCCGTTGTGACGAAGGGAACAGGCGCAGACGGAGGCGGGGGGGCGCTATTCCCAAGTTGGCTCTCGGGCACCAGCAGCTACCACCGCCGCCATGTTGGGCTGAGGCGATGACAGGAGGCGGCCGGGGCGTGTGGGATTGAGAAGTGGAGGAGGAGGCGGAGAGTCAGGGCTCTGAGGGGGAGCTGTTCCCAAGCTAAGGGAGGAGCCCCCGGAAGACGCCGCGGAAGGCAGCGAGGCGGAGGCGGCCGGAGCACGGACGCGATGCGGCCCGACCGGAGCGGCTGCGCTGAGGCGCCCGCGGCCTGAGCCCCCCGGCGCTGCGCTCGGTTCGGCTCGGCCCGGTTCGGCTCGGCTCGGCGGCCGGCGAGGTCGATGCCCTTGAGCGCGGCTGCGCGCGGCTCGGCTGTGCGGCCCCGCGGCGCGCGCTGAGCTTCTCGGCGGCCCCGGCCGCTCAGCTCCGCGCTCGATGTGTAGTCACATAGTTATCTGTACACTTCGTCGCCGGGGCTTTAATGAGGACCTGAGTCGCGAGCGTGTGTGAATCACCGCCTGGGCCGGGGAAAGAGGACGGCGCATTTAACCCCCTCCCACCCCGCTCCATGTCCGTGTGTCACTCGGCTCTGTCCACCTGGCGCGGCGGGTCCCGGAGCTGCTACTACTGCTGACGATCGACTCTGCTCGCGCCTCTCGCCCCAGAAGCTCTCCTGCTCCCACGTAACTTCTACTTTTTTTTCTTTTCTCTCTCTCTTTTTTTCTTTTTTTGGAAAAGCTCAGCACGAACCGATCAGAATTGTGAAGGTTTTTGATTTTTCCGTAGCTCCAGCACTTCTGCTCTTGTTTTTGTTTTGTTTTCTGCGTAAACCTCTGGCCCACTCTCAAAAGGCAAGATGTCCAGTCATGTCCCGGCGGATATGGTAAGTGAACGATAAGTTCTGACGTTCGGATTGTATTGTGGTTTCCAATCTGATTTAATCGGAAGACGACGCTGGCGTCGGGGCCGAAGGTTTCTGGGGCCGGAGTGGGGGGTGGTGAATAGGGGGCACTTCTGGAAAAGCCAGTCTACTTGGCTTTGGAGAAGTTGGCTCTTTTGCCCCCCTTCCCCCTTTTAGGAAGCGCTGGCTTTTGGTGTGGTTTTGCTTCTTCTTTTTCTTTTTTTAAAAGACCCACTGGGAGTCACTGGTTCGGTTGTGTTTTCAAAGTCGCCGGAGGCAGGGAAATGCAGTGGAAGCGGAGGAAATTCCTTCCCGATTGCTAGAAGGCTCTGGAGGCTTGGGTTTAAACGTTTCGGGAAAACGTCAGGGGCTGTGTGGGCACAGCCGGGGACGGGCGACGTGCTGAATACCCAGGGTAGGAAGAGGCTGTCTAGCTCAGCGACAGACGAGATCGTTCAGCCGTAGGTGCACACTTGATACGTTTCAGGGACAGCGGCGCACCTCTTTGGAAAAAGTCTTGCGGCGACCTCTTCGAAACGTCTAGTTAAACAGCTATGACAGACAACCCGAGCTATTTAAATGATTTTTCAATTCTCGGCTGATCGCGTAAGGGGTCTTTTTAAAATATAGGTATTCCAAGGTTTTTTTTGGTACAGTTTTGCATTTTAGGTTTTTGTCTATTGTTTGTTTTAAGCCAGTTAAGCATGTTTATTGAGCCTGGATCACTGGGCGTTGAGAACTGGAAACAAAAAGTGCTCTTGTTTATTGAAGCTTTTTCCTTTGGTTTCTAAATGTTAGGGTTGTGAGTGTGTTGACTGACAGTTACTGTGTAGCATTACAGTGCTGAGGGATGGGTTTGTGGGAGTGAGAAGTGACACTTTGCAGTCCTGAGGGCAGGAATAATGCAAGTAACAGGGAGATGAATAATCCTGTTTCTGAAAGAATCGAAGTTAATGTAATCAAGCCCACTTATGTCAAGTTGACATTTGAATGTGTATTACAGTGCAAAACCAAAATTGAACTTTGCTAATGATTGCATTTTTAAAATGTCAAATATTTCTAAGGAACGATGACCTGTTTTACATATTTTTAAAAGAAAAATGACCCTAAATTGTGCTTTTTGACCTGGTTTAAAGGTATTTTGTTTGTTTGATTTTCCATTTAATATGCTATTCAGATGCAAAGGAACCACTGGGTTTGTCTCCCGGGAGGCCACACCGATTGCAGCCTTTGCTTCTGGAGTCTTTAAACTTAGCTTGGTCCTTTTAGCTGTTCTTCCTTCTTGCTGTGTGCAGGGGGAACAGTCTCCTGCCTGCCTGAGAGGCTTCCAAGATTCTCTGTACACTATTCTTGAGTTGCCTGGAGAGGTCTCTACGCAGAACTGCAAATGCTTCTTCTCGGTTGCTGATGAGTGATCTGTGGGCTCATAGCCTCCAGCAAAGATTTGCTCTTTGTAAAGCCTCCATTTTATATTGTCAGCACAGTGAAGGCTACACCCACCTGAGTGCCATCTATTCTGTCAGAGAAGTTGTAATGAAATAGATGTGTGTAGTTAAAGCAGTGCCACTACCTTCTTTGGGCTCAGTGATAAAGAAAAAGTGCAGTGTGCAGCATCAACCACACATTGAGGTGATTTTGGGGAATGCCATCTCTGAAGATTGGAAGCTGTGTTGGGATTGGGGGGACTGAAGTTGGGGCAAGGTTTTATTAATATCTGCAATTACAAACTATAACTACTTGTCTGTTTGAGATTGTGTGTTAAGGCCTTGATGACTCAGTGGTGCTTTGAGATTCCTGATTAAAGGTGATATGCAAGGGCAAAGCAATATTATGTAATAAACATAGAATGCCTTGTGATGCTCCTAAGAGGTAGCCTGTGCAGACTTCCAAGTTCCAAGTGGGTTTTGTGTCCTGTTCACCTTGCTGGACGATACGATTGTTTGAGAAAATCCTTTAAATAACCATTTACATTACTTAAAGTTTAGTTTTCCATCAGAAGGATTTTTGTTTGATAAGTATGTAGAATTCTCGATATATGTGTGTGTGTTATATATACACATTATATATATATATATGTATGTATGTATGTTAAGTACTGCCTTAGAAGTTGTTCATAGCTAAATTCCTCATACCAAAAACTGACTATTTGAGTTTGCATTGGTGACTTAAAGTGAGGACGATTTACCACTTTTTGATTTTTGAAAGCCATCTCTTTTAGGAGCACAGATGTTCCCACCAAGTAACATTTCCTTAAGCCTGACTCCAAATTGCTTAAGATATGAACTGTCACAGGGCTGAACTTGCTAGTGCAGAATCGCCTTTCTGTTGGGTGCTGTAATATGAACCTTTCCAGTGTTGACAGCTCTCCCCTGTGCTGTTTAGAAACAAATGTTCTGCTCCTTTACATCTTAATGGTGCTCTTCTGCCCTGGAAACATCCTGCCCAGGAGGTGGGGTGGGGCACTGTTGTTAGAGCCCCTGCCCTGTTCATTTGCGGTAATTCCTTCCAGATGGATGGTAATTGCTAACTCAATTGACATTTGGATAAAGTCTTCTTATGGCTATGATTGCCGCTCATTTTGTGGCAGGTATTTTAACACTAGTTTTAATTTTGTGAGTAGAGTTTGCCAAAATTTATTTTTAAACATATTTTTGCATTGTAAAAAACAACTTTATCCAGATTTAGGATAAAGTGTATCTGTGATTAATGAATGCATTTATTGCACCTTCTATACAATAATTTGCAAGGAGTCTTGTTTTCACCATTCTGCAGTATGTATACACAGATACATACACACACACACACACACACACACACACACGTTCTAGGAACATAAACCTTTTTTATAATACTGATACTGATTTTTCTTGTGAATAATGATTGAGTTGGAAATACATTCATTAATATTTCAGTGTAGCAACCTGCGTGTGGAAAAAAAATCTGAAAAATTTGGAGAATTTTATTAAATACATAATTAAAACAGTAGCTTCCTTTACATTTTAAAAACTGAGTTTACAATTTGTGGTCTTCCTTGGGCTGTAGTCATTGTTTGTGTCTGTGTAGTGACATGTGGGTGACAGGACTTGGGAGGGAGACAGGTGGAGACAGTGATGAGGACCATGACCTCACTCTGAATTGGGAAAGGTCTCTGCACGTGGGCTGTGTTCATAAAAGTGTTTCTTCATTTGGGAGACAACTTAGGACTTTGGACTAGAATTGCACTTTATGGCTTTAAGACATCCATGACTTCAAAAACCTATCTGCTAACCACCTGTGAGCTGGGTGTGGCAGTGCACACCTTAATCCCTGTGCTCTGGAGGCAGAGGCAGGCAGATCCTGTGAGTTCAAGGACAGCCTGGTTTACAAAGTAAATTTTAGGCTTAGCCAGAGCTGTACAGTGAGATCCTGTCTCAAAAGCAGAAAGATGGAGATTACATGCAGAGAAGCTATATGAGGACAGTGAGGCATGCTACCCTCTAAAGCAGCTGATGCTCTCTGCTTGTTAGGTTGACAGAGCAGTTGCTGGGGGCAAAAAGGTATGGTGGCAGTTGGTTTTGTCAGTATTTCATATGCTTCATAGAGTACTTTAATTGTAATGCTTGGTTTATTCTTGTCATGAAAGAAGTATTTTTGGAGCCCTCTAGTGGGCAGGAAATAACTAAAATTTCCTTTCGGTGTAAACTTTGATCGGTTTCCTAAGTTAACATAAAATGACATGTGAAGAGGAGCCATGTCAGACCAGGATCCAGAAAACAGAACTGTAACCATGGGGAAAGTATCCTGAGACGAAATGAGGATCCCTTTCTTGCTTACAATTCCTTTATCATTTTCATTCTCCTGCCACAAACAGTTTTTTCCCTGTTGAAGTTGGGAGAGCCCTTCAAGTTAAGGACCTGAAGCAGTATTGCTTGTATGTCTGTGTGACTTGGTAATAGTGCAGTCAGCAGCATCCCTCTGTTGAATGAGTCTCTTGGTTGTTTTACTTGACTGTGTATGATGCCCAGAGTTTGAGCCAAAATGGATTTTAGTTTGTTTAGGCCAAGTTGACACTCCTTTCTCTGAATAGTTTTCTTCGGTGCTTTGGTGATGGTCTTATAATTGGTGAGGTGTGAGATCTGTTATGTCTTCCTTGGTTTCTAAATCAGAATTGGTGTATTAAAACTGTTGAGAGACATTTTGACTCATGAAGTGGGACTGTGTGTGTTACTTAGAGGAAAGGAAAAGTGTCCTACACATGCTAGTAGGTAGGAAGTTTATGCTGCCTGCTTTGACTATTACTTTTGAGTATGGAAAACATGCTGTTAAATATTAAAGCTGGGATGATATCTTCTATTAGTGATAAATGGTCCGACTCTGCTAGTCTGCATAACATGGAGGGCATATGCTCTATGACTTTTAAGTTCCTTTCTTCATTATAGCCTGGGCAGGCACCCTGGGTTATTTTGAATTGGTGACTTTTTCCCAGTTCATGAGGGCTGTCTTTTGAAATAAACCAGTGTGATCCTTTTGAGTTGCTACTTTATTAAAATAGGATGTAGTGTGCTTATTTTAACTTTCCTTGTTTCTGTTTTTTAGGTTTAAGTACTGGCTATGTTGCCCAGGCTAGCTTCACACTAGTAATCCTCTTGCCTCAGTCTGAGTACTGTGATTATAATGTGGACCACAAGACTGTCTAGCTGAGTTTTGATGGTTTTGGGCCAACATTTTGAATGCTGTCAACTCAGTTCTGAGTTTACTGCAAAGACTGTAATTGTACACTTCAGTATGCAAATGCCAGGCCCTGAGTTTTCTGCCCTTTTTGGATCACTGGTTTATAAAATGAAGTGAGACAAGTCAAAAGTCTAAGAATAAAAATCTTAGAACTTGCTTGCTATCTGTGTTTCTTCTGGCCTGCAGTGTGGGTTAGCTTTCCTGCCCTACCCCCACCCTCATCCCCTTTCTGCTGTCTAGATTAACTGTGAATGGAGTTTGCTGAGGAAGGTGTAAGAATTCTGGGATGAGGAGGCTGGTAGCAGCACCTGGAGCACAAATGCTCAGAGGTTTTGTGGCTGATCCATTGTGCCATCCAGTTATAGAACTGCTGTTGACTTAGTGTTGAGATGATGGGCAGAGCTTTATTCTCAAAGACTTTAGATCCTGTGTGAGATTTAAAGAATTCAGTGCTGTGGAGAGACCATCCCAAAAGCACATTTAAATATTGCTTATCTGTTGAAAGGGCTTCTCTGAAAAAAAACAAAAAACAAAAAAAAAAAAAAAACAAAAAACCAAAAAAACAATGAATTTGACTCAAATGACATCCAGAAAAGTTAAATTCACAATTTTATAAGCTTGCAGTTTCATTAAGTAGCTGACTAATAACATACACATAGTTGGTAGTAGAATGCAAAGTATCCTGACCTGGTAAGCTAGTAGGTGATAGATATATCCTACTATGGGTCTGTGCTTCTTTGTGAGCAAGGCTTTTCTTTTTGCCCTAGGAAAGCTCTTAAAACACCATCAGTAATTCTAGCCAAAGGGAAGCTGAGGCAGGATGATCACCATAGGTTTGAATGTAGCCTGTCTATGAGACCTTGTCTCAAAAAACAGAACAAATAAAATAACGATAATGAAAGGAAGATCAATGTCAAAATAAATTTACCTTCTCTACTGGTAAGCCTATTTTAAGAACTAGACAGGCATGTTCAGAAACAGCACTCTTATTAATATGCTAATATTTTAGTGATTGAGAGATTAAAATAGATTAATACTTAGTTCATAGATAAACTCAAGCATTTCATTTTACTCTATTCACTTAATTCTGCAGTGTGAGTAGTGCGACTTATGGATGGATGTATACGTGTTGCAAGTCTGAGTGGAATGGCATAGTACAGAAGCCAGCGTAAGTGACCGAGCTTCCTGGGCGTTTTAGCTGGTGTTTGATACCTAGTTTTTTTGGAGTCAGTATGCTTGCCTGCCCTTCTCTGTTTATGGTTGCTGACTAAAATTTGCTGGGGATAAGAAATCAAGCTTTCTGGAGTGTAATTCACGTTGAGGAAGAGCAAATGATGTCTGAGCAGATTGTTCAGGAGTCTGTCTTCAGTAAAGTAAAATGCCCTGTAATGATGTCTTTAGTTCATGGCCTTGGTCTACCTTTGATTGCCTAGTGCTCTGTACACCCTAGGTCCAGAGAGGACAAGAAGCTTGACATCTCACAGCTAGGAGCACTGAGTCATGAAGGGGTCAGATGGCATTGTGATGGACATTCTGTGCCTCCTCCACCCAAGCAGACAGACACTGCTGAGATCCTTGGGCACATTTTCCTATGGTGCCTCAGATCCCTTCCCAGATCTTTCTTTGAGTCATTGTTAACTATTCAGAGTTGAGATGAGACCCAAGTTATGCAGCTTCATGGCATGTTTGGTGACTTTGAGATTGGCATGTTTTAGAGAAGCCTGCTGCGTCACTAACTGCTGGGCTGGGGGCTTCCTTTAAGCATATGGGCACTTTGAGTCTTCTCATTTGTTACACTGTACAGCTGCCTCTCAGAATACTTCATGTATGCAGCACATAGGTTGCTATGTATGCTGAGTGCTCACAAACCCTTTGCTTCTGTCCTCATGTTGGAGCTGCTTATCTACAATGTAGACTTGACCGAGTCAAACCTCCTAGCAGTTTTTAATGGTCTCTCTTCTCTGGGCAGTAGTCCATGACTGGATTTACTTTTTGTAATGATTAGCTTTTAAGGAGAAAATGTTCTTTGTGGTAAAGAAAGCTGTTGAAGGGCCAGCATTTTTAGCTCAGCAACACTTTACTATGTCTAGACAAAATATTCTCATGATCTGTTTGATTTTCTTTAATAGAAAAGTACAATTTTGCTCAAGAAATACTTGTGGTTTTTTTTTTTTTTTTTTTTTTTTTAATGCAGTCACCTAAACATCCATACAAATAAGGAGAAAATCCGCATTGTATTTTTAAACTGATTCTACTAGATATCAGTTACTTAAGTAATTGTATATTCTCAAATATCATTTTGTTTCATTCCTTGCTGCTGTAAGTCTAGAGAGCATATGCAGGGTGAAGGAGAGGAGAAGACTGGGAGGAGTGGGGAGAGGTCCAAGTCCTAAGTCCTTTAAGTCCCCACCTCACCACTGCTACATAGGGATTGAGTTCCCAACACCCAACTCTTCGCAACATGTTCAGACCACAGCAGGTATGTAAAACCTGTGGGAAACAGTGGTATTATTTTCTCAGATATGACGTCTGTCTTGTTGTGAGTAGTCCTTAAAATAAAGTTCTTAGGAATATAGTTGTTGTGCCAAAAAAATAGGTCAGTTATTGAAGTCATAGATGGAAAGGTACCAATTTCATAATTAAAAAACAAAACGAAACCCTTGGCCTTCTAGTTGAATGTAGCTATCTCACTATGCCCTCTCTCCTCTCACTTCCCTTTGGCTTTTAAGACCAGGTCCAGGTTTCCAGGGGTATGTAGATAGCCCAGGCTAGCCTGGATCTACATCCTCCTGGCTCAGCCTCCTGAGTGCTGGGGTTAAAGGCATGTGCCACCACAAATAGTTGCATTTTTAAAAAATACTTTATGCTGATTAACCTCTTAATTGTCTATGTATGTTTTGTTTTTATGTGTATGTACACCAACAACATGCCTGCCTGGTAACTGAGGAAGTCACAAGAAGACATTGAGTCTCCTGGAACTGAATTTACTGATAGTTATGAATGACAATGTAGGTGCTGGGAATCAAACCTGGGTCTCTCTATAAGAGCACCGAAGTGCTCTGAGTCCTCTCTCTAGCCCCACATTTTTTTTTTTTTTTTTTTTTTTTTAGTATGCTAGCTTACTCCTCACATCAAATGCTTGTGATTTTGTTCATGGAAGAGGTTGATTAACAGTTTTAATTTCTTGTAAAAATCCTTGGCAGATCTAGGAGTCAAGATTACATTGACCTCATAAAATGATCTGGGAAACCTTTCAGAATTTTTTGGTAAGACTTTGTGGGTATTGATTTTATTTCATCCACAAATGTTCTAAGGAATTCACTAGCAGGACCAGCTGGGTTTTTCTGCAGATTATTGGTGAAGTTTCCTTGGCACCTGCAAGACTGTCTGCATTCTTACTATGTCACCTTGACTTGAATTTTTCAGCTGGTCATGTTGGTGACCCCTGCTTTTAAAACTTATCTGTTTATTAGTAACCTGTGTCTCCTTATCTCAGGGATTTCAGGAAGCCAACTTTAAATTTCTCTTTTGCTAGCTTCTATTCTGTCTTTTCCTTTCTAC
This sequence comes from Micromys minutus, assembly GCF_963924665.1. Classification (NCBI taxonomy): domain Eukaryota; kingdom Metazoa; phylum Chordata; class Mammalia; order Rodentia; family Muridae; genus Micromys; species Micromys minutus. The sequence continues at coordinate 7,200,082 of NC_137964.1, read as the reverse complement.
TCTAACAGAGTTTTTACTTGCTATTCTGTTGAGGTCTGTTGTCCATGACCAGCCCTCCCATCTTAGTACATGCATTCTTTTGTGTAGGAAAACTCCCCCTAAAAATTTAGCTAGACCACTCAAGTTTAATTTAGTTCTTTTTATTATCACTTAATTCAAAACATTTTTAAATTTCAAAAATAATTCATAGTGCTTTAAGATTTCCACTGTGGTGTTTCTGTTGCTCCATTGGCTTACTTAGAAATGGGTTTATACACCACTTAAGCATTGGGAATTTTCTTCTACCTGTGTTCTGTTATTAACAACATGTTTTATGCTGCTGTTACCTAGAACCTGGACATCATGGGGCCATGACGTCACAGATGGGTTGTTTGCTGAGATCTACCTACTGTACAGTTTTGGAACCTTTATCAACTAAGTCAAACTTAATAATCATGATCAGTCTAGTATCTGTATTGACTTGCTCTGTTTTTGTGAGTCTGGGGTTCCAACTCAGTCCTGTAACTGTTCCTGTAGGTTGCTCTTGACCTTCCCCCCTAACATTGGGAAGAAGTACACTTTCCAAGTTAATGCTGACACTGTGTGATCTTTCATTCTCTCAAGTCCTGCCTTATGCATGTGACACCAGGTTGTTGCCTGTGAGCCCTTGTCTCCTTCAGCCTTTACTTTCATCCTTTGCTCTGTGACTTTCTTTGGCCTTGAATTGAGTCTATCACGCAGTGGGCTCTGCTGTCACAGCATAATAACGGATGAGTGCCTTCTCTAGGCCTCTTTTCCACTCCCACAGTCAGTCCTTCCTGTTTCTTGCTTCCTGTTAGAAAACATAGTTACTCCACTTCTTAGTGTATTTGTTATCTAAGTCTTCCTACTGGTCTTACCCCAGAGATGACCCCAGAGATGACCATGCTCTTTGCTTTACTGGGGCCTGGGGTAAAGTTACTGTCTTCACTCTCAGAAAAAAGGAAGGGCTTTACTATGTCTTAGTCCCAACCATTCCTCTTTAACACTTTGGTTTATTTTAAACTAAAAATACCATTGTTGTTGAAAATAATAGTTACAGTGGTAATAGCAGTAATGCCGTTGCTTAAAAAATCAGTACTTAGATTATCCTAACAGTTACACTTGAGAACTATATTTCCATGGTTTGCATCTGGGTGATTTTCCTTTCACTTAACAAACTCCTCAGTGTTGTTTTTAGTGTAATGAAGTCTCTGTGTCATGCAAACATGTGCATTTCCCTACATCTTTAAATTTAGGTGCTAGCTTGAGCACCCTCTAGGTAGTTAGTTCCCAGTGTATGTGACTGAATCTTCAGTCAGCCTTTGTGCCTCTCGTCCTCTTTATGGCCAGTATTTCTCTTTGCTGCCTTTGGGGTTAATATTTATCTTTGGATTTTAGGCATTATGATTTGGGCAGAGCCTTTTCCGGCAGTTATTTTTGTAGATTGTAGATGTTTCCTTGAATTTGCTTTTGTCTTGCCACCTTTTGTCACTTGGAAATTTTCCTAGTGTGTGCTCTCATTCTGTTTTTGAGACAGTCTTCTTTGTCACTTTAGCTAGTCTTAACCCCATGATCTTCCCTTCTCAGCTGAGTGCTGGCTTCAAGGGCATTCCTGTATAAATACACATACACTATGTGTATTCAGTTGTCTTCATTCCCTTTTAGATTTGCCTTGTACTGATGTTGAGTCATTTCATGGTTTCTGTTGGTCCCCCGCTCCTGTGTCAGTTTAGATATTTTCTGCTAACTTGTCTTCTAATTTATTTTTTTTCCAATGTCCAGTTACTGTGTTTTATCTTTGAAGTCCTAAAGTGCATATATGTTCAGTTTCTTGCTGCGTGTATGTGTTTTCTTGGGTGCATTACTCATTGTTATGAAATGTTTTTATTTCTTTATTGTTTTTCATTATCTGATTGTTTTTTCCTTGGATTGTGATTAAAAAATTGTAGATCAGAATGACAGTTTCTCCAAGTTGGAGCTCATCTGCTTACTTGGCAGTTAGAGGCACATTCTTACATGGACTCATCTGTGATTGAGTTATTACATGTGGCCAGATTCAACTTATTCTGATATCCTTCCATCTGGTGCGTGGCCCTAACAAGGTCTGAGGTGAAGTTTGGTGTATTACCAAGATGCTTCTTGTTGATAAGTTCTCGATTTCAAGTATGATGAGGCTAGATGAGAACTCTTGTTAGCTATGTTTTTAGCCTCTTTGGGCTTTCCCAATTCTCACTGTGCTGTGTGATTCAGCACATGTCTTGAGAACAAAGGTTGAGTGGGTGTCAGGCTTGCTACTTTGAGGGTTCCTTTTACCTGGGGTCCCTTAGTTCCTGGGTAGTTTGATAGTACAGAATCCCAGGGATTGTCTTTGTGTGCTGGTAAAATGAATTATGCTTTCTCTGACTGGCCCCTTTCCTAGTCATTAGCAAGTACCTAAAGAGGATGGCATCCTCCCATGCCCTCTCTGTCTTCAAAGAACCAGATTATTGGAGACAGGGATGATCATAGTATGTTATAGTCGTTTTTAGTGGAAAGTTTATGCTTCCAGCGTTGTTTACTACTAATTTAACGTGATTTCATTTTCTTCCTTATTAATTTGGGCAGCAAACATTTTTAGATGCCACTGTGCTTGATAGAATCTCTGGGTAGTTGGAGCTAATTATTTTCTGCAAGTCTCTTAAATCAGTTCCCTTACATTGCCCTTCCCACCTTCAGCCTCCATGAGACTTCTGTTACTGTATGCCTTGCATCCTTTCTCCAAATTTGCTTTTTGAAGACTTCTCATTATCTGGCTGTTTGCTTGACAGTGGCCAGTTTTCACTCACTGGCTAATGGGACCAGGCTCCCAGCCAGGGAAGCATTCAGGCTTTGGAAGTTTGGGTTACTGTCCTGTCTCATGTCCTATAGATGCCCTGCTTGTCCACAAATCTTGCCCTGTCCCTGTTTTTCTTCTTGTTCCTTGTGGTCTAGTCTTCCCTTTCCTTTCAGTCTAAAATGTGTCTCTCCTTTCCTTTGCAGTGTTAGTTTCTCAGTACTGTCTAGAGACCACATGTGGTATGTCACTTAGTATGCCAACAAAGACAGTCCTTCATAGTAGCTTTTTGGAGAGACAAGAAAAACACCAGTGTGGCAAAATGGTTTTTCCCTTTGGGATAAAGCACCAGAGGAACAATAGTACTAACATTCTATCCAAATGTTGGCATCGTTGGTTCTGATGGTTCAGGGGTATATAGAGAACAGTCACAACATTTCTTGCTGTGCTAGGCTGCATGAACAAAGTGTCCACAGAGAAAAGGCAGGTTGATAAAGGATGGGATATTACTCATTGGTTTAGAATTCAGAGTAGGCACCACAGAATCAGTTGTTGTCATCAATATTGCTACCTCTATTCTAGCAACCATTGCTGTTTCCTCACTGGACAAATGTACTTTTTCTCTTACCTGTTGTTTTCTTTATTGGATATATTTTATTTACATTTCAAATGTATCCCCTTTCCTGGTTTCCCCTTCATAACCCCCCTATCCCATCTCCTCTCCCCCTGCTTCTATGAAGGTGCCCCTCTACCCATATCCCCTCCCACCTCCCCGCCCTGACATTCCCCTCCACTGGAGCATCGAACCGTGGCAGGACCAAGGGCTTCTCTTCCCAATGCTGCCCATTAAGACCATTCTCTGTTACATATGCAGCTGGAGCCATGGGTCCGTGTCTATTTCTACTCTTTGGATAGTGGTTTAGTCCCTGGGAGCTCTGGTTGGCTGATTTTGTTGTTCTTATGGGGTTGCAAACCCTTTCAGCTCCTTCAATTCTTTCTCTTATTTCTCCATTGCGGACCCCGTTCTCAGTGCATACCATGCGTGTTTTTTTGTGATTGGGTTACCTCTCTCAGGATGATATTTTCTAGTTCCATCTGTTTGCCTAAGAATTTTATTAAGTCATTGTTTTTAATAGCCGAGTAGTACTTCATTGTGTAAATGTACCACATTTTCTGTATCTATTCCTCTGCTGAAGGATATCTGGTTTTTTTCCAGCTTCTGGCTATTATAAATAAGGCTGCTATGAACATGGTGGAACATGTTTCCTTGTTATATGTTGGAGCATCTTTTGGGTATATGCCCAGGAGTGGTATAGCTGGGTCCTCAGGTAGTACGATGTCCAATTTTCTGAGGAACCATCAGACTGATTTTCAGAGTGGTTATACCAGCTTGCAATCCCCAAAACGTACCTTTTAAGGATGGAGATGCCTTATTTTTATGTATCCCTGCCTGTGCCTAGCATAATATTGTTGATCCTAAAGATGTGAGGAGAAAGACCACAGACCCGGCTCATCATGGCCAAATTAATAAAAGCAAGCTTTTTAAAATTTCTGTACAACTTCTGCCTCTCCCTAAGGAGGGTTCAGAAGGCCAGCATTGGATGTGAGGAAGACAAGGCTTTTAAAGCTTGGGTAGGGGATTTAAAAATGGAGAATTTGGAGGGCAAAATAGGTAGGGTTTCAGAAGCTGTACATAAGACAATATGTTGGTTATGATGAACAGAGATGTGATTGCAAGGTGGTTGGAACAAGGTAGTTATAGTAACAGGTTGTCAAAGTAGTCCTAACAACCTTTTGAAAGGAAGGTAGGGTTGCAATATGGTCATTACAACTTTTTGAAACAAAAACATGGTTGCTGTTTCCTGGAAGAGGCAATATAGAACTATTTGTAGTTAAGGTTACAAGTAGGACATAGCCCAATCCTTAAGAAACAGATTTAATCATAAACAGGAATGAACCTAGTTTGTCTTTATTATAAGATGGCTTTCTAGCCTAAGATGGAGGCTGGCTGGTTATTAGTACCTAGTTGAGTACCTAGCACAGAGAATACTCAAAAATGTTGATGGGCGCTCTGTAGTTCTGTGCAGTAATCTAGCCACTGGTCATCTGACAGTGTTGAGAAGTCTAGTATGGCTAGTATGCCATAGGACCATGCTTAACTGAAGTCCAAATAGATACGTGTAGCCGATAGCTACTTTGTCAGATAGGGTAGTGATATACTACCTTTTCAATGAAGTGAATGGGCCTCTATGACTTTTGTGTGTGTGTGTGCGCGCGTGCTCGTGAGCGTTTATGTTTACAGGTGTGTGTGCATGCACATGCCAAAGGTTTGGAGGTCTTCCTAAGTCTCTATGTTACTTTAGAGGTCAGAGCCTTTCAATGAACTTGCTCATCCATGGTTACACTGGTTGACCAGTGAGCTCTAGGGAGCTACCCATTTGTTCCTTTCAATGATGGAGTTACAGATTTATTCTACTGTGCACATCTTTTATACAAGTGTGGAGGAACTGAACTCAAGTCCTCCTGTTTGCATGGCAAGCACTTAACCCTCGAGCCATTTTTCCAGTGAATTCTGAAAGCCTTGTACCATTTCCCACAATTTTAGCTACATACAGTCTGTCCTTTTTATCTGTGTGCATTTAAATTCCTAAACTGATTGTCTTATTGTCTTATTCTAATTTGTAACTAATTAGAAAAATAATAGAATTATTATAAAAACAAAACATTTTAAAGAATATTGTTCATGAAATTCTACTTCTTAGATTGGAATGCTGTTAATGCTTTCCCACTCTTAACATTCAGACTGTGTGTGTGTGTGTGTGTGTGTGTGTGTGTGTGTGTGTATACATACATGACTAGTGATGCATTTTGAAGTCTAGGAAAGTCTTAAAGATGCAGTTTAGTGTTCTGTCTCTTTGCAGGCAGTGTACACTCACAATATGAAAATCTTTAGGTCTCTGAGTTTTTTCTCTTGCCTCCTAGGTGTTGGGGTTACAAGAATAAGCTACCATGTTTGGTTGTTTTTTTTTTTTTTAATTTTAAAGCTTTTGTTTTGGGGGATGTGATATGGTTGTGTTGTTGTTTGCAAATATTTTGTAATTTTACTTTAGTAATTTTTAAAAGGTTTTAAATATTATTTTTAATTATATGTGTGTATCTGTATTAGGTATGTGCACATTAGTACAGATGCCCATGGAGACCAGAAGGCGGCATTGGGTCCCCTATAACTAAAATTGTAGGCCATAGAAATATACATTATGAGTGCTGGAAAATGCCTGTATTTGATTATTTTACCTTCAACAACTGTGATTATTATGAAATGATTTAGTATGACTCTCTCTCTCTCTCTCTCTCTCTCTCTCTCTGTGTGTGTGTGTGTGTGTGTGTGTGTGTGTTTCTTTTCTGTGTCACAAGTGTTTCATTGTTCTCTATGGTCAGTTTAGTGAAGTAAGGGAGACTCTTTGTGATGATGCTGGTGTAATAAAATAGTATCTTATTAGTAGGTTAAGAAAATGGTAAACAGCGTTTCATTAAAGATCCTTTTCCTATCTAAGTGTTCTTGCCTCGTATAACTTTCAGTAATTAAATCCACTTCAGTGAGCAGGGATTATTTATTGCTGGGTCAGTCAAGCACCAATCTAAGTGGTAAACTAGTCTAAATATACATGGTAACTTTATAAAAGTTTCCTACAATTCTCTGAGGTAGGTATTGCCCTATTTACAAGTAAGGAAGCTGAAATGAGAATTTTAAGCAATTTGCTGCTACCCAGTGAAGCTAGAATTTAAACCCAGACATGGTTTTCAGAGCTTGCTAGGACTCAAAGGTGTACTACTGCACTATTTATTAGGAAGAACATAGAGGCTGGTGGGGTGCTGTAAACCATGACCTCAGTGTGGGCACCTGAGCATGGGGGGCTGAGAGCTGCAGGATAGTGATTCCCTGTCTGGAAGAAGGAAGGCAAGACAGCAGAGGCAGCACTCATCTAACACAAATGTGGCAGCTACAAGCTCAACTCAGGGTCTTCAGTATTTGGTTAAGCTCACTGCACATATAATGGTTATAACCTAATCTGTAGGTTTTAGCGCTGTTCATAAGTAAGGCATTAGGATGAAAGACCAAGAAGTGGAAAGTAGAGTGGAAAGTAGCTCACATGAAAAAGGCACACACAGTTTTGAATGCTGAACACAATTTCAAATAATAGGAACTGTGAGTGGGTTGCAAGGAATATGAAAAATTGATTCTGCTATGAAGAAGCTGAGGGCCTGTCTCCTAGACTCTGTCGTTCTTGTTCTGCCTCATTGTGGATGGCTCACATACTGCTCTCACTGGGAACTTCATTAGAAATTTCTCCCAAAGCAAGAAAGAAGCCTGTGTTAGTGCTGTGAGTTAGGAGACCTACTTAGGCTTCAGCCAAACAATGTAGACATAACTTTGTGGGGCTCTCAAGAGATTTATTCTTGTATCTTCCTATAGAAAAATTTTGGAATGCGGATGGCAAAAGTGCTTATTGTCCTTAAGTTATCCCTTGTGACAGGTCTCAGATCTTGCTGTCCATTTCTTGACATTAATGAAGGTTGATTATTATTGATTCTGAGTAAAAGGGCAAATCCTTGGATTTTCTCTGAATTGTTTCTAATTTGCCAGTATGGTTCTTTTCTAACTTTTTCTTTCTTTACAAAAATTATGACCTTTTTGGTAGAATAGTTTTGAAAAATAAACATAAAAGGAAATCTGACAAAATACATTATTATATACCTATGGTATAATTATTTTTAAAGCATCCATAATTCCCCCAATCATGCCTTAAAAGTCATCAGTATTAATAATATAGTCACTATTACACGTTCTTATACCATTTTGAAATAAAGGCTTTTACAAATGGAATGCTGGAGAATGTTTTTAAACAGCTTTTGTTTTGTGAACATTGAGAAAAGGGGAGAGCCTTACAGAAGAATTTTTGAGTTCTTTGGTTTTATTTAAGTCTTGCTGTGCGAGTATGCATATTGTCAACATACTAGCTGTTAGTGTTGACCACAAACATATTTGTAACATACATGTTATATGAATAAACACTTTTAAGTTATGGTAAGGTTAATAGTTACAAAAAGTGCATCATTGATTAGAAATAGCTCTTGGTCAGAGAAATAGCCTTAAAATGATTGATCGGCTTTCTTTGAGAACTCATTAGACTTCTCTCTTCCTTTTTTTATTGGCAGGGAAAGGAAGGAAGCAAACAGTGTTTATACTCTGGTCAAGTGACCTAAACCTCCTTTTCCTTTGCTCTGTAAGAGATTAGCTGTTTCTTAAATAATTGATGTGAAGTGTCTCCGAATTCCTGTGGTTTGAAGGCTTTACAGATATTAACTTTCTCTTCCTGACTGAAAGGATGTGTGTGATAGTATCCTTTCTCCCTCAGTTTAAATTTAGATGTCTTGATTGTGAATATGAAAGCTTGTGAGTGGTGATCTGGGGTCATTTTCTTATTTTCCTTCCTTGCTAGAGCTAAATGGAGGTATAGTGCAGCTTCTGGGCAGTGCATTTGCACATAATAAATAGTATACTAGGGACCTGCAGTGAAAACCTAAGACAGTTTCTCAGCTGAATCAAATCATTAAAGAAGACTTTGTTTCCAGTTCAGGGTAGAACAAGTAGTTACTCACCGGTTGGCAAGTCTGTCATATTCCTGCACCAGACATAATTGTGGCTCTTTGACAGGCAGAGAAAATACTTTTCTTTGGTTGCTGCTTACCCAACTCAACCCTAATTTGGTTTGGAATTGGAGAAGGGATTAAACACATACAAAGTCATACATTCATGCATACAAGTACATGTGGATTTGTATTTAAATACTTCATTTAACAAACTTGATTCTAGTATTGATCTTCTGGTGATGTGACTTTTAAAAAAGCATCTATAATTATGCTCTGCTGTAAGACTTGGAATACAGATTACTTAAAAAATATAACTGTAGCATTGGTGGGGCTTTTGTTTTGGGGGAATCATAGCATGCAGCCAATAAAACTTGAGTTCTACATCTTAGAAGACAGGATAGATGATTCTATTTTACAGCAGTCTCTGTACTCCAACAGCACAACCACACAGTTATAAAATACACTCCTAGAGGTTTTCAGAGGTCAGTATGGAGTGTGCTTTTTGCTGTTTTGTTTGTTTAGTTGGTTTTGATTTGTTTTGTTTTGTTTTTTACATATTTGCTAGTATTTTACACAATAATTTAAAACCCAGCCCATCACAAGACTTTTGCAGTTATAGTCTTGAAAGACAGCTTCTGTGAAATGGCTGCTTCCCAAATAAGTATCCCACGGGCCATGGTTATCTTTTAACCTAGGCAGCATCTTTAAGGCCAAATAGCTTTGAGAGGAAAAAAAGGACTATACTTAAAGTAAGTAGCATAATAATAACAATATTAAAATTCTTGCTGATACAAATGCTGTTCCAGTGTTTACAGAAGGCCCTACAGTTCAAATGCTTTCATTTATATTTCATTTATGGATCATTCATTCTAAGTTAACCTTGCTGACAGTAGGGGAAAAAATTTCAAAAAAGCTGGCAGGATTCCCAGCATAGCATACTGGAAGTGTAGCAGAAATACCTTAAGTGTCTATCTGGTAAGGACTGGAGTCATCATTGTGTAATAAATGATGTTTGTGATGGTTCCACACAAAAATGGCTAACTATGAGTGGATACTGAATCATCCACATTACAAAAGAGTAGATACCGAGCTTCATGAGGCCTCCAAAATACAGTAAGTTCAGTCTCTTCATTGTAGAGGAGGGAGGGACCTGTAGACGTCCTCTGCAGTTCTCTTTTTGGACCTGCTGAGTCAAGAGTTGTTTAGTAGTCTAAGAAACCCATCTGAAGCCTGCTTGTGGGCCTAGAGGTCTGCAGGCTGAGAGAACAACAGGACAGCCTGGGAGTTAAAGTGGCCTTTAGATGAACAAAAGTCAAATTAGGGGTTTTGTTTCCAGTTGTGTATTGTGTATGTTCTTTGGCTTCTGGCACTCTCAAATTTACGTTTTTCCCCCGTCCCTAGGATGCTAACAAATTCAGTGTCAGAATGCATATGAACTTGGGTATTTTCCATGTTACCATCTCCACCCTATAGTAAATTGGTATAGTTCATGGCCATTTCAAGAGCTTGTTCATTTTATAGCATTCAGACTATAGGATCTCAGAAGTCTACAGTAGATTCATCAAGAACATTTCCCTCCTCACCTTCCTTTGCAGGAGCTCCTCTTTTGGACTCCTTCTTGAGGGGCCCTTTTCCTGAGGGCTTGTGCAGTGTGACACAGTTGGTACAGATGTTGGGTTCTTAGTTACACTGCAGTGACATTGCAACTGCTTCTGTGCTCCAGGATGGGCCACATCATGTCATCTGGGAACTAATAATAATATTCTTTAAATATTTATTCAGCATGTATTTAATGGAAGAGGAAGAAATTGATTTTCTTTTAATAACATTTCTACACAGAGGCAGATGCCTTCCTGAGTCTTTTCTTCTTGCTAGTGTGGGCTGGTTCTCTAAAATAGGCAAGGCAACTAAGCTCACAAGGTATGGCAGTGTTGCTTCCGTTTTATTTTGTGAGTTTTCTGAAGTTAAATTAGATAATAAGATGTATTCTGGTAAAAACTTAGTCTTGGGACTTGGCTGATTGCTAGTATACATGACCAGTGTCTCCCAGAAGTGCCGCACCGTCTGTCATAAAGCTGTACTTGCAGACAGCAGCCCACTCAAGCTCCCTGTCACCAACTTCAAGCCATTGCTTCTGGTCCAGACAACACAAGGGTAGAATACAAGTATATCATTCTTGAGCCCTTTCTACTGCCTCAGAGACTATGTGCTCGCCCAGGCTTGACTGGTCTCCTCTCCTCTGTCCTTGTGCAGTATTTGGCCTGGCGCCTCAGAAGTGAAATTATCATCATTAACTTTCATTGTGTACTTGCTGTGTACCCAAACAGCAGGAGTTTGTGTTTCATCTTCAGCACTTTTATATTACTGCCATACATTTTTCTAGATTATATTTGCTGTCTGGTAAAATGTATTTGTTTTTCTTGATGAAATCTGTAAGCTAAACAGGCAGTTTTAGGTAAGCACTGAAGTATGTAACTGCTGAAAAACTTCATTGCTTGTAATATTTGAGGAAATAGGTCACAAAACCTGTAGCAAAATTACATATTCTACTTTTAGAAACATCATAAATGGGACCTCAAAGATACTTTTTTTTTTTAGAGTAGGCCTAGTTACTCAGAATAGAAGTTAATCTTGAACACATACTTTTATAATTTTATTTTATATAATTTTATAATTGTGAACCTCATTTCATTAGATAATCAAAGTGTCACTAACTCTGTGATGTCTTTTTTTTTTTTTTTTTTTTAATGCATGCTTTCCTCAGGTTTCAAAAGGTGGCTCCAATTCACCTCCCCCAGCATGGGAGCATTGCGTGTTTGACTGAAGGCTCTTTTATTCTCATTGAAACTGAGTTAAGCAGACTGAATTAAAAATTAGCAACTTAAGTTACTATAACTTTTTATATTTTATCTAAATATGTTTGCCTTTGACTTATAGTTGGGTTTTAGTGTTTATCCCGACTTTGCTTCTTACCAGCAATAATTTATTTCTTTGTTAAAAAAAAAAAAAAAGACATGTGAATTGTCTTTGCTTTCCCAAATGTGCCAAGCACCTTTTTCTAGCTTGAAATCTTCATGCATGGGGCCTCACAGCCTGCGGTATGCTACTGTGCATTTTCATCTGCTTTTCACTTGGGATCTCAGAGAGGCCTGGGCAAAGGCTTTGCCCAACCCCTCTCCAAGTTTCCTCTTCTAGAAGGCTGTAGTTGCCACTGGAGGACTGATGCATGGTTGCCTGGCTCAAGTCTTGCCTTTCCTGCCACATAGCCACAATGAGTGCCATGTTAAACAGTGTTAAACAGGCTTCTCATCCAGTAAAAAAATGTGATATTGTTTTTGAATGTTAAACTGTATTTTGTTTTTTAGGTAATTAGATTTATTTTTATTTTTATTTTTATTTTTTGGTGCTGTGACTTGAACACATGCCGGGGAGGTATTCCACACTAAAAGCCAAGCCCCATGATATAAAAATATGTCTCCCAACTTGCAGCTTTACATCTGGACATAACTTTGAGGATTGGAGCCACTCCCTTCTTCATAGTTCAGAACTATTGATAGAAGGTGAGCTAGCTAAAAGCTGGGGAATGAGAATCATTGGTGTCCATAGTTATAAAGCCTTGGTGCCCGGTAGTACAGTGGGGTATCCATTCCAGGGTTTAACTGATCTTTATTCCCTTCAGGGGCCAGTGAGATGACTTAATGGCTTAGGGTCCTTTTGTCCAATCACTAGGACTCATATAGTAGAGAGAGAAACAACTTGTGAAAGTTATTCCCTAACCTCCATTTGTGCCCTGACACACATGCAAAAACAAATAAAATGTAATCTTTCCAGAATTGTGAGGACTTTGGGAGATGATTCTAATAGCATAGAGTAGATCATTAATGATGGCTTATAGAATGGCATTCATTTATATTCTCTGGTCGGTCATGGCAGTTGTGACAGTTAATCCCAGCGTATTCACACCCAGAAAGGCTTCAGAATCCAATCCTTAATGGAGTGGTTTGTTGTGTTGTATTGTGTTCCTGGAAACTATTAGAAGTCAGTAGGGATTGGCAGAATGCTGAGCCCTGTTTTCCAGCCTAGCATTAAGTATTTTCTAATTATTCTCTTTTGAAAAAGAGCACCATAAGGGTTAGTGACTTAGTCATTCTTTATACTAATACTGGCAGCTGACATTAGTGGAATATGTTTTTTTTCCTCTACAGCAGTTTCTCCCTTTGGATGCTATGTATATAATTTGCTGATATAGAATGTGGTTCTGTACTTTGAGTTCACACCAATTTATTCTGGAACAGTATTTCTAATGGTTTACAAAGATAGTAGACTATAATTTAGTGTGTGTGTGTGTGTGTGTGTGTGTGTGTGTGTGTGTGTTCAAGCACACCTAACTGTGTGCAAGCAGAGGCTGGAGGGTGGGGTTACTGGTGTCTTCTGTCACTCAGTCTGCTCTGCTTCTTTGAGGCAGTCTCCTTGAACTTGAAGCTCCTGTCTCTGGCTCTCCTGACAGCCAGGATGCTCCACTGATCCTGCTGCTCACAGCTCACTGTCACTGGGACAGGAGCATGCCACCATGCTTGGCTTGTGATGTGGATGCCAGGATCTGAACTCAGGTTCTCGTGGTTGCACAGCCAGCACGTTTAACCACTGAGCTCCATTTCATCATCTTGGATATTTGCTTACTCCATACAAAAATACCCAAGACAAATTTTTAAAAAGATAAGAGCAACGGAGTTCTAGTTGCACCAAGTAGGAGAGATTCTGTAGGAAACTGTTCTTTTGAGAAGATACATATCAGTAGCTGTGTTCATCAAAAAGGACAGGCAGATGGATTCAGCACCTGTTTCCAAGGACTTTTAAATACCTTCAGTCATTGAGTAGCTGCTTTATAAAGTTTTGTTTTGTTTATAATAGTTCATCTACCTTAAATGGCCCCATGTTTCTAAATCAGATGGTGGTTTTACTATGGTTTTAAATTTCTGATGACCTAGAATGACAGTTGTATATGACAGTACAAGATGTGTATTGTATTTATTTATTGAGCATGGGTGTGTGGGGCCGGATGTAGATCACTATGTGTATTGTAGATCACTATGATATAGGCTGGTTTACCTGTCATAAGCTGCTTTCTAAACTTCGGACATAAAAGTACATCAGGATTTGAACTCACAAATCCTATTACCAATTTTCTGCTTTGTATTTTATGGTAACTTATGAAATGAGCATTTTCTAGGATAGGAAGTACTCTTTAAAGCACAATTGCTTAGCCTTATTAGAGAAAGAACTGCATGCAAGTCACCTGGTTAGTGCCTGGCACATGGCGGACAAGCACTAATCACACGTGAGCTTTTAGAATAGGGACAGCTGAGATTGCCCTGCATCTGGCCAGTGTACAGGAACACAGTCATCAGGCTCCCTGGGAACACAAGTAATGGGGATGAGAAACTGACTTTTAAGAACCAGCCTGTTTGTTTCCTCTCTACCTTCTTGGGCCTGGCTGTGCCCTGAGGAAGGTTAGTTTGCAGTCCTCATGTGGCAGCTTTCAGCTCTGTGTAAGGAGATTAATGCCTTCTTTCTTTCTGCCCATTTTACCTCTGAATATTTCCCCCCCCCCCCATTTTCTATTCATTGCATTAATATGTTTTTAAACAAAATTAAATTAGTCTCCTCTCTTATATATTATTTTCTCATGAATAGGTATTAATTGTTTCACATAATGCTTATCATAGTTTAAGATACTTAATTTCACTTTGGGTAAATCTCTCTCTTCTGTGTATGTAAAATAGTCTACTTAAAAGTTAGGTATAGGGCTGGAGAGATGGCTCAGCGGTTAACAGCACTGACTGCTCTTCCAGAGGTCCTGAGTTCAATTCCCAGCAACCACATGGTGGCTCACAACCATCTGTAAGAGGATCTGATGCCCTCTTATATATCTGAAGATAGCTACAGTATACTCATATAAATAAAAAAATAAGGCTTTAAAAAAGTAAGCTATTAAAGAAGTTCTAGTATTCAGTATCTAGTTATTATTAGTTAGGGTTAAAAAGATTAAGAGCATAACAAAATTCAACTTTTATTTAATCATCTTTTTTGATACTGAGTTTATTGCTTTGCATTACTGACAGGCACTCTAGGATACAACACTGGCCTCTGAAATTCAAAATATAATTTTAAAAATTTACGATTTTAACATTGTCTTTCCTTAGTATCCGGTCAATTTGATTACAATAGTTTTATACTCTTTAATTCATAAACAGTAAAAAAAAATCATCCATTGGAGTAACTCATAAAGTAATCTGATCACTAAATTTTTTGTTTCTTTGCTTTGTTTTGTTTTGTTTTCCAAGATAGGGTTTCTCTGTGTAGTCCTGGCTGTCCTGGAACTTGCTCGTAGATCAGGCTGGTTTTGAACTCAGAGATCCTTCTGCCTCTCCTTCCTGAGTGATGAAATTAAAGGTGTGCATAGGCACCACCACCTCTGATTACTAGTTCTTATGTCCAGAATTTTAAAAGCTTGCCTGTTCCATCTACAGCACATGGCTTCCCTTTAGTTAAGTCTCCATGTTGACTGGCATTGTGAGAGGGGGTTCTGGCTGCATTTGGTCCGGGGTCTGCTGACTGTTCTCATCAATCGGTCTCTAGAACCAGCAGTCAGCCACTGCCACCCAGGAAAGAGGAACTGGAAAGAAAGACTGACTGCATGTAAGTCCCTTTTACTGTGGGCTCGAGTGTGCTCATTGAATGTCTCACTTAACTTTGTGTACTTGTGTGTCATTTACATGGTGGTGCTCCAACAGTGTGACAGATCGGCACCCATCAGAAGGTTGGCTTGACTTCATATGTTTTATTTTTATTGCAGTATAGTGCTCTGTCAAGTTGACACCATATGTCATTTTTTAATCTTGTAATTTAATACATAATTTAATATATAAATTAACTCATTTATATGCTTTTTTGCACTGTTGGGTTTTTTATTTATTGTTTTAGTTTATAGCTCTTGTTGAAATACTGTGTGGGTCTGATTTGGGTTTCTTTGCTATAGTCTCACCATATTGTAAGGTTCCTTGCACAGTCTTGGGTCAGGTGGTCTGAGTTTCCAGGCTGCCCTGCTAACACAGCAGCAGAAGTCTTTGAAATGGCATCTTGCTTCTCTTGTCAGCACCGAGCACCCAGCTTCATGGGGAGGTCTGTCCTGGCTTCTCCTTTGGCTATTGCTGCCGTAGCCCTGTGTGTGGCCACCTTCCCAGCTCATTAGGGTGCTTTTCTGATGGCTGATTCTTGACTTTCTCTAGATTTTTTTTATGGAGACCCTGCCTACAGTTCTAGAGTGTCTGCCATTTGGGGTTCATTTAGTTTGGTTTTGTTTTCCCAGTATCTACAATTATAAGCAGGCTATGGCCTTTCAAATTAGACTTACTGTGAAAGCACACAAAAAAATATTCAAAACACAGTTTGAAAATAGTGGTAAAACTTCATAGCACTATAGGCTTAAGAGTAAAGGGCAATAGGATTTGCATGATAATAAGTCATGGTTTATATGTGGATGCTCTGGAGAATGGAGGTGATGAGAGCAAGAAAGGCAAGTAGCCCTAAGCCAGGCTTGAAAGCACTTCTAAAATTATGATGTGACACTTCTCTCTCCTGCAGTTGTGTACATCTACCCCCAAAGCATTACTCTGAAGGTCTACACTCGGGCAACTAAGTTTTCATGTTGTTATAAAATCATGATCTTAGAGTCTTTGTACAATACATGCAAGAAAACATGATAATATAGTCTATTGTGTTTAGATACTATTGAGACTTTTTACTTAGCCATTTATCATCAATTGAAATAACTTCCCCTTCTGAGTAATTTAAAATGTGGAAGAGTACTGTTGCTCCAGATGGTCGACAGATGTGCTCTTGATGGCCAACACCATGGCTGAGCCCGTTACCAAGCAGTTTTGTTCTTGGAGACTTGGCAGTATCTGGAGAGAGATCTTTATTACCAGGACATTGGGAAGTTAGGGTGGAGCATCATTCAGCTGAAGGTAGTGTACATCCTACAGTATTCGAAACAACCCCACAGTGAAGGGCTTCCCAGTAAACAGCTTTAGACTAAGATTGAGACACCAATCTTTGCTTAACGATGTGGATGAAGAAATAGAGCTATAGGGCTGATTATGCGTTAAGTTGGCAGTTTTTGCCTAGCAGGAGTTGAAGCCCAGCACACTAAGTAATGAGATGCCTCTCATTTTGAAAATTTAGGAAGTTGAGACAGGAGAATCAGAAGTTAAGGCTTAACCTCAGCCTTATAGAGTTAGAGCTGCAGTGGATAACCTCAGTGAAGCTGAAACTTGCTAGCAAAAACCAAGTGTAGTGATCTTTACCTTGTATAGTTTTACGTGGTAAGCAGTGTTAACATTTCTGCTGTTAACAGTACAAATTAAAATACTTCTAACATTACTAAAAGTAATTTTTTTAAAGCAGTGTACTGACTATTTGAAGTCTGGTGAGTTCTTAAATAGATCTTAAAATTTGGAATTTTCTTATAAAGCTTATTTGATACGTTGTGCTTTCAGAAAACATTTTCACTAATTGTCAGTAATTTGTAATTGACATGTCACTGTTCAAAAAAAAGGAAACACTGAACTGTGTTCTTTTTCTACAATGTGTTCTCTCATCCAAGGGTTCTCTCTGTTTTTTTTAATTCCTTGAATCCTGAATATGAAATCTTGGGAATACCATTGAATTCAGAGTATTACCCCATAAGAGATTAAAAGAATCTGCAAGTGATACTCTATTTCATGATAAGTAATGTCCTTTGTGTAGTGGCCATGTTGCAGCAAGTGAGGCCGCTAGAAGCTTTTACCTTGTGTGAATTTTCTAACCATATACGCTTCACACTGAGAATGGTCTAAGGGACTGACGTTGGTAACTGGAAATGTAGGGTGCCAGTAGATCTTTAAGAGGACCTTATGTGTTTACCATGGGAACGCAGCCATTGAGACTCTGGGAGGCCTGCTCTGCCATGGTAATCATGGCATTTCCCTTCCTCTCTAAATGGCCCCAGGTGGCTTTATTGACGCACGTTAGGGAGAAGGATCAGCTGCTGCAGTTCTTATGTAGCTTTCATGAGGATATTTATTGCTTGTGCTACCACAGATATTGTGGAAAATGGTGGTGAGAAGAGTGGAAGAAAGCAAAGACTGGGAACTTCTCAGGCATTGTGATTCTGCCCTCCCTCCAGGAGTTTGCAGTGTAGTTGTGGAGGTTATGTACATGTAAACTTAATTTGCACTCGGGACTTACAGGCCTAAATATGTGCTAAACCTTGAGGGTCTGTTATAGGAGGGCATAAAGGGAGCAGCCATTTTCACTCTTCACATTCAGAACTACACTCAACAACATTTAGAAGATGTAGAATTTACAGTAAGATTTTATTTTTAATCTTTACAGTAGATATATGAAGTGTTTGCAAGTGCACATGGCTAGCCTGTAATGTCAGTGTTGAGGCTGTGACAGTACATTGCTTTGCTTTAGTACAGTGGTTCTCAATCTGTGGGTTGCTACCCCTTTTCACGGGATTTGAATATCAGATATTCTGCATATCAGATATTTACATTATGATCTATAACAGTAGCAAAATTATAGTTATGAAGTAGCAACAAAATAATTTTATGATTGATCACCACAACATGAACTCTTTTAAAGGATCACAGCATTAGAGAGGTTGTAAACCATTTCCATTAAAATCATTCTTTTTCCACCCATCTACCCAGTGGAAAGTGCATTGGGAGGCTCAGCTAACCATGTCCTACTGACAGCGGCGCACAGAGACAATGTACTTTAATGCTTGGCTTCTCCAATCCCACACATGCCTTTACCTCACTGAACATCATGTCTCTTTTCAGGCATAGAGAATACAGAATACTTTACACAGGATTTTCTTTCTTTTCCCCCTTTGAGTGAAGAAATGGAGTTTTGGTGTTGAGGCAAAAACAAAATAAAATATGAAGAACAGGAAAAGTACATTTAAAGTTTTTTTCTTTACAGCTTATTTGATAAGGTGTGTCATCAGCAAATACTTTTACTAATTGTAAGAAAATTGCAATTGGTATGTCACTGAAGACACCAAGCTGTGTTCTCTTTCTACTGTGCATCACGTTCCCTCACATGAGGGTTTTCTCTAATGTCTTTCTGTAGTTCCTCTAAATCTAGAATATGAAATTTGGAGGATACTAGTTAAAATCAGAACAGTCCCCTGTAGGAGGTTAAAACAAACAAACAAACAAACAAACAAAAAAACTAGGCTTTATTCTGACAGGTCCCTAGGAGCTGGTAATTAGGGTCTTGTCTGTATCAGGGAAGAGGTTCAGGTTCACAGCAGGTGTTGAGGATCCTGGCTTTCTTAGGGAGCTTGTCATTGGCATAACAGTTGTATGACCACAGCTGGTTTTGAGCAGGCAGGAACCCGTCTTTATCCCAACAGGCCTTCTAGATCCTGGAGACACTAGTAATCTAAGTATTCCATAGGGAAAAAAATCCCTAAATTATGACAGGATTATATTCTTTCCAGAAAAATATCTTTCAATCTCTGGAAAATTATCAGTCACTTACCACCAGTTTTAAGTTGTTTTCTTTATAGGAAGTTTCCAGCATTGTTCCAAGTAGAAGAGTTACAGACAAGGTAGAACCTTGTCACACTGTCACCTGCAGTTACAACATATACTCTTAAACCTGTGCACCATCTCCCTCCCCCATTAATTGTTTTTAATTTGATATTTCAAGAAATCTAACCTGTAGTGTCATTTTACCCTGAATTGTTAGATAAGAAATCCTGAACAAGTAAAAGTCTGTGTAATCTCTGCTTAGTTATCACAGTCAGGAGAGTGGACAGCACAGAGATTGGAGGTGCTAAATCACCTAAAGCAGGATGCTGGGCAGGTGTTTGCAGAGTGGCCACCCCATGGCGTTTAGCCACACATATGAGACTCTTATTTGCCCATCTTTGTGATTGTAGCCATTCTGGTGGTATTTCCCATTGATAACTAATTAAGAAAATATCCTATAACTACAACCTGATCTTAAAGGAGCATTTTCTCAATTAAGGCTCCCCCCCCACACTCGAGGTTGTGTCAAGGTGACAGAAAACTAGCCAGTACAACTAACTGTTGATCTCTTCAGTTGTTTTCGGTGCTGCATTTACTAGAATTTAAGATCTGCCATGCTCATATATTTAGTTTATTACATTGGAAAGAATCATCAGGTGATTGGGAAGATTTGGTCAGATCATCAAAATATCTGAAAGGTAATAGAATCTTAGTTTATACTTGCAGTTCAAAGTCTAACTACAGCTGTTCTTCACTGTGTAGTGGGGAAGTTCTCAGGACACTGAAAAACCTGATGAATTCTATGAAATGTGTGGTACTTGTAACCTAGCACATTCTCCATGCACTGGGATCACCTGTAGATACATGTAATAGCCAAAGCAAAGTGTTGTGTAAGTAACTGCCACACTCTATTGCTTAGGAAGAAATAACTAGGAAAAATGAATGTTTAATATAGATATAATTTCTTTCTGATTGTTTTGGTCCACAGTTGATCCTGTTCGTGACTAGCTAATTAGCTCCATTTCTCCTGTTACTCTCCTGGGCCAGTTCTACCACACACCTCCATTTTGCAGCACCTTTTCATTCTTCTCTTCTCTTCTTTGATCTTTGTTTGGATGTCATAAGAGCTAGGTAATAACCAATTTCCTTTGAAATAAAAATGTTAAAACTATTTCTTTTTATAAACAAATACCTTTCCTACTTGGCATCATTCACAAAATATACTGAGGTGGTCCTAGGTACTGATATGGCATGCTTGCTAGAGACCTTGGAGCAGCTTGAGACAAGTTATTCGTGTAGAGGTGAGATTTGAAGATACCAGTATGATCCACATGTGTTATGGCACACTCAGAAAGATTGGATTACTCTGAAGCCAAGGCAGGAGGAGTGGCATCCCTAGTTTGAGGCTCACTCTGACCTAATAGTGTATGCATATTTTGTACTTCCTGAATCAGGGTGGGGGTTGGGGACAGATTTCCACCTGGGCTGTTGTTTGTTCCTGTTTAGTCAGAGGCCAAACTACTGCCCCACAGTCCTCTTTCATGAGTGGTTAAGCTTGAAGTTCTGGCCTCCATGTCTGCAACTTAAGGAGTCAGTCAGCAAGTGATTGATTGACACAGCATCCCCCACCCCTCAACCCCTAAGGTCTCTAGGCAGAAACTGTTCCTTTTCACTTGGAGAACCATCTTCATCATTCACTTTAGCCTTCGTTATAGAAAATCCGACTTTGACAGAGTCTAATGGACTCTGTGTTCTCTAGACTAACCTCGGAAACCATCTGCTGCCTCCATTCAGCTTTGCCTTAGGATGAATGTTTTTAATGGGGTGGATTTGTCTGTAGCAAGTATAGCTTATGAATCAGAGATCTTTAAATTGACAGTCTGAAGCAGCCACCTCTGCTCACTACACCAGTGTTCACGCTGGGGAGCACTGTTAGCTCAGGAAGCTCGCAGATGCACAGTTTTGTGCTATATTTTCCCAAAGATTGTATTTAATATTACATAGTGACATTGATGCGTCCATTACTCAATTATTTCTGTCCTTGTTTATGTCTTTATAAGCCCTCCTGCTGAATAATTTGTTATACCAACCCTGAGTATATTTGGATTTTAAAGTTTAATTAATGATAATAAATAAAATGCCATTGTATTCAGAATTCATGAGTGTGCCAGAGATGTTAATTGATAAATGAGAACTTCAATATTAAGAGCCCATGAGATCATAGCTATCTGGGGCACCACTAAGTGACAGTATCACTAGTCACAGATTGATGCAAATTGTCTATGCAAGCTGAATAAGCCTGCAGAGTGCAGGCAACATGGAACAATCGCTTTCTTCATAGCCAGACAGAACCACTTCTTCATGAACAGAAGTGCTTGCTAGCACTCTGGAGTAATGAGTTGACAGGCATATTGTAAAGAATGATTTTTAAACCTTAACTTCTCAGAGAAACTGTCTTCTATTATTATCACTGTGGTATGTGTCAGAATGTGTGGAATAGTAAGTTTGTTTTTACCTGCTTATGCTTTAACAGTAAAAGTAGAAAACATTGTTTCTTGGTGATTTCTAGTAGACTGCTTTCTAGTACATATGTCACTGAACTGTTGCAGGAATCCTGGCTCTAATATGACATACCCTGGTCTGATACTGATTTGTCCTTCCAGTAAGAAGGTGGTGGTGCACACCTTTAATTCTAACACTCAGGAAGTAGAGTTAGTGGGTATCTTGAGGTCTAGGACAGCCAGAGCTACACAGAGAAACCCTGTCTTAAGAAACAAAATGCCCTTTTGAAGGCAGTGACTATATGGTTTATTTTCAAATGTATAATTTCCCCTATTTTGATCTAATAGTAAGACTTAGTCACAAAATAATATAGTCAAAGGCACCTCATCTCCAAAACCATGGTATATGTGATAATTATATTTGATGCTGCCAGAAATAAGTTTTTAAGACTGGTTTTTAAAAACTGGTGTGCTAAAAAGATAAACTTGCGCTTTTCTAGATACTATCCCTTTTCTGATCCTCATTTCTGTGAAATTCTCGTGGCTTCCTCTTATATCAGCACCAAAGCTTGGAGCCATCACTTAGCCTGCTCTACCTTTCTCCTCTCCTGTTACCTAGTCTCTCTCAGATTCTGTCCACTGTTGGTTCTTCAGCCCAGTCTATTCTGTATATTACCGAAGGTTTAAAAATTCACCACTGTGCTCTGAAAATTTGTTTGGAAATTGCCTTAGTCGGGATTACTATTGCTGTGATAAAGCACCATAACCATAAACAAGTTGAAGAGGAAAGGGTTTATTGGGCTAATGCTTCCACATCAGAGCAGGAACCTGGAGCCAGGAGCTGATGCAGAGGTCATGGATAGGTGTAGTTTACTGGCTTGCTCCTCATGGCTTCTTCAGCCTGTTTTCTTATGAAACCCAAGGCTGCCAGCCCAGGTTGGCCCCACCCATAATGTGCTAGATCCTCCCCCATACATCACTAATTAATAAAATGCCTTGCAGGTCTGGAGAGATAGTTCAGCAGTTAAGAGTTAAGACTTTTTTCAGAGGTCCTGAGTTCAATTCCCAGTGACCACATGGTAGCTCACAACCATCTATAATGGGATCTGATTCCCTCTTCTGGTGTAAGTGAAGACAAGAACATTTACATTCATAAAATAAGTAAATATTCAAAGAAAGAAAATGCCTTGCCTACAGCCTGATCTTTGGAGACATTCTTTTTGGATTAAAGGTCCCTCCTCTACAAACTAGCTTGTATCATGGTGATATAAAACTAACCAGTATACAATCTTAAAAACTAATTTC
Source organism: Micromys minutus (assembly GCF_963924665.1). Taxonomy (NCBI): domain Eukaryota; kingdom Metazoa; phylum Chordata; class Mammalia; order Rodentia; family Muridae; genus Micromys; species Micromys minutus. Next base: position 7,177,223 of record NC_137964.1, on the reverse strand, counting down.
TGGGCACTAAGTGTAATGATCACATATAATTTTGCATGACTAGAGAAAGATTTGACGATGAGGGGCCTTTGACTATGTTGTTTCTTGACTAAATACAGCTATGAAATGACCCCTCATGGATCATCAATGGATTGGAAAGCAAACATAGGCAAATCATGTCTTGTTATATATAGTAACTAGTGTTATGTAGGATCATCTTATTAACTTACTGTCTAAATTGAGATATTTTAGGTATTTAAGGCAGATGCTACTCCGAGTAGGGACACCGTGTGTATGAATGTTGGGACTAAGTCCAGGGCCCACTCAACAGGCAAGTGCTCTCCCACTTGCCATAGTCACACTGCAGAGTGTTCTTTTTAGAAGCAGTAGACTGAAATAATGATAAAAGTTACTGCTTACCAAACACACCGCCAGTACATAGTAGTTGGAGGTCATTATCAAGCATTATACGCTGTACATAATTGTATATGCTGCACTTGTGTGTGACTGACAGCACAGTGACTTGTTTATGTTGGTGTCACCAAGTCATGAGGAATTGCTGCCTATGCTCTGACTTTCTGGTGGCATTGCATGAGTGATGGGACTTTCAGCTCCATTGTAATGGGGGGTGGGAGGACTGCCATCACACATGATAGTCTTCGGACTAATTGTTATATCATGGGTGACTGTTTCAAATAGGTGACTTATCTTCCTGTGCACTGTTAGGAAAATATGAGAAAACGATTCAGACTTGATGCCAGAGCAACTGTTAAGAAAGAAGGTATTTTTGTTTTTAACCTGTGCCTTCACCAAAGAAAAGGAGAACTAGAGGTTCCCAGAGGGCAGGTCTAGATCACTGTGGAAGTCCTTGCCACTATTAATAATGTAGGATTGCTATGAAGTAAAGGGGCGGGGCGTATAATTTAGAAATAAAGATTTTTATGTACAATAAAATAATATACGTAGGACACATATATTGAATAATGATTATATGAAACTTGCATGACATCTTCTAATAATAGGTCTAAGTTGTAAATACAGTGATATTTTAACTCAGTGGTTTTAGAAAGGTTTTACTCTAAAGCCAGTGTGGCTCCCCGCTCTGACTTCTTCAGTCTTCTGGGAGTACAGTGGCTGCCATGATCTGCTTATTTGAGTATGTTTTAAAGGTACTTATGTAAAAAAATCAAAAATTGTTTTCATATTGATGTCATAGTCAACAAATCTGAAAACAGTAAATTTCCATTTTAATGACCTATTTGTGCCCCACTGCCTACTGAAGTGATTGAGTGCAAGGCCAAGGTACTGTGGAGTTCTGATTGTTTTTGTGGGTTTCCTCCCTCCCTCCCTTACTTCTTTCCTTCCTTTCTTTCCCATCCAGCCTAGTGCTTTAATGAACCTTCATGTATCCTTGTAAGTATCAGTCTTCAGTGCCCTAAGGACCTCCTGCCTGAAAGATTCTGAGAGGCAGTACAGAAACTTGCTTAGAGTTTTATAATTAATTTTTAAATTGTAATAAAACACACATAAGACAGAAATTAACAGTTTAGTCATTTATTGGTATTAAATACAGTGTTAATGATTTTTTAAGGAAGCACATTTATAAACTTTTCATAGGGAATACTTTTTTTCTATCTTAGACTCTATTCCTTTGAAATTCCATGGTTCAGGGAAGAGCAGGACTAGTTTTTAGTTTGTATATCACAGATTAAAGAGTATTTGTGTCAGAACTTGGTTTCTTTCTATCCTGAGAGAGAAAAAAGCAAGTCCTTCTGCTGGAACTGAAGAGACGGGTAAGGTATTTAGAGAGCTCTAGGGGAGTGGTGAAGAAGGGACGTTCGTTGCCTTAGTTGAAAAAGAGCAAGCCCTGGTCTAGGAGAGGAACCTGGTGTCAGTGTTGTGTTTTGCTGTTGTCTGTCCCTTCTTGTCTGAGCTTGAGAAATTCTGAGGCTCCTTTCAGATCTGAAAGTTCATGCTAAATAATGGAGGGGGTAGTGAAAGGCCTGGGATTTGATGTAGTACCGAGAACTTGGCGATGGTGTAAGTAGGAAGGGACATTCACAAAAAGGGCAAACACCTCAAAGGGAGTAGTGCAGAAGATCATAGTAAAGGTACAAGGCCAAGACAAACTCAAAGCTCTATCAGGTGTCATTCCTGGATTTACCTGAGTACCTAGGCAACTGGAGCTGCACGGTGTAAAGGTGTTGGAATACAGCCTGCTGGAACCATTTGGGGAATGAATAAAGAAAACCTCAGTGCTGGTTGAAGCCTTTGCTTTCCTTTCCTGGGATTTCAGGCTGACTTATGCCAAAAAGAAAAAAAAAAAAAAAAAAGGGGGGATGCTTTTGTTTCTAATAGGAGGTGGGAAGCAGAAAGAGAGGTGTCACCTTCCTGAAGTGAAATGCATGAGAGTGTAGAGTGTAGACTGGAGAAAACCTCTTTCTTCGCCAGGGGCCTCTACTACTGTGCTCTTGCTGACTCCTTTCTCCTACGTTTGCTTAGGACCTATAGTGCCTGCTTGTCAGAGACGGTTCTGGATGAACAGCCCTTCTTCTAGTGAGGCTGGGATGTAAGATGTAAGAGTCTCTTTAGAACACAAACTTTCTTAGATGAAAAGCCGGTGTCCTTCTCAGGGCAGGTACATTAGTGTCAGTGACATCTGTTCCTCGGTTGGCAGTATGTAAGAGCCTTGCATAGTAAATCCATCTGAAGCAGCTAGTCAGTATCCTGTGAGCAGATTTTAAATGAGTATCCTAGAGTCAGGCCTAATGCAGTATAGAAGCAAAACTTGATTTCAGAGACACATTGTATAAGTTTATAATATTTGAAACTTTAAATTTTACATTTTATAGTAATTTTCAAGAATTTCCAAACATAGCAGATAGGAAAAGATAGTGAAATACTTGTCAGAGGAGACATAAGTGGAAAAGTTGGGCTGTTGGCACACACCTGCATCAGGCCAATGAGACTCCACCTAAGAAAGGAGGCAGATGGCACCTGAAAAGTTGTCCTCTGACCACCAACCCCTCGCCCCCAGCATATGCAGTATCAGTCTTCTCATAGAATTTTGATTTTACCAAAGCTCCCCAAACTTATTTCAAAATAAAATGCATTGTAAAGTACTTAAATAGAAAGGATTCTGTAGTAATGTTTAGTGACTTGCTAGGCTGGTTATGGTATTACATCAGTAATTTATGTTTACTAATTAACACTTACTATGTGATGTATTAGAAAGTTTATATATTTTGTACTGCGTATATTGATTCTAAACAGTACTTATAAAAACCCTGTTTTCTTCATTCTGGTGATAGAAAATAAATCTATATGTAAAAGCAAATAAGCTAGCCTTTGCTACCATCTGTTCATCTTCACAGCTTCATAGCTTCTTGTTTGTATTGGGATTGGGATTCTGGAAATACACATTCCAAGTAAATGGGGAAATGTAAAACCTTCTAGGACAGTGATTCTCAACCTTCCTAATGCTGCAACCCTTGATTATAGTTCTTCATGCTGAGGTGATTGCCAACCGTGAAGTGATTTCATTACTACTTCACAACAGTGACTTTGCTACTGTTATGAATTGTAATGTAAATATTTGGTGTGAGGATATCTGATTCTGCAAAGGGGTTATAACCCACAGATTGAAAACCACTGGGCTAGAGGAATTTATTAGAGGCCTTTCTGATCTTTTATCTCCACTTAGGAGTACACAGGTGTTTCTAGAATGAAGGAGTTTCCCACGTACAAGGTTTGAAACGCATGTATGATTAGAATCTGTATCACGTAAGGTGCTAACAGAATGTAGAGTCTTCCACTCAGCAGGTGTTGGCCTGCGGGTCTTTAGTTCACTGAAGGTGAGTGTGGGATAAACATTTTCATGGGTGCTGTAAGTAAATAAACTTCACACCTTTTTACTGTTCCTTTTCAGTGGGGAGCATAAACACTTTCTTGACTTCTTCAGTTCTAACTTGAGATTCTCTTCCAGCTCTCTTCCACAGTGTAGTTTTGATATTTCATCTGCAGTGATTAAGCTTAGAGGCTGGGTTATGCCCTCCCCTGTCAAGCGTAGAGGTGCAGTTTGGTCATAGCCAGTGGAGGCAGGCAGAGCTGTGCTCTGAGATTTAGGTACATGCATGGGGTGGGGAATGCCAAGTATTCCGGGTAAAGTAATGGCTTATAAGCAAAATGGAACAGACCTTGGTGGTTTCAAGGAACTGAGTGCAGATGTCTGTGCTTTGAACAGACAGAATGATTCTGGAAAATAAAAGGCAGGGCCACAGGGACCAAGCTCTGGGAGGCAGTCCTCCAGCCCACTCCCACGAATGTGTAGTGGGGCTATGGTCTCTCTCCACTTTGGCAGTGGGCAAGGTAGAGTGATTAAACAGTGCCACGTGCAGGCTGTCTCAGTAAGGTGCACACTGTGGGCCTTTACTCTCCATTCTCTGTACTGTGCTCTTTGGCTTTTATTAAACTCATTCAGCAGATTTTTTTTGAGTATTTCTAATTTTATATCCTAAACAGCCCTCCTTCACACGGTCTCTTGTTTTACATGTTTCATGTCTCCAAGACATCAAGGACTGGAGAAGTGACCCCAGTATTTAAGCACTTGTACCATATGTAGGGACTTGAGTTGGGTCCCTACCTAGCACACACAATCATGTGAGTCATAGCTACCTATAACTCCAGCTCCAGGATACCTGATGTCGCTGGACTCCATGGGCCCCAGCACTGATGTATACTTACCTGCAGACATTCAAGTGCATCTAGTTAAAAATAGAATAAAATAATAAGTTTTTAAATGAAGATTATAAAATTCTACTTTCATACTAAGTTTCTCATAATGTAGACACAGTGTGTAGTGTGTTTCAGATATTTGAGTGAAAATGGGTAAATAAATAAGTTTGTTAAATTCCTGGTTCTCATATATTAGTACTATAAAAGTGAATAGCTTCTATTTTAAATCAATCTTATATTCTTATTCTTTGTTTCTTTTATAGTACTATTGACAAAATTTAAAACCTGCCATTTATTAGCCTTATTTATTAACCTTATTTTTATTATTAAAAAAAAAGCCACATTTTTATTTTCCATTTCCTATATTGTCCTAATATAAAGTACTGGTATAGGCTTGTATCTCTTTTTCTAAATTCAGTAGTTATTTAAATGTAATATATATTTTAAAAAATACTGTCATCTTCAAATGGAAATAAGGAAAAAGCAGTCAAAATAGAACCATGTTAAAGCCCCTGTACATTTTTAAAAAGCTGGGCACTTGCGTTAATTATTGTTTGATGGGTTTTTTTGAGACAGTGTATTTCCCACGTCACCCAGGCTAGCCTCCATGCTCCTGCCTCATGCTTCCAAAGGTAGGTAGAACTAACTATAGGCCCCACCACCATGCGTAGCTGATAACCTTTTTATTTCAAAATAGTTTAAAATTCATATGCACATATAAGAAATTACAGAAATTGCAGGTTTCCCTAATGTCTGCATCTTACAGAACAACAGCATCACAACTGGAATTAGATGTTGGGATGATCATGTTGTCCAGACCTGCTTATGTCACGGGGTCCTACATAGATATGTATTTAGTTCTGTGAGCCATAAACCAGTGGTCACAGTCATCTTGCCTTGCTTTGGCTTGCCTCAGCATGTAGTTCATCTGCCACCTCCTCGGAATTCTGGTACATTCTGCTCCGTTCATACCAAGTCTTCTTCCACAAGTGCACAAAGGGTATCTATCATGCTTAAGCTTTGGGAAAGAGTCTTTACCTCATTGCAGTGTGGAGGACCCTGTTACCTCACATGTGGGTTGTTTGTTTCTGAGTAGATTCTTACTGCAATACAGGAACGATTAACTACTGGCTAGCCTGTGTGGCTAGGTGCTTGTCTGAGTGATTAGAATTCAGTATTTTCTTCCATTGCAGTGAACAACCCCAAACTATTTGATTGCATATGAGGCTCAATATTCATTTGAAAGCTAGGCCAAATGTGTGCATGGTCGCTGTAGAAGTGGCTTTACTTTGCAGAATATCCACTCAGTGACAGCATATAGTAACTAACCATGGCACATTGGGAACTCTGATGACTACCCACACGTCCATAGCATTACCCAGAAGTCATCATTTTCTGCTCTGCTACCTGCTGCACAGGTCAGTGTGGTATCAGTAATTCTGGGCCATGGCTTCACACCTTGCCTATGACCTTTTCATCTCCATGAGGATTCTTAAAATCAGAGCTCAGATATTGGCTAGCCAACTGGTAGACATCCACCATGTGCTAGGCACAGCATGTGCTTTAGCCAGCCAGCCACTTTTTCAACTCCGTGCATACATTTGCGTTACCATTTTTGTTGCTATAGAAGCAGCCTCCATCAGTCCTAACTACTTTTAACTGGAAGAGTGATAAACTCCTGGCCTTAGAGTTGGCGTATACTCTCCTCCATCCAGAGGATTTAGAAGATTGAAAAACCACCTTTATAGTCTGGAGCTACTCACAGACTCCTCCAGTTTTAGGTGTTTTCTAGAGTGAGGCAGGATAGATACTAAGGATATGATTAAGATGTAGACAGGTAGCGTTTAGTTGGGCTTTGTCAAACAGAAAATGTGTGTCTATCCATGAATATTAAAGGTAATTCTTTTAAGATGATACCAACACACATAAAGGGCAGACATTTCTAATGTTATGAACAGATAATAGACAACTGGTTTTTTTTTTTTTAACTGAAAAAAATGTATTACCAACTTATTGGTTAACCCTGGTGCACATTTTAAATAAAAAACAAAGTGCTGACAACTTAGAGTAGGAACCTAGTTACATTTGTAGAGGAGGGTATGCATGTGTGCATTATAAGAGGAAATAAAAGAAATGGGCTTTTTTTTTTTTTAACCCAGAAGGTTTAATTTACACTCAATGAAGAATCTTTGGATGATACCAGGAATACCTTATAACTTGGTGTTAAAATGTTACTTTTCTATGTCCATATGTATAGCTCTTTCTTCAAAAGAAATTTAAAGAACAGTTTGAGTTCCCAACAAAATTAAGAGGAAGGCACAGATTTTCAATATGTGTCCCCTCTCATTTAAACACCCCCACCAGAGTGTGTGTCTGTGGCTGGTGACAGTGTTTACTTTTCTAGTTCTGAAGAGGAATGTCTTCTTAGGAACATCTTTGCAGTGTTGCAGGGAGGGGTGCTGGGATTGAACTAGCAGTTTATTTACAACGCCTCGTAGACTGCTGCCTGAGCTTGCTCCAGGAAACCGTTCTACATAGTGCTGGTTGGGTGGACCCTTATTCGGATGGTTAAAGCCAGAATATTTCATGCTTTGAGGCAGTTATTGGATTTGGCTTGTTAAGAATCCACAATGTGAAATGCAATAAGAAAGGTTTAGGTTTGGGAAGAGAATTTTCAGCATGAACTTCTTTACAATGCTGTGACCTATCTTTCTTCCTATCGTAAGCTTTTTTTTTTTTTTTTTTTTTTTAATGTAATCTCATTTTTTAAAGCAGCACTAAATTTTTACTGGATACATTAAAAGCTTTTCACCTGCAATATAGAGTGTTCCTTCTCCTCCGTTAGTTATGTGTACAGTTAGAGTACAAGTTCTGGTTCAGAGCCTGAGTCTGTTCTGTCTGATAGGAATCCAATTGATTGTGGCTTATTGGTGAGCGTACATTTTCAAGGTATTTTAACAAATTTCAGCATATTTTCAACATGAATGTAGAACCAGGAGGGATGTTGCTTTAATTTTTAAAAATGAGCACATTAGTAAATCGAGAGGAAAGAAGGTAACCTGAGTCTTGTCACAGTTCATGCCTGATACAGTGACAGTCTCAGGTCTACAGAAAAAGCTAGGTTAGATTATCTAATGCTAAGTTTGGGACTGTAGCCAAGGTTTTAGTAGTAAGGTCTTTAATAAGAAAGTGTGTGTGTGGTGACGGCAGGGGTGGGGTTGGGGGGGGGCGGTGAATGAATATGAATGCACAAGTGCCTTGAGTCCAGAAAAACCCATCCAGATCTCTGGAAGTAGAGTTACAGGCGATCTTGAGTCACCCAGCATGGGTACTAGGATTTAAACTGGGTCCTCTTTAAGAACTTATGTGTTCTTAACTACTGAGCTATCTCTCTAGCCCCACTAAAGTCTTTAAAATAGAGACCTGAAGATATAGAAAAACATTCCTAGATCTATCTTATAGGGAAATGAGTAGATACAGTGAATTTAATAATAGCAACAAAAAGGTTCATTATGGAATATGAAATTTTTAAGGTGAAGTTTTCAGAATATATGTTTAATTGGAATATATATTGACTTGCAATACAAAATTCAGGAGATATAGAACAAGATATTTGGATTCTTCTTGTTTGCTGTGCTGTTTAGCAACAGGCCTTACAGGGCTGACAGTCTCACAGTTTTGAATTAAAGCATATTCTATAATAGTAGCCATAATCTGCAGTTTAGTTGCTAACATTGCTATGCACTCAAAAGCATAGTGACTGGTTCTCTCTTACTCTCTGTCTCCCTGTGTGTTGAAGGGGATGGTACACATGTGCCAGTGTGAGTTCACAGCGCAGTACTTAATTATGCCAGAGGTCAGTGTCAAATGTCCTTCTCTGTTCTTATTATTTGAGAGTCTCTCACTGAGCTCTGACTCTGTTAGGTTAGGCTGGCTGGCCAGCAGCCCAGGATCTGAACCTGAGCCTGGGTTCTTTGGCAGCAAACACTACAAGCCATCTCCCCAGGCCAATGACTTTAATGCTCTTCTACTCACAGACGTATCTGCAGCACACTCTCATTGTAAGTAATAGGGAATAAAGGTGTATACCAATACCCATTATAAACAAAAATTGCTTTGAAGGAATTTAGGTAGTACTGTGACATGAAAGTAGAAGGGGTGGGACTATTGGAGAGGAAGGAGACCAGCTGGAGATTCAGGGAAAGGCAGGGGGCTGGGCAGGGACATTTCAGCAGGAAGCTGAAGACAAAAATAATGTAATGGCACATGTATGAAAATGAAACTCTTACTCTATCTGATGACTTAGATAACAATTAAAACTTTAACTGAAAACACCAAATGGCACTGGCAACAACTCAAGGTGTGGTGTGAGTGGGGTCTGTACAGTCAGACTGTTTTCAAGTTGAGATTTATTCAGTGTCCATGTCTACTTGCAGATTAATTTGCGCCTCATCTTGGTGAGTGGAAAGACAAAAGAGTTCCTCTTCTCCCCAAACGACTCTGCCTCTGACATCGCCAAGCACGTGTATGACAACTGGCCCATGGGTGAGTGCCGGCTGCTTGATTCTTTCTCCCTGACTTGTTTCACACATTCTGAGAAAGCACTGAGGGCATGAGAGCCATGCCTGCTGGGTCACGGCCATAGATTTTGCCTTTCTCACTACAAAGCATCGAGGGAGCAGGGGATGAAGAGGCTGTGTGTGCCTTAGTGCAGGTAGAGTGTACTCAGTGCACATCCCCTCCACATCAGTGAACCAAAACCCAGAAGGAAAGAGCTCATCTTCTCAGAGGCAACTGGCCCGTGGGCTCCTCTGTGCACGGCTTGTTGGAAGTGAAGCTTGAGGCAGACTTGACCTGCAATTAGAATATACTGCATGCATTTTGTGAAGAAAGGCCAGGAACAATGAGGTTTCCATGAGTTCTGCTTTTTGCTGCACCACAGTGAGCTCTCGGAGAGAGTATATGCAGTAACTCCTCACTAGTCTGCTGCCTCCCTATCTAGTGAGATTCTTAAATCCTCAGTTTTCCCTTTGAACTTCCAGACTGCATTTTCCTGGCATGTGCTATTGGGTAACACTGCTGTAACCCATCTAATTTGTGCAGAGAGTTGAACCCAGGGCCATTTACATGTTAAGAAAGTCTCCATCATGAAGCTGGATCTCTGGCTTTTTTTTTTTTTTGGACAAAGTCTTGCTAAAGTACTTGGGCTGTTCTCAAATCAGGCAAATCAAATTAGAATTCCTGCTTTAACCTGGGATTATACGAATGTGATGCTATGCCAGGTCTACATAATATGTTTAGCAGAAGCAGTTTGAACTTTTAAATTTAGTTCCTTAAAATAATCTAAATAGTGATAAATGGGTGAAGTACCAGTTTTAAATGCTCCAGGTAAGGGGACTTACCTCCTGTTCTGGAAGTTGATCAGATCGTGTTACTTGCTTTGGAAAAGGTCTTAAAGTCCTTCTTTCCTGAGTTTACCAGATCTACTTAGCATATACTAGAGCACATAAATGGGTTCCTTTTATATAAAAGTATTTAAATTAAATTTTCAGGTCTAAATCATATTATATAATGCACTCAAAGTCAGTAATTGGATTTTGTAAGAAAACAATAGTAAATTCTGGGTTAGTAGAAAGTCTTTGGGTGCCCTGTACCAAAAGGTGGACACCTTGGCTGTCTGGTCTGCTAAATCATGTCAGTGACACCACAGGGTCCTCCTAAGCTGTGTTCTTCAAGTGTCTCCTCAGGGCCTAAAGAGGGGAAGGACGGATCTCACAAGGCCCTGAAAGATAATGAAAATGTATGCCTTCACTGTGCTTTTATGGGGCTTTAAATCCTAACATCTTTCTATCTGGATTAAAGTTTTTGTCACTTGTGTTTATAGCAAAGGAATGCCTGGCCAGACATTTCCTATAAATTCTGTGAATGATGGTTTTAAGGCAGCACGTGCAAAGTAATGTTCGCTGAAGCGGAGCGGCTCACCTGATCTTTATCTAGAAGGGAGTGCAGCCAGAGTTCCCAGGAGGAGGCTGGAGGGGGACAGGCATGGGGCAGGTGTGGGGAACACTCTTGAGTTCCTGAGGCGGGCTATGTCAGTTGCATGCACATACATTGTTTGGAACACTCATGGAAACAGAGCCGACTGCAGGAGAGGTTTTCCTCCCTTCTTTTCCATCACTCAGTCTTCTGGACTACTTTGTTCCTTATCTCCTGCTGAGAGCAGAACCTACTAGAGTGATTGAGAATGGTGAGCAGGCGTTCTCCAACCTCACTAAACCCAGAGCTTCAGTTGCAGCAAGGAACTGCCAACAGAAGCATGCTGCGTCCAAACAGATGGGTGTTCTGCAGTAGCTGCTGTGCTGCCCATACTACAACTGGTAGTCATCTATCTCAGCTTCCATGAAAGACAACATGGCAGTGTATCCCAGGCACCTAAGGAAGTCTTTGAAGATCTCATTGCTGCCCTTAGCACACATTTGAACATCGCAAGCACTGGAACATTATAATGTTCCATTAATTACTGATAACAGAAATTGATTTTCAAATGATAGATTCCCTTTACCAAATCTTAGACTTCTGGCTCAGTGTTTTTCTTAACTTGATTTGAGCCTACTGCTTGCACTCTTTGATCTCTTGAGGGGCAAACAGCCTTTTGCAGCTCTTCATTGCTACTTGAGGAAGGTGGAAGAAACAAGGGTTACAGTGCCTGGGCAGTGACTCCCTTCCTGGTGGCCTCTACAGAGTGTGCAGCCTGGGCCTAACCAGTTCTCCTTCCTTTCAGACTGGGAAGAAGAGCAGGTCAGCAGCCCAAACATTCTGCGACTCATCTACCAAGGCAGATTTCTACACGGAAACGTCACCCTAGGAGGTAATTAATGTCCCCTATGCCAGCATTATTCCTCTGCTTATTTTAAATGACAGCGCCTTTGCCGTTTCTAAAAAAAAAAAAAAATGACTTGAGACCCTGAGGTCCCCAACTCTGGGTGTGCCTTCTCTCTGGACATAAGCTCTGCCAGCCAGGGTACAGATGGAATTTCCCTGTGCTACTGGAAGGTATGGTCTAGGTGTTTGACTTTTATGTTAAAATCTACCACACAGATGAGGGCAAGTTTTCATTTGTAAAAACCAGGCTGGTTGAATGTGGTCAGATCCCCCTGTAGGTTGCTCCAGACTTACTTGGGACGACAGAGTCCACTGTGGGAAGACTTGTGGGTTAGACCTTGTGACTTAGTGACCAGTAGTGTGGCACTAGTGGGCTGCTTCAGAGCCTGGACTCATGTGGAGCTTGTTTGTTTCAGTGTTACCTTTGCTCTAGAAACTGCTGTAGTTTTTAGAAATACAAGAAATAATGGCCACTTAAAGGTAGAACTTGTTTGCTTCCTGTTCCTTTTTTAGTTTTGCCTACTTCGCCAACCCTCTGTTAATGTGAGGAGAGGTGACTGTTACCCTGGCTGTTTTGTGCGTATACTAATCATAGGACCACTATGGTTTAAATAAGATCCTGAACTAAAATTAATAAAGAGAAAAAACAAGCTAATGTTGGTTGGATTTCCTCTCTTGACTATGAGAGTGAGTCTCCATCTCCCTCTGAACACTGGTATATTGAGCAGTTCCCGCCATCCCCAGTGTTTCTGTGTCAGGTTAAAGGTCACAGGATTTTTGTTAAAATCAAGATGTTTCATTTTTGTTTAAATACAGATTTTTAATTTTTTTTGAATAATCAGTAAAATGAATCATCTTAGGACAGTTGTGTGGCCGTCAGTCTTTTTTAGCAAATTAAAGGACGTCCAGCTCTCATAATTCAGACAGGTGGTGTAGGGGACAGTGGCCCTTGGTCAGCCAATGCTACCCGGTACTTGGTTAGGCCAGGTTCTAGCATTGCACAGTTCAGTGCTGCTAAGTGCTTGGTTAGGCTGCCTGCTAGAATTCTGCTGTCTGCCTTCTAGGCTGCAGGTTTTCTTTCTGGTTACAGAGGCAGCACACTGCAATGGCAGCTGTCTTTGGTGTATGCATGGCTGCTATGGAAGACCTGTGTGCTTAGTAGCCTGTCAAACAGACTTAGGACTTGCGGCTATAAATAAAGATAGACAGTTGTGTTGTTGTTGTTGTTGTTGTTTTAATAGGATGAAAGTATTTAAGTATTTGACAACAATATTTCAATATTTTTATTTTATTACTATGAGGGACAAGGCCCAGGTATGGAGGAGAGGGCAGCTTTGCAGTCAGTTCTTCTCCAGGTGTCCCTGGGGTTCAAGACATCAGGCTTCTTTCTGAAGTTTGCCTGCAGAGCCATCTCAGCAGCTCAGAAAAGAATGGCCCAGCGTGGGAACAAATGATGTCTTTGTTATAGGCCATGTTCCAGCAGTGGGGGAGGAGAGAGGTACAGACTTTGGTTAGCTCCAGCCTAGCCTCTATGGGCAGACACAGTGGGAAGCCTGGGTCTATTCATCCTTTGCTTCTCTCTCCAGCCACTTTAAGACTAGTCTCACCATGTGTTGTGCCACTTGGCCTAGCACCATTGAATTCCAACAACTCTCCTGCCTCAGCCTCCTGAGTAGTCAGGACTACAGGCCTGTTTACTCCACCTGTCATTATTGAAACTCAGTCAGTTTCAGTTTTAAAATTTTTGTCATCAGGTTTCTTTGGACAATCCTAGGTCCCCTTTTTTGAGATGTAACCTTGTTAATTTTATAGAATTTTTATCTGCTAAAGGAGAGGTCCAGGGAACACTCCAAGTGCAGTTCAGAGTGTGTGGCATTGCCTGGGGCACACACTCTCACTCTCAGATCACAGATTTCCTTTTGCATGGCTAGAAGAAGTGTACCTAGAGGCCTGCAGCATGCTGTGCAAACACTTCGCCTCTGAGCTACCAGGCCAGCTCATCTAAAATGCAGGGTTCTTCACAGCCTTTCTCCCACCTGGGTGACTTCTGAGCTCAAACCCAGGTAGTTGTTATGTGTACACACAAATTTGAAATCCTTTCCTCTGGATGTTGCCCAATGTGTAGAAATGTCTTCTGTGAAAGAAGTAGTCCCAGTCTCTGGCTTCTCCTCCACCTTCTGGTAGCCACCATGCCTGTTGGTTGTTACAGAGTTGGGTGCAGATGAGACGTGCCAGCCTTGCCTGCTGGATGGTAGTGTCTGGTGCTGCCCGGCACGCAGTATACCTGTGCATTAGTGATGAGGACACTGACAACTGGCAGTCTGTAGGTGGCATAGAACATGGCCTGAAAAGCTGGGCTGTGGGGCGGGTGCAAGGCCAGTGCAGTCATTGCAGAGGTAACACTGCTTTCTCTCAGATAAGACAGATTTACTCGTCTAGCCAATGGCATAGCTGGAGAGTCACTTGGAGCTGGACCCTTCCCTCTAGTGAGGGAATGTCTTGTAGAGGAGCCACAGTCGGAACTCATTCAGATGCCTTTCAACCTTGGCTAGTGATTTTACAGAATGTTGTGTATGTGACCAGATTGTCTCTCTTCTCTTTTACATAGCATTAAAACTTCCTTTTGGCAAAACAACAGTGATGCATTTGGTGGCCAGAGAGACCCTGCCAGAGCCCAATTCACAAGGTAAGCACTCTGGAGGGCACCCCATTTAAGCCATCAAGATCGGCATTTATGCCTCTTGCACTTAGATATTTGGATGAACAGGGAATTTCATAGTTTATGAACTGAGCCTGTAGAATAAGTAATCAGACTGTGTTTAAAAAATGTCAAAGATTAAATGATCCCTTATAACAAGCTCTGAGCAAAATGTAGGCTATTTGACTGTGCCTCTGACTTTTGCAGAGATACAGCTTGCTAACCCAGGCTGGCCCTGTTTCCCCAGGTCAAAGAAACCGGGAGAAAACTGGTGAGAGCAATTGCTGTGTGATCCTGTAATGTTGCCAGCACAGGTGTGGCAGTCTGTTGACACTGCGGGGACAGAGGAGATTCAGCAGCTTCCAACACCTGTAGGACAGTCACCTGCACATCCATGGGACTGAATCACTCATGAACTCTGTCATCTCTTCTCACAAAGCAAAAGAACCAAGAACACTTTCAGTCTGGTCCTTATTCCTTGTATCTCTTGTCTGTGTTGAGCAATCTGAAATGCACAGTGGTCTCCAGGGGAAGTAGCAAGTCTCTCTCTGCAGTGACCGCCTTGCTGCCACAAGGACTCCTCTGCAGAAGTCACAAGGCGGGTGCTGCAAGTACAATTTGCACTAAAAAAATTACTTTTCTCATCAGCATAATCTGCACGTGTCTGTGGCACCCAGAAGTTCTCCTGTGTGTAGTCCATCCTGGAGGACACCCATCATCAATGGAGTTAAGGACAGTCGGACAGGGGAAATGGGAAGGAATCTAACATGCTGGGTGAATTCTACCAAAGTCAGCCACAGTGGCTGTCCTTGCCAGATATCAAACTGGGCATGACTGTTGTTACTGCAGCAAATGAGAAGCCATGCCTGCTGCTCACTGCTCTGTAGAGGATGCCCCTGCTGCCTGCCCACCAAGTCCTCTCCACAGGGGGCTCATCCAGACAGCACAGAGGGGTGGCAGTGTGTCCCTAGCCTTAAAGTGGAGGGGGCAGTCTCTGTGCTGTCCCTGTGCAGAGCTGGTGGGAAGCCTGAGCAGCAGATCTGTTGTGTATTTAAATATCAGAAGATTGAGAGCTCGCACCACCTCCACTCATCTGAACCCGTGCCCGTGCCGAGTGTGCTTACTAGAGCAGAGGGATCCTTTTAAAGTCTCCAGATGCTAATTTTGTTACTTTATGTAGTTTGCATTCGGGATCAGTGCTTGCAATTATATTAAAATCACAAGCTGAGTTTTAAGGCATACATGATCAATAGCGCCACTCTTATTTTTACCAATAATTTAAAGATTGATATGCTATAAATAAACAATTTGCACAGCACTAAAGCATGAGCTAATTTCACCTAAACCTGTAAAAAAAAGATTTTATATTTTTTTCACTGGGAAGAAATCTTCCTGGATGAAATTACAAATATGTGTAGATTATATTTAATAAAAAGACATAATAAAATATCTAACTGTAGAACGCAAATATAGATTGGCGTGTAGCATATAGACCAGTATTCCATATCAATAACTTTATGCAGCCTTTTAAAAGATGAAGTTGCAGACTGTGTCGTGTTCTGTATTTAATGAGGGTTCTTGGCCCTCGGCAGCATTAAACGTAAACGGTCTCTATGGTCATTGTTGTTTAAATGCAATCAGGTTCCTTATTCATTGTTAATGCTTTGATGAAAAGGCTTTATATGCAGTAGATCTACGAAAATATTGTTCATACTGATCAGAATTAAATTTGTATAGAGCAGAGTTTTAAAATGAATGTAAATAGCACTAAACCTTTTCTTTCTGCAGCCTGTACGTAATAGATTTCTTCTGTAAACTAAATAAAAAAAATTGTAGTGCACTTTGTTGGTGATTTGAAGGTCAGTGATTGTTTAAGCACTGTCTCATCTATTTTGCAGTTAATTTTCTACTCTTCTGAGGCTTTTAAAATTTATTCACTTACCACTCTGAGTGCCCCAGTGTCTCCCAGTTAGCTGGCTAGCGTATGAGGCCCAGTGGTTGGAGTTATGTTTCTGTTATCCCTAAAGTGTTACATGCAGAAGATGTTAATGGGTCAGGTAGCTTTTCTTTTCTTTGGGAAATCAAACCACTGGTTAACTGTTTTTAACACTTAGATTCCTGATATTCTTTGTCTTCCCAAAGCTAAAGACTTTGAGTCCATTGTGACTGCACTTTGAACAGTCGATACTCTCAGTTGGCTCTTGTGCATTTTATTTGTGTTTCCTTCTCCCTTTCCTGACACTTTAGTTTGGAGCCACCTGCTATACTGAAAACATAAAAACTTTACTAGTGTATTCATGAAAATGCTGGACTCTTCCTTTAAAAACAAAACAAAACAAAACAAAAAACCCTGTAGATTTCTGATGGCTAAAGTGGGATTGACCACAGTCAAGGCTGAGATCAGAGGTCTGCCCAGAATGGCTGCTCTGCACAATGGGGGTCCTCTGGTTAGACCTGAGCATGCTGCCTTGGTAAGAGTCATTGGCTCTCTCTCCAAGATAAGTTGTATCCGATGCGCTCATTCATGCAGAGGGTTTCTCATAGCTAAGCAGGTCTCTGTCCTGACATCATCTTGACCAATGCTGCATCTGATTCTGTTAGCCAGCGCATAGTAAGCAGTGTTCAATGAGGAGAAAAATTAAAACTTTCTCACTTGTCAAAAAATAGACCTTTTCTCTTGAACAACTTCTATTTGTATTTTGGGGTACTTTTCCTATTCTTTATCTTTCTACTCCTTTTTTCTTTTCCAGTTTATTTATGACACTTAAATAAAATTCAACATGGCCTAGCCTCTCCTCTGCTGTTTAACTAAGGGGGTTGGGGGGGGGGGAGTCAGAATTTACTATGCTTTGGCAGCGTCCTCATTGGTGAGTATTGTGACACCCCCCTCCCCACCCCCTATCATTTTGTTAGCCAGACACAACTGTGGGCAGTCAGAAGTCACTCGGCACCATTTCTATGGCCAAACTGTACTGGAATTCTTGGGTACAGGTAATAGTTCATCAGCTGTGGCTCTTAATGTATCCCACCCCCTGGGGGCTTTTCTCAGAGAACTGGCACCCCACACCTTACAAACAAAGTGCTAGGGATGAACGGAACTGAGAAACAGCCACTGCTTCCCTATCAGCATGCACTGCCACAAGGTCAACTCTTTTCAAATTCTGGCTTTTCCACAATGACTACAGACAGAGTAGACTTGATAAAAAGTTTGGAGAAAAGACCATGGATCCTGTCACTCACTGAAGTGTAAATACTGTTTCAGAGATGTCTGCTTGCTTACAGGCATCTATGCAGACACAGAGCTGGTGTCAGGATGATGGTGGTGATGGTTGCAGACTCACCAGTGCTTCTCCAGGCTTGTTGGGAGTTGCAGGATCTAGGGTGTAGGGAGGGAAGTTGCCAGAGCAGTTGAAGCCACAGAATCCAGCTCTGCTGAGGGACTGGCCACCAGCTGGGACCCCAGGATCCCTTTCAGAATGCAGGAAAGTTCATGTAGGAACCTGGTAGGGAGCTCTGCAGAGGGAGACAGCGGTCCTGATCCCTTCCCCCACCGTTCTTCCTCAAGTCGTTTTCTCTAGGCGTGTCACTGAAAGTCTCAATAGTTTCTGGACTTGCAGTCTCTCCTGTTAGAGGATATTGCATCCCTGCATATGAGTACCATAGAAACAGCTAAACTGAGTGGATGCAGTCTCAGGTCTCCCACCATTACCTAGATAGATGCTCTAGGTAACATCGTGGTTTGGTGACTCAGAATCTTGCTTGGCCAAGAGTTATGGTAATCTTTTGAAATATTTTTCTTTTTTTTTAAGATTTATTTATTTAATGTTTATGAGTGCACACTGTCACTCCCTTCAAACCCACCAGAAGAGGGCATTGCATCCCATGACAGATGGTTGTGAGCCACCATGTGGTTGCTGGGAATTGAACTTAGGACCTCTGGAAGAGTAGTCAGTGCTCTTAACCACTGAGCCATCTCTCCAGCCTGGAATATTTTCTTTTTAGTACACTTTTTATTAAGGGGGAGGGGCACATGTATAAGTTAGGGAAAATGGGAGTTAGGATCCCCATCATGGGGTTCTGTTGAGAGGGGTCCACTAGAGAAGGCTACAGGGACAGGGTTTAGCCAATAGAAAGTTTTTGTTAGCTGGCCAGCAACTATACTGGTCTTTTGGGATCCCAGTGTAGGTCAAGTCTTTCTCAGGATGAACTTTTAAACACACACACACACACACACACACACACACACACATCCTGGATTGACATACTTCAGTTAACAAGAACAGTTAGTCAGAAGCCAAAAAGCAATGTTAGTACATTTCAAGTCTTTTCCAGAACTTTGGACTATGATGGATTAGGTCTTCATTTTTATTTGGGCAGGTGATGTCCACTTGCAGTTATAGCCTAAACACTACTACTGTCATGACCTTGGTTGTGCTACGGTTAGGGTCTGGGGACCTGTTAACAGTTCCTGGGGCTCAGACTCAGGTTGTCCGGCTTGGCAGCAAACACCTTGACCACTTCTGATTAGCTCTTGAACTGCTAATCATCTCATCAGAGTTTCAGAACCATGGTTTAGTTTGCTTTGATCCAGAAACAAAGGCAGGTTGCTGAGATTTTGTAGTAAACTTGAGGCAAACACATGCCCTCTACAGTCACCAGGTCTTGCTAGCTGAGTTCTCATTTTACTGTTGGAAGGTGGCTCTCTTCTTTGGCACAGTGGGAGGACCTGAGCCAAACCTGGAGATCAGCCCCTTCCCTTCAGTTGGCTTGGCAGTGAGTAGAGATCTCACCATGACAGACTTGGTAATAAGGGTGTGTTGGAGGAAAAGTTCCTCTGGAAACCTTGCAAGAGGTTTGTCCCTGGATGAGACAAACACACTAGCCTTCTTGCAGGCAGAGGGCAGACCTAGCACCCTGAAGCTGGAGGATAGATGGAAGAAACAGACCTGGCCCCAGCAGAGGTGTTGATTTTGCTAAGTGAGAAGTTCCAAGAACTCTTGTAGATGTATATGCTGGGGTTGCTTCTTTTTCTGCTAAGAGATGCCCCTGATGATAAGCATGAACCACTCACATCGTTTTTATAACCATCACATAAGTGTTTTAGAATTATATTTGCAATAGGATCTCATGTAGGCCAGGTTTACCATGTTCTACACAGCTTCTGGGTTGCTCTAACTGGAGTGACAAGGGAACTTAAAAGGACAGATACACAGACTGCAAGACCGGGACTGGGGTAGATTGTGATGTAGCAGCGCCGACTATTACTGAAACCCAGAAACTCAGCTCATCTGTTTATAAATCTGAATGGTGGAGGTGGTTTACTAGATACAGATGAACAAGTAGGTTTAGCTAATGACAGTTGTAAACAGGAGTCACCAACACCTGAGCTATGCAGTACTGGGGACCAAAGAACACAGGGCCTGGTGCATGCTAGGCAAGTACCACCAACTGAGCTTCTTCTGGTCCTGAGATTTTAATCTTTTATGTTTGCCTGAGTCTCTCATTGTCTAAATTCAATTTGAATGCTGTGGCTTAGAGTGGGTGCCTTGTTTATGCAAATGACTGAAAGCAACACCAACTCTATATAAAAAGAATGTAAGGAAAAGCAGTGGAAAGGCAGATGGGAACAGGAACAGGCTAGCAACTGGCACAAGCAGGAAGCTGGTCCCCAGGAAGCAGGAGTTCTGCTTCTGGGGTACAATGGTAGTTTCTTATTTCAAGACTGTGATTGGTGTCAAGTGTCGACTTGCCAGGTTCTAGGTTCACCTAGGAGACCAGCCCCAGCACACCCGTCAGGCATTATATAGGTTAGGTTAACTTCTAGGCAGGCCAATCAGTGTCCTAATTAGGGTTACTATTGCTATGGTGGAACACCATGACTTTGCAACTTATAAAAGGAGGCATTTCATTGGAGACTTGCTTACAGTTTCAGGCTAGTCCATGATCATCATGGTGAAGAGTATGGCAGCAGGCAGGCACCTTACATCATGATCTATAGGCAGCAGAGGGAGAGACTGGCCTGCCATGGGCTTATGAAACATCAAAGCCTACCCCTAGTGACACATCTTTTCCAATAATGCCACACCTCCTAATCCTTCCCCAACAGTTCCACTAACTGGGACCCAAGCATTCAATCATATGTGCCTAAGGGGGCCATTCTCACTCAACCCATAATAACAGGTGAAGACCTGGCCATGTGGGTGGCACCATCCCCCAGTTTGGGATACTGGAGAATATATAAAAATGAAAAACGGAGCTGAGCGCAAACATTCATTCATCCATTGCTTTCTTCTTCCTAACTGAACACAATGTAACCTGCCCAGCCACTTCAAGCTCCTGCTGCTGCCTTGCCTTCCCTTCCATAATGGACTGTTCTTGAATTCGAGCTGAAATCATTTCCTCCACTGAACTGTTTTGGTCATAAACTGAGATGAAGCTATAAGTTAGATCTCAACAAGAACAAAGTAAGAGGAAATATTTAATAAACACTCCATATGTCAAGAAAAAACAATACCACTTCCTCATCCTATCTTCAGACTACTGGATTAGGAAAGCAAACACACACACAATTTGAGAAGCTGTATGAAGTCGCCCTGAGTTTTCTTGAGAGACTCTCAGATGAGATAAACACCAGTACCAGTGGTCTATAGGAAGTAGATCTCCTATGCTCCATGTGGGCAAACCCTAGCCCAGCAGTTGAAGGTACTGAATTAAGAGATTTCTGCTTCCTGCTGGCCTTCAAACTGGGACACTCATTGCCCCTTTCTTCCTTCAAACATAGCCTAGAGCATTAGATCTTTCCAGATAAGTGCCCCTGGACTGGACCTTCACTACCAGCTCCCCGGGCTCCAGCCTACTGGCTGCAGACCTTTGTTGGTGTATTTTCTGGGCTACTTTATTGGGTTCTTATATCTACCTCCCTTCCAATCTTATTGCATCCTAATTCCTTCCAACTCCCCAACACTAGGTAGAAGTTTAGAGTAGGAAAAGGACATAGACCACCTCTTTCAGCCAACAAAATAAACTACTTCCTGCTGATTAGGGGCAGTGGGTCCCTAAGGGCAAGTCCAAACTTCATTGTCAGTATTCAACAGTCCAGCAATATCAAATCAGTAAATAAAAGAATCACCATCACCACCACCACCAGCAGCAGCAGCAGCAGGAGGAGGAGCAGCAGCAGCAGCAGCAGCTGGCATGGATCTTATAGGGGCTCTCCCATTTATACCTTCTCCAGAGTTCCCAGAATCAAACTGTTTGCAGCTGGCAAAAATCACACCCCTGCTAGTGTGTGAGGCAAATCATAATCACCTGCTGTGAAGCTGCTTCTTACCCCATATCTCGGATTAAAGCAAAAACAGACTCTGGGCTTGTCCACCTCTGTGACTGTGGGAGCCAGTTCCTTCTAACAAAACCCTGCCTGTGCACACATCCCATTAGTTCTGTTTCTCTGGGGGAATTCAGACTAATATACCCAAAGGTACTAAGAACTTAAAGGCTTGGCAGTGTGCTGGAGAGTATGACATCATCAGAGACTTACCTGATTGGTTCCTCCTCCACTGCTGTCTTCCCCCTCCCTCCAGCCTTCCTCCCCCCCCCCCTTCTCTTGTTCTGTCTCCTTTTGTCTTTCAGATTGCTAGGGTTTGAACTCGGGTCCTTGCATACGCTGGACATGTGCTGGACTCTGAGTCCCAACGGCTCTTTGTTTCAAGGTCCCACTTTCCTTTTGCCCTCTCAGGCTAGGATTGTGCTAAGTCTTAGCAGCAGGTCAACTGTTGAGGGTAAATATTAATGGGGGGTTTCTACTGCACCTTAGACCATTTAGTTCCCAAATCAAAGACACAAAAACCTTTATATTTACAATAGGCCTTAAAAGCAGTAGAGCCGGGTACATACCAAGTCTCTATGCTATCTTGTCAACAACCCTGAAATATCATTTGCCATGTTCTGCCTGGGTCACTCCTACTCCAACTTGTCGCTCTCATGGCCAGTTCTCACAATCCACCTACCCCATAGCATCTTCTCCTCTCTCCCTTCTTGTGCTCTCTACCACAAACCCCAAGCCTGGGAACCGAACCCCCACCTTACCTCTCTTCTTCTAAGCTACAGGCTGTAGGCATCTTTATTGACCAGTCAGAGATAACTTGAGGAGCAAAGTCACATAGCATCACTTGGGGTACATGAGGACCTCCTCATCCCTGGGGGTAACCAGACCTTGGGGGCCAGTATTTAGCATTACATAGCAATAGGCCAAACTCAACAGTCTACTGGATCACTATGCCCTCTCATCTTGCATATCAGTAGCCTAGAATTGTTACCAAAGTGCTGCAGCCTTAACTAATAAATGCCCTTTCAAAACAGCCAGTGTGCCTTTCTCAGCCCAAGCCTTAGGGGAGGCCTTAAAGATCCCAAGTTAGATGAAATGGTCTCTGCTCTCAGGATGCTGGAAAACAGAGCTGAGAAAGCAGCCATTGTGATAAGCCACACAGTATCATGAGAATACAGTGGGTAGACACAGAGCCCTCACTTGCTGTCTAAGCAAAATCCTAGAAAAGTTGCCCGAATGTGGTCACAGCAGCGATGTTCACAGAGGTGAGGACAAACCCAACAACCATTAGTGAACTGACGTAGAGGACAGAGATATGAATGGGCACAAAGCCGGCCGATCGTCAGCCTGAAAGAGGGAAGGGGGTTCTGATATGAGCGTCAGTGCTGCAGAGTGAAAGGAACCAGGGCCAGACACCTACGGTAGTAAATGCACAGAGACGGAAAGCCAGAATTGTGGCTGTCAGCGAGCAAACGGGAGGAGTGGAAGAGGGAGGCACTTAATGGCTGCAGGGTTGCAGACTGGGAAGAAACGGTCACGCATACTAAATGATGATGGTAATATGATAGCCTTAATGCATGTAAAAAATATGAAAAATGATAATAAAAATGGTCATCTATGCGTTTATCAAGTCACGATGTCTTTGCAGTAAAGAGATACTACCACCAAGGTAACTTTTTTTTTTTAAGGATTTTCAACCAGGGTGTTTTTATTAAGGAAATGGAATGGAAGCAGACAGAACAGAAAATGGATTAGTTGTTTCTTCTTTGTGGTTATGTTAAGTTTTACAGGGCTGGTGCATACAATGTATCTCTCTAAGGGTTCTGCTCAAAAGATCTTGGCATCCACTGCTAGAAGCACCTTAGAGAAAGTTGGTTGCTGTGTCATTTTATGATATGGTCCCTGAGTAGTTACTATGTCACTTACGGTGGTTTGTGTCCTAT
Organism: Micromys minutus; assembly: GCF_963924665.1. Taxonomy (NCBI): domain Eukaryota; kingdom Metazoa; phylum Chordata; class Mammalia; order Rodentia; family Muridae; genus Micromys; species Micromys minutus. Next base: position 7,153,663 of record NC_137964.1, on the reverse strand, counting down.
TCTCCCACCTGAAATGGGATTGACATCCAGGTGACTTTCTCTTTGCTACAGTGATTCCCGTATGCCTGTTACATGGCAGGTACTTAGGAAATCTGTTTAAAATTTACTGTGGACTTCTCAGATTTGAGCAAGGTAACTCTTACAAAGAAGAGCAGTAAACCGGGGGCTGGCCCAATGGTTTTAGAGGCTTTGTCCATTATCGTCATGGCCGAGAGCATGGTGGTAGGCAGGCAGACATGGTGCTGGAGACATGGATCTATGACTTGATCTGAAGTGGGTTGGAGGGTAGGAGATGGAACTGGGCTTAGCTTGGTCTTTTGAAACTGCAAAGGCCACCCCTAGTGACATACTTCCTCCAACAAAGCCACACATCTTAATCCTTCTAATCCTTTCAAACATTTCCAATTTCTGGAGAATAAGCATCCAAATATATGAGCCTACGAAGGGCATCTCATTCAAGCCACCACAGTGCTGTATGTACTTTAATATACATAAAATATCAGGGCTGGGATGTGGCTCATGGCACAGTTCTTGCCTAGCACATGGAAGATCCTGAACTCAATCCCAGCACTGTTAATAGAGATTCCTGAACTGAGAAGAAGAAGGCTATGGGGTGGGGGTGGAGCAGCAAAGAAGAAAGAGGGGCACAGTGGAAGTGGAAATACAAAAGCCCCTACTGTGAGGGTGTGGGCTGGTCCAGGAGACTACCAGCTCCTCAATATGATCAGAGCCTAGAGGGTGTAAGAGCAGGAATAATTAAGAAAGTTGAGTTTGGATAGCTAAGCAGGGACCAGGACATGCACATCGTTGGTCAGTGATTGCAGCATCTGGAACCTTTCCTAAGATCATTTGCATCCATCAAGAACACCCCTCCGTGAACCCCAACCATCATCTTGGCGTGGGATTCCCCTCTCCCACATTTCTGGTTCGATGAATTATAAATTGCTTTTGTTTTTGTAGAAATTTGGATTGTAAAGAACTGAAGACATCCGAGATGCTAAGACATCAAAGTGTTTTGCAAAATGCATGGGAAGGACTTTCTATTTGTAGAGAGAGTTCAAATGGATACAGGCAGAACCACATCTTTTTTTGTTTGTTTGTTTCTGTTTATCATAATTTTTGTTGGTTCTTTGTGAATTTTACATCGTGTGCCCCAATCCCACTCATTCCCCAACCCTTCCATATCTGCCCTTCACTCTTATAACCCCCCCAAAAGAAAATTAAAAATAATAAAACAAAACACCTTCTTGCTCTGGAAGCTGCCATGTGTCACGGTGTGTCGTACAGCACACCCTTCTGTCCACATCTTTACTGGCAAATGCTCATTGCAATGAGTCATTGGTCTGTTTCAAGTCCTCTGACTTCTGCTACACTGTCAAAACTGGATCCTCATGGGGACCCCTCTCAGATATCCTGTCGTTGTCCTGTGTCATGGAGATCCTGCAGCTTTGAATCTGCAGGACTGGCCCTTTCACATGCCCCAGCAGTTCATAGCTGGGTTGGATATTAGGGTGGGCCAACTCAAAGTTCTGGATCTGGGCCTGGGTGGTAGCTGAGGTGGTCAACCTGCCAGCTCTCCCAAGCCCATGCCACTGGGGCCAGCTCTCCCACAACACCCAGCTGAGGGACAGCTCTCCTGCACCAGGTCACCTGTGCCACCCTCTATAGCTGTGAGGAGCCCCGGCCAGTTAATGCAGCCTTTGGACATCAACATGGCCTCAGACAGCAGCCCAGACCATGGATGTCCACATGGCCTTTGGTGGTTGTTGAGGCCTGTTCCCTTTAACATAACTGGAGCCATTTTGTATTCAGTCTCCATTTGCTGATAAGGTGGAATTAAGTTCAGGCTCTTAGACCCCCACTTCCCAGAAGTAACCATCCATACCTGTCACTGAAGAATGCTTCTAATAAGCCAAAAGTTATGGGTGAATCACTTGTGCCCTGTTATCTCAAAGTTCTGAAATTCCCCTGGTCCCCACCTGTCTACCACCCTTCCTACCTCTCACTCAGCTTAAAGGTTAGCTGATAATACTTTGTCTAGTTAGCCAAGACTGTTGTACTATTTCACTGCTTGCCTTTAAACTTTTGAATCCAGTTCTTCCTATAAAAATCCCGCAGACTAAGTACCTCAGTTAGACTTTTGAGACCATTTTTCGGTCTGGAACATTGAGCGTTAAGGTGTGTATTCAATAAACTATTCTTGCTTAACTGAGACCAGTGTTACTATGGTTTGAGTAGCGATTCCCAGCCCCCGACAGGTGTGACATTGGCCACGGACATTGGTGTAGGGCCACAGACTCAGACATGGCCTTCAGGGTCAGCATGACATCAAACATCTTCACAGTCTCAGGAGGCAGCACAGGACTCTCACAAAGCCTCCTCATAATTCCTTCTTTCTTCACCATGCACAAACTGCTTCTCTCTCTCTCCCATCTCTCTGCCTCATCGTAGAGCAGTGCCTGCCCTGGCCTGCACCTAGTTTTTTGGTTTTTTTTTTGTTTTTTTAATATTTTTTTATTTATTTAATGTATATGAGTACACTGTAGCTGTCTTCAGACATACACCAGAAGAGGGCATCAGATCCCATTACAGATGGTTGTGAGCCACCATGTGGTTGCTGGGAACTGAACTCAGGACCTCTGGAAGACTAGTCCATACTCTTAACCACTGAGCCATCTCTCCAGCCCCTCCTAGTTTATTTTTTAAGACATGGACTCACTATGTAGCTCAGGCTAGCCTCAAACTCAGAGATTGGCCTGCTCTAAGTCCTAAGAACTGGGATTAAAGGCGTACCCTACCATGTCAGTCCAGAACCGTGTTTCTTAACCTTGGGTTCATACACTGTAGCTGTTTTCATTTTAGCTGCACTGATAAAAGAGACTGAAGTGTTCTAGGAGGTGTGGCCCATGCCTTGAATCCCAGCATGTGGGAGGCAGAGGCGGGCAGATCTCTGTAGTTTCAGGACAGCCAGAGCTACATGTAACGTGAAAAAACAGTTTTGAAAACAAAACAAAACAAAAAAGCTTCTCAGTCATTAGAGACTTCTTGCCTATGACCTTTCTAGGATTGTGGAAAGATTAATTTGAGACAAAGAAGGGGAGGAGGAAGAGGAGGAGAGACATGGATATTACCTGTTTTTGTGACTCAGTGCTGCTTAATTTTGTCAACTGGACTCAAACTAGGGTCATTTGGGAAAGGAAGCTGCAATTGAGGAACTGCCTTCACCACTGGACCGGCTGTGGACAAGTCCGTGGGGGCACTTTCTTGATGGATGATTGATGTGAGAAGGCCCAGCCCACTGTGGGCGGTGCCACGCCTGGGCTGGTGGACCTGGTTGTATAATTAGGTTGAGCAAGCCATGGAGTAGAAGCCGATAAGCAGCCATCCTCAGTGGCCTGATTCAATACATGTCTTGAGTTTCTTCCCTCCGTAATGGATATGACCACTCTGCTACAATAGACCTTTTTCTCCCAGGGTTGTTTTTATTCTAGCCACAGAAAACAAATTAGGAAAATTGTCAATTTCTGACAATACCAATAAATTCCCTGCTGAAGGAGAGGCTGCTATCTCTTCCACCTGGCCTCTTGTAAATTTTGTCTATCACGTGGTTTTGCTGTTTTGCATGTCCACAAGTCTTTGTGTGATCTTGTAACTGTTTAGTTTTAACTCCATGTTTAAATAGCTTCTGTCTTCACTTAAATCAAGATTGCATGCATCTTGTGGTGCCGTGCTTTGGTCTTTTGCTAAGTAGTGTAACGCTAAATTCTGTATCCCAAGGTCTAGTTGGCCCAAGAGGGAATTCTCATGTACACCAGATTATATTGGGCAAACCTTGTTCCCCAATTTAATTGGTCAATAAAAGACTAAAGCCTGTGATTGGGCAGAAAAGAGAAAGAGGCGGGACTTCCAGGGAGGGAGAAAGGAACTCTGGGAAGACAAAAAGAGGAAAGTCTTCAGTTAACTTAGATGAGTTAGTTGAGAGTCGGCCCTGGTAAGACCTAAGCTTTTAAATAATAAAAGATCTCTGTGTGTTTATTTGGGGGAAAGCTGGTCAAAGAATAACTGCCACCATATTGATTTCCAGCATTAATTAATATATTCAAAATATTAATCATAATTTTTACACTGGGGTCTTTCTGTTCACTTTCGTGGTTGTTTTGCTGGTGACGGTTTCGGGTGTACTGCGACTGGGGCTTTTACTCGGGCTGCCTTGAACCCCTAACTGTTCTGTTCCAGCCTTCTGGGTATCAGAACCACTGTGTACCGCTGGTGTAAAATGACTGTCCCTCTACTCGTTGGTAAAGTTGCTCTAACATGCTCTTCCAAGATGTCTGCAGAAGCCTGATGCCTTTACACATGAGCAGCTTGTAACAGGGGTAATGACCTCAATAGGACTTCCCTTTAGTGATTTGTAGATGTTGCTTTGTTGTCTTAGGGCACTGATTACTGTTTTTTGGTTTTGGTTTTTCAAAGACAGGGTTTCTCTGTGTAGCCCTGGAACTCAAGAGATCCACCTGCCTTTGCTGACTGAGTGCTGGATTAAAATGGGCTTTGATTATTGTAAAGAGCACAGGCCCATCTAAGTTGTTTCTGTTGCAACTGATCCCAAGATGTCTGGAGATTTCCAAGTTTGTCTTGGCATAGAAACTTCAACACCAAAATTCCCAAGAACATGAGGTATACCTTCAGTCTGTGGGTTGAATTCTATCTAGGAGATTTGTGTACACACACACACACACACACACACACACACACACACCCCTTCCCTTCTTCCTCCTCTCTTCTGTTGCCCTCCTCCTCTTCTGTAGACAATGGATTCTTGGGCTAACTCAAGACACCCCACACCCCAACCCTATCTCAGAGTTCCCAGAGCCATAAGAGAAGAGCCCACCAGGCCTGTCTTTTGTACCTTCCTTGTGAATGTCTTGTGACATCGCTCCCACCCCTTTCCCGCCTGCTTTGTCAACACTCCCCTTTCTCCTCAGGTTTTCTCCAGTCCTGTGACTGTCTGGTCTCTTCTTTGCATGTGTGACAGTCTCACGGCTTTCATTTACACTTCTGTAGCTCCTCCTTTTGTCAGCACTTTGATTCTCAGCTGATGTCTATGGCTTTGATCTTTTATTTTTTTTCTTTTAACTTTACATGCTGGCTCTCTCATTATAGTGGTCTAGAGTTCGACGAAATTTAGTGGGGGGAGGGGAACCTAGATGTGCGGGCTCACTGGCCAGAGGTGTACCCTGCAACATCTGCTGGTGTGACCCAGGACCCTGCTGTCTAGCTGGAGGAATGTAGCTAATGTCCCCATTGTCCTCAGGCTTCAGCTGACCCCCTGCACTCGTTTCTGGTAGGATGCTCCTTCAAGCTTTCCTTTCTGTCCTCTCCCTGGTCCTCTAACCTCTTCCTGCTCACATCGTCCCTTGCCTCTAAGAAGTCTTCTTTGAGAAGTGTTTATCTCTCCTTCCGCTAGTTAGGATGAAGGGGAAGAGCCCGCTGATGCCCACGGTTCCACAGTTATTTAATCATGTGCTTCTTTCATGGTTTTGATGGCAATATATTAATTATACAAAACAGTAGGTTTCATGGTGAGATATTTCATTCAAAGCACATACAGATAATGTCCTTTGATCTCTTAAAAACACACACCCCCCCTTTTATAAAAAAAAAATTCCCTTTTACTTTTATGTCTCATGGGGAACCAAGAAAGGCTTGAGTGACTGTAAGGAGCAGATAAGCCCCGAGGGATGCATATCATTGACCAGGCCAGTGCCTCAGATCTATGGAAATTGGCAAAGCCTTTCTCTGGGGTGGACATTAAGAGTGTATGCAAAAAAAAAAAAAAGGAAAAATGAACAACTGGGAGGGGGGCTAGAGAGATGGCTCAGTGGTTCAGACTGTTTTCCCAGAGGTCCTGAGTTCAAATCCCAGCAACCACATGGTGGCTCATAACCATCTGTAATGGGATCTGATGCCCTCTTCTGGTGTGTCTGAAGACAGCTACAGTGTACTTATATATAATCAACCAACCAATCAATCAATCTTAAACACCAAAAACAAACTGTAGTGATCTGCTCCCAGACCGACGAAACGTGAGGGAGCTGGCCTCCAGAGCCTCCCACTAAAACTAGCTAGCTCCTCATCTGTGCTGAACCCAGTAAGGGTGCGAAGGCCCCAGGCTGCTGTACGATCGGTGTTGCTCCAGCAGAGGACTCAAGCTCACTTGATCCCAGCTTTTCTCCATGTGTGTCTGTGTGTCTGTCCTCCAGGATCAAGTCCATTGACATCCGGTTACACCTGAATGTCTCTTTCTGGTTTTGACCTCTAGAGTTTGCCTGTAAGAGAAAACACACGACATTTTGTTTTTCTGAGTTTGGCCTATTTTGCTCACTAACTAATAACTTCTGGAGACATCCACTGTCCAAAAATTTTACTCTTCAAGATGGCTGAATCAAATTCTATTGAATGTCTACACTACATTTTCCTTACCAACTCGTCTGGGCATGTAGGCCAGTTCCGTCTCTTAAGTACTAACACGGATGTGCAGGCCCCTCTGTGGTATGCTGGCTATGAAGAAGTCTGCCTGGCTCCTAGGGCACTTCCACTTTGAATAAGCCCATACTAATTTCCACTGTGCCCCATCTGGCCATTGCCAGTCTCTGATTACCTCGCACCCAGCTTTCTCAGTGCTAAGTGTTCAGATGGCACCCAGCCTGGGTCGAGTTGTGGAAGAGGACGTAGGAATATGAGGACAGAAGACCCAGTTTCTGCCTCTGGACTTCAGCCACCTCTTCAGTACTTCCAGGTTCTGAGCTCACGCCTTGCTGTCCTTTGTACCTGCTTTAAGCCTGCGCTAGTCACACGCTCCTCCTGTAGGACCTCTCAGGACAGATGTAGCACACATGACATGTCCAAAGAAATAGTTTTCAAAGTCACTTTCTGAAATGACCCTTCTCTAGGCGAGAAATACGAAGCTGCTTCCTCTTTTCAGAGTGGGTTCTGGAGGGTGGCTCCTCAGAACCACATCTGTGACGGCTGGCTGGATGCTTTGGTTCTCCCTCCTCCTGCACAGAGGAGTCCCCTGACAGATGGTACCGGGTGAGGTTTCCATTCACATCCAAGTGTGTGTGGGGGGAGGTAAGGGGGACAAAACCCAGTGTGAAGCCTCCATTTTGCTGCTCAGCCAGGTTGGTGGCTTCTGGCTTGAAAGCAGCGACTTCCTCATTTGTGTGTGACTTCTCCGAATGACACCTGCTGACTGTCATAGAGCTCTGGCCCAAATGAGGACCTGGTTTTGGTCTAATCTTTGCTCACTAACTAATGCACGCTACTAACTTCTTTCTGGCTAAGCTTGATAAAGTGGGCCTGGTTTCGGTGTTAGTCTTCCCTATGGGTGCTCTACCTCAGACTAAGAAGGAGACATTGTTGTCTGTTCAGACTCTATAGTTTTTGTTTAGATTCATTTCCTTGCAGTAAAGGGATTAAAGTCCCTGTGCATGCTAGGAAAGTACTGTACCCCTGAGTGTGACACTGTAGAATCTTTTATAAGCATCACCTGTCAATAAAAATGCCAATGACCAATGAGCTGAGGTGGGACACTGGCAGGAAGAGAGGACTCTGAGAAATAGGGCGACAATAGAAAGAGACACCGAGGAAAAAGCAGGTCTGGGTTGAAGGAGCAGTAACTAACCATGTAGAAGACAGAATAGTTTGAATAGGTCAAATAAATTACAAGTTAGTCGGGGAATGAACCAAGGCTATGGCCTAGACATTAATAAAGACTATTAATTAATTATTTTTTGTCCCTGATAGCAGAGACAAAAAAGAAAAGCACATCTATTGTTTTACACGGCACTTACTTTCCACTAAACACTACAGACTGACATCTGTTTGCACAGCATTTGACTTGTCTTACCATAACCCAGAGCTGATTTAAAGTACACATGAGCCTCAGGGCAGCCATTTCATTCTTAAGCATCTGTGGCTTTGGTGTCCACAAGGGACACTGGCACCAAACACCAAAGGCCCTTCAAGACAAATCATCAACTCTGAGCAGCATACTCCCCCGCACCCGAACTCTCACTTCCCACCATTCCCTCTCAGCCTAGGCTCCTCCTGGCTTCAGGAAGGAATACCTGCACCATTCGTACCCCAGCTTTCCCTCATCCAGGACCCATCCAGGACAACCTGCACCAGGTCCTCTAGCTCAGAATTAGAGCTGTCTTCTTTCCCACTGCAGAGCCTCCTCCATGGTCATCTCGGATGCACGAGAGTCAGAAGAGAGTCAGGAGCAGGCGCTTATCTCTGCTCTTCTGCTGATCAGCTGTGACCCCCGTATCTTCATGGTTTCTGTAGCTCCGAAATGTGCAGGTTGGACCAAGGAGCGTAATATTCCTTTCAGTGTTAACATACTCCAAGACTCCAAGAAAGGCCCCACCCCTCATCAAGAGCCTCACTGCTATGAACACATGGTAGTTTAACTTCAGCCATGTCTTGAGGTCTGGATACCTTTCTCCACAAGGTCGACTGCACACCTGTGAAATGGCTTATTCAGGTGCTGGGAACAAGTTCCCACCACCAGCTGGCCCTTACACTGAATGACAGAGGCTGTTACCTTTCCTGTCACATGGCTACACCTCAGAGCCGGCCTGCGCTTTATGGATGGAGCGTACATGTTCAGTTCCTGGTTTGTCTGCCGAGCCCTTCTGGCCACAGCTAAGGCTGATCGGTGACAGAGCAGAGAGAGTTCAGCATAAGGTCCAAGGGCAGCGGCTCACCGGGCTCAGGGGACAGAGTATGGACCATGATGGGTTCATTAGAGGCCCTGCTAGTAAGCGCCAAGGGACAGAGGCTCTTATCTCTGTAGGATGATTAACTTGGCAGAACAGTTTGGTCCTTGTGTGAAATCAGGCCCCACTCCTTTTTTAAGACACAAAGAGAGAAGCTTCCCGGTCCTTAAGTCAAAGTTCCATGGAAAGTTCACCAATGGCCTCTCTTAGGATGCCTTCCACCACTGGGCCACATCATCTTGGCCCTTACTCTAAAGAAGAGAGATGCATTCCTAAATGTGAGAAAATTGAGAATAATTCTATTGATTCCATAATTTTTTTAGTTTTTTTTTTTTTTTGTAGCAAATTTCTCAGGAATTTACTTTTCACGGCATATTGCATATTTTTTTTTTTTTTTTTTTTTTTTTGTTGTTGTTGCTGTTAATGTGACTAAGTAGCCCAGGCAAGGTTAGCTTTATAAAGAAAAAAGGTTTACTTAGTTCCCAGTTCCATAGACTCAATGGCATGGTCCCAACATTGGCTGGGCATCAGCCAATGACCGAAGGACAACGGAAGAGGGGGAGGAAGGAAGAAGGGAAGGGAAAGAGGGGGCAGGAAGGGGGAGAAAACATCTCATACCCTCCTCTCACGTCTGAGGGTGCACACACGTGTAAAACAATATAAACACAGGCAAATGCTTATACGCATAATGTTTAAAAACAAAGTATTTTTCATTTAATTCATTTACTTTGCCATGCAGGGCTTGACCCCTTGTATTTAGCTGTATCCTGGAGCTGACCCTCTTCCCGCTTACTATTGGGATGCGTTAATTTAAGCAAATGGCAACCTTGACTGAGCCTTGTAATATATACGAGCATCTCAAATAGATTAGGGCATTCTGCACAGTGGGAGAAGAAATGGTGACACATTCGTGCCCAGAGGTGACAGTGAAAGTGGGGTAAGGAGCTCAGATAATCAAATTCAGGAGTTACTCCCTGGAAGGGAAAACCACAGGCCACCACCTCTGCTGTCTCTGCTGAGTTCCTGCTCATTCTTGTCACACAACCATGGGCTTGCTAGGGCTCCGTATTATGAGCTTCCACGTGGGCACCTTCAACACAGAGATCTGTTGCCTTCAGATGCTGGAGGCAAAAAGTCTGCAGCGCTTATTTCTTCTGAGAGCGCTAAAGAGGCTCTGCTCTGGGCTTCCCTCCAACCCCTGAGGCTAGCTGGCAGACTCCCACAGACACAGGATGCCGGTCTGCCTTCACGTTCAATTTGCATCTCCCTGTCTGTGTCCAAATCTTTTTATGACACCAGTCATATTGGGTTGGGGTTTACTGTGACGCCGTTGTAACTAATGACATCTGCAGTGACCCTGTTTTCAAGTGAGGGCCCGTTGGAGGTATTGGGGGGGGGTGGTTAAGATATCAACATATCACCCTTTTCTGTTGCTGTAATAAAATACCCGACCGCAAGTAACTTAGAGATAAAAGCATCTCTTTTGGCTTAAGTTCCAGAGGACTAAAAGTCCATTATGGCAGGAGCAGGATGCCAAGAGACCATACCTCCACCGCAAGCAAGCTCAGGAAGCAGAGAGTAAACCGGAAAGAGGCGGGACTATTTCTCCAAGCCCACCCCTTGATAGTGACGCACTTCCTCCAGTAAGGCTGCACCTCCTGAAAGTTCCACACTTCCTCCCCGGCCCACACACAAACGCACACTAAAATCTCCACCAGCCAGGGAACTGAGCCCGTGGGGACAGTTCCCCAGCCAAAACACCTACTCTGCATCAGGCGTTTGCCAGATGCTGAGACACAGTAGGAGGAGCAGGTGAACGGTCCATACGCTACCCAAGCAGAGTGACCTGCGTCTGTGTGTACAGTGAGCAGGACAGCAGACATGTGAGGTTTGACAGGAACACAAAGAGTGACTCTCAGGGAAATGGCATTTCAAGGCTGGGTAAATAATCACAACCTATGCATTGAGTCTAAGGGAGATTTAATTAAGACTATAGTAAAAGTCAGGTGCCTGAGGTGTAAAATTATGTGGTTAGAGAAAAAGGGGAAGTCTTACACACTGTCGGGGAGAGTACCGATGCTATCTGCATGGACGTTAATATGGGGTTTTTCAAAAGGGCTAAAATTAGAACTATTATATGACCCAACTATAACACTCCTGGGAATTTATCCAAAGTACCCCACGCCAACGCACTACAGAGACACCTGCCGCCCTAGTCACAATAGCAGAGAAATGGAACCAGCCTAATGCCCATCCGCTGAGAAATGGATCAAACAAACAAACAAGCAAACAATGACAAAAACGACTGGGGGTTATTCATCTGTAAAGAGGAAGGATATCATGACATTTACAGGAAAATGGGGGGCTGGAGAGATGGCTCAGTGGTTAAGAGCACTGACTGCTCTTCCAGAGGTCCTGAGTTCAATCCCCAGGAACCAACACGGTGTCTCACAACCATCTGTAATGGGATCTGATGTTCTCTTCTGGTGTGACTGAGAGAGTGACTCATATATATAAAATAAATAAATACAGGAAAACAGGAGGGAACAGCAGATAGATATGTATTAGATCCATGTATATATAATTGATCAATATTTTATATATACACACACACATATAGGGAGATAGATCATTTGATACATTACTTGCCATAGAAACATGAGGACCTGAGTTCAGTCTTTAGCACCCACGTAGAAGCTGAGTGTAGCCACACAGGCCAGTCATGTCAGCACTTGGGAGGCAGAGACAGGAGAATCCCCGGGGTTCCCTATGTTTGACCCAAGGTACAGCCACCAGGGAGGAGGGAACCTCAATTGAGAAAATGCCTCCAGAAGAGCCGGCTGTAAGGCATTTTCTTAATTAGTGATTGATGGGGGAGGGCCCTGCCCATTATGGGTGGTGCTACTCCTTGGGCTGGTGGTCCTGGATTCTGTAAGAAAGCAGGCTGAGCAAGCTATGAGGAGCAGTTCCTGCCTTCATGTTCCTGCCCTGTTTGAATTACTGCTCTGACTTTCCTCAGCAATGGACTGTTAACTGGAAGTTTAAGCAAAATAAACCCTTTTCTCCTCAAGTTGCTTTTGGTTGTAGCAATAGGCCCTAACTAAGAACTTGCTAAATCCAGGAGCCTTGAGTTCAATGAGAGACCCTATTTCAAACACTAAGGTGGAAAGGGATTGAGAAAGGCATGCAATATTGACCTCTGACCTCTACATACAAGCATATGTACACACACACACACACACACACACACACACACACACACACAAACACACACACACAGGACCATGCAGACACGTAGGAAATACACACATACAGCCTCTAACATATGTTGTTCTTTTAAACATACAGAACTTGCACCCAGATCAAAGTGAAATTCCTGTTTGCTAGTGTTTAACTCCCTAAGATGCTGGGGACAAGGTTTGCTAGTCTGTGCTTCTTTGGTCTTTGGCTACAATTCATGAAACGTACAAGAACCTGGTCATCATTAGTGTTTTATTGTGATGTAGAATGGGTTTGGATTGTTTTGAGTTAAAAACATCTCCCAGGCTAGAAAGGCTGACATAACTTATTTTACACTTTGAAAGATATAGTCGTTGTGACAGCTCCTCCAATTTGCCATTGCCTTTGAGAGACTTGATTCCGGCTGTTTTACAGCATTTCGGGACGTGTACAACCAGTGCAATCTGTTTCCAAAGGACATTTGCTTTAAACATCTCCACATATGTTTGGCTGGCTGTTACCTGTATATTTTAGTCATCCAACTTAGCAGCAGGTAGCTTTTATTTGAATCTTTAAACAGAAGCGAACCCAGTAAGCCAACAGGACATATGCCCAATGGGGCGGAAATCTGGAGTTGTATTTAAAGCTTAATTTTAGGAAAGGGTCATTCATAGTACCTTAATGCAAAGCTGAATATACAACTTTGAAAATAGCAGGCATGTAAAGAGAATTCTTTCATATATGTGTGATATTCTTAAAAATCTAAGGTTGCCAGGAGGTAGTGGCACACGCCTTTAATCCCAGCCCCCGGGAAGCCGAGGCAGTGGATCTCTGTGAGATCAAGCCCTGCCTGTACTACAGATCAAGTTCCAGAACAGCCAAAGCTACACAGAGAAACCCTGTCTTGAAAAACCAACCAACCAACCAACCAGCCAGCCAGCCAGCCAGCCAGATAGACAGACAGAGAGCCAGCCAACCAACCAACCAACCAACCAACCAACCAACCAACCAACCAGCAAACCAACCAGCCAGCCAACCAAGCAAAAAAATCTGAGTTTGGTAGTTCTGAGCACAAAAAGCCATGGAGGCTTTTACAGCCACACTGCCGTCTGTCCACTGGCTTCTTTGTAAGTGTAGAATCCACCACAAAGCTACCAGTGACAGCAGCTCACTGAGACGCCCTGGCCCTCGGCAGCGGCGGCGACAACTGTAGCTTTGAGAGTAGTAACGGGAGCTCTATCTAATTTACAAATGGCACATCTGCAATTGGCCATCATTGTGTCTCCTAGAATGAGAACTTAGGGAAAGCCCCTGCAGATGTGTCCACCACTGTCACTTGCTCCTCCTGGAGTGCAGGAGAGAGAACGGGAAACCCTTCTGCACTTGTGTCCAGCCAGGAGCAAGTAGGAGGGGGTGGGGTGGGTCTGGAATGGCGCTCCACTCAAGGGTTTGGAAGCACTGTACAGTTTTTGCAGCACTGAATTGGACTTCTGAATCCCACCCCAGTCCTGGCACAGCCCCAAACCACTGTAACCACGTTCCTTCAGAAAGTTCAGAGCGTGTGAGTGGAAGAGTACAGTTCCTGTTGGTTCCTGTCATAAGAGAGGAAGACTAAGTGCAAAGGGCTTGAGACACAGCCTTGTGACCTTCATGGGACTCGGCTCTTGGTTCCCACACCCACGAGCTGTAGAACTTGAGAAATCGGTGGACCATTCTTAGCTGAATGCCTGCCCGCAGTGTAGAGTCACTATAGTGGTGACCACGTGTCCTGTGATGAACAGACCCTTCTCTCTCCCTACTGACCTCAGTTTGGATCAGAGTCCCTAACCCAGTCAGGAGAAGAGGCAGGTAAACGGAGTTGGGATGTAATCCAGCATGCAGTGCTTGCCTACTGTGTGTGAAGTGTTGGTTAGAAGCTCTGGTTTGGTCCCAGCACCACACATTGGTACACACCCCGTGGAAGGTTGGAGAAGAAGGGATGCAGACACCTTGATTACCTTATGTGGATCAGCGTGAAGCATCATATAACAGACAGGGTGCCCCTGGGTCAAAATGCTAGGTAAGGCTCAGGTGGCCATCCAGGACAAAAACAGCAAGGTTGCCACATTGTCTACTTCAGTTTATATTTATAACGAACCATGGACACCTATACTAATATCCTATACATAAAGAAGTTAGAAGAAAGTCAGCGAAAACATCAGCTGACCTCAGGAATTATATAGAACAAGTAATAATAGTTATATTTTATTATTCAGGTATCAAATTGCTAAAGACGGACACATGGAGTGTCTGGGAGCTGGAGCCATGGCCCAGCAGTTGAGAGCACTGCTGCTCCTGCAGAGGACCTGGGTTCAGTGCCCAGCACCTACATAGCAGCTCACAACCATCTATAACTCCAGTTCCAGGGGATCTCATGACCTCTTCTGATCTCCATGGGCACCAGGCACATGCTACACGTATGTACACGCAGCAGATCACTAATATACATAAGATAAATACAACATAAGATAATGACATGTTTGAAAAATAAAGCAAATTGGCACAAAGTTCAAAGCATGTGATTCCACACAGATGAAAATAGAGTAACTCCAGTAACTATTGGAAAGGCTGGAAAACACCGACACTCGTAGAGAAACTGTTAGAAACGAGCTCACTCCAGGCATCCCTTAGTATCATCTTCAAAGAATCCAATCGCCTGCCTTTACTCTGATGATACTTCTTACAAAACTCCCCAGAGCTTTGGTTGAGGGATCCGGGACTGCTCTCAAGCTGGTCTTGATGGCAGGCAAACTTTTGTGCATGTGCCCACATGTATGTGCACGTGTGCATGCATGTATGCATGTGTGTTTACGTGCGTGCCTGTGTTTTAAAGGAATGTGCTTTTATCTTCACCCCTTTTGCTTGGTCAGTTATAGATGAGAATTCCAAGGCAGCTCCCACTCGCCATTTCAATAGGGCTCAGCTTACTATTTCGCTAGGAACTGTTTTGATTGCCACCCTGTAGAAGTTTTCCTCTTAGATCTTCTAAAACGTAGGCTGTGCTGGGAGCATAACTCAGCGGAGCCCTTGGTTCCAGCCTTGAACCACAAAATGGGAGAACCTGGGCGTTGATTCCCAGAACCCACAAGGAACCAGGCAGATTAGCGCTTGTCTGAAATCTCAACATTCCTATAGGGAAGGTGGAGACAGGAGAATGCCTGGAACCTTACCTAGCTTGGTATATGTAATAGCAAGAACCACTCCCCAAAGTGTCCTCTGACCTCCACATGCATGCTGCTGGCAAATGCGCACACAGATACACACAGGGAAAGATTTCTCTTAAAAGTAGCTTTTTTTTCTATTTGAAAACAAAAGTGAGATGGAATTCTCTGAGCATGTCCTTGGATATGTGATTCCACTTCCAGCTTCTTTAAGGGTTTAAGGGAACTACACACACACACACACACACACACACACACACACACCTGAAAGAAACGCTATTTATTTATTTATCTATTTATTATAAGTACACTGTCACTGTCTTCAGACACACCAGAACAGGGCATCGGATCCCATTACAGATGGTTGTGAGCCACCATGTGGTTGCTGGGTATTGAACTCAGGACCCTTGGAAGAGCAGTCAGTGCTCTTAGCCACTGAGCCATCTCTCCAGCCCATGCTATTATTTACCATCAGTGGAGTTTGTTTTTAATGTCCTCATTCCAAACCATTCCTTTTGTACATAGTTACCATGTCTACTTCTGACCTTTGAGACTCTGTGGAGAAGATAGCACAATCTTACCTCTGCCCTTGGAATAACATGAAGTATAATATACACCAATGGTCATTTGTACGGAGGAGAAATAGCTATTAGAATAGAGAAGGTGGTCAGCCATGGTGGTCTGAGGACCAGAGCCATTCATGAAGAGAAAAAAGTCAAGAAAATAAAATGTGTTCTTTATAGAGGAGCGGGTGAATACACAAGGCCTTGGGGCAAGGATGATGTCTGAAAATTCCAGAAATTTCTGGATGGCCCTTGTGATGGATGCAAGAGGATCTAGCAGGAGATGGTCATGGGATGCATCCATGATGGGAGCGGAGGGCCGAACAGACAGGGCATTGTTGGCATTTCTCTTTATGGTGAAGGGACATCACTGAAGGATTTTAAGCAGGAAAATGACATAATTCTGCTTCTCAAAGAATCTTTGTGGACTCCTAATGGCAAGAGGCAAGAGGCAAGAAAGGGAGCAGAGAACAGCTAGGAGGATGCTGCCCTCAACTGTATGAGACACAGTGCTGTCGTCTATGAAGCCGGACAGCAAAGGGCTTAGGTGAGAGGGAGCTAGTGGATTAGGTAGAGGAGAACAGAACACAAGAGTGAGCAGCAGTACCTAGCAACGAGGGGACCCAGGGAAATGGTACCCAGGTGGATGCTGGTGCTCCTTGTTGAGACACAGAGAAAGGGCATGATCCTACTAAGGAAGAGACTTCAAGGACTCTTCATGCCATCATTTGAGATGTGGATGACACATCTAACGGGGACTGTTGGTGAGCAGATGACTTAAAGAGAAAGCAGAAGCTTGCACTACAAAGAGAGACAATGACCAAGCCCTGGAAAGTCAAGGAGTAGGATGAAAACCTCACCTTAGAGGCTAAGTCAGGCACTCACATGCTGCCCCTCTATTCCTGTTACTGTGATAAAAGCAACCAGGAAGGAGAGGGTCTAATGGCTTACAGGTGACAGGAAGCCAAGGCAGGACCCTGGAGGCAGGGACTGAAACAGAGACCACAGAGGAATGTTGCTCACTGGCATGCTCCCCTTGCTTGCTTGCTTAGCTACCTTTCTATTTCTTTTTTCTCTTCCCTTTTTTAACCTCTTCTTTCTTTCTTTCTTTCTTTTCTATTTTATGTATGTAAGTACACCGTCTCTCTCTTCAGACACACCGGACGAGGGCATCAGATCTCATTACAGATGATTGTGAGCCACCATGTGACTCAGGATCTGTGTGTGTCCTGTGCTCTGGAAGAGCAGTCAGTGCTCTTAACTGCTGAGCCATGTCTCCAGCCCTCTTTCTTTTCTCCTTTGTTTCTTTTTGTCTTTTTCTCTTTTTTTCTTTTTCTTTTTCTTTTTTTTAAGATTGGATTGTTTAGTCCAGGCTAGCCTTAAACTCACAGAGATCAACCTGCCCTTGACTCCTAGTGCTGGGATTAAAGGCATGCATCACCACTACCCGGTTCTTAGCTGCCTTTCTTACACAGTCCAGGATCACCTGCATAGAGATGGTCCCGCCCACAGTACATTGAGCCTTCCTGTACCAGCTAGCATGGTACAGGAGAATGCCTCCTAGCCATGGAGATGGGCCAATCTGATCTGGGCAATTCTTCAGCTGCAGTTTCCTCTTCCCAGGTGACTATAGGCAGCTCTACGTCAGAAGTACCTTTCGAAGCACCTAGCCTTTCTTGCTAGGACACCCTCTCCTTCCTCCGGTCTAGGAGAGTGAAATAGAAGGGAGCTGCTTTCTTAGATGTCTGTGAATTGTGCTTCTTGGGAACACTTAGGGTTTTCTTCCTGCTTTGTTGTTGTTCTTAGTTTTCCTTTTGCTGGGTTGGGAATCTTATACGAGCAAGACAAGAACTCAACCTCCCCAGCAGTTCTTATTTTGTTTTGTTTGGGTTTTTGAGACATAGTTTCTCTGTGTAACAGACCTGCACTTCCTTCAGGGAACTCTCCACCAAGCTGGCCTCAAGCGCACAGAGGTTAGCCTGCCTCTACCTCCTTAGTGATGGAATTAAAGGTGTGTGCCACCACACCTGGCCTCTTGGTTTTTTGGTTTTGTTTGTTTGTTTTTGAGACGATATCTAATTACGCAGCCCAGCTGGTCTTAGAACTCTCCATCCTCCTGCCTCAGCCTCCCTAATGCTACCCAAGCTCAAACCTGCCCATACTTGTTTTGATTCTCACTCTCCCTAGTAGAGTTTCTGTCATTTAATCAGCAAAAGGCTCTAACAATCCTCCCCCCTCCCGTTTTCCCCTTAAATGTTCAAAAACATTTAACAGCGTTACTGGCTTTGTCGCTTAGCTAACAATGCTGTGAGATACTGGAAACATCTCACAATCATCAGAGGGAAGGAAAGGAAGGCAAACACCTGAATGCAGCTGCTATTGTAGCTACTTAGCTTTTTTTTTTTTTTTCAAATTTTATTTTGTTAAACTAATGACATCATAGGAAATTGCTAGAGGAGGAATATCGACTTTTTGAAGCAGAGTGGTGCTTTGGAAAGAGATTACATGGCTTTTATTGAAATCACAGAGTAATTTTGTGTTGTTCATGCCCTCTGTAATGGCCCGGGGAAGAGGGAAGGGTGCGTCATATTTCTAAGGAACAGAATCTCATCCAAGAGTGGGAGGTCGGGAATGAGGATTCCAAGCTCCTAAATAATGTCAGGGCAAAAACTGGAGATCAGGAACAAGAGGAAAGAAATGAAACGAGGTGCAGCAAGTGGAACCGAGTCTCCTGCCCCCTGCCATCACTGTCCTCAGCGAATCTGAATCCTTGTATTCCGGGCACAGCTTCCAGGGCTTAGGCTAGCACGGGGCCATCTCACACCGCAGTGAAGACCCTCTGGAGCATCTGATCTGCTTTCCTTTCTCACCCCATCCCTTCCATCCCACCACCCAAAGCAAGGGAGGAGGGATGGAGATGGGAATGAGCATGTGGCTTCCTTCCTTTCCCATCTGCATTTCTCCACATCTCCCCACAATAGGCGGTATTCCTCACCTCTCCCCAAGATCCCCCTTTCTTACTACTGGGCAACTAGAAGCCAGAGGGGACCCAGAGACATGGGAGTCTCCTTGTAGTCGGATGTAGGGAGTTCCCAGTGTCGAGGTCAAAGCAATGATTGTTTTGTTCGATGTGTGCCTGGACACCTTGCATGTAGAGAGCTCTCCATAGTATTTCTGGGATGAACCAATGAACGCATGACTGAAGCTTTGAGAGATGGCAGATTTGCATGCTAGCGCAGCCTCTGTGTCCACAGAGTTTCATGGATCTCTGAAGAAGTTTCTCCTTTTTGTTTTTGTGTGTTTTCGCTCCTTGGGTGGGGGATGGAGATGGTGAAGGGTTTAGGGCTGGATCATGAGGCAGGATTATTGCACACAGCTGAAGAAAGGAGGAAGAGTTAGTATACACAGATAGACATGAAAACGGGGCTGTTATGTGTAGCTGAATAAGGAGGTGTGGTTATCGAATACAGCAGAACAGGGAGGTGGGGTTATTACAGACAGCTGAACCAGGAGGTAGAATTAATTAATCTTGATGGGGGGCTTGGTCACAGGCTCATATCCCTGTTGTAAATGAGACTGTCCCCTTTTAAACTTTAGTCCAACCCCTGTACAGAGAGCTGATGTCAAGTGGCCAGGTTCCTAGGCAGACAGTAGTGGTATGAGCTGAGGAGATGACCCCCTGGTGACGGAGATGGAGTCCCAGGTGTTCCTGTGCCACAGTGAGAGGATTTAATAGGAGAGCAGATGTGAGGGTGGAGATAATCACTTTGGCCATCTACCAGGATGCTGATAAACAGCCCCACTCTCCGTGGCTTACTAGGGCCGATTCCTTGTCTCTAGGCCTGCAGGTTGCAAGCTGCAGGAGGGACTCAAGGGTCTCATTCTGTACAGTGGCTAGTAGGGCAAATTGACAAACAAAACCATTCCCATGGGCAAAGCTTAAAACATACACCTTTAAATCCATCGACCAATGGCCAGCAAGGGGTAAGGCCCAGAGACAGAGGGCTGGGACTTTAATGCTGTCCCAATCAGCCATGGCAAGGATGTGTATCAGTTGCCTTTCTTGTCTCTGTCATGAAATACCTGACCAGAGAGCAACAATGGGAAGGGTTTCTTCTGGATCACATTTTCAGGTCCATCGTTGTGAAGAAGGCATGGTGACTTGGAAGACCTCATAGTCAGGTAGAAGCAGGGCTGGACTGTAGCCCTCAAAAGTCCACTCCCAGTGGCCCACCTCTGTTAGCCATACCTCCTCCTCAACGCTTCCACAACATCCTCAGACAGTGCCACCAATTGGTGACCAATTTTTCAAATGCATCAGCCTGTGGGGGACATTTCGACCCAAATCAAGATAGCCTGTGTTCTGAAAGAATAATCCTGTCTCTCCTTTTAATGTTTTTTGTCAACATATTTTTATTGATTCTTTGAGATTTTTACATCCTTCCTATATGCCCGCCTGCCCTTGTGACCTCCCTCCACATACAACAGTGCTATTTGCGTTATCTATATATGTTCATTGGGGCCCCTTAAATAGAGCCAAGCCCTTCCTTTCCCATACCCCCAACAGAAGCCATCAACTGAGCAGGTACACTTCAGCATCCTCACCATAATTTTTAAGAGTTCATTTTGATGGCTTCCTGTCTAGGCTGTTCCTTTGGGGGTGGAGGTGGGGAGCAGGGCTTGTCACAGAAGCCTTCCATGTCCCTCTTTCTCAATTGTGCCTCTGCAGTCATCGACGTCACGGCAAAGTAGCCTCCTTGCTCTTTCCAGTCAGCCTGAGCATGCTCATGGGCGCCCACATTATTTCAGATCACAGCGTGGAGCACAAGCAAGCTTCCAGCTGCAGTAGACTAGGGACGCAGATATGTCCCTTGGAAGTCAGCCCGGACCACAGACATCAACATGGTGGCAACATGGGCCATAGACATCATCAGAGGCCCTGGCTGCGGTAGGATCTCTGACTCAGTCATCGCACATGTGACAGTCGGGATTCAGTTTCCTTGAGTAGTAGCACAGGCTATTCTTATCAGTGTGGCCCTTGGTAGCGCATGGCCCACGAGTATCAACATGGCTTCTGGCCTCCACATAGACCAGGGGCATCTGCGTGGCATTAGGTGGTGACATGGAGCACAGACATTAACACAGCTCTTGGCTGTGTCAGGGCCACTGATCCGCTCATGGCCCTCGGCAGCAGCACAGATGGTCAATATGGTCTCCGGTGGCTATACAGGCCACTGATATCAACATGGCCCAGCAGGCAGCAAGGCCCGAGGATATCAACAAGGCTTCAGTCAACAGCACAGACTGAGTAAGTCCACATGGATCCCGAGCTTCGTCACAGCCTGGAGCATGGACCGCAGTCAACATGGCCTCCAGTGGCATCACGGACCACAGTGGCTCTTTCGGAAAGTGAAATGATTCTCATGTTGTGCTTCTATGTTATCCGGAGCCAGGGCAAGGGGCTGGGCCTGTATCTGTGTCAGCTCCAGGCTGTCACCCTGCTGACCGATCTGGGCAGTGACATGCTCTCCCATTGGCCAGATCCCTCTTTCTTACCTGTCACTGCTGCTGTGCTTTTAGTCCCATCTCAGTTTGATGTCCCAGCATTGGTGTTCCTGTCTATAGGGGCAAGGGACAAGAAGCAGGGACAGAGCAGCTGGTCCAAGTGTTGACACAGTTGATGACTCAAAGCAAGAAGGCAGAGATTAGGGTAGGGTGGTGATGGTGTCCCTCAGGGGAATTTAGAAAAGACACTAACTCTAGAGCAAAGATTAAATATAATTCTAAACAAACTTCTAAGGAGCCCTAAGCTGCTTTCTACCTGGTCATTGTCCAGGAAGCTTCGTGAAAAGATGGGCTCCTGGGTCCTCACCTTCCACTGCAGAAACCCACAGCAGATGAGGCAAACTCCACGTTCAATATCATTCTTTGCTTTACTGTTCTGTTTACACACACACACACACACACACACACACACACACACACACAGAACATGAATGCATGTGTTTACTGACTGCTTCTCCCCACCCTTTCAGGCTTTCCAGCCTCTTTCTGGACTACTTCCTTCCCCCTTACCTCCACACTGACGCTAATGACTTTTCTAATGACCTGTCTTTTCTGCTCAGCGTTCTTTCAGAAAGTCCCACCAACTACGTTATCAGGGCCAAGGTAGTCACACCTCGTAATCATTCAAAGATGAGCCTGAACTTTTCTCTACCCACCTTCTCTATCCAGCTTTCCTCATCTCTCTACCGTGCATGGCAGCAGTGCCAGAGCACCAGCCAGCATCTCGAGACAATCATGTGAAGGGCCCTAGTGAGTGGCACTCAGCTACGAAGAGGCAGTTCCCAGGATGAGGATGCTTAAGATACTGCTTTATGTTTTAATTTCCCGATGACCTGGTGATGTAGTTTGGTGGTAAGGTGTGCACTTTGCATGTACCCAATGTCCTGGGTTCAATCTCTGGAGGTTTTGTTTTATAATCTAATTTTTTTTATTTGCATTAGTGGCTTTGCCTACAGGCATGTCTGTGTGAGGGTGTCAGAGCCTCTAGACCTGGAGTTACAGACAGTTGTGAGCTGCCATAACGGGTTCTGGGGATTGAACCTGGACCCTCTGGAAGAATGAACAGCCAGTGCTCTTAACCACTGAGCCATCCCTCCACACCCTCCAGTTTCTTGTTTCGTGGAGAAAGGGTTTCACTGTGTAGCCATGGTTGGCCTGGAACTCACTATATTGACCTTGAACTCATAGAGACCCATCCATCTCTGCCTCCTAAGTACTCAGATTAAAAGCATGAGCTGAAATAATAAGTGTGTGTGTATGTGTGTGCACGTGCACCTGACTCCTGGTACCATTTTCTGAAACATTATCTCAAGACACGAGGTTTCTGGGTGGGATTTTATACAGCGATGAATAAACAGCATTGAAATTGGTGTCAGAGGTCGTATATTGACCCTGAAGATGTAAACGTCAGGCCAGTGAGGTAATGGAGTTCATAAGGGCACTTACCATCAAAGCCCGATGACCTGAGTTCAGTCCCTGGGAGCATGCGTGGTGGAAGGGGAGACTTCTCTGACCTTCACATGCATTCACCGATTCACATACACGAGACAGGCCTACACGAGTGAGTTCTAAGGCAGGCCAAGGCTCATCGACTCTCCAGTGTTACGGGCCACTAAAAGGACAGTGACAAAGCTACCGAAAGATGAAGAAAAGATTTGCACAATAAGGTGACAGAGATCAACAAGTGGGCTAGTGACAAATAGCTCTGCTTTTTAACACACTTTAAGGAAAATATACATAATTGAGGCGTCCCTTTAAAGTTTTCAGGCTCCATATTTGCCACCTCCCCAGAAGCAACTCATCCTCAACGTAGATGGCCTGAAAAGCAACAAGGTTCAGCTCTGTTTTAATTAAGGCTCCCAAGAATTTGAAGAGGACCTCCACGGGCCTCTCAGCTGGCCAGAAGTCCTCTCAGACCCTTAAGGCTGTCATTACAGAATCCTCTGATTTCAAGCCGGTCAGACAGGGACTTGTCTCAGAAGGGCTTGTGAGTGTGGCTTCTGTTAGCTCCAGAGCAATTCCCTAGAAACCTGTGATTGTGTGAGATGGTGCACCCTCAGCCTGATCTGAGATGGGTGGGTGGTTCCGGAGCAGGAAGACAACTTGGGCCTCTAGGTTTTTATGGGTGGAAGGCAAGACAAAGAAGGTATTCAGCAGCTTGTGTGAGCTGCTCTTATAACAGGGCAGAAAAGGGCCAGAGACATGGACTCCCTGGAGCAAGATGCTGCCCAACTTGGAGCTCAAAATCCTAACTGGATTTCGGGATTACTATGACAAGTGACTGCTGTGTGCCTCTGAACACCCCACCCCCAAGCCCCGTGAATAGGAAATGTCTGTTATGGTTGCCCCGTATTCCCTGCTGTGTGTTGGGTGCAGATGAAGAGAGAGGGGCAGGTAGCCTGTCCTTTTTATTTCTATTCCACAAGTTGGTGGGCAGCCCTCTGTATTGACACATTTGCACCTTGGCCTGATTTAGAAGACAAGATCCTGGCCTTCCAACCTCATTCCCATAAGGCTTTGGAAACATGACAATATGTGACTTAATCATGCCCAGAGGACAGACAGTGATAGCTCGTAACTTTCCAAATGTAACCACAATGGTATGGTTATCTCTGATGCTTCTGCGTTGCCTGTCTGTCATTTCCTTCAATGCAGGGTGGTTGGTAGGCTCGGTAAGATAATAATATCAGGATGAGCATGTTTTTTTAAACCCTCTCTTTTCTGTCCCATTATTCGCGCGTGTGTGTGTGTGTGTGTGTGTGTGTGTGTGTGTGTGTGTGTGTAATTTCTCTTTGCTTTCAGGGAAATCTAGTGGTTCTGAGATGGTTTCTGTGGCTCCAGGCTTCATATCTAGCAACCATACATCAGGCACGGAGAAAGAATTGCTTTTCTGTTTTGCTTTTAAAATGGTCATGCCTCCAGCATCCCCGGTCCGTTTGTAACCTGAAGCTTGCCACAGGGGGCTCAACCCAAGCCTTGCCCATGGGAAACATCCCTGGATACAGAAACAAATGGGGGCTTCTTTAAACTGGGAGGTTAGCAATGGAAGAGAGGACCAACGACCAGGAGCGACTACTCCACGGAAAGAAAAGGAGTCAGTGTTAGCTTCTGGCTTGTAAGTTAGAACGTTCCTTCACAGTATGTTTTTCAACTAAAACTTTACAGTGAAAAGCTTCTTGTCTGCCATCTTTATGGTGCAATCTGAGCATGTCCAGAGGCACTGCTGCCTATTTTTAACCCTTTGCACGCACGCACGCACGCATGCTCTATGACCTCGAGATAAACATGTTCCAGGGTGTATCTGATTTCCTTCTTCTACCTTAAACCTTAGCCTTTGCTCAGGAGTGTCCCTGCCCCTAGAATGCTTTCTGATATGAGTACAGGCAGCCCAAGTAAAATACCGAGAGTTCCTTGTGTGTTGAGAGCGACGCTCTAGAAGAAAACTCAACTTGCTCGCTTCTCATCGGCTGCCGTAATGGTCCTTTCTCCACTGGTATTTCTTCGTATTGTGCATGTCTGGACATTTTATTCACAGGAACAAGAGCCTGTTGCATTAGGTTACAACAGAGTATTCCCCGGGGGTGGTGGTGATGGTTGCTAGGTGACAATGGCACGTGCCTTTAATCCCAACCCTTGAGAGGCAGAGGCAGGCTGATCTCTTTGAGTTTGAGGCTAGCTTTGGTCTAAAAAGCAAGTTCCAGGACAGCCAGGGATACAGAGAAACCCTGCTTCAACTAACCAATAAATAAATAAACAAATAACAGAGTTTTGAGGTAGACTGGGCCAAGAACTGCGGTCAGTCTCCAAATGGAGCAGGAAGGAGGAAGTGCTAGAGTGTGTGCTTCCTGTGTCTCTAAAACACGGCCGACTTGGCATCTCCTCCCAAAGCTGAGAGGAGAAAGACTTGGCTACCGCTCGGCCTCCCATTTTGCCTGAGGAACAATAGCAACCTTAGATGAAAGCCCCTGGGATATGCTGCTGAAATAAGTTTACAGTTTCTTTCATTGAGCTCTAGGCATTCTGGGAATTGGAAGTCCCAGAGTGGCCAGGGTAACTTCAGGGGAGGTGGCAGCTTGGCCTGAGGAAGGTCAAACACTGAGGCTCTTTCTAGCTGACTGGGAACTGGCCGCAGCTGGATCCCACCCTCAGGATATTGGAGGAGGTTTGGCCTCTGACCAAGCTGCAAGAAAAACTTTGGTTTTTCTCAGATGAGCACAGGTGTGTGGAATTTTTTGTGCAAATAATACCAGGCTGTTGCTGTGGGAGTGGTTCATCCCTGGTGGCCCTTGAAGTCCGTGCTAAACCCACACGTGCAGGGAACATAGGCCCTTTGCTCACAGCCGGCATCGCTATGGTCACTGCTTGAGATCACTTTCTTCAGAGACTGTGCCACCCCTCTTCGGACCACTCCTTTTCTGGTCTCCTCCCTCACCACATCTGAATAGAAGCTGGGGCACCTTTGGCCTGCATACACAACCAAACTGATTTCCTCTTGGCAACATTGCCAGTAGACGCTCGTTTCCAGTTCTCCAAAAGCTCAGGCCTGAAATCGGTAGATCCCAGGATGAGGCAATGTCAACGGTCCCTTGAGGGCGCTGTTTTTACTGTGTGCAAGCTCACTTTGCCAACTCTGAAATGAGGTGAATAAGCTTCACCTCCCAAAGAAAACTATTGCACTGTGGATGTAGACGTGAGCCCTCTGAGATGAACAGGCTCATTGATGAATTCTTTCCAAACTGAGCAGTCTGCTTGTATTCACACTGTAGGAATGGCCCGGATGCAAAACGAGCCAGAAATAGCCTGAATGGGAAGATGGTTAAAGATTCCGTGCTGTATCTCCACGGCAAGGAGGATGAATGAACTACGGATATCCACACAACACGGATTGAAATCCAACTGCTGAATCGAAAAACTGCTCTTGAAAGACAGAACTGAGCAAACCCTGAGACAATAAGGGTGCAGGAAAGGCACCTCTGTCCAGGTCATTCTGGGGATTCCTGGGAAGGTGAGGCTCCAAGGAACAGCAGGAGGGATCTTGGATGTGGGGGTACTAACTGTACCATGAATGGTAATATCCAGTTGTGATGACAATATCGGGGTTACTGATGGCAATATCCCAGTTGTGACATTGATCCCTGAGTGTTGTTTCTTGCAGATTGCAAACCTGTTCAAATCTCAAAATTGAAACTTTAATTCAAAAGGACACAGTGGAGTTATTTGGCTAGACTAGAAGTTATAAAACACCAATTGGAGCTTATTGATTCGCTGATCAGAGCAGCTCATCTCTCTGCTTTTAACTCACTTGCTTTTACATGTCGTAATTCTCATCCATGACAGAACTGGACACTGGGAATCCGACGACCCCAAAATGGGAGATAAAGACACTGAAGTTTGGGTTCCTGAAGCACGATCCACTGTGACAATCAGAAACTGGATGGAGACTCCTCTGGACATTGCATGCTACTAAGTCCAGGGCTCCTTTGGGGACAAGTGAAATGTTCTGGAATTAGATATTGGTTGTTGTTTAAAATAATCTACAGTTATTCAGCCATCCCTCCACTCCCACAGCTTCACCCCACCACTGCGCAAAAATCTGTATAGAGCATTTACAGATGCTTCTCTTGCTATCTGTCTGTGAACAAAAGAGTGTGTGCTTGGCGGTTCCACTTCATGAGGCTGTGTGTGTGATCTGCAGGTGATCTGAGGTCTAGAAGGGCTTGTGTGCATCAGCTTTATGTAAACAGCTGGCTATTGTCTAATAAGGAGCCTCAATTTCTCGGACTTGGGTACCATAAAAGTCCTGGAACAATCTCCTGAAAATAGTGGGGGACAACTCCACTGTAAAGATGCTTTATAAGGTGGACCTCATTGTGGGAAACTTCCATCCCCACTTTTCTTTGGAGGGGGCGTGGTTTCTCTGTGTAGCTCTGGCTGTCCTGGAACTCACTTGTAGACCAGGCTGTCCTTGAACTCATAGAGATGTGCTTGTCTCTGCCTCCCGAGTTCTGGGATTAAAGGCATGCGCTACCACCACCCAGCCCACCTTCCCCCCAATGGTCTGGAAGTAAGAAATGTCCCCCATGGTCTGGAAGTAAGAAATGGACTTCTGATTGGGACAAGAAAACCTTTAAAGAAGCATCAGTTAGCTAAATAAAAGTGGGGACAATGGTAAGGATGTTAGCGATGCCAGGGGATAGGATGGCTACTCAGGAGAGGATCGTCATGGGCACCAAACCTGCAGTCATTGGACCCAAGGTGGCAGCAGCTCACAGGGCAGGATGGATCTCATGCTGGAGGCTGGGCCAGAGGAGATGTGCTAGCTCAGGCTACAGGAGCCAGAGACAACAGAAGGAACTTTTCTCCCCAAGAACAATCAGATCTCAGCTGCCGACCCTGGCACATTGATTTTACGAGTCTTTCTTTCCAAGGGCGAAGCAGTGATAGAAGATGATTCAGTGGAGTAGTTTTTGAAAATGTGCCCAGGGAATTGTACAGCCTACTTTCCTCTCTCTGCCTTTGTAACATGCACTCCTCTCCTGACCTAAAAGCACAGAAAAGATGACTTTGGTGTAAAAATTAAACTTCAAAAACTTTAAAGCGACATAGCCTAAAACCCAAATTTTCAAAAAGCTTTACAAGTTAAACCATGAAGACATGGCCAATAGAAAAATGGTGGTTTATAAAGGTAAAGTGGGGAACCCCGTGTGTCTTCTTAGTGTTTCCATTGCTGTGAGGAGACACCATGGCCAAGGCAACTCTTAGAAAGAACAACATATAATTGGGGCTGGTTTATAGGTTCTGAAGTTCATTCCATTATCATCATGGTGGGAAGCAGGGCAGCATCCAGGAAGACATGGCGTTAAAGATGCTGAAAGTTCTACATCTTTTTCCAAAGGCAAACCGAAGACTGTCCCCAGGAACTAAGACGAGGTTCTTAAAGCCCACCCCACAGGGACACACTTCCTCCAAGAAGGCCACACCCACTCCAACAAGGCCATACCTCCTAGTAGTGCCACTCCCTGGGCCAAGCATATTCAAACCACCATACTGTGTTAGAATAAGGTGCTTAGTTTTAACTGGGCATGTTGATCAGGTGAGACAAAGGGGCTTTTGATTGATATACTTCAATACCTTAATAGCTGGACCTTGGTGCCTTAGGAGGAGAAAGTGGCCAAATATGGGCATAGACCTTGATGGCTAGCTTTAGGCATATGATCAAATGGTTTTTAGCAAGGCAGAGGGAATGGGGGAGAAGGATGGGGCAAAGCCTTTGAGAATCATGTCTGCCATGCTTAGGTTGGTCGGGGTTCTTTCAAAACCTAATAAATATTGTTTTATTTTCAAATCTATTTATGGTATGGTGAAGAAGAATGTTCCCCATAGACCCTTGTATTTGAATAATTTGTCTCCAGTAGGTGGCACTGTTTGGGGAGGGTGTAGAACCTTTAGGAGGTGGAGTCTTGGGGGAGGAAGTATGTTACTTGGGGGTGGACTTTGTCCGCTTATAGTCTAGTCCCACTTCCTGTTTGTTCTCTGCTTCAGGCTGTGGCCAAGGATGTGAGCAGTCAGTTTATTGCTCTGGCAACCAGGTTTCCTACTATGCCTCTGGATCTAAGAGCCAAATAAACTGTATCTCCTCTAGGTTGGTTTAGGAGGTCTATCTTTATCACAGCAACAGAAAATTAACCAATATCTGGTGTCAACCTAGACAATCATCTGTCAAAGGGTTTTAGAACATAGCTAATTAGCTTCCCTTGAGTATTTCAAAGCACATTTATAATTAAAACACGTTTAATTTTCCTCTTAAGCAGTTTGGCTATCCAATAAGCACAAACTCTCCAAACGTTGAAATAATGCCCCCAAGATGAATAGATTAACCCTTTCACATACAGTGGGCATCAAATCCCTCTTTACAGCAGCCACTGTCTTCATTGGATGATCTCTTAACATCCAGCAGGCTGTCACATTACATGCATTTTGATTCCCACAAAAAACAGAACAGAAGCCAGGTGATGGTGGCACACAGCTTTGATCCCGACAGTCGGGAGGCAGAGGCAGGCGGATCTCAGTTCCTGAGTGAGTTATAGAGAAGCCCTGTCTTGAAAAAAGACAAACAATAAAACCAACCCCCCCACAGGCAGAACAGGCCTGGTGGACCAAAGATGTGGTACACAACTCTGGGAGAGTCCAAGTAGGCCCCATGTTTGCTACATTTGATCCATTTTATGCAGCAGGATGCTGAGCAGAGCAGACCTCCAGCTCAGTTCATCCTTCCCTTCTTCCTTCTCTGCATGTCCCGGTTCTGTCCACAGCCCAAGCCGAAATCAAGATCTTTGTGGATCATTACTTTGATGGCTTGAATTCTAAATGCTCCTCCATATCTAGGGAGACTCATGGGATTAAGGCACAGTTGCCAGCCTGGAGTACTACTAAGAGACAGGAGAAACCTTTAGGAAGGAGGCTCTCATGACCCTGACAAAGACCATTGAAAAAGAGTTAGGTTACTAGGAGCATCCTCTTGAAGATGTTGAGACCCTTGCCCCATCCCCACTTCATTTTAGTTCTTGACCACATTGAGGCGAACAGCCTTGCTCAACCATACACTTCCTCCATGATGCTCTTTGACACAAGCTCCAAACCAAGCAACCATGCACCAAGACTGTAAGCCCAAATCAACCCTTTCTCCCTTTAAGTTGATTTATACAAAGCATTTGCCACAACTACCTAAGTCTCCGGTCATGGCTTCTGTCCTTGAGTGTCTCTACATCTGATACCGTTGGTTTTCTCTACAGGCTTCCTTTCTCTTTGTCTCTCCTGCCCATAACTCAGAACTTCTCAAGAATTCTTGCAACAATAGGAAAAGTCAGACCAAACAAGACTGTCTTAGAACCAAAGTGTACTTA
Source organism: Micromys minutus (assembly GCF_963924665.1). Lineage (NCBI taxonomy): Eukaryota > Metazoa > Chordata > Mammalia > Rodentia > Muridae > Micromys > Micromys minutus. The sequence continues at coordinate 7,123,430 of NC_137964.1, read as the reverse complement.
TTTTGCACAGCCCCAGAGGTGTGTGTGAAGCCCAAGCCTACTAACAGGCTAGTGTGGAGCTTCCTTTTCTTGGGCAGGGTTTCTCTGTATAGCCCCCAGACTGTTGTGGAACTCACTTTGTAGACCAGGCTGGAACTCAGTAGTCAACCTGCCTCTGCCCATCTGAGTGCTGGGATTAAAGGTGTGTGCCACCACCACCCGGCTAAATTTCCTTATCCTTCCGTAGAACAGCTGGGAGGTCAAAAGAAGGCATCCAATGTAGGCAGATGGCTCAGGCGAAGTCGCTCCAACTCTAAAGCCAACCTGGAAACCTTTCCTTTGCCAGCTTATAGTTTGTTTATCAGCTCGCTGGTCGCACTTAATGTGTGAACCCATTTTTTGTTTTTTTGTTTTGTTTCATTTTCTTATTTAGTTTTCATTCATAATAATAAATGTAAGTCTGCAATCCAACTTGACTTGGGGGGGAATGAGGAAAATAGGGAACCCCAGGAACGTGAGTGAGAGCAGAGACTACAGGGTACTGCAAACAGATGGGTAAGGGTGCTCCCCTGAGTTACAGGAACTTGTGGTCTCCTGGGTGTCCACAAGTCAAAATAATTAGAATGGTCTGTGGTGGTGATCTTCTTGCTGGTGCCATTCATGGACCCAAACGCTCTATGGCTTCCACATTGCTCATGCTGTACCGCCTTCCCAGAGACCACAGGCTTCCCAGACAGCCACTCGGTTTTGGCAGTGCAGATACAAAACCAGGAACCAGGCTGGAGAGATGACTCAGTGGTTCAGAGCACCGACTGCTCTTTCAGAGGTCATGAGTTCAATTCCCAGCAACCACATGGTGACTCTGTTCTGGTGTGTCTGAAGACAGTTACAGTGTACTTAAATATAATAATAAATAAATAAATCTTTAAAAAATAAAAAATAATTACAAAAAAACCCCACTCTGCACTTGGCCTCTGATTAAAGAAGCAGTCCTAGGTTCTAGGATGGGATCCCATTGCTTCTGCTTTTTCTCATGCAGAGGTAACAGGCAAGTTCTCTGAACTCTTGAAGCTTAGAGAATCCTAGCTCATGGAGTTTGTTAGGAACAGAACAGAACCTCTAGAATAGTCTAGGTATTTAAATGTGCATAAATCACAAGAGCATCTTGTTAGAGGGCAGAGTGCTTTCAGCCCGGGAGCCCGAATTTCTGACACTTCGTGAGGTCATTGATGTCATGTGTACACATCTCACTTTGAGAAGCTGACACTCTGAGATCTGCCCTTTTCAGGGTCTTCAGAGATGCTGCTTCTTGATGCAGGAAGCACTTTGTGGCTCAGAACAAACAATACCAGACGTGTGTGTGTGTGTGTGTGTGTGGGCATGCGTGTACATGCAGACATGTGTGTACAGTATGTAATTTATTTCTTGAAATGTTGATCAGGATGCACAGGAGCTAGTTGGAGTTTAGGAGGCTTGATTCTTGGGTTTATCCTATAGTTGGTGATACTGTATTCTTCTCCTTCAGAGGTCCTTGTACCAGTGGCTCCTGGAGTGACCTGGGTCAGTACTGGACCAGATCCTTTCTGCCTTCAGGCTTGACCAGAGATGTTACAGGATATTTGAACCTGCTTCAACTTAGGGTGTGACTCAGCCCTTAGCACAGACCATTAGTCCTTTTGACTTTAATACAGACACGACCATAGCACACACCTTTAATCCCAAACAATGAGGCTAAAGTTCATTTGTAGGAGGAAGCAACCATGTTTGAAAGTGATGTTTAATTGAGTGGCAGAAAATGTGACGAATCAGAGAAAGATTTGACAGATTAGAATACACCCAGCTCTTGGGAGAAGAGAGAGGAAAGGGAAGCTTCTGAAGGGGAGACAGACAGCACAGGAGAAGAGAGTACAGAACAGGAACACAGTAGAGACTGTGGAGACAGTGCAGTAGAGTTGAGAGGGAGACAGAGCAGCACAGAGGGAGGAGGAGGCAGTGTTACCAAAGAGACAGAGTGAAGAGAGAACGAGCTAGACACGGGGAAAGACAGAACGGGCCAGCAGAGAATGAGAAGGAGCCAGAAGATTAGAACATATTGCTAGAGTGAGTTTGAGGCCAAGCAGAGCAATTCAGAGGCTGAGAGAGAAGCCGGATTGAATCAGTCAGCTGGGAGAGGAGTTTGAGCCACAACAGCTAAATCAGCCAGCTGGAGATCAGAAAGAACAAGAACGGGTAAGCTTGCTCAGCAGCAAGTCTCAGAGGCTGAAAACCTTCTAGGCCTAGATAAGGTTGTACGGAGGCTAGAAGCTTCCAGAACTAGGCCTAGGTTAGCAGACAGGCAGAAAGCACAGGAGACAACAATTATATCGGGTGAATGATAGATACTTTTACATATAAGTAGCTTGTAGCTATTCCATCTGGCTCTAAGCATAATGATTCCCCTTCTGCTGCGGTGCCTTAACTCGGTTTCCCATACCTGAAGACATGTGGAACATGCTGTATGTGCTCCTCTGGCAGCTTGAAGAACAACCCTCTGGGGACCCTGGAATGTTGGAGGACAAAGGGACACCATGGTGCAGAGTGGGTAGCATTTGCAGGAGGTCATTTCTTGCATGGCCTTCAGCTGGGCACAGATTCCCCGGGACCTGCTAGAATAATTCTGCACGGAGGATTTTGAGGCTTGCTCCTCTGTGGGGGAGCCAGGGGATCTTTGTGAGCACTGGTGGCTCTGAAAGAGATGGGCAACTCGCCAGTGAACAAGCCATCTTGTTGCATGAGGCTCCTACCCTGACAGAACTCTTCTAAATCCCGTCTTGGGACTGATTTCATTTTAGTAGTGATGGAGAGGTTTCTCCTCTTTGTAACATCACACCTGTTTCAAAGGACCCCTTTTCCCAGACATTGACGATGATGGCAAAGATGGTGCTGTCTCAAGCATGCTTGAAAACAAAGGCATTTGCACAAACAGCACCTGGAATAAAGTGCCAAGAGCTCAGGAATTTGAGGGCAGGGCCCAGTTCTTCCTGCAAGGTGCAGGTCAGTGGCTTCTTGTTCTCAGAGGGCGGGGCCAAACTCTTGCCAAATACTGTATCAAGAAAGACTTGCTCCGTGTGGGTCTAATCCTCTCATCTTTTGGCTTCACAACCCCCTGGGGCCTCTAGCTGGCATCCACATTTTCTCCATACTCTTGGAAACCCAATACCCTTTTATCCTTTGATCCCAATGAATAAATTTGGGAGATAGCACCAGAATTGGAAAAGTCCCAGTGAATTTCTTCCAGACTCTGAGTCTGGGAATTCTCGTGGGTGGCCAGGGGCCTGCTCGGAGTATATCTTTCAATGCAGAAAAGGGTGTATTTGAGCAGCTGGCCCAGAAATCGACTAAATCTGTCTATAGCGTAATTGGTGCAGGAAGAGCTGGAAGACAAATTGAGGATGGTGGGAGGAAACAGAAGGCAAAGGTGTCAGAAAAGGAGCTGGATGGATGAGCCCAGACACAAAACACACACAAACAAAGGCTGCTAGGGACACCAGGAGGGTGCATTTGCATGCAGGGACCAGAACCGGACTCCTTGGCTTGGAGGATTGCGGGTTCTAGGTCTGACTCTGGAACCCTGAGAAGTCAGGCTCTATAAAGGGGGATCACGATGGCATGGCAGGGGATTCAGATGGCCTTATTAGTGAATTCACAACACACATTCTTGGTCTAATTATTTGATTCCTTGAAGAATTTAGGCTCCAGGAGGACACAGTGATCTGCTCAGAGCCTTGTGTGTGTGTGTGTGTGTGTGTGTGTGTGTGTGTGTGTGATATTTTGGTTACATTATGCAATCTCCCCCTTTACATAGCTGCATTCCAAGGCAACCTGTATCTGCTCTGCAGCGTGACAGAGGACAAGGCCTTTCTTGTGGTAGGGTATGGTACACACGTGACACCACATTGCCAACTCTTTCCATTTTGTTGAACCCTCTCGCATTAGGAAGAATGGGTAGTCGGAGTGCTGGCTGCAAAGTGCTTTCGCTGTCTTGTCAACAGCATGTAGACAGGCCATCACCAAGCAAGTGACACTTCAACACCTGTGTAACTTCTATGTTGGCTCAAAATATACTTATAATCAAAGAATACTAAAATTCGCATTTGCTTACAAACGTGAGACTCTTCTGCACAGCAGAGACCATCACGGTGAGAGATGCCAGTGAGCCAGATGCGTTTAGCAGCTCAACAATAAGTAATTACATTGCCCTTTTCAGAGGCGCCATGCATGGCCCCACCCACCACCCAATTAAGGCCCCCAGAGCCGCTTCCTGATGGCCCAACGTTCCTAACATCCCTTCCCCATTTATCACACTAGGGTTGCTTTCTGCATCTGCTTTCTTTCCTAGTCTGCCCCCCCCCCTCCACGCGGTCAGATTTCATGGTTCCCACAGATGAAGAACAAAACTGCCGGTTCTCATTTCTTTGGGGGAAATTGGTCTTATTTCTTCCCATAAATCACAAGCATGCTTCAGCTGTAGACAGCATTAGCAACCTTGGAAGTAGATTAACCGCGGTGCTCCGAGAGACTGGGGGATGCTGAGCAGGGTTTGGTTATTGTGACTTAGGAAGGGGTGGTGGGCAGTTGGGGAATTGGGGAGGATTGTAGATGACCCAATTCTTCTCTTTGAAAGTGGGGATGGTCTCCCCTACTGGACAAGGGTGGCCCTAGGTCCTGCCATTTGCCAGGGCATAACAATTATAGATAGCATCTTTATGGAAATGTTTCACTTTGGGTAACAAATTATATGGCAATTCAAATTAAAGTGTAAACAAAATAGGAACAAAAACTTGTTTTGTACAAGAAGCCAGACCAAAGGCCACCTATTATACCAAATGTCTAGAAACGACAAGTCCCTAGAAAAAGGTGCATTAATGGCTACAAGAGGCCGGAGATAGGGAATTTCCATTAATGGGTAGGAATTCTTTATTGGGGGTGTGGGATTTATTTAGGGAAGAGGGCGGTGGTCCTGGTAGTGTGGCTATGCTGATAGCTACATTATGCACTTTAAGTGGGTAAATTGTGGTTCAACAAAACGGCTCTGTTAAAACAGAAGTTTAAAAATAATTAGGACACAGAAATCCAGCCAAGAAAAAAGGAAACTAAAACGATTGTTCTCCGTCTTTCTCCCAGTGACTGTTGCACCCAGAACCCCTTACCCTATCCCATCCACCAAGTGTGGCTTGGTGGACCGGATGTAATGACACCTGGTGGCCTCCAGATGGCGCCCTTGAACACAACCAGAATTTTATGAATTTGGTTGGGGCAAGAAAAATCAGTGTTTCTTTATGGCCATTGCTTGGGATCAAAAGTGTGTGTATCAGCCCGTTGCAGCGAGTTTCCAGTTTGGGAGGGGAAGGGAAGAGCCACAGGGCAAAGGACAAGGGACTTAGCGAGTTAGGGGTTTTTACTCCCACCCCTACCTCCGAGGAGTTAAGCTCATTATGTTGCATTGCATTAGAGTCCGGCCACTGGAAAGCAAAATATGATCCCTTAAGGGACTACTTGACTCAGACCCCGCAGCCTCAGTCTTCAGAAATTACTTAAAACGAGGCTCATTCTAATTCAGATACCAACCAGAAACGGTATCACCGTTTAAGGAAAAGGAGTTGGCCAGAATTCAGTTTCCAGCAGCCACACCAGGTGGCTCACAACTGTCTATATGTCCCAGTTCCAGGGGGGGGGCCTGTGCTCATAAAGACATAAAAAAAATATAGATAATTAAAAAAATAAAACAAATCTTTTAAAAATACTCAACAGTAAAATATATGTTTTTTTTAAAAGAACCCTTCACTTTGTGCATTTTTATATCTTGAACTTCCGGACAAACAGAGCCTGGCATTTAGCAATGGGCAGGTGGGTCAGTGGGTGGAAGTTTAACACATACAGAGTTCAAAACACCGGTGTTTGTAGACGTGGGGCATTTAGTCCAGATGGCCAACAGAGGGCGCCATATACCTAGATGAGCAAGAGGAGCTCCCAGCGCAGGGCCTGTCTGAAGAGACAAACTCAGATTTCTGCTCTGCTTGCAACAAACGCAGAGAGCACACAGTTCAACCCTGAGCTGCAGGCAAGCTGCAGGGAAGAGTCAGCATTTCCCTTGCTTAGCAGTCTCCTCAGCATCAAGAAAGGAAAACCAGCATCCCCCCCCCACCCCTCCCTCTGACAGACTGAGGGTTTGTTCACAGAGAAGATATTCAAGAAAAGGAATGAGTCGGGGAGACCCCACTGTGAACTAGACCTTAAGCTCCATCTCCGGCCTTTGCCTGGCGTGTCTCAGAAGCCAGAGTTAGACATAAATCTCAGTAGACTTGCCAGTAGAGTCGGCCTATAATGGGGCTGCTGCCCAACTGGACAGAGCTGCGCACGCTCAATGATTAGCCTTGCATGGAACTGTATGTATTTCTGGCAAATCGAAGCTCTTCCCACTCCCCAGACAGACTGCAGAAGCACCAGTGTAGGTAGGGAAATAAGGGTGGCAAATGAAATTAGAGCTCTCCTGCCCACTGGGCTGCACTGCCAGCAAGCATGAGCTTACTCTGATACCCTAGGAGTCTCAGGCCAGACTGTTGGGTTTTGAAGCAACAGGAAGAACAAACTGCCCTGGAACGTCGTCTTCCCAAAGAGGATGGCAGACAGGAATTGATGGGAATGGGTGAAAACGGGCGGGGAGGGAAGGAGCTCTTGCTCTGGGTCCAAAAGGGAAGCACAAATCCACCCTCACACACGTCCTCTTTGTGCGGCCATTTTGGCACCTAGAAGGCTGTTTAAGGACAAATCGAGAAAAGGAGTAAGTAATATGGTGAGTGTGGGATTGAGTTCCAGGGGAAGGATTAGGGGAGGGAGCCTGTCAATTAAGGAGCAGGAAGCTCAGAAGAGCGTTTTATTTCTTGTGGTGTTCACCCTCTGTAGTGATATATGTAGCAAAACCTCTGTGTCTGGTTCTGTGTAAAATGTCTTTTGCTCTGTTTGGGCTAATCAGTGGAGGCTGAGAAATTGTTTGGAGTCTGTTTGGACCTGGAAAAAATGCTTGCTTTCTGGAGAATGTGCCCTTGGTGCTACATGAGAGCTTGTAGCTGCACCAACCTTGGTCCTAAGACACTGCTGGCAAACCTGTTCTTGCTTCTGATTGGCTAGTCATGGTTGAAAGGGACCAAGATTTGTGTGGATTGTCTGCTCTCTTGGGCAGCAAGGGCGAGATAAGTTTGGAACTTGCAACCTTTCCCAGCCCCAGTTGTAATTAAAAAGTAACTGGAGTGAGCTAGTTTTTTTTTCTAAGAAGCATCCTGGTGAGCTTTTCTCTCTACTGCAGCACCTACAACAACATTTACTAATCTCAGAGCCAAGGGAGGGGAGAAAAGATCCCGGATGAAAGACGCGCATAACCTTTAGATCTATAACAAGCCTTAAACAGCACAAAAGTGAGGCAGATACCCTCCACGCTGTTAGAGACTACTTTCCTATTGATAACCCTGAGTTATCACTTACTATGTTTTATCTAGGCTCCTCTTGACTCCAATTGGCCAGCCCACGGGGTCACATTTTTTTTACTCCTAATCCATGGCGGCTTCTCCCTCTTTCTTCTGCACTCTTGTCCCCCACTTGGCTCTCCTCTAATCCCAAACCCAGGAAACTTAAACCCCTTCTATAAATCTGGTGCCCCAAAATTAGCTGTCAGCTTCTTTATTTACCAATCAGAAATAGCTTGGGGACAGGGTCCTTAGTGTCTTACAATCAGACTCTCATCTCTGGGGAGAGAGAACCCCTTTCCCCCCTCCCTGAGCTAGAACCGTTAAAATAGCCATGTGCCAGTTGGCCATTGCTGTCTGCCTGATCCAGAGGCAGCTCGCACATCCTTCTGGCATTAATAAATCTCCTTTGTGCTGAGCATTTGGCAAAGGTGTGTTCTGTGCCGACACCTAGGCCCTTTCAAAATCTCTCTCCAGGAATGTTACCCTCTGGCTGGTGCCTTTTATTCTCCAAGTATGAGATTTCTAGGGAAATTCCCATTTTGTGTGTGTGTGTGTGTGTGTGTGTGTGTGTGTGTGTGTATGTGTGGAGGGATGGGGGGTTGTTCATTGTGTCAACAAGCTGACAGATTAAGACACATAAGTGGCTCTTTAGAATTTTCATGGTTGCCAGCCCTGTTACAACATCTAGGGCTCCTGTCAAACATCCTGCCAGTGAGTGTGGAGTCCCAACCTTGAGATGCCTATTCTGCTCACTGAAAACATTCTTCTTAGAGAAAAACTAAGGACATCTACCAACAAAGATGAGATTGCTCATCTGTGGGAACTGTGGAGAACGGTTGGCAAACAGATGACCAAAGAGATCAGAATCATCCAAATCCAAGAGGACTCAAGGAAGTAAATGACCTGTGGGGATAATGGGCAGCAAGGGCTTGCAACCTTTTCCAGCCCCAGTTGTAATTAAAAAGTAACTGGAGTGAGCTACTTTTATCCTGAGATCATATCCTGTTTAGAGGAAGGTACCCTGTGGGCCAAAGATGCAGAGATAAGAGGAGGCTTGTGCAAACTAACTGGCAAGGAGTGGGGACACTGGTCAAGCTTCAGACTCTGTACAAATATCCCAAGGTCAGCAGGACTCCCTCTTACATCCCAAGACTTTCTGAATATCTCTACATTGCTGCTTGCAAAGAGGGCCTATCTGGCCCATTATGCGTGTCCAGAGGGCCTTACACCTGTCTGACTGTAAGTTCAAAATGACCAAATCTAGGTTGGGAACAGTGAAGTAGGTACAATAGACAGCAATGGCCTCTCTGCTACCACTGGTGCCTCTGTAATAAATAATAACAAACCGACAGCTTCCAGGAATGAATTGTTTCTCTGCTTTTAGAGGCCATAAGTCAGAAGTCATCAAAGCTGTTCCCTCTTGGAAGCTTGGAAGGTTCGAGAGAGAATAACCCTGTTTGCTTCTTCCAGCTTCTAGTGTCTCTAGGTGTCCTTGACACTGTTCAACGCTCTGACTCTACCTTTCCATGATTGCCTACAGAGTACCTCTCTTGAAATGCTGTAAGGTATTCATCAGAGAGGACTGTTTGCAAACAGTTTTTAACCAATCGGAAGTCATTATTATCAGAGACGACTACTTGCAAACAGTTTTTAACCAATAAGAAGACATTGTTGGAGAAGCCAGAGCAGCTCCGAACCTCATTGAGATGGGCCATCATGGCCCTCCACAAACCACAGTATATTTTTGGCGATTTTAGTTCTGATGAATTCAGTCAGTTGTGTGTGACTCCCCGCTCTTCAGTTGAGCTCCCCCGATTCGGTGGGAGTCTGTGTAGCATACAGGCTGAAGACGAACTGCCAGACGGACAAGAACATCAGAGGATCGAGTCTGATGTGGATGAAGTCATCAAACCAGGTGATGGTCTGCCGAGAACCTCTAGCTATAGTTTAGCTCTAGTATTCCAAGCACCTTGAATCCTCAGGCACCTGAATTTATTCTTGGTTGTACAACTTCCAAAAAGACCCCCTCCCCGAAGACACAGAGAAGGGCAAGGCCTACAACTCCAGAGAGCAGAGCCCTGCCTCAGCCTTGGTTCTGGAAAGCAGCTCCAACGCAGAGGCTGAGACCCTGGAGAACGACAGTGGCACTGGTGGCCTTGGTCAGAGGGAGCAGAAAAAGAAGAAGAAGTGTCCCCCCCCCCGGGTACTACAGTTATCTGAAAGATGGTAGTGAGGAGAGTGCCTCCCCAGCTGTCCTGGTCAATGGCCACGTCACGTCAGTGGGCACAAACAGTGAGGGTGTAGAGGACGCTGAGTTCATGGTGGACATGCTTCCTTCAGTCATGCCCAGGACTTGTGACAGCCCTCAGAACTCTATGGACTTCATCAGAGACCCTGTCCCTGATAGTCCTTTCCCCAGGACACTAGGTGGTGATGCCAGGACTGCAGGGCTGCCTGAGGGCTGTCATGAACCTGACTTGGAACAGCCCTGCCTCTCTACAGACAGTCTGCTAAGGACAGCTGTGGCGCAGCCCTACGCTGACACCAGTACTACTGAGAACCTTGCAGTTGCTAATGGAAAAATATTTGAATCCCTGGGCGAGGACAGTGCTGCCAGTGGGGTAGAGCTTCACACTGAGGAGAGTACAGACTTGGACCCTGTGAAGCCGGAGAGCCAGTCACCTCATGCTGAAAGTGTACTCTCTGCCTTGGGCGCCACTCCCATTAGCCAGTCTGCAAAGTCTTGGGCTAGCCTCTTTCATAATTCTAAGCCCTCTTCCTCTTCACCTATGGCATATGTGGAAACTAAGTGTCCCCCCCCACCCCCCGCAACATCCCCCCTGGCCTCTGAAAAACAGATGGAAGTCAAAGAAGGGCTTGTTTCAGTGTCAGAGGATCCTGTAGCCCTAAAGATTGCAGAGTTATTGAAGACTGTAACCCTACTACATAAGCCAGTGTCATTGCAACCCTGTGGGCTGATCAATAAAGGAAACTGGTGCTACATTAAAAAAAAAGAAGAAGTCATTATTATCAGAGAGGACTACTTGTAAACAGTTTTTAACCAATAGGAAGTCATGATTAGCTAGACAGTGACTACGCTGGGTTCCAAATAGGACTCCTTGGTGTAGCCCTGAGCCTTCCTCAGAATGAGCTTTTAAGTACAAACCCCACACCCTGGGCTGACACACCTAAGTTAGCAAGAACAGTTAACCAAGATGAGAACTGCAGAAACCAACAATCAAGGTTAGCACACTCAGGGACTTTCCTAGAACTTTGGATTTTGGCGGGTTAGGTCTTTGCTCTCATTTGGCAGGTGGTGTTACATGCACACGGAATTCTGTGGCCTGAATGGAACTCCCATCATGAATTCAGCTATGTTAAGGTCTGGGACCTGTAAAAAGAGCCTCCCCTTTTTCCTGGGGAGGAAACTCACTACTGAGAGAAGGCCTGTCCTAAGGCTACAATGATTTTATCTCAAGATGCTCAGTTATGCTTTCTAAGGGAAGTTACTATGTGAGGCCACATTTTGAGATTCTGGAAGTTAAGATATGTCTTTTAGAGGTCATGGATTCAACCCACTACATTGATCCACTTCATATTTCTAAAGGACTGTTATGCTAGGCTAACCTCTGGGGACAGGACAAGCTTCCACAGGAACAGAAGAACCATGGACCACTTGTCAAACGTGTCCCTTGCTGTCACAGTTTGCTCTTCTGTGAAGAAAAGCTGATCACTTTGTTCAGTTCATGGCTGAGTGTGCCCAGCTGTACCAGGTTGCCTGTCAGCCAAATACTCTCTCAGCCTTGAGCTGGGCATCACCTGGCAACCAGAAATGAATTAAGAACAAATGTGGTTTGGGGCCAGATTGGTCAACAGTTTGAGTTCCAGGATAGCGAGGGCTACACAGAGAAACCTTGTCTTGAAAAACCAAACCAAACCAAACCAACAAAAACAAAATGAAAAGCTAAAAACAAAAATGAACAAAAACTTTGGAAAAAATCCTTCTTCTAATGTTGTTGTCTCTTATCAACATAGAAAGAATATCCCAGGGAAGTTGGATACACACAGGCATGAGTCAAAAGCAGGCTGGGCTACATTTTGCCCAAAGTACAATTTCCTCATCTTTTCCCCCTAAAGGGAACCCGTGACTGGTTCAGCCTGAGTCAGCTCATCCTGCATCAACCATCTGCTTGGCTTTCATTCTGGGTATTTGTTTCACTTTGAGTAAGATAACATCTCACTATGCAGCCCTGAAACTCAGTACATAGACCAGGTTGCCCTGGAACTCATAGATATCCTTCTGCCTTGTGAGTGCTGAGATTAAAGGATGCACCACTCTCATTTTGCTCAAAGCAGATTGAGCTCTTACTCAGACAGGCCTCTGCCTAGAGCAGCTAACTGCCTTGTTGGGAAAAACTCAAAAAAGCAGTAGTCAGCTCTGGAGTACCTGGAAACTTGGGAATGAATGACAGAAGGGTGTGGGTTGATGTTAAGGTGACACATGATTAGACAGTAGAGAGGTAGGTGGTTAAAAAATGTCTAGGAAAATGGAAGAGAAAAGGGTAGGTGGGAAATTCAAGAGGAGAAAGATGGAAGCAGATGCGATATGTCTCTAGATTCAAGAGGTTGTTATAATTATTTCTAAGGGTTTCTATGGGTCTATTTATCTCATATAGATGGGCAGTTTGTATCTTTGTCCATTGGTTGTAAGCTTATTGTGTAGAGGGTTTATGGATTGAGAATTTAACATATAAACCTGTTTGATAAGTTAATAGATGTGGAGTCATATTTGCATCGGGCGGTAGAGAAAAGTGAGTGAAAACAACATGCCGGGGAGGTCATAGGCCACCTGGGACAGAAGCAGCAAGGGCAGGCAGAATGAACTGCCTGGGAAGTGAACTGAGTAGAGGGGGTGGCTTGCCGATTGTGTGATAGCGTCCCAGTGTCGGCTCTGCACTGGAGTGGCATCCACGGAGTGAGACTGTAGTGCTGATAACAACAGAACCCTTATTTAATAATTACTGCTACAGAAGGGAAGTTATCCAAGTTTTTAGACCAGAGATACTAGATCAGATTTAAGGTGTGAACCCTAGATCTTCTACCCGGCATGTATATAATTAATGGTGGATGTGGTGGTTTGAGTGAGAATGGGTCCCATAGACTCATATATTCAAATGCTTGGTTCCCAGTTGGTGGAACTGTTTGAGGAGGATTAGGAGGTGTGGCCTTGCTAGAGGAACTGAGTCATTGGGGTGGGTTTTGAGGTTTCAAAAGCCCAAGCCATTCCCTATAAGCTCTTTTTCTCTGCCTCCTACCTGTGAATCAGATGTAAGCTCTCAAGCTGCTGCTCCAGCACTCCTGCCTGCTGCCATGCTTCCTGCCTTGCCAACCATAGACTCTATTACACGATGCCCTAATTTAAGTGCTTTTTTTTATAAGTTGCCTTGGTTATAGTGTTTCTTCACAGAAGAAGGAAAGTAACCAGGGCAGTCGGTAAATTGCAAACCCCTTCTGACTTCATTTGAAAGACTCCCCTAGCATCCATCAGTGCCTGGGTTTGTTCTCCAACACTGTAAACAAACAAACAAAAATAAATAGATACAGAGGACTGAACAAGTGTTTAGGTAAACTGTAACATTCTGAACCTGGTTCACAGTGTATGTGCTGCAGGTGTTCATTATGAAAAAAACTCATTAAGATGATGTTGTAGGGGCTAGAGAGAGAACACTGCCTGCTCTTCCTGGGTTAGAGTTCCACATGGCGGCAACACCAAGTGATCTGATGCCCTCTTCTGGCCTTTTCAGGTACTGCACACATACGGCGCACTGACACAAATGCTTGCAGACAACCATACACATAAAATAAAGCTTAAAAGAAAACGAAGATACCGACTTTTCACAGTATCTGACCCCACAAAACTTAGCACTAATAAACCATAACCAGGTATGTGAACTATTCACCTCTACAGGGTCACTGTTTCCACTTTATAGCCTATGTGTCATCTCAAAGGCCTTTTAATGCCCAGTGAAGGCTTCCCCCCCCATGACCTAATTTATGTAAAATGCAAGGCTGGGTTTCTGGATAAGAGGAACTGGGCAGAAGGAATTTATTGCAAGGCATCCTGCCATTGCTCTAGATAATCATTCTGGGCAGGGGAAGGATTTCCACAGAGCACCTCAATGTGCAATTCTAATGCTGTGTCCTATGAACAGGAGCTAATTTCTTTGCAACAAGTAAGGTCCATGGGACATTGGATAGCTTTAAGGCCATGGAAGAGAAGACTAACTAGCTCTTGCAAGTGACTTCCCAATGACTTCAGCAGGATAACCTGGCACACAACACATCTGCTCCCAGCTTAGTCTGCCAAAGGAAAGCCATTAATGACACTTGTCCCTATCACCTCTCACTCTGACCTGTGATTTGACCTGGGACCCTGGCCATTTTCTGCTCCCCCCACAACACACTATTTTTCTCTTTTTCTTCAAATCCCAAGTCCCCACCACGACTCCCAATGATGCCATGCCTCCTAGCTGACGCGGAAAACTAAGGTTATAAAGCGTTAATGGTGTACCCGGCAGTTTCCCGAGTGCTGAGGTGGGAAACAGAGGTGGAAGAAATGAGGGAAGATTCCGGCCATGCTGCGCTTGTTGGATGGTGGGCAGTGTTTGGCCAGCCGAGGCTGGAAAGAGTACTCAGGAGAGGCGGCACTATAGGTTCTGACCGGCGCTTAGCAAAGGAAACTTGCTTCTTGGCTCCAGAACCTTCCTTCCAGCGTTGTCTGCCAAAGGGCAATGGGAACAAACGCGAGGAATGCGCTCTGCAAACCTGGGAGAGGCCAAAGAATAGCACCTGGGCGAAGAGCCCCTGGGGTCACAGCTGCGTGTCCCAGCACAAACCCGGGAGCAGGAAGTGAATCAATGGAGGCGCCCAGGTAAGGTGGGCAGGAGGCGCCCAAGGGTGGTGGATGAACAGGACGGCCTCTGAAGTGATTGTCTGCAGCAAAGCTGCAAGCCCCGACTTCAGACAGGCAGGCAACATTTAATAACTGCCTGCCGACAGGCCAGTGAGTCAGTCTGAAGGCACGGGAGGGCGTGAGTTGCTGCTCTGAGGCCCAGCCCACAAGCTGCGCCTGTCCATCTGCAGGGAGCCAAGGGCCCAGAGTGCCTGCAGCAGCCCATAGCACAGCCCTTCCTCTCTTCAGGAAGCTGCGAGCTCTTGGGCCATCCATACAAGAATGTTGCTTCCTGGGATAGCGCATGGCGGTGCTCTTTTGAAACCCTTAAGGAAGAGCAGTGAAGATGGGGAAGATTTTCTACAGTATAGAATAATTTACTTTTTCCATTTCAAGTTTATTAGTTGATTGATTGAATGATTGAGAATTTTATGCATGGGTATTGCGTTTGCACACACACACACACACACACACACACACACACACACACACACACCCTACTGAGTCTGTCTAGTGTTGTTCATATGTACATATGTTTAGGGCTAATTGCTATAGGCTTGGATAACCTATGAGGGGGCTCATCCCTGGCTAAGACTGATCCTTCCTCTTTCAGCAGCCATCAGCCATTATCTGTAGCTCTTCCTCTAGGGGTGGGGTTTGAAACATTTCCCCATCCACACTGACACTCACCCGATGCTTCGTTACGCTGATCTTGCTTATGCGGTCATATTGTTGAGATTTCATGGGTTTATTTTCAAAGCAGACATCCTGGTCCTTTGGCTCTTACAGTTTTCCCGCACCCTTTTCTGCAATGTTCTCTAAGCCACGGGTGTCAGGGTTGTGTTGTAGACATATTAATTTGGGTCGTGACAACTTTTATTTCTTATCCTTCAAACACAAAAGGTGAGCCAGAATTTTGGTGGTTAGGTCTTAAATCCGGGACAGATGGCTGATGTAGCCATTTAATACACAAAAGTGGATGCTGGCTGCCAGGTTCTCTCTGTGCCCCTCAGTCCCTCCCTGTTATAGGACCCTCCTGGCTGGCAAACCCTGGGCCCTACCCTAAGCTTCTCCAGGCAGAAGCTGTGATTATCTGTTCCTTTCATCTATTTTCCTGGCCAGTCTCTTGGCCCAAGCTGCCCTTTAGCGAGGCTCTCTCTTCTCTTTCCTCCCTCTCCTCACATGGTTCAGGGTCATGGCCACTCTCCCAGATGTCGCTCCCTCTGGCCATGCTCTCCCTTTTATCTACAATAAAACTTCTCTTCCGCCACACCTCAGAGCAGTCAGATCCTTTTTTTAAAATAGTTTTCTTTTAAATTCATTGACAATGCTCACTTATTGGTTGTTAATCTTTTTATTGTTAATGCATAGCATTCTTGATATGTTCTTAAGATAGATTATAGATAGATGGTACTTAGATTATAGGTAGGTAGGTAGATAGATAAATAGATAAATGGATGGATAATAGGTAGATAAATATGTGTGCGGTGCTTATATACATATATAGTTTTTTTCTCAGTCTATGACTTATGTTTGTTTTCTTAACTTTTTTATTGACAAACATAATTTTTAAGGTCCAGTTTATTACTGTTTTGATTTTGTTTCATTTGGGGTCCAGGAAGCTCAAACACAGGGTCTTACAAATGCTTGGCCAAGTGCTCTTCTGGGGATCTATGAATATTCTTTCTACCTGAGTGATTTTTTTTTTTTTTACTCTAGCTTTCTAAAAGATACCATCTCTTATGCACACCTTACAGTTTTAGCTTTTACACTTACACTTGTAATCTATGCAGAATTAATTTTGGTGCACAGGATGAGGTAAGGAATCAAGACTCAGGTATATAGAAATCCGGTTGATCTAATAATAGTTGTTCTGATGATTTTATTCACCCTGTTGAATGGCTGAGGCAGAGCTATTGGACATAAACTGATCGTGTAAGTATGGGTCTGTGTCTGGACTTTGCATCCCAGTCTACTGAGCTAGAAGGAATTTCTTATGTCAATATTGTGCTTGCTCGGTCGCTTGCTTCCTTTCTTTTTAGTTTAGTTTGTTTGTTTGTTTGTTTTGAGACAGGGTCTGACTATGTATCCCAGGATGGCATGGAATCCAAAATGTAGATCAGGCTGGCCTCAAACTTATAGAGACCCACCTGCCCCTGCCTTCCAAAATTCTGATATTAAAGGCATGCACCACCATGTCCAACGTGCCCAACCAACACCATCCTTTCTTAATTATCTTAGTAGTGGCCCTTAAAACGTATTATTACTCTAGAGTTGATTTATAGATTTTTTTAATCTAGTTAAAATTGCTTAGTACTTCTTAATTCTTTGTCTTTCCCCCTCCCTCCCTCCCTCCCTCCCTCCCTCCCTCCCCCCCCCTCTAGTTTATTTTATGTATCTGACTACTCTACCTATCTGCATATATAGCTGTGAACCAGAAAAGGGCATCAGATCTCATTACAGATGGTTGTGAGCCACCATGTGGTTGCTGGGATTGAACTCAGGACCTCTGGAAGAGCAGTCCTCCTCTATCTTAAGGGCAGCCTGTCCGTTTCTATAGTAGGTTGTATTTTGAATGGGATTGCACGGGCTATGTATATGATAGGAGGAAGAGCTACTTGACAGTATTATCTTCTAGCGTCTAGATGGTCCTGCCACACTCTTTTATTTATTTAAACCTTTCTTTATTCTCTCAGTTCTTGGATCTCTCAGTAGAGGCATCTGGAACATACTTTTTTTTGTTTTTTGTTGTTGTTGTTGGGTCACGGCATAGGCGGTGCTATACAGAGCTGGTATAGATATGGGGCTATACGCCACAGAGATAGACAGGCACAGAGACTGAATCCACCCAGCAGGCCAGGCCAGGCAGCATTCTGGGGCCTGTAATAACTTGGTCGGTGGGCAAGAGTCATCTGGGAGTCTGGTCCAGGACTGGTGGTCCCCAGACAACTAGGACACTCTTTGGACCAATCGATTAAGTTCTCAGGTGGTGTTACAGTGGCACCCAGATTCAGCTTACGTCATTCAGGCCCTTTCGGATGAACAAAGGCTGCACCTTGCATGGCCGAGTTATAGTGTTTCAGCTGCATCTGCTCCACCTGAGCCTGTGTCAACTGCTGGAAGTTGGTGCTCGGGTTTTTGCTTCGTAGCATGAAGCCCATCTGGCCACTGGGGTAGGTGGGAATAGCTCACCACAGGGAAGAGAGATTGGCAGAAATGCCTCATCTCCTTGATGAGGGCCAGATGCAGCCACTGGCACTCACCCTGGCAGCAGAGGATGCTGTCCTCCTTGAGTGCTGTCTTCAGCTGGGAATCGGACTCCTTGAAGAGGCTCTCAGCAGGGCCCTAGGGGTCTGAGGAGTAGGCAGTGATGACGTCGAAGGCATCTTGGTTCTGTTTCATGAACTCAGAGCCATCGCCCGCATGGAGAGTCAGCTTTGAGCTGGAGTAGCCAAAGGCCATGCCAGGCAGGAACTTTAGAGACTTCAGTGACATCCTCATCAATCTCGCACTGGACCACAGACTCCACAGAGAGGTGCTTCCCCACTTCCCGTAGGATGCCCCCATCTCCATCCCCGATGATCAGCACCTTCCACGGGTTGAGGTGGCTGCAGAGAGGCAGGTTGGCAGTCATCTTCTGGTAGGAGAACTCGTCCCTCTCAGCACACTAGATGACGCCATCCAGCACCAGAACGCTGCTGTAGGTTTTACTGCGGAAGACGAGGATGTCTTGGTATCGCGAGCGCCGGTGGTGCAGCAGCTGCTCCACTTGCAGCGACAGGACCTGGCCAGGCCACAGGCTGCAGGTCTCTGGGACCCAGCCCTCAGGGATGGCAGCGGGGCTGGGCACGGCTGGGTTAGCGGGGTCAGGCTCCATGGCAGGCAGGCGGCGCACGTCGCGGGCCCGGGACTGTAGGTCGCTCGGAGCCACAGCACAACGGGACCCTGGAACATACCTTTAAAAGTAATTTTAAATTTTAGGCAATCCTAAATGGTTTTATTGAACCTTAACGTCCAACTCCACGTTTTTACTTTTGAAAGTACATCTGATTTTGTTACTAACTTTGCATCCCACAAATTTAGTAGATTTGCTTTTGAGCATGGATGATTTTTTTTTTTTTTTTTTTTTTTTTTTTTTTTTTTTAGAAAGAGCTTTGTCAATCCTGGGGGCAAAGGAGTGGGGGTTCTATGTGCGCAGTCATGCCGGCCGTGAAGAAAGGCGGTTTTAGTTCCCACTTGGTGTTTTCTGGTGTGCTGTCCACATACTTTGTCACAGCACTGAAGAGAAACAGCAAGTGGAAACCCTTTGCCCGCATTCCTATCTTAGGGGAAAAGCATTCAAGTTTGCGCAACAAGTCCAATGGTAAATAACTTTTCATACACAGTTTCCCTTTTCAGGTTGAGAGAAGTAGTTCATGTTTTCTCCCCTCATCCCCAGTTCAAAAACAACTTATCTTTATTTTACGTGTATGGGTGTTTTGCCTGCATGTATGTGTGTTTATGTACCACATGCTCTTGGGATTCATGGAGGCCAGAAAAAAGACCCCCCCCCTGGAGTTAGGTTTATAGGTGGTTGTGAGTCACCACAGGGTTGCTGGGAATCAAACCTGGGTCCTCTGCAAGAGCAGCTAGTGTTCTAACCACTTAGCCACCTCGCCAGCCCCAGATTTGTGTGTGTGTGTGTGTGTGTGTGTGTGTGTTTAACTCATCAGTATTTTGTTTGGTTGGTTGGTTGTTTTTTTAAGGCAGTTTGTCTGCATAGTCCTGTTGTCCTGGAATTCCCTCTGTAGACCAGTCTGACCTCGAATTCAGAGATATCAGGCTTGGATTAGAGAGAAATAACCAACTCGAGCTATATTTAAAGGACTGACTGGAGGCCGCCGAGGCATCTTAGGAAGCAGGCCTGAGGGAATGCATATGGGACTCTTGGGCAAGAGCCAAAGCTATGCTGCCGTATATGCATAGGTGGAATTCTTCAGAGGAGCAAAGCTGAGTCCGGAGTTTGCAGACCATCCCTTACTTAATGTCTGCGCAGAGGGTGTGGCCCAGCATACACAAGGCCTGGATTAGATCCCCAGGGATGAAACAAACATTGGGTGTATGGAAGTAGATGTGTGCACATGTTCATGCACGAGTGTGTAAATGCCTGTGCATGTATTCGAGCATTCATGTGGAAAGCTAGAGGTCAGCCTTTGGGAGCATTCCTTAGAGGCCATCCTCCTTGTCTTTTGAGGCAGGATCTGTCACTGGGATGTGGCACTCTCTGGCTAGCTAGGCTGGCTGACCAGTGAGCTCCAGGAATGCATTTGTCACTGATTGATCAGCACTGGGGCTGCAGGTGTGCATAGGCTGTCCACACGGATGCTTGGGACCTGAGTTCAAGCCTTTATGTGTCAGTAGTGAACCAACTCCCTCGTCCCGAGTTCACCATCTAAACTCAGTGATTTACCAAACACTTGTGTGCTCCGTCACCGTTACTAATTCTAGAACTCCGCTTTAGCTTGTTATTTTAAGTCACGTGTCTCTGTGTGGGTATGTGTATGTGAGTACCGGTGCCTAGGAAGATCAGAAGAGGGCGTCAGATCCCCTGAGCTAGAGTTACATGGTAGTGAGCTTCCGTGACATGGGCGCTGGGAACTGAACTCTGGTCCTCTGGAAGAATGGCAAGAGCTCATAACTGCTGAGCCCTCTCCCCAGAGGTAAAATTATAGAATGAATAACCTTTGGCTTGTCTTTCCCCCCCTTTTTAGAGACAGTTTCTCTGTGTAGCAGTGACTGTCCTGGAACTCACTCTGTAGACCAGGCTGGCCTCGAACTCACAAATGTCCACCTGCCTCTGCCTCGTAAGTGCTAAGACTATAGGAATGCACCTGCAGCTGTGAAGCTGACTTTGGCCTTTACTTCACCTGTCATGACTGCTTCAAGGTTAGTCCACCTTGCATTGGAATTTCCAAACCATTTATGGCTTAACAATAAGACTATGGTTATGCCAGCTTTGTTTTCCCAGTGACCGGCTGATAAACTTTTGGGTTCTTTCTAACTAAATAAATTATGGTATTGGAAACTTCCGCAGGGCATAGATGTGTGAACCTAAAATTGAGACATTCGTGGGTGGAACAAAGTCTGATGGGGAAATCGGCAGACATATAATTATAGTCAGAGACTTTGGCGTGCTCGTTGATGTAAACCTTATAGCAAGTCAGCAAAGATAAGGATCTGAGTATCTGACAACTAATTAAAGTTCGACAGGTAACTAATCGCCGGAATATTCAAAGTATGTGTTATTTTTAGGTGTGTATGGAACAGTCACAAAGACAGACAGAAAACAAGTCTCAGCAAATTTCAAGGCACTGATGCCAGATACAGTCAACATTGTGCGTGAGGTCTGGTCCCTATTATATAGAACCAAAGGATTACCAATAAGTTAGCTGAAAACAACCCAGATACTTGAGAATTTAATAACATTCTTTTTTATTTTTATTTTTTAAAGATTTATTTATTGTATGTATGTAAGATTTATTTATTTACTTTACACTGTAGCTGTCTTCAGACACACCAGAAGAGGGCATCAGATTCCACTAAAGATGGTTGTGAGCCACCATGTGGTTGCTGGGAATTGAACTCAGGACCTCTGGAAGAGCAGTCAGTGCTATTAACCTCTGAACCATCTCTCCAGCCACTCCCCTCTTAATAACATTCTTATACAGAAATCATTAGCAAAAGGATAAATAACAGGAGAAATTTCCCTTTGTTTTGGTTTTGGTTTTTTGAGACAGGATTTCTCTGTGTAGCTCTGGCTATCTTGGAACTCACTCTTTAGACAAGGATGGCCTCAAACTCACTGGGATCTCCCTGCCTCTGACTTCCAAGTGCTGAGATTAAAAGTATGGGTGAGTCACCACGCCCAGCGAAAATGTTTTAATTAAATGATGACATGCAATAAAAAATAGCTAGTATATAATAACAGAATTTAAGCTCTTTCTTTTTTCTTTATCTCTTTCTTTCTTTCTTTCTTTCTTTCTTTCTTTCTTTCTTTCTTGAGACAGCATCTCTCTGTAGCCCTGGCTGTCTGTAACTCATAAAGCTCTTCCTACCACAGAAAGCAAACTACGACAGTAAAAGCAAATGAATGGAGAAGTGGAAACAAAAAACTGAGATGAACCCATACTCCTTAAAAGCAGGGCTGATAGGTCTCTGTCAACTTTACAAAGAAATGAGACAGCAGCAGGAAACAGGGCATACCCATTGGCACTTTTATATCAGGAGGAAGACAACAAGAAAAGCCCAGGAAGAACCTTATGCTAATAAATTTCACAATTTGCATAAAAATTGGATAAATTCTTCCAAAGACACAGAGTACCAAAATGATTGGAAGAATAGAAATTAAGACTAATTCAATCTGTAACCTAGCATAAAAACACTAAAATCTTAAACCTCTATGCTGTTGCAGTAAATATTTAAAAATATAAAAACTGGGTTTATCTCTTTATTGGCCCTGAGGTCTCACTCCCCAGGCCCAACCCTGATATGGAGCCAAGGGCACCTCTGGTGCCCGGTCCAAACCACCAGTCCAACTTGTTCGCATAACCTTCTTCCCTGGCGGTTTTCTACCACCTGTTCTCTGCCTTTGTCCCGGGGTGTTTCCCTACCCCAAAATCCCACAAACACAACTCTACAGCCCGATATCTTTTCATACAAGTTTATATATTCAACTCTCAATCCTCCACACAACAAACTACCCTTCTATATGAGATACTAGGCCTATAAAATCCTTAATGTTCATAGCTATTTAACGCTAATTAATATCACCTGGGTCTAGCTGGTCCTTGGGACCCTCCATTTTGCCACGACCTTCACCCTTTGTCCTTTGACCTCCTCAGACCCCTCAGCCATTTCCACATCTCTCGTCTCACCGAGTCACTGGCTTTCCTTTATTTTACTAATCAAAATGGGAAGGTTCAGTTTAAGTCACCTCAAGAGTATTTGCCTAGGCAGTACTTCTTGGGGAATTGGAATTAACATTAAAATACAAACAGCTTCAGGACAGTCTACACTATGCAATAATGAACAAAGACCATAGAATATATGTGCTAAAAATTGGCAAAATTGAATGGAGAGGGTGTCAGCTTAACAAAAGTCATTGGAAGCTGGGCCACAAGTGGTGAAAACCTTTAATCCCAGCACCCGAAAGGCAGAGGTGGGAAGATTTCTATGAGAAATCTTTCTGGTCTACAGAACTAGTTCCAGGTCTGGTCTACAAAGGTAGTTCCACAACAGCTGGGGCTAAGCAACAAACAAACAAATAAACTACAACCTTGTCTTGAAAAGCAAGCAACAATAATAACCACAGCACAGTGTTTGGAGACTAAGAAAATCCACTTACAATAAAAATGGAGGGCTAGAGAAATGGTTCAGTACTTAAGAGCACTGACTGCTCTTCCAGAGGTCCTGAGTTCAAATTCCAGCAACCACATGGTGGCTCGCAACCATCTGTAATAAGATCTGATGCCCTGTTCTGGTGTGTCTGACAGCTACAATGTACTTATATATAATAAATTAATCTTTAAAAAATGGATACCATTTATTATTAGTAATGAGAGGAGCACTAAATGTAGAAGTCAGCATAGGGCAAAGGTAGAATATACATTCTTTTAGCATGAACTATATTAGTCCTCAGAACAAGTTTCAATGATTTTTGGATAGTCAAGCATGCTGCCCAACCATGATTGAGTAGATTTAGAAGTAACAGTCACAGAATAAGTTTGGGTAATTTTAAAATGTGAATGAACTAAATAAATAATATAGTTCCAAATAACCAAAGGGTCCAAGAAAATCAGAAAATACATTGAGATGAAAAAAATTAAAGTCCCACCATTCAGCAACTGTGGCTGACTCCCCGTGGCGTGCTGAATGGTGTGGAGGGCCCTTCAGGGTGATATGGGGTGGTATTTATTTTAACATTGGCCAGAACAGGGTTTGAGGCTACGGTGTCTATGGATCTCCAGTCTTTCACACTCTGTTTCTGTGAGTGTACTACACTTTTCCAAAAGGTGATTTTTAGATCTAGCTGGCTGACACCCAGTGAGCAATGCCATACAGTGTATCAGGCAAGCCAGCCTGGGTGGGGACCTAGAAGGTCCAAGCAGTCAGGGCTCGTCCAGCCTGAATATGGGCTACAAGATCTGGGTGGTTCTGTGTATGCTGGTTCTTTTTGTTTCATTGATATTACAAGCAAGTTTCCTTACTTCTAAAATGAGTCTATTTAAATATGCATCTTTATTCTATTTTATTTGTTTATTTTGTATGTGTGGATGTGTGTGTGTGTGTGTGTGTGTGTCTGTGTGTGTGTGTGTGTGTGTGTGTGTGTGTGTGTGAAAGAGTAAGTTTGCATGTATGAGTATCCATGTGTACTGCATGTGAGTATATATGTGTGCTGCATGTATGTGTGTGATGTGCACATATACACATGAATGTGAAGACTTGGCGTTGACATCTGATTTTATTTTTTAAGGTTACTTACTGCTTTATTTATTGAGGCAGGGTCTCTTGCTGAACCAGGAGCTTGCTCAACCCCGTTAGTCTAGCTAGCCAGCTTGCTGCAGAGATCTCCTGTTTCTGCCTTTCTTGTTCTAGGGCTATCAATGGCCACCTCATATGCCCAGCTTTGACGTGGATTGCGGGGATCCAAACTCAGTTCTGCACACTTATATAGTAAATGCTTTATCTGCCGAGCCACCCATCCTCCAGCTCTTTATCTCTATTTTAAAAATCTATTTCTTGGACTGGAGGCTTAGCTTGGTGGCAGAGTACCTGCCTGGGATGCTCCAGGCACCGGGTTGGTGTCTCAGCAAGGCATAAGAAACTGATTTCTTGTTGAAATAAATAGTTCATTTTGAGTTTTCAATTTAGAGTGAGGTTGCAATATAATCTGCGGTTTGTGTATGCCTCATGGGGCTCCATGACGCTGACGTCTTTCTAGATGGTGGTACCCTTGTCGAAAACAGCTGAAGCAGAAGCATTGTCTGCATTTGACCAGTGTTCCCATCAGTGCCTTTGCCTGCCCCAGGGTCCCGTCCATATTCATAGTGAATTTGGGCATCAAGTCTTGTCAGATACTTGACAGTTTTGACAACCACTGGTCAGACAGTTTGTAGAACATCCCTCAGTTTGGATTTCCTTCACGTTTCCTCAGGGTTAGACTGAGATTCAGCTTCGACCTGATTACATTTTCTAATCAGACACACGTCTAAGTTCACCCTCAGCTTCTCAAAGTTGCCTCCTTGGAGGTGGAATCTCCTTCTCTGGCTTCTCTGGCTTTCTTAGCCGAGCTCTTCTGTTGGCTCCAAGCAAAGTGGAGGGGGGGGGGGTCATCCAGAGGAAAGACAGAGAGCCCTCACATTCCAGCTTCTCCTTAACCGGAGAGCGGTAACGGGATTAAGATGACTAAAAGGAATGTGATTTGGCTTCATGGCTGCCACGATGTCTTTGTTGAAGGGTGAAGGCTTTAAGTGACTAGGGGAACTGCCAAGTGTATGGTCACTTCTCGCTTAAGCTGCTTCTCAGCAGATGGCGCCCGGAGAGCAAGAGCCTGGGCTGGCCCAAGCTATGAGCTTGCCTATCAAGTGTGTGAAGCCTGGGGTTCTGTTCTCAGCCTTGCCAGCAAAGTAAGTAAAGAGATGAGACAGGGTAGGGGCAGGGGAGAAAGAAAGAGGCAGGGGAGAGAGGGTGAGAGAGGGGGAGAGAGAAAGTAACTCTATGTCTCTACCATGGGAATCAACAAACGGGTAAAAAGCTTGTCCTGTGATTTGGGTGAGGTCTACATTTGTATCTTCTTTTAGACTTTCAACTAAACACTGCATGGAGAAGCGTCCCTAAAAGCCAGGGAGGAGGACGGAGACAGCAGAGAAAGGCCGAGAGGACTGACTACAGGGGCTGCTTAAAGACACCCACTGTCTGAGGGGCACCAGAGGTAGAGACACAGGTTGGAAAGGGCAGAGCTGTGGACCCTGAAGGTCACACTAATCAGGGGAGTGTGGGATTGACCTGTGGGAGGCTTTAAGAAGCATCTTAAAAATGGAGGTCAGCTTGATATTTTCCCAAGGAATTGCTGGAAACCCTACAGAGGAAAAGTGAGATGGGGGAGGGACTGGATGGAGTCAGGGTGCCCAGCTTAGACTCTCTGTCACCCAGCAGCTGAAGACAGCAGCAGCCGGCTTCAGATGCTAAACAAGAAAACCCCAGACTGACCACATGATGCCCAATTACGTTTGAATTCCTATAAATGTAGCATGCCTTTTTAGTGTATGCCCCATGCAAGGTTTTGTTTGTTAAATCTAGCATCCTCAGGCCCCAAAAGGAAAGTAGGCTGCTCAAGGGTCATAGCCAAACTGCAGGATGCACTGCATGGGGTTTAGCTGTGCCCCTTCCTGGGCTTTGCCACTGATGCAGGTCTGAGCAGGTAGGGTTTCAGCCATCAGAGAGCATTTGGGGAAGGGCTATTTCAATGAAACTCAAGGAGTCTTGCAGGCTGCCTGAGGTGTACTTAAAACAGGCCTGCTAGCCTCCTGTGTGCAGGTTAACACTCAGAACTAATTCCATACCCGTGACTCAGTTAGCAAAATCCTCTGGACTGTGAAACCTTTTCTGCCCTGTGGGGTCAGAGCCTTTGAAACAGTTTCCAGCTCCCCCAAACCCTGTCCAATGGGACTCTTTAATTAGGCACTTACTCTGGTTGTAAGTGCAGAAAGTGCCTGCCTGTTGCTACTGGCCTGGAATATAAAACTCCACCGGAACAGAACCATTGGAACAGGTTTCATGAGGTTTTTTGCCCGAGGTGCAAAATACTGCTGTGCTTTCACTGTGCAAGTGGCTCAGATGCTCAACAAGTGAATTCCAGGGTCTGCCAACACAACGGGCGATGGGAGACTGACGAGGGCTGCGTTTAAAAGACAAGTATTAAAAACATAGACCCAGAATGATGCTTTGGGGTGAGGTAGAATTAGCGGGCTGAAGGACTGGAACTGTCCCGGAAGCTGTGCTACCACGGGGCCCTGGCTGTTCGGCACGACTCTTTTTTGCTTCTCAGCATTGCTTGAGAACGCTTCAGAAGTCATGGTTGGGTGTTTCTAAGGCAATGAGGATGCTGGGACCAAGGATGCCAGATTTAACAATGGGATGTCGTACGGTGTGTACAAAAAGAAGCATGCTGTGCTTGCTCATCAGAAACCCAGATACAGCAACGATGTCGGTGGCTTGACACCACGCACTGGGTTTCCCGGAGTTCTAGGCATCAGAAATGGTAAGGATCACAGCATAAAACTGCGATGTGCTTGAAACTATGTTCCTCCTGGATTGCTTAGGACACATTTGTTCCCTGAGTCCACACCTTCTAGAAGTTGACCACTGTCTTCCATTACAGCCTTTTCTCTGTAGTCCAAGTCTGAGGTAGTGACCTCATCACCGTGGCTCCAATTTCTCCATCACAACTGATACTGATTGATAGGTTATTTCTCTGCAGCCAGTGAAACATATCTTGGTCAAACCTGCCCAGCCCTTGTTTTTATTCCTTCAGCTCTTCCTCTATAGCCCTACCACTTTTCCCTCCCAGTTTTATGGCGTCTGTGTTTTAAACCCGAGTCCACTTAGCGCTGCCTACATGTGTGTGGATGTAGACCCATCTACTAGGGCATGGGTAGCCTCTCATGGACCACACCCCTGGAGAAAATTGACTCTCCCTCATCCAGCAGCATTCAGTTGCTAATGGCTCCTCGGTTACGGGTGGGACAACCTGAGTCCCTCCCCCATCATGCTGGGATTTTTGGTTGGCTTGCTCTTGTTCAGGCCTTGTGCAAGCAGTCCCAGCTGCTTCAGATTCATGTGTGCAATAGTCCTGTCATATCTAATTCATGTGTGCAATGGTCCCATCACATGCAGTAAATTCTCTTTGACCTCAGATATTCACTGCCTCTGGATCATTCACTCTTTCCACTTCTCTTCCTGGACCACTATGGAAATGAATGTGGAGGTTCCTAAAAAATGCTAGAAATATATCTACCACATGAGCCAGCTATACATACTCCCAGCAGACCCCCAAAGGACTTGATATCCTATTACATACAGAGAGACTTGCCTGTTCATATTCATTCTCAGTAGACAGTAGTTGGAAACAGCCAGACAGTCCGTTCACTGATGAATGGACAATAAGGATGTATTGCATGCACATAATTGAATATTATTTAGCAACAATAACAACAACAACAAACAAGATTGGCAGATAAATGGATAGAGCTGGAAATAATCATTCCCAGTAATATAATTTCCCTGCCCTGGAAAGATAAACACAGTGAGTTCTCTCTCCTATGTGGGTACTAGTTATGAATCATTAGGTATGTGTTTAAATTGACCACAAAAGGCAGGAAAGTCTTAAGTAGCTAAGGAAAGGGGCATGGGATGCAAATGGCATGTAACTTTAACTTTCTTAAAACCTATTTTTGATGATGGTTCTAAAACACTTTAACCTCCCTTGTAGCCCACCACACACCAGAGGTAGTGGGAAAGAAAGGATAAGGGGAAGCAGGGGGGAGGGGGCAGGAAGAAGGCTTTTTTAGAAAGGTTCTTAGGGCACCCCCGTCTGTGCTGTCTAGAAATTGGCAGTTCAGTTCACTTACCTTAATCATTCACCTGCGTCTACTTCAGCTAAGTGTTCTTTCACGTGTTCGCTCCAGCAAAACACCAGCCACCTGATTTTCCAAAGAACCCTTCAGTTTCAGTGGTGTGAAGGGGATATGGAATAATGGAGCAGGGAGAGTTCAAAGAGGTAGCAGGCAGGTATAAGAAGTATGGAGAGGGACAAAGAACACAAAAGACCTTCTAAAAGCCATGTTTGAACCTCCAAATGGAGGCCAAGTTTCAAACGGTTTTTTATTTGTTTATTTTTATTTGTTTTATAATCAGAAGCTGTGAGCCCATGGAACAAGCGTTTTAGAATAAAATCAAAGCATTTTTCTTCTAGTAAGACTATTATTTCAACTAGGAAGGCGCCATTGTTTCTGGACTTCAGGTCTTGCTACATGCATGGATATACTTCTGTCTTCCAATATAAATATAGAATCTCTTTCTTACTCTCAGTTGTGCTATGGGGAAAAAAACCAAACAACTGTAGAACTGTCATGATGGCCTCTTAATTGGTCCTTCCCCTGCAGGCTCTTCAATCCATTTTCCTTCTTGCTGCCAAAAAGTTCTTGGTAAGAGTAAAACGGACATGCCATTGTGTTTACAGACTCCTAATGGCTGGCTGTGGCTGAGCCACATGCTCAACTTGCCCTTCCAAATTCAGTGTCCACATTTCTACCCACAGCTGTCCATTATGCAGAGTCTCAGCCAGGTTCCCAGACTATTCCATTACAGGCTATGGAGGGGGGATGCAAAAAGTGGGGTGGCTTAGAGTTACTTTCTTGTAGTTTCTTCTTTATCAGGCAAGGCCAGGTCCATAGATGTTCAACCTGCATAAAGGTCCGTGCCTCCCTTTCCCGCGCCCGCAGCTCAGAAAGGCTCTGAGCTTAATACACTGCCTCCTGCTCTCTTAAATCCTCTCTAGTTTCTTAACAGAGAGACCACATTTTCGTCTTTGCAGTGGGCCTGGTAAATCATGTCACCAAATCTGCCGTCCAGGGATGGCGGATCTCTTCAAGTTGCTGCCTCAGGACGTTTTACTATCCCGTGTTGTTCCTCTCAGCACTGCCCAATTTTAAAACGATCTCTTTCATTTGAAATGAAACTCATTTCATTCATTTTAAGAGTGTACCTGTCTCCTCTGTGGAGCTTTGGATAGTAGTAAGACTAGCCTGCAGGATAGTATCCAAACTCAGGTTGTGCCAACGTCTATCTCTCCAGATCTCTCACCCACCATGTAACCCCATTCTTATTGTAGTCCACACTGCTTACTGTTTCCACAAATATACTGTATCTCTCATTTATTTAAATAGTCTACTATTTCTAAGGATGATGAAATATCTGTTTTTTTCTCTTCTTCCACGGTGTGCCGGTTAATTTTGTCAACCTTACACAAGTCAGAGTCACTTAGGAAGAGAGAACTTCAGTTGAGAGAATGCCTCTGTCTGATTGGCCTGTGGGCAAGTCTGTGGAACATTTTCTCAATTGATATGATTGATATGGGAGGCCCATCTGACCACCGCTGTGCCACCTTGGGGCAGGTTGGTCCTGGGCTGCAGAAAGAAAATAGGCCGTGAAAACCGTGGGGAGCAAGCCAGTAAGCAGCACTCCTCCATGGCCTCTGCTTCAGTTGCAGGCTCCAGGCTCCTGCAGAGTTCCTTCCCTCTCTCCAGTCACTTTTGGCCACAGCGTTTATCATGGCAATAGAAAGAAAGCTAAGACAGAAGAGTAAGAATATATTTGCAGGTCCGGAAAAACGGCTCAGTAGTTAAGAGCCTTCACTGCTCTTCGAGAGGTCCTGAGTTCAATTTCTGGTAACCACATGGTGGCTCACAACCATCTATAATTGGATTCCATGTCCCTCTTCTGGTGTCTGAAGACAGCTACAGTGTATTTATATCCGTAAAATAAATCTTTTTTTTTTTTAGAAGAACATATTTGCTGGACACTTTGCTACTGTTAAAATCAACCTGTTAACCAGGAGACCTTGGGGATGGGGTAGGGACTGGGGTGGGTTGGGAGAGTTCTAGTGAACCGCCACAGCTGCTTGCCAGAAATAAAAGACTGGCCCTGAGACAAATTCTCTGAGCCACCAGCCGTGCAACTAGGCAGCAACAGATCAAAACACGTGTTGAATGTCATAAGCTGGAGGAGTTCATCATGAAGGTTAGGGAAGAA
Organism: Micromys minutus; assembly: GCF_963924665.1. Lineage (NCBI taxonomy): Eukaryota > Metazoa > Chordata > Mammalia > Rodentia > Muridae > Micromys > Micromys minutus. Next base: position 7,093,148 of record NC_137964.1, on the reverse strand, counting down.
TGGCTTATGTGAAAACTGAATTGACGCAGATAAGAGGGTGGGAACAGTGTGAAGTTCTTGGCTCTGGTTGGTTGGTTTTGCAAGTTCAGTGCAGTAGAGGCCAGATAGCTAATCCCCCACAAAGAAAAGGAGTGTGAGGCTTGAACCTTTTCTCTTAGTTGGTTTAGCCTAAAGCTATAAGTTAAAGGGGCTCCTTTTGGCCTCTGTTTTCCATCCTATAACTCTATATACATCACAATCTTCTTCTCAGCATTACTTCAATGAGATCAGCCTATCCCAGCTTTTCTTGTGGGAAGTATGGCCAGGTGCCTGAGATCTGGCTAATGATACAAAAAAGTGCTGTGTACTGGGTACATGTCAGGGTCTTCCTCAGAGAACTGCTTCCTAGACAAAGCATGACCAATTCCCTGTCCCTTCTTCCATTATGTAGCTGGAGACTGAGCCATCCTGGACCAGGCACATAAGGTGCTTACCCTAGGGATGGTAGATTGGGGGGAACCCTGAGATTGTACAGAGCCAACTATAGACTAGAAGACTAAAAACCCCGGGGGCACTTACAATGGAGTTTTTGAACTACCATTTTAAGCCTTTGATATTTGGTCTTTATTTACTCATTAATTGGAAATGGACACCACAGCACATATGTGGAGGTCAGAGGACAGCTCGCTGCAGTCTCTTCTCTCCTTCTGCCATGCGAGTTTCACAGACTGTATTCATTTCATCCAGCTTAAGGGCAAGCACCTAGTGATGTGTTTATAAGAAGGTAAAGAGGGTGGGAATATGCTCTATGGAGGTGCAGTGAAGTATGGGGGAAGGGAGTACCTCAGCGTGCTCATGTTGAGACATTTCTTCCTGAGGGACCAGCCACACAACGGTATAGTCTAGAATAGAGTTTACCCAGGGCATGGGGAAGGGAGTTAAGAGGGTAGTAGGGGCAGAGAAAGGCAGGGAGGGAGGGAAGGGAAGGGAAGAAAAGGGAAGAAAAGGGAAGAGAAGGGAAGTAGAGGAGTAGAGGCCGGCCATGAGCATGTGGAGCGGAGCGGGGGGGGGGGGGGAAGGAAATGGGGAGAAAAGGTACAAAGGGGGAAGAGGGTTATAGACAGCAAGAGAAAACAAAAGCACAAGAGAGTGAGGAGGGGGCAAGCAGCCCCTTTTATAGAGTCAGGCATATCTGGCTATTGGCAGAGCTTAGACAGAATGCTAACACCTTTATGTATGGGTTTTTTGCCATATGTATGGTACCAGGCACGTGTTTCCTTCTCTGTAGTGACCCTTAAATCTAATCAGAAAGTGACTGGTTACCCCCATAATATTTGAACACTGTTACATGCAAGCATTTCTTGCCACACTGCTTATTATTGTAGCTCCCAGGATTCATAGCTGTGTGAGACTCTTCCTCAGTGCTCCGCACAACACCTCCCAGTACTACAAGAGCTAAACAATAGGAAGGAAGCTGCCTGGTCAGTACCAACTTGATTTCTCCATGGCCACAATGTGTGGTGTCTTCAGCAATGGGGGCTTTGCCGTCAAGTTCTGGTGGGCAGCCATGAGTAGTGGCAATAGCCTATATTGGTTTTGGTGGATTCTGGGACACTTCTTGTCCAACAGCTGATCTTGGGCTTTTTACTTGGCCATCTATGGCTTCTGTGATGAAAATGATGCCCTGTGGAGGGTAATTCCAATTAAGCACTTTATTTGAAATACATGACTATGTGAATATCTATCTATCTATCTATCTATCTATCTATCTATCTATCTATCTATCTACCTACCTATCTATCTATCTATCTATCTATCTATCTATCTATCTATCTATCTATTATCTCTAACTATCATCTATCCATCTATCTTTCTATCAATGTATCTTATAGGATGAGGGAAACAGGGTCTCTGATGGGATTATTAATGTTAAAGGGTGGGGTCACAAGATGATGTTCTAACCCAATAGAACTGAATCCTTCCAATAATAAGAGATAAGGGTGACTGTGGGCAGAGGGCCTGTCACCCAAGTCCGACCATGAAGTAGCCACCTGCAAGCCAAGGAAAGAGCCTTCAGGAACAAGCTCGTCCCAGCCACAGGCTTTGACTCCCAGCTTCTAGAATGAAGAAAGTTAAGCTGTCTCATTCTGTGATACTTTGTTTCGGCAACCCTAAGGGACAGACACAGGAAGCCACCATATTCTCCACTCGGCAGGTGGCACCCACAGTCCACAAGGTAAGCAAGTTAAGAAAAATGTTTATAGAGACAACATGGTCAAAGTTACTCAACACAGGACTCTTGACTCTGAGACCTCCAACACAGAGGCAGAACCCCCAAAGTTTTCAGTCAGAGCAATGGTTCTCAGCCCTCCTAATGCTGCGAGCCTTTAATACGGTTGATCCCCACAACCATAAAATTACTTTCCCTGCTACTTCATAACTGTAATGTTGATACTTGCTATTATTAATATGGTAATGTGCATTTCTGTGTTATGTGATGGATTTAGATGACCCTGTGAAAAGATGATTTAACCCTTCTGAGGGGTTGCAACCTGCTGGTTAAGAAGATGATTCATTGCAGAATCTTCAGAGCTTCGTAAAGTTTTAGAGGTCTCCCTCCCCTGCACAAGAGCTGGTAAGCAGAATCCACCATCTTTGTTTTTCAAGAGCTCCTGGAAGTGCCGATTCCCACAACTGCCGTCCTCCCTGGGACCTCGGGAAGAACATTTTTCTCCTGGTTGGTTGATTTTCATTTTCTATAAGAGACAAGTAGATGTCTGAGATTAGAAAAGCAATTTATCGTCTGTCTTAACCTCTCGACTTGTATGGGGTTCCGGGAGATAGTTTTCCTCCGCTGTCGTGATGTTTGCAGCAATGTCAAATACAGAAACATCAACTCTGATGGTGGGGAGTCACTGGCCCATTATGCCCTCTGACCCAGAGTGCACCTTGCCCCACACATAGCAGTATCTGCCCTTGCAAAATAAAAATTCATAGCCTGGACGCCTCTACCCTTTTTAGTGTGTTCCTCATGAGCTTCACCTAGTGTGCCATTTCAGCGATGTAGAGGATGCCCAGTTGCCTTGGAGCATCCTCTATGATGAATCAGTATTCTTTTGTAATGCCTTATTAATTTGGAATTAATTGTGACTATTTTTTCTCACTACTCTGTGGCCATCCATAGAGGTTTTGTTTTTGTGCATTTGTTTGTTAATTTTTCTCTCCCTCCATTAAATTACCAGTTTACATAGGAAATCAGACAAACACCAACCTGCTTCCTGAACTGTCAGATAGTCTTAGGGAAAAGGGAAACTTTCACGAGCTGTTCATTCATTATCTTCTTAGCATCAGACAAGATTCTTTTTCAGCATGTGTCTTCCTCTGAAGACCTAAATTGGCCCAGTGTTTCAAGAGCAGACAGGAGTACAATTTGTTTCTCTGTACATTTTTTGAAGCTCCATTAAAAAAAAACAACAAAACAAAAATTCTTCTATTTTCAGAATGCAATAAATTCAAAAGCTCAGCCCATCTTTAAGGATTGTTGTTAACTGGTTTTCTACCTGTTTCTCCAGTGGAAAAAGAGGAAGCAAGAAAATGTTGAAAATCAATACAGGTTGCATGAGTTAGCTCCTGTCCCATACCAGGAGGCTAAAGTGTACTTTCTGAGGACTGTCGGTAAAGGTGTTCACTAACTCCAGAGTCTGGGACTGAGGCTAGAGGAGGGAACTCGCAAAAAAAAAAAAAAAAAAAAAAAAAAAAAAAATGAAGTTTGGACCTTACTAGTTTTTAATGTATGTCTTACAATATTTAAAATATCAAGAGATATTTCTTAAATGGAAGAAAAATTTTTTTTCAAAGCAGGATTTCTCTGTGTAGTTCTGGAACTTGCTCTGTAGACCAGGCTGGCCTCAAATTTATAGAGATCCGCCTGCCTCTGCCTCCCAAGGGCTGGAATTAAAAGTGTGTGCCACCGCTGCCTGGCTAGAATATTTTAATTGCCAGAAATAATTCTAGCATGGAGATTTTACAAAGGTACCAAACCACGGATCATTCAAGAGGATTGACTTCATTTGAAAAGCTCGTATATTTGAGTCTACCTTTCTCAAATAATAAAAACAAACAAACAAACAAACGAAAATACTCTATGCAATTGTTAAGTTTTTTTTTTTTTTTAAAACAGGGGGAGTAAAGAAAATACAATGGCATTGTCAACCCCACCCCATCACTTCTCTTAAAAATTGACTAGCATTGCCAGGCATTATAGTGTAGCCCTTTAAGTGTAGATCTCTGTGAATTCAAGGTCAGTCTGGTCTACATAGTGAGTTCCAAGCCAGAGCTACAAAGTAAGACCTTGTTGATAGTGATAGGTTATTTTTAAGCAGGTGAAAGGAGCCATTTCAAGACAGATTAGAATATATTAAAGGCAGGTTTATTGTGAAGATAATCTCAGGTGAGTTCACTGGCCCAAGGAAGAAGGTCAGGGGAGTTGCTATGAGGATAGTAGTGGGTAGGGAAGAAGAGAGAAAGGAACGCACACACAGAGATGAGGAGAAGAAAAGAGGGAGAGAGAGGAAGAGAGAGCAAAATGTCTTTGTTATGTAGGAAGGAGCCTCTGGGTGAAGAGCAGCCCAGCCCCTGGGCTAGAAAGTTCAGGGTTGAGGGCAGCTTATGCCAGGTAGGCACTGAGGGATGCTGGAGGCCAGATCTGTTTTGATAAGTAAAATGTGCATATCAATCCCTTGTCCTGGTCCAAAGCAAAACAGGTAAATAAGTAGGTAGACAGGCAGGCAGGCAGGCAGGTAGGTAGGTAGGTAGGTAGGCAGGCAGGCAGGCAGACAGACAAACAGAGAGACAGACAGATCACAGTGGGCCCAGAGAGATGGCATGGGAGTTAAGAACACTTGTTGCTCTTACAGAGCACCAGCGTTCAGTCCCCAGAATCCATATGGTAGCGAATAACTGTCCATAACTCTAGATTCCAGAGAATCTGGTGTCCTCTTTTGGCCTCTTCAGGAACTACATCCTCATGGTGCCCAGAAACATGCAAGAAAAGCATACGTAAATAAAAATAAATTTCTAAAAATTGATCATATGAAAGTTTCCGGTTCATGTCTCCCAGCTGTCCCCTCATTGGTTGGTTCTCCTCAGTAATTACCAGAGAAGCTGCGATTTCCCCTCATCTTGTGGTTCAGAGTCATGGATGGAGTCCTCTTGGGCTCTCTAGATGTGGATTCCAGGTAATGCCTATCAGAAAGTAGGAGTTTGAGGAAAGCCTGGTACTGATGGTTGGCCATCTTTATTTCTGTATAGAGATGCTTTAGACTCTGCCAATCACATACCTGCAAGTAAGGACTAGATACAAAAGCTTGCAGTCCTTTTGGGCTTGCAGTTGTACCAGGATTGTCTTCAGGACCCACTCATCTGCCAGGCAGCAGCAAGTCTGAAAAGATGTACCTCCTCTGTCCTCATTAAAGAGAGCAGTGCTCACTGAATCCCCCAACCATCCATCCGGGTACAGAATAGACCTTTGATGGAAACATCAGAAGTGGACATCACAAAAGAAGTTTGTCCCCCTTAATGCTGTCCAGTAGTAGGGAATTTACCTTGAAAGGCCAAGAAGACGGTGGACGGGAGGTGGAGAGGTGGCTCAGCAGTTAAAAACATTGGCTGCTCTTCTAGAGACCTGAGCTCCCATAGCCAGCACTCACATGGTGATTCTTACCATCTGGAACTCCAGTTCTGGAAGATCTGACACCCCCTTCTGGCCTCCAGGGGGGCTGCATCCATGTAGTGGATTTACACATGCAGGCAAAACATCCAAATACATACAATAAAATAAATTTATAAAATCATAATATATGTGATATAGGATCATATATCATTCATATATTATGTAACGTACCAAAATTCAATATAGACATAACCAAATAGGTTTTAAATTTCAAGCAACAGTTATGCTTTCAAAATGGCTCCCTTACCACCCTCAGATTCCCATCTCCATCCACCAGGGAGGAGTAGGAATGGTGTTCCCACCTAATTATAACCATTCCCCTTTCATCATCCTCACTGAGTGTCTTTGATCTCTTTCTCAATCACAGCATCAACTACATTTTATTCTGATGTAGTCATGACGTGTGTCCTAACAAATCAGGCAATGTATAATCCACAATGCCTTTGGTCTCATTTTATAGATTAAAAAAAAAAAAAAGAAGGCAAGTTTTAGAAAGAAACAAGGCTAGGGTTGCTAGGACATGCTTAGGAACTTGTTAAGTCAGTGGTGGAGTCTGGGTTTGGGATTTGGGAACCTATTTCCGGGACACCGATCTCCTCTTGTAGAGCATGCCTTCTTTTATGGAGGAAGGAAAAAGGAAGGAAGAAGGAAAAAGGAAGAAGGAAGAAGGAAGAAAGGAAGGGAGGGAGGAAGGAAGGAAGGCAATTATGATAATGTTGAGGACCCATGCAGTGAAAAGACCTTGGCACTAAACAGGAAGTGTTGAAAAGAGACAGGCCCTTTATAGGTCTCCTCTCTGACTTTCAGACATCTGTAAAACTATGTTCTTGCTTCTAGTAATGTTCAGGAGGGTTGTGTTTTTCTGCATGTTCTTGCTTTTTGCACGTTTAGGTTTTGGTAGGATTCAAGGGTTGACACAGCGAATACCTGTTTTGAAGAAGCTCAGGTAACCTGAAGTCTTAGAGATGTGTCATCAGTTTTTCTGCATTTCAAGCCATGTAGGGATCAACTAAAAGGGGAGATGTTCTGGCAGAATCCAATGCCCTTGGCTTAATACCTATTTTCTGGGAGTTAATGTCAGACTTTTTCCTTCCTGTCCAGGTATGATTAATTCTTGTAATGATTCAGAGCGCTTTTGCCACAGCTTGTCAAAAATACTTTTCTTGCATAATCTCCTGTCAAAACCCTTCACGTTGAAATGCATATAGAGACAAAACATGAGCATAAATGGAACATTTTCATTGTTTCCACGGATTCCAGGACCCAGTTCGTTTCCCCGCAAATTATTGAGGCAAAGCTTTGAGCAAAGCAGGGCTGTCTTGTTTCTCCAGGGAGGTCTGTTCCTTTTTGTTTGCAGACAGCAGTAGGAAGCAATGGCTGAATTTTACGCTTGCTGTTCACCAAAAGCAACGGGATGATAGACCTCTGTGTCAGGAAGACTTGTAGCCCATACTTCGAGAGTGCTGCTCCTGGCTGCACTTAGGAAGATAGTTCATGAGTTGGGCACACAATTCCTCTGTTTTAAAGTTCGAGAAATGATGGGAGAAGAGTCTGCATTCTTGTCTGGCCTAACTTGTCTGGTCCAAACAATATCTGACTGTAGGGAGTGTTCATGGCAATGCCTTTTACCACTGGAAGACTTATAGGGCTCCTGGCAACTCTTGGGAGGCATGGTCTGGACTCTGTGGTGCCTTCCCTGGAACACAGTGTGAATGTGGGGTATTGGAAGGTTCCTTTGGTGTACGACAACAAATACATAGATCCTCAAAACAAACAAACAAACAAACCAACAAACTCACTCCAAGGCTCTAGAATTAATGGTAGATCTAGTTTGTGTGTGGTCCTAGGTTTGGTCCTCAACACTATACCACCCTTACCGAAAAGGAAGAGGCAGGGAAGGAGAGGAAAATGAGGAAGAGGAAGAGGAAGAGAAGAAAGAGGAGGGACCACAGCAGCAGCAGCAGCCACAGTGTTTCGGATGATATTGACTGAAAAATGGAGAAGAGGCCATGAGTTTACAAACTGCTGAATTCCTACCCCAAGCCCTATCTAGATGATGGGGAATTAAGGAAATATACTGTCTTAAATTATGTCAGTGTGTGCTGGCCTTGTAGATGTGTGTGGAGAGCTTTGGGAGCCTCTTAGGAGGAATTTGACCTTGGACTAGGACAGGGAAGTAAACTCTGTCTTGGGGCTAGAACAAAGAAGTAGGCTTCAGGCAAGAATGTGACTTTGGGCTGGGACAGGGAAGTAGGCTCAATTATCTTGATCATCGTGATAAGCCCTTAGAGATCCGGCGAGACTTTGTTTATTGCCTTGCTTGTTCCTTGACTATTTGTGTTTATTTTCTTGCTTGGTCCCTTAACCTAGAACTGGCCTAATTACTTGCATGCAATTAAAATGGTATAAAAGCATACTAGGGGGGAAAAAAAACTCCGCATCAACCTCAGAACTGGCGGGAGTCATGCTACAATGTTGTCTAATTGTCCCTTTTCTTTTTAATTCTCGGTTATGCCCTGGAGAACCTGTTGACTGACTGTTGGCTTGGTGTGAATGTGTGTGTAAATTTACTCCAGGTGACTCCCAGGCAGAAATCAGAAGATCCCCTGAGCTGAAGTCACAAGTGATTTTGAGGTACCTAATATGGATGCTGAGAACGAAATCTGGGCCAGTAGGTACTTGGAACTTCTGAGCATTCCTCCAGACCCCTTCAAAAAGCATCCTGCACTGGGTAGAGCAGAGAAATTTATATAAAAAAGGAAATCTGTTCGCAGGCCCCAAGGCTGGTTTTGCTCTCTAACTTCATATCTCCAAAAGATTAACTTCAGGGTGGATATATGGTTCCTTGGTAAGGAACATGCTGATCATGTGATGTCCTCAGGTTGGTCCTCAACCCAAAGAAGAGCAGAAGGAAAAGAAAGATGCCAGGCAGTTGGACGCTCTCCCTTGGGACCCAGGCTACCACTGCTGAGAGACTGCTGGTTATGCAGCAAATGGAAAAACCACACATGGGTTCTGAGAGCATCTACCTGGGCATTTCTGCTCATATTTCACTATTCAAAGCAGCACATATTGCCGCTATGGGGATCTGATAAGTGGGCAGATATAAGCATTCCTGAAATAAGGTTAGTGGATACCTGTAGATGTTAAAACCATTGGTAATGACAAATCACATGCTTTCACAGCTATTTTAAAGCTCTGGCTGTCCTGGAACTCTCTTTGTAGACTAGGCTGGCCTTGAACTTACGAAGGTCCACCTGCCTCTGCCTCACCAGTGCTGGGATTAAAGGTATGCGCCACCATGGCCAGCCTGTTTTGTCCCTCTTTACATGTCTCTTTTGGGCAATATGTATGTGAACTTAGTCTCCATTTGCTCTTAGTTTATAAATGATACATTACATTCTTGTTGCAATACAACAGAGGTCCTGAGTTCAATTCCCAGCAACCACATGGTGGCTCATGACCATCTGTAATGGGATCTGATGCCCTCTTCTGGTGTGTCTGAAGACAGAGATAGTGTACTCATATACATAAAATACATTTTAAAATGCTAAAAATAGAACTAACTTATAACCTAGCTACGCCATCGCTGGCATGGTAGTCAAAAGCATTAAAGCCACATCTGTGCACTTGTGTTTACAGCAGCAGTTATCCTCAGGAGCAGAAGGAAAGCTGCTGCACCCTGCATGGCTTGGTCCTGGGAACCTGATTAGGGCAGCAAGAGGAATGAAAGGTACTGAAGAAATGACAGATGCTCATACAGAAAAGCTGGTTTCCGGCAGGTGGGCTGTGCTGGCGCCAATGTGCAACTTGTAGACTTGGTGTGTTTGTTACCTACAGCTCAGGGAGGATGGGTTAGCTGGGCTCACTGGGAGTCTCTTTAGGGGAGCAGTCTCAGGCTTTCAGCAATGAGGGGAGGAAGCTGTGGTTGGTACTCTTTGTATGTGCTGTCAACATTCATACTTGGACCAGAGGAAGGCCTTGCCATTCCCATAGGTCTGAAGCATTAGGGGTCCTTGACATGGCAGTTCATATCAATAATACACATTTCCTCAGGACTTCATCCATTCCCTACACATCCACTCAGGGCGTACTCTGCCTCCCGCTCAGAGGACACAACCCAAGTGTTTAGATGCATGGGTAAGAAGACTGTATGTCAGCAACCGATGCACACTCCTCACTCTTAGCACATGCCACTAAACAGATGAACCTTCATAACAGCAACATAGGCCAGATGTTAAGTCCACAGCTGCTAAATAAATCTGCTCGCATGGGCACAGAGAGGGTGCAAGAGCACAAGATAGAATGGTGGTCACCAGGGTGCAGGACCAAGGAAAATCAGAGTTGCTTAATGGCTACTGAGTTACTGCTTTAAAACATTAAAAAGATAGGTGCCAGGAGTGAGCCCCAGGGGATGCCAGGCCCAACAGAGGAGTTAAGGAGGCACTGAAGGAGGGGTGAGTCAGGTATGGTGAGGGGGGAATCTTGTAGTCTGCCTGGCAGTTGAGGTGTGTCTTAGGGTTTCTATTGCTGTAAAGAGATACCATAACCCAGACAACCCTTACAAGGACAACATTTAATTGGGGCTGGTTTACAGTTCAGAGGCTGGCTTTAGAGGTTCAGTCTATCATCATCTTGGCAGGAAGCATGGTAGTTGAGCATGGCAGTGTGCTAGAGGAGCTGAAAGTGTTACATCTTGATGCACAGGCAGCTAGAAGCCTGGAACGCCACGGTAGGCAGAGAGTGAGCATAGGAGAACTCAAAGCCCTTCTTCATAGTGATACTTCCTCCAACAAGGCCACATCTCCTAATAGTGCCGCTTCCTGTGAGCCAAGCATTCAGACACAGGAATCTACAGGGGTCATACCTATTCAAACTTCCACAGGGTTTATTTGTTTATTATTTCTTTATCCAAAAATCAACAGAAAGGGATAGATTCCTGTTGTTCCAAAACATCGGCCATACTATTCTTGTGTTTAACTTCCTCTTGGTCATAAGTTTAGCCCTCATTGATAAACCGCAGCATAACAGAGTAATCATTTCTGATCATTTTCCCACATCAACCCCATAACCCAACACTTAAGAATCTCACCATTTCAACGGCACTAGACAGAAAGAACATCTCCAAGACAGCCCAAGCAGATTGCCATGTTCCGAGTAGTATATTATCAACTTTTAATGATCAGAGTATTAATTATCACTGGGCCCAAGAAACATCTTTAGGCCAAAGCTGCTGTGGCTATTCAGTTTCTGCCATAATACAATGTTTATACCTTTGTAGAATTATTTGTGTGTCTAATCTTCATATTCTTTTGTTCCTTGGTCAAGCTCAGTTTTCTTTTTTCTTTCTGTCTTTCTGTCTTCCTTCCTTCCTTCCTTCCTTCCTTCTTTTCTTTCTTTCTTTCTTTCCACCAGAAGAGGGTATCAGATCCCATTACAGATGGTTGTGAGCCACCATATGGTTGCTGGGAATTGAACTCAGGACCTCTGGAGGAGCAGTCGGTGCTCTTAACCCCTGAGCTCATTTTTTCTAAGGGAGGTCCTGATACATCATTATTTTATCCTCTCCCCTCATCATTCTTTGTCCTTTTGGGTGTAGCCCCTGTGTAGGACAGAGATACTTTGTTGCTGTATCTTTTCTACAAGGGGCTTTACCATAAATGCCTTATATGCCACATAATCACCTAATTGTGTAGTAGGAAGAGGCTTTTAGTCTAATCTGTTGCCAACTCCTTTAGAACTTTGTCCCGCGCAACCGTCTCGCCTGCAAGAACGACGCGGCACACGAAATAGGATCCTTCTGCGGTAAACTTTAATACTCTCGAGAACCAGCACTTGCTACACGTGACGAAGAAGACGAAGAAGACCAAGAAGACGAACAAGACGAACGAGACGAACAAGATGAACGAGACGAACAAGACGAACGAGATGACCCGAACTATCTAGCCCGTCCCCTTATAAAGGGATCAGTCCTTGCCTTGGACGCGGAGCCCCCTGATTGGTTGAAACTCATCAGGCCCTATGACGCCACGGGAGAGGCAGAGCTCAAGGAGTGGAAAGTTACCCAGCACATGCGCACATGACTTGTTTACTGCTAACTCCAGCCGGATGTCAGCGCCATCTTGTAATGGAGAATGTGCAGGCGGCGCCCCACAGAACTCTGAATCTTGTTTAACTTCCTAAAGTTCACTTTGTTCTGATTTTCTGGTTCCTGAGTAAATACAGGGGCAGATGTTCCAAGAGTATTCTGGAGCCGGGGCCTCCTGAGATCTCTGGTGTCTTTCTGTGATTCACAAACCTCCAGGGCACAAGGAAGGCTGTCAGGTAGGGCCAGATAAGGATACTTCCCTAAAATCTAGGAAGAGTTAGTATACTCAGGACTTTCCTAGGGAAGCTTAGAAGCAGTACTCAAGAAGAAGGCATAAATGGTTCATAAGCAATTTCCCATCGATCCAGTAGCTCCAAGGTGTACAACTATTAACCACCTCCCCACCCCGCCCCAAGCATGCAAAACTTGGAGATCAACCGAAACGTGAAACAGGGATTGGAGTCTGCAGCTCAGCTTTGCTGGATCTCTGTCGGGGAGCTCAGGACCTGTGCTGTTCCCATTAGATATGGCTGTGCCAGCAAGGTTTACAATACAGCGAAGATTTAACTGGTGTACGCCTGAGAAGACAGTGACAATGACTGTATTTGTCTTTTTTCACCCATGCGACTAAGTGTTTGAGGGGAGGAGTTTGGTTTGCCTACAAAGAGCTCAGGTTCCGTTGCCCCTGGGGCAGGGAGGAGGCGGGTGTCACAGCAGAGGACAGTTGCTTACTTCAGGCAGGCAGTCCAAAGGTAGAGTGAACAGGGAGGAAGGGAGCTGGGGACAAAATGTATCTTTCCAGAGGCACACCCTTCTCATGCTGCTCCATCCAGTCTCTCCCCACTATCTGTCATCATGTCATCAGATCAGGGACCCTCCCCCTCCACTTCAGCCAATGAATCTATTGACAAACCAGAGCCTCATGGTTCAATCATCTATGGTCCAATAAATGATCCATTTCTTCACCTGTAGGATATACTTGACTATTGGAGGCTGGTTCTAAGGCTTCGATTCGATTGGAAATCTGCACGTCCAGATGCTGAAGGTCCTTGCCCCAATTGCTTTGTGATTGATCAATAAAAATGTTAACAGCCAATGGCAGGGCACAGGGCCACACACTTAGAGTTGCAAGGGTGAGGCTGCAGAGAGGAATGGGAGAGAAACACCAGGACTCAGGGTAGAAAGATGGGACGCAGGAGGGACAGGAAACAAAGCCAACCAGCTATGTGAAATTTCCGTTAAGTGACCACTAGCTACTTTCCCGATTGGGCCTGGGTAGCAGGGGAAGGTTTAAGAGTGCTAGCCTTTGAGGTGGCCAAGACATTTTAAAAATAAGCTAACGTGTGTGTGTGTGTGTGTGTGTGTGTGTGTGTATCTTTCGTTCTCTGATACAATGATAAGTCCTGGGCATCTGGGCAGGTACGAATATGCAATCCACCAGGAGCCGAAGTGGTGTAGCCAAAACTTACCGACACACTTGATCAGATACCAAATTTAGGTTAACAATTTTGTGGTGTTTCCCATTTTGTACTTTATAATGTGTGGCCCAAGGTAAAACAAGAGAATAGTAGCCTATGTGGGGCCCTGCGTTTGAACAGAAGCACCCCAAAAAAATAAAAATAAAATTTGTCATGACACAATGTTTTCTATGTAAATCTGGAAATGCTTCTTTAACATAAATTATGTGTATGAGTACATGTGTGTATATATGTGTGACATGTGCATGCAGTGCCCATGGAAACCAGAAGAGGGCGTCTGATTCCCCTAGAACTGGAGTTCAGTGGTTTAGAGCTGCCATGTAGGTGCTGGGAACCAAACTCACGTCCTCTGCAAGAGCAGCCAGTGCTCTTAACCACTGAGCTATCTCTCCAACCCCTAAAAAGCCTCCTTAATGTAGTTTCACCTGTAATATCTATTTTTTTTTCTTCCCCTGGCTGCTTTCAGAAGTTTTGCTTTGATTTCCTGCATTCTGACTATTTGTCCTATTTCTGGTTATCCGAGTTTCTTGGATCTGTATGTAGGTCTTTTTCATCAACCGTAGGAAGTTTGGTCATTACTTGTACAGATGTCTTTTCTGCAGTGTGTGACTTTTGGACAGAAGCAAGTTTATCTTCCAGCAGCACATTGTCCTGGAGGACCTGAGCTGTGGTGCATTCTGTGGGTTGATAAGACCCTTTAGACAGATCCTCAATGTGTTCACACTTCCCATGTGCACTTGTACATGAAGAGAAATTATAAGGCCCATCCCATGGCACTTCACTGACAATGAAGTAACACGGTGCTTAGAAAGGATTCTGAACATATAAATACATGGCGGACATTGTTTTATTTAAAATATTTCTCCAGGAAGTTTCGGTGAAAATGTACCTCCAAGCACTAATTCTCCATCGAGAGCTCTAAAGACTCATTTATCTTGTTATATGGCAAAGAGTGGAGTCCCAAAGAAAGATGGATAGATAGGTAGGTTGATGAATGGATGGATGGATGGATAGATAGATAGATAGATAGGTAGGTAGGTAGAGAGATAGATAGATAGATAGATAGAAATATAGATAGATGAATGTTAGATAGATAGATGTTAGATAGATAGATAGATAGATGTCAAATAGATGATAAATGGATAGATAGGTAGGTAGATGAACGGATAAGCAAATAAATGTTAGATGATAGATAGTTGGATAGATAGATGATATAAAGATGATAGATGTTAGATAGATAGATGAAAGATAGATAGATAGATAGAAAGATAGATAGATAGATAGATAGATAGATAGATAGATAGATAGATAGATAGATGGCTGTATAGTAGGTAAGTAGTTCTGTTCCTGTTGTACTTAGAAGCAACTAAAAAGGAGGCAAAATCCTTCAGTTTGTTCTGGGCATTGGGTGGAGTGTAGAGTACGGGACAGAATGGCTGGCAAATCTGAGCCAACAGAGCTTTGCTAGCCAGTACTGATCAGCCACATATGTCTCCCAGCTGGCAGACAGTATGCATCCTATAATCAAGTGTGAACCATAGAAGGTAGCACTAGCAATGCTGACACTATAGGATACGTCACTACAGGAACCCCTAAAAGTATCAGATCTCGCTGTTAGAATCCTGGCTCACCAGTGGCATGGTCCACAACTGTAACTCCCCACCCTAACCGACAGTACTTTGTGTGTTTGCACACAAATGTGCACACCTTCAAGAGAATGGGGATTGTATCCAACCTGCAATCCCACACATACTAGGCCAACAGTCACCTGCCAAGCTATGTCCTCAGCCCCCTTTACACGTTCAGTTTAGCAACAAGAGCTCTATATGTAGCCCAGGCTTGCCTCGAACTCACATTCTGCCTGCCTCAGCTCTCAGTGTTGAGATTACAGTACTGAGATGGCTGCCAATTGCTTCACACCTGTGAGAGATAAACGAGGTCATCCAATGACCTCTGTCCTTCCTTGCTTTGTTTAAGACACCGACTCTAGTCAATCTGGCTGAAGGCGAGGCTCCTGGGTGGTTGCCCGAGTGATTGCAGGAGGTAAGGACTGGAAGTGCGTAGGCATGAGCAAGACGGAGAAAAGATGCCCCGATAAGGGGCAGTCATGACTTGTGCGAGAGGCAATATGGGAGACATCGGGTCAGCGGAGAGGAAGGCAACCAGGTCAGAACAAGCGCCTACACGCTCCTTGTGGGTGAGCAAGGCCAAGTTGGGAAGCTGCCCACAGTTAGCAGCCCACAGATTGTTGCTTTTGATTGGTGGTGCGTCTCTAGTATGAGAAAAAAAAAATGTTGCATGTTAGGCAACACTACACACACTTTAGGTTACAGTAGCCTAGGCTGAGGTCTCTCTCCCTCAACTTTTAAGGTTCTAACTGTAGTCAGTCAGCATGCTAACAGACACACTCGATGTAACACTGATGGTTTATTTATAGGCTTTTAGAAGAAAACTGAGGATTTCTTTGCTTCTGCTTTTTTGTTTGTTTTTAAATACTAGTTGGTATGTGTTAGGTTTTGGGCAGTCCAAATATCCAGAAATGAACTCAAAAGCCAGTATTCCTTAGGAATTTGTGAAACTGTTTCCTATCTTCCAAAAGGAACCATTCCCCTTACCTCTGGCAGAAAAGATGTATGGCCCCATTGATATATACCTGTAGCTGCATATCCAAGCCCATGTGGGACCCTAGGCTGCACAGTCCCATCACACACCCTCTGCCCAGATACCCATGACTCCTGCCCCTCCCTGTGCAGACATGAGCTCTCTTCCTCAGCCCATCTCTCTTCTCCTCTCTCTCCCTTACTCTGTCTCCTCTTTTTCTATCCCTGTCTCCTCTCTTTTCACTTTCCTCCTCCTTCTCCCTTCTCTTCCTCTCTCTCTCCCTCTTCCCCTCTCCTCCTCTCTCCCTCTCTCTTTCTTTCCCTTTCTCCCACTTCTCTCTTGTTATGCACAATTTGCTGTTTTCCCTTCCCTTGCAGAGAGCCCCAGCTATGTCTAGCCTTTCTCCTTCTCTCTGCTCTAGACTCTTTCAGATGTCTCTGGATATGTCTCTTTGTTTACATACAATAAAAAGCTTCCCCTTAACCATATCGCTGAGTGGTCCTGTAGGCAGTTTTTTTACTGCACCCCTTGTATGCACTCTGAATGTGGGGATTGTTAGCCCTGCCTCCAGGGACTTAGTGACAGCAGCTATGCCATCGCCAGGCATTAAGCATGAAATGTGTCCCCTTTAAAAGGTCCCTGCCACCCCTTGCTTTCTCTGTCTATCCCTGCTCCCCACCCCCAGATCTCTTGTGTGAGATCTGTTGCATGATTCGATTTCTGCAGCACTCCTTGGCTCTGATCTTCCAATGTAGCCCACCAAACTTAATAAGGATGTTGTCGATGTGTGATGCATACACTTTCTAACATGGCTGTGTGTATGTGCGGAGGTCGGGTGGGCATGTGTGTGTATCTCCTCAAAGGCCAAAGGTCAATGTTATGGGATTTTTCCTTATTTGCTCTCTACCTTTATGGTATTAAAAAGTTTTTTAAAAACACATTCATCTGTTTATTTATGTGTGTGTGTGCACTCGAGTGTGTATGTGTTTGTGTGTGGGTGAGTGCATGCTGCCCATAGTGTGCATGTGGAAGTCAGAAGACAGCCTGTGGGAGTCACTCTCTCCTTCCATGTGAGTGCTGGGGTCTAACCTCAGGTCATTAGGCTTGCCAGGAAGTGCCCTCCTGCACGGAGCTCTCTCCAGCCCTCCTCTCAATGACTTCAGCTAGTCTGGCTGAAAAACAGGCTTCAGGGATCTACATCTCAGCCTGGCACCACCAGCCTTGACATTATAGGTGTGTGCCCCCAGGTGTGTCTTTCGACCTGTGACATCATCCTTGCTCTGTTTGTACAGATGACCGAGGCAGGAAAAACTCGATAGACCCTCGGGTTAACAAGCTTTTCTGGACAACTAACTCCGAACGGTAGCCAGAGAAAACTTAGCCAGAAACTCTAGCCAAGAGTAAATTAATCCTCCTGAAAGCCTCGCAGCAGTGAGTTTGGTCTGTATGTCAGTGAGTCGTTTTTTGCCTAACCCAGCAGGAGCATTTTAAGAGGGTGGAGCTGGCCTTGTCTACAGTGTGGTGGCTTGGAAGACAAGGGAATTTTCCAAGGAGGAAATCTACGCACAGGATGGGTCAAGGCCAGCACTGAGGAGGAATGAGGGTATTTTGAGACCTAGCTCTGTAGATCGTATGGAATCTGTCCATCTTGTTCCCTAGATTCCATGAAAGAGAAGGCAAGAAGAGAGGGAAAACCATGTCTTCAAGTGGTAAAAGCCCAGGGCAGCAGAGCGTGAGCCTGGGTAAGAGGCATTAAGCGTATTTGCTGTATATGAGAAATGCTGCCTAGGATAAGAAGTCACTGGAGAGATCACAGAAGCTAGATGGGATTGGGCCCTGTTGGAGCAGGTAACTATCACAGAGGGAGGTGGGGCTGTATAGTCCTTAGGTGTCCCTCACACACCTTTCCTCTGGGAGCTGCCTCTGCCTCTGTGATGCTGGAGAACCTATGAGCCTGTGCCCTCGAGTAGAGAATACCTTTCTGTGGAATCATCCAGAGGTACAGAGGTGAGCAGGGACAGTCAGGCTTTCGGTGGGTTTGAAATCATGCCTGGAAGTGGGTTTCTTCCAGGTTGTAATATGCAGAGCCACTCATTCCTCCCAGTGGAGAGAAACAGAATAGACTTGGAAGCTGTGAGATAAATTCCGAGGACCTGGTTCCAGCCATGTGTCCATCTGCCCCAGACATGACAGTGAAATTCAAAAGTGTCCAAACCTGTGCATTCCATCGGACTCTCATGAATGAGCTATGGTTGAATGATTCCTACTGTGTGTGTGTGTGTGTGTGTGTGTGTGTGTGTGTGTGTGTGTGTGTTCGTGTGTGTGTTGAGGATCTCATCTCACGTCTTCATTGCCACCCCAGGAAACACTTCATTAACTTAGCCATCATCCCAGCCCTAAGAATGGGGTTATTTCTATTACAGAGATATTTGAGAGGATGGAGACATGTCCTGAAAATGCACTTGGCAAAAGTCAAGAGCTGTGTTTTTATCTCCAGTAGAGTGGAACCTTCTGAAATATGGCTGGAGAGATGGGGGAGGGGATAGTAATGTATAAAACAACAGCGAACTCTCCAAGGCTGCTGTGGTGGGTAAAACACATCACCAACACAATGGAGGGAGCACCTTCAGACTAACCATCTTAGGAGTAACCACTGCCTGGCTGCTTCTAGCTGTCCCAGAGTTAACCTTCCATTTCCATGTCTTCAAAGACACTTCACCCAAAGGCTTACCACAACACAGAACCATGGTCTAATCTGGTGGTTTGAATGCATGGCTCACAGAGAATGGCACTATTAGAAGGTGTGGCCTTGTTGGAGGGTATGTTACTGTGGGGGTGAGCTTTGAGGTCTCCAAGCCTAAGCTCTACCCAGTGTCAAATTCCAGTCTCCACCTGGCTGTCTTTGGAAGATAATCCCCTTCTTCTGCCTGTGGATGAAGATGTAGAACTCTCAGGTCCTTTTCCTGTACCATGTCTGCCTGCACACTGCTATGCTTCAGGCCATGATGATAATGGACTGAACCTCTGAACCTGTAAGTCAGCTCCAATGAAAAAAAAATTTTTTTAAATAAGAGCTGCCTTGGCCATGGTAGCTCTTCACAGCAATACAATCCTAAGACACCTAGACACCAACCAATCCAGACATATGACCTATAGACAAGGGTTCCATTAACCTGATGGCATCCCATGGACTTAGCCACTGAATGAGCCCTTCCTGAAGAGCTTACATTTCTTTCCCTTATAGCCAGTACTCAGTATTTATGACAAGACAACCAGGAATCCTCTAGTCCAGTAGTGGCTCTCCATTAGGATCAACCTAGCTTGCTTCTCCATTGCTCTGATAAACACCGTGACCAAAAGCAGCTTGAGAGAGGAGGAGATTTCTTTGACTTATGAGTTACAGCCTATCACTGAGTGAAACCAAGGAACTGGAGGCAGGGACAGAAGCAGAGGCCATGAGGGAGCACTGTTTACTGACTTGTTCCCCATGGCTCGCTCAGCTACCTTCCTTACACAGCCCAGACCCCGGCTGCCCAAGGGTGACACCATCCCGTGGGTTGGGCTCTTCCATATCAATAGCAAGTGAGAAAATGCCTCACAGACATGCCCACAGGCCAATCTGAGGGAGGTAATTCTGCTGAGATTCGGTCTTCCTAGATCTACATTTGTGTCACACTGGCAAGAAGTAACCAGAAGATGAAGTGAGCTGCTTTCAAGGCAATATTGGCAACACCCCCTTTTAGTTGCAGTGAGTACGAGTGGTTTTTGTAGAATGAGACTCAAAAGTCCTGCAAAGGAGCCTGCAAAGCTTGGGGCAACTACCTCCAACAAAGGCTTCTCTGTTGACCAGGCTGAGGAATCTGCTATAGATGAGCCTCTGGTCTACACCACAGTGTCTGTGATGACTATTCTTAGTTGTCAACTTTACTACACCTGGAACCAAAACCCAAAAATGTAGAGCCCACTTGTGAGGAGGTTTTGCTTAATTTGCAGCAGGAAGATTCCCTTCTAATCTGGCTCTGAGGTAGGAAGCTCTTTAATCAGATCTAATCTGACTCATGCCTTCTGCTGGAAGCCTACGGAAGGACGGGGAAGAAGGATGCTCCTTGCTCTTCGTCTGCTTGCTCTACTTCACTGGTGCTAGAGCTACTTTTTTGGAATTCCAGCATATACTGAAGACCAGCTGAGACAGCCACCCTTTTGTATTGGGCAACTACTAGATTCTTAGACTTTCCATCCATAGCCTGCCATGATTAGATAAGCTGGACCTCAGCTTTAAGTCATTAGGACAAATTACACACACACACACACACACACACACACACACACACACACACACACACACACACATTTATTCTATACATTCTGTTGCTCTAGAGAGCCCTGACTAATACAGTGCAAGCAGCCATTTGTAGATGGTTGCGGTGCTCTGCTAGTCAGTGCTGGACTAGCTGTTCATTTACAATGAAGAACAGGTGACAAAGTCCACCACTCCACGGTTGCTTCCACACTGTACATTAGCAGCAGCAGAAGGATGACTAAGCCCTGGCAGTTTGCTGGTATTTGCATTTATCAGGAGAGTATACGTTAGGAGAAAGGGTTTTTTTTATGACTGTGATAATAATAAATGGATACTTTTATAGACTCATTATTATTCTGTCTGGGCAATGCACATGGCGCCTGCAGGCTTTACCTCAGTCCCAACAGCACCTCATTAGATGTCACACGTGTATTGTAGATGGCAGAGAAGCGCTGGCTACCTGTTGAGAGCCACACACTTGGCGGTCTCTACCAGCCCTGTTCTCAGCCATGACACCGACTGACCTGCTTGTCCACACTTGCAGCAGGGATGCCTGGTGTATCTTAATACAAAGACAAGGGACTTCATTCCAAGGCTGAGACATGAGACCAGTTTAGAGCAGAAACGGGTTTGTCTAGGACTGGGCACAAACTGTAGAAACCTGCAATGGTTATTGCATAAAGATTTTATAAATGAGTTAGGACTGTTCTGGGTTTGCAGTTCGTCTGAGGTATATAGTCAGATCCTTTCAGAGAGAGAGCCGGGGGGGGGGTGTGAGATTGAGACTGGGGAACACCAAGTGGATCTGAAATTTTATTTTTATTATTTTTTGAAAATAATAATATTATTATTATTTTATGTATATGAGTACACTGTCACTGTCTTCAAACACCATGTGGTTGCTGGAAATTGAACTCAGGACCTCTGGAAGTCAGTGCTCTTAATCACTGAGCCATCTCCCCAGCTCCAGATCTGAGATTTAAAAACAAACAAACGAACAAACAAACAAATAAATAACCAAATAAAACAACCCTGAAATATCTATTTTATTTTTTACTATAAGTTGATTGGAATTTTAAGTCTTTTGCCATGACATGTGTATATGTGTGTGCTCGTGTGTGTGTGTGTGTGTGTGTGTGTGTGTGTGTGTGTGTGTGTGTGTGTAAGTGGGGAGGGGCAAAAATGTAGAGGTCAGAGAACAGCTTTAGGGGTGGAGTCTCTTCTTCCATTGTGAGCCACAGTGGTCAGCCTCAGACCCTCAGAATTGTTTACCTCCTGAGCTCTCTCAGCCCGAGAGCTGAGGTCTTTAATGCTGTGTCTTTGTGCAGCACTGTGGCCGCTGTAGCTGCAGCTGGCACACTTTCTAGAGAACCAAAGGCTGAGAACAGCTCCCGTCCAGGCACCCACCTGCAGAAATTAACTAAGCCCCGCAAAAAGAATACGCGCCGGTGAGTTACTCCAAGGTGCCGGGCAGAAGGCTAAGAAGGACCACGCGCACCTTTCCCTGGCTCAGCCAAGCAGGAGACAAGGATAGAGGCCCAGGCCCTGCTACCTTGTCTTCTGGCAAAGGGAAAAGAGCGAGCCAGATCTCCCAAAGCTGACCCTGAATTGTGTGCACTATCTAATCGTCAAAAAGAGTCAAATGGGAATAGTGCTGTCTTCCTTTATGGCTTAAGTAACTTGACCAAGGTTCACCATTTGATTAGTAGTGACGTCCAGGTTCACACCCACGCCTGCCCGATGCCAAAACTTCCATTTCCTCTCTCTGCAGTCCAGGAGGAGGTAACAGCCGCTGGGCTGATAGCATTGTGCTCCTGTCTGTTCGAAGTGGGAGCAGCGCCTGGCTTGGCAGCGCATCTCCGCAGGGACAAATGATGCAGGCCAGGAGGATGGGCAGCTTCTCCATGGCTTTCCCAGCTTTCCTGTTGAATACGTGGGCCAAGAAGGGAACAGTGATGTGGGAAATTCCCCAAGATCCACTAACCAATTTAAAATAATAGCGAGTGAAGCGGGACAGTGATGGTAGAACGCCTTTAATCCCGGCACCCAGAGAGGAAGAGGCAGGCGGATCTCTGTGAGTTCAAGACCAGCCTGGTCTACAAAGTGAATTCCAGGAGAGCTAGGGCTAGAGAGAGAGAGATGGGGGTAAGGGGGGAGATCTTGTTTCCAAAACAACAACAAAAGAATATAAATGAATGAATGAATGAATGAGTGGAGAGACCGATTTTCATCTCTGTGACCTGTGACCTTGACTGCATGGGCTCAGCCAGACTAAAGTCAGCCCTACTTCAGCTTCGACTGTCAACTCTCTTCATAAGTATTTCTACCGAGTTAGCCTCCCTGGGCTATCATGACAAACCCCACAGACAGGGTAAACATACAGACATTGATGGTCCCAGGGGTCTGGAGGGTGAGCATTCAAGGTCAAAGGGTCAGTGGGGTTGACGTCTTTGGCATCTTCTCCGACTCCAAGGCTCTCCCTCTGTTTTCTCACGTGGAAGGGAAACACCCACCCTGGCTCCTCGTCCTCATTTCTCCTTTTTATAAAAATTTATTTTATTGAATACTCTTTGTATTGACATTTCAAATATTATGTTTCTTCCTCCCATGCCCCGCCCCCTCAATGTGTCTCCACGAAGGTGCACCCATCACCCTCTCCACCTCAGTGCTTTGTCATTCCCCTACATTGGAATTACTCTCCCTCCCTGGACCAAAGGCCTCTTTCTTCTCACATTGATGCCAGACAATGCTATCCTCTGCTACATATGCAACTGGAGCCATGGGTCTCTCCATGTGTGCTCACTGGTTGGTGTTTTAGTCCCTGAAAAGCTCTGGAGGGTTTGGTTGGTTGATAATGCTGTTCATCCCACGGGGTTGCAAATACTTTCAGCTCCTTCAGTCCTTTGAGCATCAGTGAGATTGGTTAGGCTTGTCATAACAGATATCCTTATTTTACTAAGTATTCCAGAATGTTCTCCTATGTTACTTAAAGATTTTCCCCCTTATTTTAAATTGTGTATTTGTGCCTAGGCATCTGTGTGTGGGTGTGTGTACACAAGTGTGGGACCCACTGAAGCTGGAGTTTCAACACGGGTGTTGAGAGTGAACTTGGGCCTCTTAACAAATGGGCCATCTCTCCAGGGCCGTGTTTGTTTGCTTCCTTCATTGCTTTTCTAGAGACAGTGTCTCACTGTGTAGCCCAGGTTAGTCCCAACCTCACCAAAATTGGCCTTCCTCTGCCTCCATGTGCCAGGATTAAAGACATGTGTCACCTCACCAAAATTGGCCTTCCTCTGCCTCCATGTGCCGGGATTAAAGACATGTGTCACCTCACCAAAATTGGCCTTCTCCTGACTCCATATGCTGGGATTAAAGACACGTGTCACCAGGCCTGGCCAGTTCTCCTTTTCTTGGATGTAAGTGACAACGGGAATAGTATTCATATGTTACAGAAGATGGCCAAAGGTACTGAAAAATTGAAGACTTGTATGGGGCACAAGAGGCTTGTAACTCTGTGAAGTGGCCTTCAAAGTAGACAAGAGTTAAGCTGAGGACAGAGAGGGGGAGGAATCTTCTCTGGATGTGACTGGAGCCAGGGTTCAGGTTCTGAATTATCCCCAATCAGTGCCTAAGGCTCGGCTTGAAAAATAGAAAAACAAAACAAAACAAAACCCAGTAACAAACAACAACAAAAATCCAGATGAAGCCAAACGCAACCCCAAAGAGCACACAGAGGGGGACCCTGGAAGCCTGTGGAAGGAAGTGCAAGGCACCCCCTTTCCCA
This sequence comes from Micromys minutus, assembly GCF_963924665.1. Classification (NCBI taxonomy): domain Eukaryota; kingdom Metazoa; phylum Chordata; class Mammalia; order Rodentia; family Muridae; genus Micromys; species Micromys minutus. The sequence continues at coordinate 7,069,187 of NC_137964.1, read as the reverse complement.
TGCTTACTTCAGCGTGCTTACTTTTAATTACTTTCAGGTAAGCCAACTTCTCAGACTAACTCTGGTTAGCTGGTGCTAATTAGCCTAAAGGAAGTGTCAGTCTTAGACCGCAGGTTAGAGACCTTCTTTCCTGATAAACAGAGCTGATACCAGGAATTAGGTGAAGGCTCAGAACACACTCCTTCCCTCTTCAAAATAGAAAACTGGACGTTGAGGATGGAGGGTGAAGGTCGTGGAAACATGGCATTTCCCAAGGACCGGCTAGATCCAGGGGGAAGGTCTTTCACTGGTACCTTAGTTAGGGTTTCACTGCTGTGAAGAGACACCATGACCACAATGACTCTTATAAAAGCCAACACTTCATTGGGGCTGGCTTACAGTTTTAAAGACTTAGTCCATTATGGTCTTGTCAAGAAGCATGGTGGCATGTTGCTGGAGAAGCAGCTGAGAGTTCTGCATCTTAATCAGCAGGCAGCAGAGACTGTGTGCCATACTGGGTGGGAATAACTTGAACATAGGAGACCTCAAAGCCCACCTCCTATCGTGGCACACTTCTTCCAACAAGGTCACACCTACTGCAATAAGGCCACACCTCCTAATAGTGCCACTCCCTGTGGGCCAAGCATTTGAACACACAAGTCTATGGAAACCACCTTCCTATTCAAACCATCACAAATTGGCTTAGGGCCTGTGACAAATGTGTAACCCCCCCGAAAAACATCCTCAGTGATCTTCCTGTTGTTCCTTTCCCTAGCACAGGTACATACCACTCAAGTGGAGACGTAGGGGTTCTTTGGAAAGTCAGTTGTGTTGAATGGTGTTCTGCTGGGGCAAATACATGAAGGAATGTTTTCCTGAAGTGGGCACAGGTAAAAAGATGTTCTCTTAAAGCAAGCACCGGAAGGAACATGTGATGAAGGAATCTTTGCTAAGGACACACGTGTGTTGGTCTGCCTTACACTGCATAGTTGAGCTGCATTTGTCAGAATTCCATACAGAGAAATGTACCACAAAAACTTCGGGTGGTGTGCTATTGCTTCTGGCCTCTTCCCTGGACTCTGGACAAGTGGCAGAGTGATGTCAGCTGAGACAGATGCATGTGCTGAGGCCAGACCTGTGGAGGACACGTGATGTCTGGAGGGAGTGAAAAAAGGACTCAGTGCACTAGGAGAGGGACTAGATCACAGGGCTAGCTGTGCACCGACTATTGGTCTTGCATTTTCTCCGATCTTCACTTCGCTGAGAGAGGTCATCGGGGAAAACGGGTGTACCTGTTTGTCCAAATCCCTCCTGCTGACTTGTGCCAATTCAACTGAGGCCTGGCTGTCTGCTAGGTCTTGTCACTGCTGCTGAATCGTGTTTGCTATCCCAACACTACCAAACAGGACTGCTGGTGTATTCATTAAATGCTCGAGAGTAGTTCAAGCTGTCGCTGCTGATCTGTGAACTGAACTGCTGGGTTCCTGACAACGCAGATGGGATTTACTCCAAAGAATCTTTGCTCAATGGGTTCACTTCCCCCATATCCTTTCTTTTCCACTACCTCTGGTGGGTGGTGGGCTAGAAGGGAGGTTAAAGAGTTTAAGAACCATCATTAAAAGTAGGTTTTGAAAAAAAAGAAAAGAAAACTGAACGTTAACGTTTAAATTAAGGAGACAAAGGCCTGGAGTGGTGCTGCACACCTTTAATCCCAGCACTTTGAGGCAGGTGGATTTCTGTGAGTTCAAGGCAAGCCAGGGATACACACCAAGACCCTGTGTCTATCCTACCCTCTAAAAATAAGAATCACACATGAGTGTTCTGAAAGATGTGGTGTGCAGTGGACTACACCAAAGTACCCCTGCTTCCTGCTAATTGTGATTAATGGTCTGGATTTATTCAGATTTAGGGGGCAAGAAAGAAGCTGACATAAGATCTAATATTTTGGTACAATTCTGACTTTCTATAAGCTTCATTTTTTAAAAAAAGATTTATTTATTATATGTAAGTACACTGTTGCTCTTTTCAGACACACCATAAGAGGACATCAGATCCCATTATAAATGGTTGTGAGCCACCATGTGGTTGCTGGGAATTGAACTCAGGACCTCTGGAAGAGCAGTCAGTGCTCTAACCACTGAGCCATCTCTCCAGCCCACACTGGGTTTATTATAGATTTCCAGTGTAAAAAGTTGAGAGTTAGAATTAAAACTCAGAGGGTGGAGAAAAGACTCAGCAGAGACTGCTTCTGTACACGAACTGGATGCCATTCCCAGCACCCAATTCCAGGGTGAGCCACCTTCCTCTACTGGCTGCCACAGGTACTGCATGCGTATAGTGTACATACATACACGCAGTCAAACATTCCTACACAGAAAAATAAGTCTTATCTTCCTATATGTATAAAAAAGAATTAAAGCTCTCTTTAGGGACAGCCCTGGCTGTCCTGGAACACACTCTGTAGACCAGGCTAACCTTGAACTCAGAGATCTGCTGGCCTCTGACTTCTATATGCTAGAATTAATACCATGTATCATCATGGCTTGGGGTAACTTTTAAAAAATATTTATATTCTGGCTACCCACAAAGTTTATGCATATATAAACATAAATAGACATGTACATGTATGTGCGTGAACATTTGAGTATACACAGTCATGTGTGGTGTAAGAACACTTGGACCACATATGTGATAGTGGTTCCTCGCGTGAGTCTGTGTTAGTGGCTTCAGTCTGTGTGGCCTGCACAATGAAAGCTGAATGATACCCTTCTGAAAAGGAAGGTAGAGATCCCTTTAGGTCAGTGGTTCTCAGCCTGTGGGTCCCAAATCCTAGGAAATATTGAACAACCTTTTCACAGGGGGTCACCTAAGACCATTGGAAAACATGGACATTTACATTAAAATTCATAACAGTAGCAGAATTACAGTTACAATGTAGCAATGAAAGTAGTTTTTTTCCATTTTATTGGATATTTCATGTGTTTACATTTCAAATGTTATCCTCTTTTCCCCTTCTCTCATCCCCTTGCTTCCATGAAGATGTTCTCACTCCCACCCACCCAATCCTACCTCATCGTCCTGGCATTCCCCTACACTGGAGGATGAGAGCCTTCACAGGACCAAAAGCTTCTGCTCCCATTGATGCCCGATAAGGCCATCCTCTGCTACGTATGTGGCTGGAGCCATGGGTCCCTCCATGTGTGCTCAGTGGTTGGTGTTTCAGTTCCTGGGAGCTATGGAGGGTTTGATTGGTTGATATTGTTGTTCTTCCTATGAGGTTGCAAACCCCTTCAGCTCCTTCAGTCCTTTCTCTAGCTCTTACATGGGGTCCCTGTGCTCAGTCCGATGGTTAGCTGCAAGCATCCTCATCTGTATCAGTAAGGCTTTGGCAGAGCCTCTCAGGAATGAATTATGTTTTATGGCTGGGGGGGTCACCATAACATAAGAAACTGCCTTAAAAGGTCTCAGCATTAGGAAGGTTGAGAGCCTCTGCTTTAGGTGATTCATGACTTTATATATAAGAAAGTTAAAATTATAGTTCAAGGGAAACATTGCAATATTTAGCCAAAATACTTTCCATATTATGAAATACTGTTTGGAAGCTTTATTTTCTATGGTTATTTAGTATTGAATTTTAGGAACTTATCAGAATTTATTTAAACAGTGTTTTTAGATGGCTATGGCAAGTCTGTTTGCTATGAAAATTAAACACGCACAGCTCACATAAACTTCTCTGAACCTTCTTCTTGATTTCTGCATATCCATATTTTCTTTCGTGGATTGTGAGAAGGACCCTTCCATTGCTTTTGTGGAGAGAAAGGCCCCTTTACCAGGACACATGCTGGTAGCTGTTTTAAAAGACTCTGGATGTGGGCAGCGGTGGAACACACCTTTAATCTCAGCAGGCAGATGTCTGTGCGATCGAGGGCAGCCTCGTCTACAGAGTGAGTTCCAGGAGAGCCAGGGCGCACTCGAGAGCACACACACACACACACACACACATACACACACACACACACAGAGAGAGAGAGAGAGAGAGAGAGAGAGAGATTGAGAGAGAGAGAATGTCCCTATGTAGGCCCTTCATTTGGCACCTAGTGCCACAAGAAAGAAAGTCACTTTCAAACCCAAAGTCACTTAGATTTTAGCCCATATTGTCTCCCGGGAGTTTTAAGGTTTTGTGTTTGGTGGTTAGTGTGTTAGTTACTTTTCTTTTTAACTTTTTATGTGCATTGGTGCTTTGCCCGCATGGAAGTCTGTGTGAGAGGATTGGATGTCCTGGAATTGGAGACATACTCAGTTGTGAGCTGCCATGTAGATCCTTTGGAAGATCAGCCAAGCTGCGGAGACATCTCTTCAGCCCCGTTAGTCTCTTTCTCTCTCCCTCCCTTCTTCCTCTTTTCTTTCTTCTCTTTCTGCTCCTCCTTAGTTGCTTTTAAAACAGGGTTTTTCTGTGTAGCCCTGGCTGTCCTGGAGCTCACTCTATAGACCAGGCTGTCCTCGAACTCAGAGACCTGCCTGCCTCCCGAGTGATAGAATCAAAGGTGTGCATGACCCCATTAGTTACTTTTCTATTTCTGTGATGAAACACTGTGGCCAGAACAATTTATAGAAATTATAAAAAGCCTGTCCTAACTGACATACTTCCTCTTTCAAAAGCACAGCACCCAAATCGACCTAAATAGTGAAACCACCTGGTGTCTAAATATTAAACTATCAGTGCCTATAAGAGATGGTCTCATTCAAACCACCACAGTTCATTTTAATTTTTTATGTAAGGTGGTTATATTTTGTTCCTTTCCTTTATTTTATTTATTTATTTTTTCCATGTAGAGTTTCAGTATTCTAACAGTACTCACTGAAGAGACTTTGCGTTTAAAATATTATTTCCCTTTGGGCTGGAGAGATGCCTCAGCAGGTAAGAATAGGTATTACTTCCAGAGGATCTGGGTTCAATTCCCAGTACCCATATAGGCAGCTAAACTACAGCTCCAGGGGACTTGACATACTCTGTGGGCACCCATACACATGCTATCCACTCACTAGATAAACACATGATTAAAAAAATAAGTGAATTTAAAAGTTGTTTGTGTATGGCTGCTCCGTCTGCATAAATGTCTATGTGCCAAGAACATGCCTGGTGCTTCAAGAATCCAAAAGACAAAACCAGATCTCAAGAGACCAGAGTTACAGACGATTGTGAGACTCCATGTGGGTGCTGGGAACTGAATCCAGGTTCTCTGGTAGTGCAATCAGTGCTCTTGACCACTGAGATATCTCTCTAGTCATATTTGTACTTTTATCAAGGATCTGTAAACGTATGTAAGCCTGTTTATAGGTTGTCTAATCTGTCTTTCTTTGGATCTGTCTCTCCTATTTGCCCTGAACTTTGTAACTCTATGCAACTAGCATGATCCCTACTGGAAATCAAAGAAACCAAGGGTTATAGTAAACTGGTACATTCTCCTCAGGTTGTTAGGGATGGAGTCAGAAATCCAGCCTACACATATCTTAACTGATTCTAGGTCCCTTGTGCTTACCTGATGGCCCTAGACTAGGATGTGACTTAAACACTCTAACCTTACAATGTCCACCAGTGACTAAGATCCAGCCACCTCTATCCTTGAGGATTTTTGGAATCTTGGCTCAGTTAGCTATGATGGAGCCCTTTCAGTCAGGGCTCCTGAGGATCTTTGCCATCTGTTATGGTATGGAGTGCCAGGGCTACTAGCATCCTCTGTGTGACCTTGACCACAACTGGATTTCTCTGCTTCAAACTGATGCCCTCCCCCAACCCCCGAAGTCACTTCACTTTAGTTAGAATTTTATAGCTATGATGAGATACACCATGGCAACTCTTTTTGCCACTGAGACAGGGCTAGCTTTGGCTATCCTGAAACTAGCTTTGTAGACCAGGCTGGCCTCAGACTCATAGAGATCTACCCACCTCTTCCTCCCAAGTGCTGGGATTATATGTATGTGCCATCTTGCCTAGCAAATAATGGAATTAGTAGAAAAGAAAACATTGAGGGTGGCTTACAGTTCAGAGGTTCAGTGTATTGTCATCATGGCAGCACCCAGGCAGATATGGTGCTGGAGGAGATGAGAGTTCTACATCTGGATCAGTAGGCTGTAAAAAGAGAGAGAGTAACCCCAGGCCTGGTTTGAGTTTGTGAAACCTCAAAAGCCCACCCTCAGCGACACACTTCCTCCAACAAGTCCACACCTCTTCTAATAGGCCACACCTTCTAATAGGGCCCCTCCCTAGGGGGGCGTTTTCATTCAAAGCACCACACACTTTTCATGGGCCCTGTTATTGAGGGGCTCCGCTTGTCAGTCTGAAGGCCAGTTGCTTAATGGGATCACTAAGCTGAGAACTGTGCTAAAAATTCTCCTAGGAAAGATGAAACCTATGTTGGCTCTTTATATGGAATGTCTTGTTTTAATAAAGATTTATTTATTTATTATATATAAGTACACTGTAACTGTTTTCAAACACACCAGAAGAGGGCGTCAGATCCCATTACAGATGGTTGTGAGCCACCATGTGGTTTCTGGGATTTGAACTCAGGACCTTTGGAAGAGCAGTGAGTGCTTTTAACCTCTGAGACTTCTCTCCAGCTCTATGTGGAATATCTTTAAGGTTTGCAGAAGTCAGTTTGATAAAACAAAAACAAACAAACAAACAAACAAACAAAAAACCCCAAAAATACAGATGATGACTCAGTGGTTAAGAGGACCAGTTGTTCTTCCTTGGCTCAGTCCCCAGAATCCACATGGTGGCTTACCTGTAACTCTAGGTCTAGGACATCTGATGCCTTTTTCTAGCCTCCATGGTTTCTGGCACACACATGGTACTCACTCACACACACATTTAACAAACCCACAATCATATTTCAAACATTAAAGCATTATTTCTTTTCCTGAGACAGTATTTCTCTTTATAGACATGGCTGTCCTGGAAATCTCCCCATACACCGGGCTGACTCTAACTCAGAAATCTTAGTGTTGGGATTAAAGGCACATACCCCCACTGCCCAGCCCAAAGGGTTGTCTTTCAATCAGAATCATAGGGGTTGGGGAGATGGTTCAGTGAGCAAGAGTGAAACCCATGAGGACCCGTTTGAATCTTACAGCCACATAAAAAGCTGAGAGTGTCTGCATGTGCCTTTGACCTGAGCAGATTCCAAGCACTCACTGGCCAGGCAGCCTTCCCAAAAAATGATGAGTTGTGGGGTTCATTGAGAGACCCAGTTTTAAGGCAATAAAGCAGACAGCAATAGAGGAATATACTTGACATCATGCTCTGGCCCCTGTATGCCTACACACTGACATGTGTGCAACACACACACAGATCGTCAAATAACAAAACTACAGTTTAAAAATCTTAGTTGTAGCAGGGTTGGTGATGCATATCTTCAATCCCAGCACTTGGGGAGGCAGAGGCAGATGGATCTCTGAGTTCGAGGCCAGCCTGATCTACAGACAGTAAGTTCCAGGACAGCCAGGGCTGCATAGTGAGATTCTATGTGGAAAACAAAACAACAAACAACCACAACAACAACAAAAAAGACAAAAAGAAAACAGAAGCAGTCAAGCTGAAGAGGTGAAGTTGGTCTTATCAATAGACAAGAGTTGCAGAGAACGTGGAATAGTTACTATCTCTATGTAGTAGAGGCAGGAAGAAGAGAACTAGAGACATGTCTGCCTAGCATCTGCTGATCCTGGTTCTTTTTTTAAGGGTTTGTGCACATAGAATCATTACTCTGCCAGTTTAATTTCCTGAGAGGTCAGTTTAGCTTCAGCTTGTTGGTGTGTGACTCCATTTTGGCTTTCAGCATGCTCTGTGGGAGCCTAGTGCATCAACCTCACTCCAAACGAGGATGGGGTAAGCTGTTTTTAAGAGAAGGCAAAATTCTCCTAAGCAATGGTGTGTTGATTTGTGGAGGACGCACAGTAATAGAGATCAAATTTGGAGTCAAATACTCACTGGGGCTGAAAGCAAAGCTAGTGGGTACTGAAAGATGAGAGGTTTCCAGAGGTTCAGGAGACCTCCTACTAAATTGGCAGGGATCATTGCATCCCCCGCACGATCTCTTCAGCTGGCTGTTTGTAAACAAAGTATGTTTGATGCCGTATTATAATTCCAAACACTGTCGAAAGTGCTTTTATGCTACCTACCTCTCTCTACACATTCATCGACACATTTGGGGGGGGGGGTGTGGGCAATATAAAATAATGAATTGTTAGTTTAATTCTACAGGAGTATCAACATCTGTGGCTGACAATGAGCCCCTTTGGTGATAAGGGACCCTTGTGACTACACACGGTAGCCACTGTTTTTTCCTTTCTACTGCAGGGCCAGGTTAGTCTTCCTATATGTTTACTTCTCCCGTTTCCCACGCTTATGGGGTCTATATTGATATAATTCTTTTTAAAACCTTTCATCTTATGCATATTGGAGTTTTGCCTGCATATGTCTGTGCATCACATTCAAGACTCACAGATTAGTTGTGAGCCCCCATGTTGGGGCTGGGAGTTGGAACTGGGTCCTCTGGAAGAGTACTCAGTGTTCTTACCCATTAGGCCATCTCTCAGTCCCGTCGATTGATTTTGGAACAGAAATCTGAAGGAACCCAGGAGGCAAAGACTAGATCTGGGTACTAAACTTGGGGAGAATCCCTCGGGTGTATCAGAGAGAGGCTTGCAGGAGCCCTTCCTGACCAAGACGGAGGCTAAGGCGTTAGCGAGCCTTAAAGTAGTCCAATGTCAAATGAAGATTTACAACTCAGTCCTAAAAAAACTCTTTAACGTGTGTCTTTCATCCAATTTGAAGCAAGAAACCTGGTCTTGAGCATAAGGTCAGCTGTCCCTGGCTCCCCAGGATGGGGCTCATACTGCTCACCCTGTGTCAACAGCTCTCACCCAAGCTCTGTTCGGGCTGCGGAGATCCAAGGGCGCGCGCGGGAGGCGCCCAAGGCGGCGGGGAAGCCCGGTCTCGGGTGTCCCCGCCCACAGGGGCGCGGCCGCGCGGCACTGTCATTGGTGCCTGGGAAGCTGACGCGCAGCACTGGCCGTGGCCGTGGGGCCCGCGGAGGGCGGCGCGCGGCTGATGAAACCGGCTCGGATTCCGCCCGCGTGCGCCATCCCTTCGGCCAGCAGGTGTGAGCGGCTTTCTACCTGCGGTCTCCACACAGCTCAGCATCCTGCCGCCTCCTCCGTGAGTACGCGATCCTTGTGATTGCCTAGGGAGCTCTAAAAACCCAAGTCACCTCGGTCTCTGTGTGTGTGTTGGGGGGAGGGGGAGGGTGGCAGCTCAGGAAGGGCGAGGGTTCTTCTTATCTTCTCCATCTCCGGGGATGGGTGCGTGGGGGCGAGCACCAGTGTTCCGGTCGCCTCCTCCGAGTCCATCTTGGTCCTTTGCAGGCGCAGCGTGGTGCATGATGCAACAGCGGGAGGGAGTGAGCACGGGCGACCCGGGTGACGCCCGCCACGCGTGGCCGTGTATGGGCTCCACGTGGGCGCGGGGACTCGTCTACGCTGGCTGTCCCGGGTGGCATCCGCAGCCACCACTGTCTGGGAGATCTTCCCTTACATGGCGCGGTGCGCGGCACCCCGCCCCGCCACGCGGTCCTGGGCAGTGTCGTCAGCCGAGCCGCGCGCAGGATGGACTCTGTCAGGTCCCCCAGGCAGGTCCCATATGACCCGGAGACCAGAGATTCCCGTCCCCCGGGTTGCCTCCATAGTGTCCAGAGGTCCCCTTGGAGGGTCCCCCTCTTGGGTGGGTTTTCCTTGTGACCTAATTCGGCCTGCACAGACTGTTCTTCCAGATGGTGTGGAGTAGGAGGAAGTTCTTCCGGCTCCGTAGACAACCTGTGCTCAGTGTGTTTCTTTCTGTCTATTGAAAGACTTCCTGGGCACCATCAGGTCACCAGCCAAGGGTGTCCGTAGAGCAGCCCAGTGTCGCTCGCTCCAGCCCACTGCTGTGCGGACTTGTGTGTTAAGATAGCCAGACATGTGCTGAGATAGGCAGACATGTGCTGTCAGGAAAACAAAACAAACTAAAAAACTACATTTCCCAGCACCCACAGTTATACTCTCACGTGCAGGCGGACAGGGTTTCAACCATAGGTGTATTTCTTCTAAAGTAGAACCCAGGACGTTATCTTCTTTATCTTTTGGTTGATTACCTTAACTGTGGTGGAGTCACTGGGATTTTTGTAGCATTTCATCCCCTTCATGTGTGGCTGAGATAATAGGACCATGATATAGTCACACCCCCCCCCCCCCCCCCCCGTATTTTCAGTTGGTCTCAATGGAAATTATTATTTTTACTCGACACACCCTTTTGACACTAAAACAAAAGGCTTGAGTCACGGGATCGGAATAGACATTTGGGGAGGGGGTGGGGGAGTCACTCTATGAATTGAGATAGCTTTGAAAAGTTTAGCGTTTTGAGATCATGTTTTACTTAAGGGTGAAGTTTAAAGGGTATATAAGGGAAGGGGTGTGTGAATAAACAAAAGGAATAAGTTCAGTAGAGATAAGAGATATCCCAGTGGCCTGGGCAGAATCTCACAGCCCCCTGGGGCACTTTCTTGGCCTATAATTATAGGTTTTAGATTTTTTTTTTTTTAAAGTATGAAGACAAGCTGGTTCCCTTAGGGATTTCTCTTCTAAGACACATGGTCATTATTATATTTGGAAGATCAGTTCCTGCCCACTCCCACCTCACCCTGTACTTTACCCACAACCCCTGCTTCACGTAGGCCAGAATGGCCTCAAACTTGCTACTTGGCAAAAGATGACCTTGATCCCTTTGCTTCCCTCTACCTCCCAAATGCTGGGATTACAGATGTGTGCCGCACACAGATCCCAGTTAACCCAGAGTTAGAGAACATACCCAGTCCCTGCACACTGGGACTGCATGTTTGCACAGTAGGTGTGTTACTGGTTGGGTTATTTTTCACAGGCCCCAGGTCACATTTTTGAATATAATTAGATGCATTTTTTGCTGCTTAAGCCTGTTTTCTTTTCATTAAGCCAGGTAAAAATAGGTAAATACGTAGTTGCATTGTGCTCAGAGAATTGAGGCCTTTCTCCAGAGTTAGAGGTAATTATTAATCCTAGGAAGGGTACAGGAGTGGTGGTACACACCTTTAATCTGGGCCACATCTTCTGCTGGAGGCCTACATAAGAACATTGGAAAAGGGGTTTGTTCTTTACCTGCTTACAGTCACTTGCCAGCACATCTGTTGGAACCGACTTCTTCAGAATTCCAGCGTACTTGGAAGACCAGGAGAAAGAACTACCCCTGTGGGACTGAGCAACTACTAGATTCTTGGACTTCCCATTCACAGTTGGGTGAGTTGGACTGCAGACTGTTAGTCATTCTAATAATTTCCCTTAATGTATAGACACATCCCATAGTTCTGTGACTCTAGAGAACCCTGGATAATACACCAGGTCAAAGCTTCCTTCTAGAGTACCACCTTCCCCCACCCCTACTCTCGCTGTGTAGCCCTGACTTCTGTAGACCAGGCTGGTCTCAAACTCGAGATAGTGTCATGCACAGTCCGGACCTGCAGATAGTTCATTGTGTGGTCCTATCTTGATCTCAATGTAGGCTCTACCCTTCCAGAAGGGAGCTAAGAACAGGCCCCTCCCTCAGTCCTTACCCCTCAACCCCACCCAGGCTCCTGAACTTTATCCACTTTAGATTGGAGAGACGAAGTCCCACAGTGTATCTTCAGCAAATTAACACAGGCAATTCCAAGTCTAAATTCCTAAATCTTCCTTCCTTTTGATATCAGCAAGCAAATCAAACTCAGAAGGGTGTGCCTTAAAGCTTTATCTTGGAATGTGGGAATGTCCTATGGAATAATAGGCTGTATATATCTTTGGGCTTTGTCTCTCTTTTTCCTGGTTGCCTCCCCACTCCTTTCCTTCTGGCAGGGATGGAATCATTCCCTTATCTTTCCCTATTTTCCTTATAATGTTTTGTTTACTGTGCTTCTCTCTGTCACCGTGCTAAACACCGTGACCCAAAGCAACTCCGGGAGGAAAAGATCTATTTCAGGTTACATTCTATCACTGAGGGAAATCAAGGCAGGAACTCAAGACTGGAGCTTGAGGCTGAAATCATAGGAGGAAGTGTTTTCTGGTTTGTTCCCCAAGGCTTGCTCAGCATTTTCTTATACAACTAGGCCTATCTGCATAGGGATGGCACCGCCCAAGGTGGGCTGGGCCCTCCTACATCAATTAGCAAAAAAATAAAAGACCCTACAGATATTGGCCGCAGGACATTCTTGATGGAGGCTATTCCATTTCTGCTTCTCTTCCTAGGTGTTGACAGGCAAAATTAGCCATCAAAGCTTATTGAGGGTCTTGACAGTAAGGAGAACCTCTCCTATGTGGAGGTGCTGGCCCAAGTTCTGCATCATAGAGCCATTAGGGGTAACAACTGTGGACATATAGCCTCTTGGTTTTATTTTAAGTTAATTTTATTGTATGGTTGCTTTTGCCTGAATGTATGCCTGTTTATCATGTATGCCAAGAGTCTGTGGAGGTCAGAAGAGGTTTTCTGATCCCTTGGGACTGGAGTTTCAGATGGTTATGAGCTGGTCATGTGGGTGCCGAGGCCCTCAAACCTGGGTCTTCTAGAAGAGCCAGTGGGTGCTCTTAACTGCTGAGTCATCTCTCCAGTCCCATAAGACCTCCATGAGATATGGCCGATTTGAGATCAACCATAGGGGTCAAAGTAAATGTCCTGCCCTCTCCCAGAGAAAGGGCTGATTCCCAGAGTGGGCTTTTGTCAGACTGGTGCCTCTTCTAAGGTACTTCCTGTAGTCATATGTACAAATGCTCTTCTCATTCATAATAATTGGCTGTGTGTAACCTGTTTTTTTGAGACAGGATCTCAGTAAGTTGCCCACTGTATTAGTTACTACTCTGTTGCTATGATAAATAAAACACCAACCAGGACCAAAGCAACAGATGGAAGGAAAGGTTTTTATGGGCTTACCGGTTCCAGAGGGATGAGTCCATCCTGGTAGGAAAGCAAAGTGGCTAGTAACACAGGAGCTGGCGTGCGGTGCTGAGGGCTCCTGGGTTTTGCTGTGAGCACAGTGGGGTGGTGGTGGATTGTGCAATAGGAATGGTGGGAGGCTTTGAAACCTCAAAGCCCAGGTCCTCCGTGATAAGCTTCCTCCTACATCTCCCCAAACAGCACCACCAACTGGGGACCCGGTGTCCAAGTACATGAGCCTATAGGGACGTTCTCATTCAAGCCATTAGCAGTGGCTGTTCTCTGAACTCCTGGACTTAAGCAGGACTCTGCCTTAGTCTCCGGAGTGCCTGGGACTACAGAAGCTTGTTCCTGTGACGGACATTTTTAGCTGTCTCTTCCTGGAGAGGGGTGGTCTAGGTGGAATGATGGCCCAGTCTGGCATACATTATGCTGAGCTGTTTGATTTAGTTTGCTTTCCTTGAGACTGCCTATATTAGGTATGTTGGGAGGCATGTGGTTCCCCAGAGGCATGAGCTAGCAAGTTTCCCATGCCATATGGCCCTAGATTTGTGAACAACAGAGGGGATAGATAGCCTTTAGTGGTACTTTTGGCATGGACTGCCAAGGTTTTCCTTGAGGATATGACTCTAGACCCAGGTGCTGCCCTGGGTACAGGCTCCAGGTTCCCTTAGGCCTCAGGATCAAGTCTTGGGCATATAGGTTCCCAGGATCTCTGGGAAGCTCCTTTGTGTTTTCAGTTGAGAGGGTGTGGGGTGCAGTGAAGTTGGGTATCATTGCTTCATATATACGTATATATATATATATATATATATATTTTTTTTTTTTTAAAAAGAAGCATTCATTTGTTTTATGTATATGAGTGCACTGTGGCTGCCTTCGATCACACCAAAAGAGAGCATCTGATTCCATTACTGATGGTTGTGAGTCACCATGTGGTTGCTGGGAATTGAACTCAGGACCTCTGGAAGAGCGGTCAGTGTTCTTAACCGCTGAGCCCCAGCAATATTTGTCTTAATGCCAGCATTTACCTAAATCCCCTCAGAAGTCTTAGTTGGAGAGAAATGCTGAGAACTTAGAGCAGCCTCTGTTGAGGTAGTGATCCTCTATATATGCTAAGAGGAAGAATACATGTCTGAGGGTAGAGGGAACCATGAGACAAGAGGGTGATTCCTTACTGTGTTGACTGTCCTCTCCCTCTGGGTAGCTTTAATTGATCTGCCACAATTGGCTACAGATTTCCTCCTCTGTATCATCTTTAATCTGTCACGGAGCTCCGTCCATCAGTAGGACGGAAAGAGGGACTGAGTGTGGCTAATACATTCATTATTATAGCTTCATAAGCCTGATGTTTTTTTAAATTCTGACATTCTTTTTATTGAACTTCGGGATGGGGTCATAATCCCAGACCAGGTCTGGCTGCCAATCCTCAACAAGCCAATTAAAAGAGCCCAAAGAGAAGCAGAAAGCAGAAAAGATTTATTCAACAGAGCTGTTCTGGGAAGAAGGGCAAAAGATATTCAGAGAAGACTCCAAGTTCTTCTTGGGGGGTCCTGAGGTGAGATCATATGCTCATCTAAGCAGTCCAAGGCTGGTGTGGCCCTGCCCCCAGGCAGGTGTGGTCCCGCCCACATGTTCTTGCCAAGGCTTCAGTCTCATAGGTAAGGCTTTTTTTTGTTTTTTTCAGGAGATGTTCTCCCTTTGGCTGCTCCTTTTCCTTCTCCCACTGTGAGATTCCTGAAGAAATTCCTTTTTCTCAAGGGTTCATTCATTGTTTTAATAGTCTGATAGTTTGAGTGAGAGACACAAACATCTCTTTCTGTCTGCTAGGTCTGCTAGATTCTGACCAAGAGAAGTGGAAACAGGTTGCCCTTGAGTGTGCTAGGAGGGTGTGTTAAGTGCCAGAAGGGAGGTGTGTACCCAGGCCATTTGAACTCTAGCTCCAGGTGCAGGGGGTGTATGGGTGTTAGCCTTGCCTTGCTCACTACTCCTTGTTGTAGTGGGAAATGAGTTCAGCTGCTTTCTGCTCTCTTTGGGTATTGCTACCCGCCAGAGCCCTCTGGATTCTCTAGTGTGAGACACACAAGCCAGCTAATTGACCAACTCAATGGTTGGGCATTTCTAATCCTCCCCACGTCTAGCATACATTTCCCTCTGGTATTCCTGGCTTAACACTAATTCTGTGTTTTGTCTTTACTGCTTTGTTACCTTCTGAGCACACCACCTCCCCCATAGGGCAACTTTCCCTTTCCACTTACACTGCTGGATGATTTTTCTTCTGCAGCTTGTAAACCTGATCTTTCTCTGAGTCCTGGGGATTCTAAAAGTCCTGCCTCTTCACCCTGCCCAACCATTGGCTGCCGTTGGATCAATAAAAAAAAAAAAAAAAAAAAAAACAAGTGGGGACATGAACCTTCAGTGTTTGAACACACAGATTCCTGATTTGGGGGGCTGAATTAAGACAAAGCATTAGAACCAATTCCCAACAATGTGTCAGGCACTCTGGGTAAATATGGAGACTTTGTTCAAGACGGGGTTCTTTGTAGACCTGGCTGTCCTGAAATTCACTCTGCAGACCAGGCTAGCTTTGAACTCAAAGAATCTCCTGCCTCTGCCTCCCACATGCTGGGATTAAAGGTGTGTGTCACCGTGATCTCCTGGCTATAAGTCCTTCTGATTTTTGTTTTTCATTTTCTTTAAAAAAAAAAGATTTATTTATTTCATTTATTTATGTATACAATGTATGCCTGCACACCAGAAGAAGGCATCAAATCCCATTACAAATGGTTGTGGGCCACCATGTAGTTGCTGGTATTTGAACCCAGGACCTCTGGAAAAGCAGTCAGTACTCTTAACCACTGAGCCATCTCTTCATCCCAGGACTTTTCTGTTTTTAAGTACGTGTAATAGTGCCCAGGGGGCCATCCCACCACTGAGCAGCACACTTCCTGCCTTGACCTGCTCCAGCTTCTCTCCAGCCTGGGGCTGCAGTCTTCCTGGCATAGCAGGAGCTGGGGTTTCTGAGGCAGCTGTGCAGGGGCCAGGGCCCTAAAGCTGACATGAGTGGCCACCTGGGCTACCTGCTTCCTCGGTCAGTGATTGAGCATTTGTTCATGGCACCAGTGTCTGTATGGACACCTGACCCAGACCCAGGGATGTATGTGTGCTCGGTCCCACATCATGTCTCTTCAGGGGGTCCTGTGAGAACAGAGGCCAGTGGCAGCTGTGATCCTCACCCCGCCCCTGCTCCTGGCCTTCCTTTGCTGCTTTCTATCATGTGGTGACATGGGAAGTGTCCCCTTCCTTTGAGGCCTTTGATGCCCCCTAGAAAGCCTGGAACAGGAGCTGGTGGCCAGGGCCTGCAGAAACCTTCTTGCCCCTCAGAGCAACTCTTGGTTATAGTATGCCCAGAGGGCAGAGTCACCTCCACCCTCCCTGGGATGGATGGAGCCAGGGAAACTGGAGTCTTCCATGGCTTTCCTGGGTGCTCTTGGGGTTTCTGGAAAGAAGTACTGATTGGGAGAGTCAGAGAGATGCCTTCCCCACTTTTCTCCATTTTTCTTTTTGGGTTTTTGGAGGTACATTTGAAATGTTGTAAGAGTTATGGGAGCTCCTAGGCTCTCTTTGGTCCTCCAGAGGGTTAGGTTTCTCTGCCTTCTTCTTTCCTCCATCCCTACACATCATTCTGATGTGCCCACACGTACACTTTTATGTCTTTTTATTTAAATGTAGTTTCCACAACAAATACAGCCTCGTCTGCACCCTTGGTGTGCTATCTTTGTTTCCTGTTTGTTCGGTTTTAACTTTTTTTCTTCTGGGGTTGAACATAGGGTCTCAGGCATGCTGGGCCAGCGGTGTACCAAGGAGTCACACCCCAGCCCAGTGGTATAATATCCAAATCAGGAGAGCATTACTGCAGACCTGTTATTACCTAGTCCAGAGACCAGAAGAAAGTTGGATTTTCAATACAGCATCCCTTAGAGGTGTCTAGAACCCTTTTGGAGAGCTCAGGGTAGGTTTTCTCCCTCTAAGCCCCATGAACATGTTTCTCTAAATACGAATGTGCCTCAAACACTTGGGCTCTGCAGTAAAGTGGGCCAGGTAGCAGTTCCCACGCAAAGGCTTGGTACTCACAGCAAGAGCAACGCTTGTAAGAAAGGAAGTCTGGGAGGCTCTTCAGCTAACCTGACCACCCAGACCTGTTTCCCAACATCCCCACATGCAGAAGCTGCGTGTGGCCCAGTCTTCAGGCTATCTTTTATGACTTCACCCACCCCTTGGGTGGCTGCCCACTTGTGTGGGCAGCAGCCTTAACCACCTTTAGTGGTGCATGTGTCATGTGTGTGTATCCTCGGGGAAGGCGAGGACAGAGATCGCTAAGAAGGATCTAGATTTGAGACCTGCGGTGTTGCGGGCTTCTCTCTTCTTCACTGAAGTCCTTGCTTTCGAGAGCTGGCAAAGTTCAAGGGTCCCACATGCCCCTTGGCTGAGGGCCATGGCCTTGGCCTTTTGCTGGCTATATATCTTCACTGTTTTTTATACAGTGTTTAGAGTTGCCCTTGGGTGACCCCCCCTGCATCTTCTAGATGCCCCCTCCCTCAAGAAATAATAGACACAATTCTAAACCAAAGTTGCAACGGCTGACTGCTACTCAAACTCAGTCTGCAAACAGTTTCAAAACTGTTGGGCAACCCCCCTTTCTCCCCTCCCCCCATCATCGGTCACTGGGTGAACACCTCTGTGTCCTGGCCCAGAACAAGGATTCTAGAATGAAATTTTTTTTTTCACTTCTGAAATTCGTTCGTACCTCAGTTTCCCCAGACATAAGCCCACAGCTGTATGTGACGAGACCTCTGAAGGTCATGATCAAAAGCTTCTAGTATTTTTCCATGTGTTTGTTTGTTCTTCCCCAGCCCTGGACCCTCTCCTTGAAGGAGCTGGCCTTGACAGTGATTCTAGTGGGCAGCCGCCCAGAGTCGGGGTGCCCTGCTGAGCCTAGTAACTCTAACCTGGCCGGACCAGCACCGGAGGGCCCCTCTTCAAAGAGGCCCTTTGAAGCACAGACATTTCCTTTCCTGAAAAAGAAGGGAAATCGCAACCAAAACGTATTGTTCTGTGCAGACAATGTCCCCTTCGATCAAAGAGGGAGTGGGCTTATAAAGGTAGATTCACAAATTAAACCTGGGCACCGTTCTGTATGTGTGACTGTCACCGTAGAAGGGCTCATTGTGGGTCTCTAAGGTTGGTAAGACTCTATTTCTCTTTTCCCTTAGGATCCTGGGTCTAGGTCTAATATATCGTACTAACTGTGTCTCTAGCACGCTCTCAAAAATGTCTGCTGATAAATTATGGTATCTTCAAGCTAGAATATTACTAAGTCACTAGAAATGATATTTTTCAAGAATATTTGATATTAGGGGAAATATTTAATGTTACAGATGAAAAAAAATCTGGGTCATCTTAAAAAGCTGGATATATGATTGCTAAAATTAGATTTTAGAGTCTGGGAGTGTATCCCAGTGGTTAGGACATTGCGCTCATTAGCATTCTGTTCACTGCTTATAGATCCTAAAATACTGTTCAACAAATACTTACTGAATATTTATATAATTAGTAAAATATAGTTAAAGAAGTTATGTCTATGAGGTGGATGGTAATGCTTTGGCTGGTGTATTCGGCCATAAATTGTTTTTAATTTCTGTTGTGATCCTGCCCTGGCTTCTCAGAATGGGATCTGTTTTGTTCTTTGATACACACACACAGACACACAGACAGATACACAAACACAGACAGACACACAGACACACACACATCCTCCTATGTTTAGCTCTTGGCTGCAAACTATACAGGGTGTGGGTGTCTTTAGCTTTCCAGTTAGTGTTACAGGATGTTTGAGTTTTCCTTAGATTTGTTTGTTGTTGCCAGAAAGGGTCAAGTGGCTGCCTGGTTTTCCCAGTAACCATCCACCTTGGTTGAGAACGCTTGCTGGGCTGGCCCTCGATGTGTCACCTTTGAGTACCGGTTATAATAAGATCCTCTGGTCACATGCTACCCACATTCTAAATGAATAGTTTTCTGAGATGGACCTTTGGCTACCTGCAGCACCTGCTGGCTCTGAGATGTTCCTGGGGCAGGGAAGTCCCCCAGTACAGTCCCCTTCATCCTGTTGCTCACTCTGCCCCTTTGCCTGATAGTGCAGGTCTGCGATGGGTGTGACCATCTAGAAGGTGGTCTCAGTGACGCTTTCTTTCTAATACCACGCACCAAAGTCTCCAAGCTTCTTTGACTGTGAACGGGACTAAGCTAAATTTGTGACCAAGTCCACACAGAGACACACTGATTTATAAGTAGATTGACACGAAAGCTTGTTAGACGTTTCTTCAGCTCTGCCCATGGTATGCACTATGGGTGTGTGCTTCCTAGAAATAGACTGTGTATATTTTAATTTCAGCCCTTTGAGTTTTTCTTGGGTATATTTCCTTCGGTGAGATTTGAGGAAGACTCCATCTGAAAGGTTAATAAGCTCGTCTTTCAGAGTTAAGGGCTGTGGGAGGAACTGGAAAAAGTTGCTCAAGGAAAGATAAATTTGAGGTTGGTGAGTTCGGAATACCGAAAGCGTTAACTAACGTAAGCAGCACAGCCACACCCTTAAGTAGTTCTTTCGAAGACTAAGGTTCTTACTTAGGGTTTAAAGTTCTCCATGTGCCTTACTTAGCAAATAAATACCTTGACTTCATACACCATTCTTAAAATAATCCTAACCAATGTAATCAGTTGTTTCCAACAAGGCACAGGGACAAATAGAACCCACAGCCCAGCTTATTGAAACAATGTACAATTATCTGTCCTTATTCATTGGTGGCTTAAAACAAAAGCTTGCTTCTCCAAGTGACGTTTCTATAGGAATTCATAGTACTTAATTTACAGTGTCCTAAGGGAGGTGTGTAGAAGTTCTAAGTGTTGCCAACACTGTGAGAGTTGGAAAGAAAGTCCATGGATTTGGTGTGTATATGTGATGATATATAAATTAGAACAATTTTCCATACATCTACTACCGCAAATTACAATACGCACACAAAAAATGCATTTTTTAAACATTTATTTTAGTGTGTGGGAGGGCGCACTAAAGAGGTCAGAAGACAACTTTCTGGAGTTAGCTCTCTTGCTATGTGGGTACTGGGCATTGAACTCAGGTCATCAGGCTTGGCGGCAAGCACCTTTATCCCCTGAGCCACACTGCCAGCCATGACCTCGAAGTCTTAGCACCATGTTTGGTTTTGTTGAATAAACTTTTGCTGGCAGACATTCTTTTTTGCTTTCTCCCAAAAGGGACATTTTGAGAGGCACTAAGCAAGGGGCCTCATGAATTCTTAGGGCAGTTGTGTTGAGCGGGAAGGAAGGGATGGCTCATTGATATCAGAGTCGGATACAATCAGAATTTTAGAAAGTCAGTGTCTAATTTGTCCATAGTGGCTTCACGCCTGATTGCTAACACCTCTTTTGGGTTTGTACTAGCCAGCAAGGTGCAGTTGTGTTGCCCTTTCTGGATGATTTAAGTAGGGGGCAGTATTAGGGAGAACAACAATTCATACATGAATCTCCTTTGGAGCTCTGGGATTGTCCTTTCTGTCCTATAGTGAGTGTCTTCTGGGGAGTCTTGCAGAGGGACTCTGAGCAGCCTCTGAGTTAGTGATCGTCTTGGAGGAGGTTCTTCAGGCCTGGGGGGGGGAGCTCTTTTATCCAGCTGGGTGTTCAGATGTGCTGAAGAAGTGGCATTTTATTCCGAGCCCTGGGAACTGAAGCAGTGGTGGGCAGATCTAGGCACAGCTGCATTGTAGGAGGGTCGAACATTTTAGCTCTTCCCTTCTAGCAGAACCTTAGAGTCTGTTTTACTCCGCGGTGGGTACGGCGTTCTAATTTCATCCCTGCTGAATCAAGCCCTCAGGAAGGCCTGTGCCTACAGATACACCAATGTAAGGATGAACAGCAATACCCAGGGACAAGGCTGACTTCATAGAAGTGTGAGGATCATCACGGGAAGTGTGTCCACTGTCAAGGTTCTCTCTTTCTGTCAGTCTTTCTGCTGATCTCCATTCATCTAAAGAATACAAACAGGGACACACAGAGCAATTGGGTGGCACCCTGTGCCAAAGGGGGACAGCCATAGAGACAGAAGGAAGGAAAAGTCTGCAGACTCGAACTAAGGATTTTGCATAACATGCTTGTACCTTTCATATCTGAAAAGTCCAAGTTTGAGTTATCTTTAGGTGTGTAGGCATCCGAGCGCGCGCGCGCACACACACACACACACACACACACACACACACACAAACAACAACAACCAAAAAACCCTTCTCCCTGGGGAACTTGTTAACATCATCCCATTTCAGAGGTCCTGGGTGGGTCTGCAAGATTGCATTTCTAACCAGTTTTTAGGAACACTTGCAGGAGCAAGCCCCCTAGAAGATGCTGGGTCCTGGATGGCAGGAGCTCTGGATTGAAAAGCTAACTGGTCCAGAGTAGAGGTTTCAAAGGTGACCTTTCAACCGAACTGTAGGCTTGCTCTCCTCACCCCCGCTGACTGGAGCCTCCCCACCCGGTCTGTGCAGTCATGTCTGTTCCGGGTGGTTATCTGTTCTCAGCCGAAATGCAGATAGGACAGAACTTCTGCAGAGGTGGGGCTCCTGGCACTGTAGCCAAAATGATAGCCAAGGGCCTGGCAGGCGGGAAGGGACAATATATAAAGCAAGATGCTAGAATGTAGCCACTGAAGGAGGGCTGGTTTAGCTGACAGGCAGGTGACCTTCCTCCTTGCTGGAGGTCTGTGTGTCAAGACCAGCTGCAGCCCTGCCTCAGTTTCTACCTTTGAAATCCCAAGTCTCACTTGGAGGATTGAAGCTTAGGGTTTGAATGAGGCTCAATAAAGACAAGCTGGCCTTGTTTGTCGTGTGTTAAAACTTTAGCCTCCAGAGCAGTGCTCCAGGGATCCCATTCCTGGGTGGCACATGCATGTGTCCTTGCTTTGCTGATAAAAGACTAGGGGTGGGTTAACATTCATAAAGATGTTTCTAGAAGACTGAGCAGAAGAGATGGGCCGAGGCTTGTTTCCTCTTTGTCAGGAAATTCTCCACAGAGGAGGTGGATGTCAGCTTTCTCATTAAGAGCAGGCACGGGGAAGATGAACAAATCTTGGAGAGGGATTAGGGTGGTAAACTTGGCACTGTCAGAGTTGACGTGGGTTGCCAAGTGCCAAGGTCCCCTGATCAGAGGGCCTAAGTCAGGGTGCCACTTAGAATAATATCTGGAGTATGCTTGAACAATTAGGTCTCCTTGTGATTTACGTATGCTTGATTTTTAAGGTCTCAGGAAGGGTGGCTAGGGAAGGGGGTGTTCAAACATGGGTTCCACCAACCACTACCTCCCCAGGGGTGTTGAAACCCTGCCAAGAGGAAGGATTTGGCTCTGAAGCAGCAGACTAAACCTTGGCTGTGTTTGCCCGTTACTGAGTTCAAAGCTGTCTGTCTGGTGCAGGATGTGGCAGAGGGGGAATTTAGTGTGAAAAAGAAGGCTGTGAAGTCGATCCACTTCTCCGAGAGCCATGCCATCGTCCCCTGCCTTCCCAAGGGTCTCACCGCTCACTCTGCAGTGTCCCTATTAGACAGGATTCCTTCCTTAAAATGGTTTTGTTTTCCTTGCTCATAGGAAAAGAAATGAGGGGATGATAATAGAAAATGGGTATTATGAAATGGAAGGTCTTATGTGATTTTTCTTTTCTTCTAAACTTAATTTTTGGTGGATCGATGTCTATATGTAGGTGAGGGTTCGCACAAGATAAGGCAAGGCCTGTAATTGGGCAGTGAAAAAGGTGGGGGCAGAGTTTTTGAGTAGAAGGAGAGATAGGAGAGGGAGAAGAAGAAACCAAGATGGAGGGAAAGAAAGCTGACCCGGACCCGTGTGGCTTTCAATAGCCACAGGTAGCTATGAATATCTTATAAGGGATGAATTATTACAGGACAACTTGTCTTTTCTAGGTGGGCAGTTTATATCAATTGGCTCTAAGTTTATTGTGTGGATGTTTTGTGGAGTGAGATTTACTGATATAAATCTGATTGATAAATTACAAGCCTCTAGAGTTTTGATTTTGTTGGGTTACTGGGAATTGTGACAGTAACCACAGGGGGCAGATGCTGGGAATGTGAGCAGAGTTCAAGGCAGAGAGTAACAGGAGGGCGGCTGCTGCTGGGGCCAGAAAGTAGCAGGAGGTTATATCTTTATGTATTTATGTGGGTGAGGACGCGGATGTGAGTCGGAGGGCCTGGCTGGGTGCTAGAAACTGGATCCTGGTGTAAGAATGGTATGTGTTCTTAACTACTGAGCCATTCCTCTGGCACCATGTGATTAAAACAAAACAAGAAAAAACAGGGTGGGCTAGAACTCACTTTGTAGACCGGCTGCCCTTAAATTCACAGAGGTCTCTACCTTTCTCTGCCTCTTATGCGCTAGGATTAAAGTTATGAACCATAATGGCTGTCTCACGCCTTTCTTACCTTGTTTCTTTCTTTGTTTCTTTCTTCTCTCTCTCTCTCTCTCTCTCTCTCTCTCTCTCTCTCTCTCTCTCTCTCTCTTCTCTCTCTCTCTCTCTTTCTTTCTGTCTTTCTTTTTCAAGACAGGGTTTCTCTGTGTAGACTGGGCTGTCCTGCAATTAAGTCTTTAGACCAGGCTGGTCTCAGACTGAGAGACCCACCAGCCTCTGCCTCCTGAATGCAGGGACTAATGGTGTGCACCACCACACCTGGCTGTGTCTCACAAGTTCATTAATTCATATGATTGTCACCAGGTTACCTTTAAATACATAGAAACATGTCATTTATAAAGCACAAAACAATCATCAGTAAAGCAAATGTCATATATACCCCCCTTCCCCAAATCTGGGAGTTGTGGTCGCCTCTGTAGATGAAATGAACAACCATGGGTGGTGGCAGTGGTTTGGTTGTGCAGCGGAGGACTTAGCATGCTCTGTTCCCCTGGGTAGTTTTTAAATTCCCCCCCCCCCCGTGTGCTTGCTTAGGGAAAATCCAATTATTGATTGTTTTGAGGGAACCCGGGTTGGTTTATGGTCCCTCTTGCAGGGACCTAGCACTGATGTGGCCACTGGAAATACGCACCGTTTTCATTTGCCTCACCCGGCATTATGGCTGACAGCAAGTCTGCAGCTGTGTTGATGACACTCACCCCTTTCAAAGGATGGAGAGAGGTGGGTCTGTGTCCTGACGAGTCACAGCCAGGAGAAAGTATTCATATGTGCTCGGAGGTTGTCTTTATATGGTTTCTACGGCTCTGATAAAGACCATGACCAAAAAACAACTTGGGGAAGCAGGGGCTCATATCAGCTTAATTGCAGTCTCTCTGGAAGAGAAGTTGGGGCAGGAGTTCACAGCAAGAACCTGGAGGCAGGAAGAGAAGCAGAGACTGAAGGAACACTACTTCCTGGCTTGCTCAGTTGCTTTGTCTGACAACCCAGGATCACTTGCTCAGGAGTGGCATCACCTTTGACCCACCAAGGTGGGTTGTTTCATATTCATCATTTATCAAGACAACGCCCTCTTCAGGCCAGCCTAATGCATGCATTCTCTCAGCTTGTATCATGTTGACAGAAGATCAAACAAGATGGAGGTGTAAGACGATTCCATGACAGGTGGTGCGGGCTGCTCCTCAGCGGTATTACAGGATAGTCTGAATGAGACTGATCTCAAGGGATGTGGCTATTTCAAGTGTGGGGATCCTGAGCTCTCACATGCCTTGAAGCGGTCTTCGAACTCAAAGATACCGGAAGTTGTCCCCTGCTGCACACAGGAAAGCAGTTCCTCCTGGGGATTTATCCCACCCTCCCCTGCAGGTCAGGTAGACTCAGTGTGTGTCTTAGCTGTCTCTCAGTGCGCACTGTGGGCAAGGTCTCTGCTTCGGGATTTGGAAGGGATTGTTGGGAGCGTTACTTTTGTGAGGATTTCCAGTTCTAATCAGGAAATGGTGACATTTCGTGACTGTGGAGCCACCAAAGAGCATTGTGCAACTGTCAGGTGTCAAACAGGAAGGTGATAACTGTGTGTGGTAGAGAGACACAATGTCTGGGGTGAGGATGATGACAGAGATGGCTGTCTAGAAACCGTCCCCTGCCTGTTTCAGTTCAGAAATGACCAGGAGGTATGACTGTAAGGGGCACAGTGGGCTCCATCATTCATGTATCTCCACGTGGTCCACCAGATCTGTGCTCTTCAAATTAATATCCCAGAAGAGGTTCTGCCAATTGGAACAATCTCTAGATCGCAGTTGTGGAAAGAGTGAGAAGCCTTAGGCCCAGCATTCCACGCCCAACAAAACACCATTGGATGCTTATCCAGTCACGGTAGGGCCAGGCATTTCCTGGTGTCAGGCCCCTGGCAACCATGCCCTGTTGTGTGTGGGGGTCTCTGGGGAAAGATTGGAATGTCGGGATAGGCCATGGGAAGTCCGGGTCCCCAGCTATCTCACCTAAGAGGAAGCCTGAGGTTATTTTTCCAAAAGTTATTAGCTAACCTTACACATCAAATCCGTACAGTTCCCACCAAAGGGAATATATATATATATATATATATATATATATATATATATATATATATATACACGGGGTCAGCTGGCCAACAGTGTCCTGGGGGTAGTTTTTTTGGGGGGGTTAGCAGAGTGTGAACACTCATTTCAGTGTTTTCTCGGGATCCTTTACATTTGCCTGAGCAGGTGTGATCTGGCTAAGACAGGCAGGCATCTCCGTATACTCTGATGTGTGGATATCAGAGCAGCATACCCTTTGGCCCTTGGACTGAGAAGCAGGCGCTGAATTGTGCCCCCCTCCACCTTGGCCTTGAATCTCCCTGGTTCACAGGAGGGCAGGGTGTGGCAGAGATCCAGGCTTGCAGAAATAAGACCTCAGTGCAGTCTGTGTTCAGATGCCTTCAAGTTCTGCTCCCTGGACAGAAATCTGATAAGGGCTGCAGCACACAAGGCTGAAAGTTCTAGGTTGCCAGCTCCGTAGAAACCTTTTTCTTTTGTTTGGGCATGGCAGGGTATGTGCCCAAGAAGGCTGGCAGCACCAAGGGTCAGAGATGCGTTCAGGGCTTCAGAGCGTCACAGCCCCCAGTGAGCTCGAGCCACAGATTCCCAAGAAGCTGCAGAAGTCAGTGTTCCTATCAGGCCAGACTGTGTTTTAAAATAAGTAAAAGGAAAAAAAAAGCAAGCAAGACTTGGCATGACATTGCTAGGGAAGGAAAGTGGGAGTGGCCCTGGTGATTGGCAGTTCTCTGGCTCACAAAGGGCCAAGGTATTTTGGAGTTTGTCACGAGTCTTTGGACAATGCTATCATGAGACACGCCTACTCACAAAGGTTGCTTTGTGAGCCTCTCCCGAGGCAGGACACTTGGCTGGAGTAGACCTCCTTTCCCTGGGGTAGTATTTCTGATGTTCCTGGCTCCCCACACACTGACAGGTGTTGGTAGGGAGGAACAGGGCAAGCTTGGGTCCCAGCTGTTTTCTGATTTAGAAATGTCCCCGAGGAGAATCTGTACTCTAGGGTATTTCCTTCTCCCATGAGTGACTTTCATCAAGACTGTACAGAGTCATGCCCTTAGGAGACTAGGTTGCAGGTAGGGTCACTGTTCCCAAGGTTCCCTTAGTAAGGTGCTTTGGTTCCCACAATGGAAGCCTGTAGAAATGGTACCTTGACCCTGATGGTGGAATTATAGAAGGGCCTGGATTCCAGCCAGACCATCAGATGGAGTTGCAGAAAAAAAAGCCTGAGGCTCAGTTCAGAGTCAAATCTTCTGGAGGGGAGATGACCCCTGAGCTGCAGAACCAGGAAACCTTCAGCCCACCTGGTTGTCCATAGGCCATACAATTAGACACATCACACCTCCCATGGAGACATTCATTCACGTTTGTTTATTTATTTATTTACTCATATTTATATATGGAGATAATTACCCTTCATTTTACTCTGGTTGGACTTGTGACCTTTTATACAGCTTAAATCTAGGGTAATTCAAAGAGCACTGGCTTGACCAGCCAACAGGAAGGCGTGAGGTCACCTTTGACTTACAGCTACCTGGTAAGGATGTAAGGGGACAAGGGCTTCTGGTTTCAGAGTGACAGAGCACATGGTCTCTGAGTGCAGAGGGCATTTGTAGTAGAATATAAATTAAAAATCCCAGTGCGGGGTTTTCTACCCACCTTTGATCATTTATGCTCCTGCACGAAAGACACACCCAGCCTTTATATTTTTAAATAAGCCTTAGGTAGCACAATAGTTGGGCAGCTGTCTACCCCCTTACGTGGTCGGAATTTACATTCCTATCCATAACTCAGGTTATTACATACTGTTTTTTCTCGGCTGCTCGTATCTCTAATTGGCCAACCCACATCACCACATTTTTTATGGCTAGGCTAACCCATGGCTGCTCTCCTTTCTCCTCCCCTGCCTGTTCTTCTTCTATCCCGAGGTGGCCCCTTCCTCCCTCCCACCCTTCCCCCCTTCCTCCCTCTTTCTCCCAAGCCTGCCCAACCTTAACCCCACCTTCTGCCCAGCTATTGGCTGTTGACATCTTTACTGACCAATCACAGTTAACTGAGGGTAGGCTTATTCAATATCTTCCATATGGTCTCTCTCATCTCTGGGGCACCAGTCTTGGGGGCCCCAAATTGGCATTAGACTATAAGCAGCATCAGGCCACCCCACCTACTACAGGGATTGCTTTCTAGATCTTAGCACAGTGCTGTGTGTAGCAACCGGACAGTACATGACCCATCCCCTTTTTGTTTCTCATGCCCCATTTTTTCACAGGGTCTCACTGTGTAGCCGCAGCTGGTCTTGAACTCAGGATTTATCTTGCTTCAGTCTACCTAGTACTCTTTCATTAAAACAAAACAAAACAAAAAACCTATCTTTTAGGGCTGGAGAGATGGCTCAGTGGTTAAGAGCACTGATTGCTCTTCCATAGGTCTTGAGTTCAAATCTCAGCAACCACATGGTGGCTCACAACCATCTGTAATGAGATCTGATGCCCTCCTCTGGTGTGTCTGAGGCCAGCTACAGTGTACTCACATACATTAAATAAATAAATATATCTTTTAAAAAGTATCTTTTAAAAATATTTTAAAAATTCTTTTTATGTGTGAATGTGTGTGTGTTGTGGATATGCATGTGTCTGACTACTTTTTCTACCTCTTCTTCTGAAGCCACAGGATTTATTCAAGGATCCTTCACTCTGATGACTTTATTAATACTAATCCACTACATTCATGCTTGGTGCCCTCAGAAGTCCGAGGAGGGCATCAGGTTCTTTGGACCTGGATTTACAGAAGGTTGTGAGCCACCATGTGAGTGCTGGGAATCGAACCGGAGTCCTCTGGTATGGTAGCCAGTGCTTTTAACTACTGTGCCACCTCTCCAGCCCCTCTATTTCAACTCCAGTGGGGCTGGGGATAGAGTTTTGGTTGTTCTGAAAGTCTCCCAAGCATTCTCCCCTCTCCTGGCTTCCCCTGCTAGGGCAGAGGCAGGCCTTCAGAACATCTGCCCTGTCTTCTCCATCCAGTTTTAACCCAGGTTTGATTTGCAGTTGGTTTTACCAGTGTCAGAGACAAGGGGAGAATTCGTGGCCTTAGGAAGCAGTGACAGAGGACAAGTGACAGTCCCCAGGTTCCAGAGCGTGCTGCTTGCAAAGCTATTAGAAAATGTCTCTTCATCTGCAGAAAGCTGTGTCCTGCAAGTTCAGGCACATTCATGGGAACACGGTGCAAGCTAAGCTTTAATGGCCGGTGGAAACGGTTTGACCCGGGACCCTTAGCCCTCATAGGCGCTTAGCTGTAGGCCTATAGGAGAAAGGTGGCAGCTATGAGGACAGAGACTCATTTGGAATGTCAACTTTCCAGGCCACGCATGGTAAGAAAAACTCACTAGTTTACACATAGACTCACCGGTGCGGCACAGCACGGCTGTCACGACCCCCGACAGTGTAGGACAGATTGTGGCTGGTTAGTTTTGTGCCAGGTGGCGTGTGGCGTGTGGTGAACGTCAGCGCCAAGTCTGTGCTTCATCAGCATGAGCTCTGTCTGTCTCTAAATCCTAAATTCTTTAGGAGACTGCACAGTTCATAGTAACGGCACGTGCAAAGGTGTCTTTTGTCGTTTTGAGACTGGGTCTCTCTATTAGGTAGCACTGGCTGTCCTGGAACTTGTTGTGTAGATCAGACTGGCCTCGAACTCACAAAGATCTGCTTGCTTCTGCCTTTCCAATGCTGGGTAACCAAAGATGTCTGTCTGTCTGTCTATTTATTTATTTACTTACTTTTAAGTTGAGAGGTGGGTATGGTGGCTCACACCTTTAATCCCAGCACTTCTGGAGGAGCTGCATTTCTGTGAGTTCGAGGCCAGCCTGGTCTACATAGTGAGATTTTAGGGCTACACTCTTGAGACATTGTCTCAAGAGAAAAAGAAAAGCAAAACAAATGGAAAATATTTTGGGGCCTGACCATAGTATAAAGCATCATCTTATTTAGATCTCCCTCCTCCTCCTCCTTCCTCCTGTCCTCCTCCTTTCTTTCCTTCCTCCTTTTCTCTGTGTCCAAAGTTCCTTTTGCACATCACTGTCTTGATAAGGCATCACTGGGAATCCTTCCAATGAAAGATCAAGAGATCTTGGCGTGGGTTGAATAAAAACATAAATTTAAAAAAAAATTGAAGTGTCCTTTGATGTTTACTTGGTTGGACACGCCTGCTGCCCCAACTTAAGAACTGTGCAGCCTTCAGATGAGGGGAAAGAGGAAGCCCAGCTTTGCTGCAGGGGGCTGGTGGGGGTGGTTCTGGGCTGAGGGGGTGGCCACCTGCTTTGCTCTTCCTTTATCCCCCAGGATCTTACTCCTGCTCACTCAGGTGTGGGGAGCAGTTCTGTTTCTTTGGCTTTATTTATAGGCATTTGTGATTCTTACTACAGATAAACCTAAGCAAGAAAGTAATTCTTACAGGAGACCTTAGAGGTTTACTCTCCCTTCTAATTGTCAGGTATCAGGTTTCAAGACCCCTTTCTTAAGGAGTACAGCATCTGTTCCCCGAGTTTATTACTGCAGCAGATGTTGGTTAGGTTAAAACTCTGTGACTGTTGATCTCCGTCAGCTCGACTGGATGGAGAATCACCTAAGAGATCCCACATGTGGTTGGGAAAGGCATGTCTAGAAAGGTTTAACTGTGGATAGAAAACTCACCCTAGATGTGGGTGGCACCATTCTGTGAGCTGGGGTCCTGACTGAACATCTGGGAAAGGATGAGAGGACCAGAGAGATGGCTCAGAGATCAAGAACACTGTTTGCGGGCTGGTGTTGGTGCATGTGCTCAGGAGGCAGAGGCAGGCATATATCCGTGGGTTTGAGGCCAGCCTGGTCTACAAACTGAGTTCTAGGACAGCCAGGGCTATTCACAGAGAAACCCTGTCTCTAAAAACCACAAAAGAAAAGAAAGTAACACTGGCTGCTCTTGCAGAGGACCTGGGTTCAATTCTCAGCACCCACATGGCAGTTCATAAAGGTCTGTAACTCCAGTTTCAGGTGATCCAACGCCCTCTTTCTGATCCACAGGCCTTGCCCTCACCCTCCATTGTATTTCAGAAATAATTTGTGTGATTGGCTGTTTCTATTCTTGGCAGATTCACTGAAGTAGTCTCCTGTACCATGTGTGTGTGTTACCGTACCCCCCCACCCCCACCCCTCACCAGTCAAATGAGGAAGTCATTGGGTCACTTGCTTGGTGTGGGGAAGTGCCTTTGCAGGAAGCAGCTGGCCCAGGTTCAGAGTCTAGGCCTTGCAAGGTAGAGTGCGACCAACACATACATCAAGTTAAAACACTAGGTGCCTGGTTAAATTTGTTGTGGCTATATTTTTTGTGTCCCCCCCCCCTTCTTCTTTCTTGACGACAGTCGCTTAAGTAAAGCCCAGGATAGCTTTACTATCACCTGGTACCCAGAATAACTTTAATGACTTATGATTTTTTTTTAGCAATACTTGGAACATAATGATGATACGTTCAGGGCATAGTTACGTCAAACAGTCGCTTTCTGTTCACATGAACTTGATCTCATGTTCAATTTGGCATCATCATGCATAAGCTAAGCTGGCATGAAGATGGGGCTGTGTTGGGTCAGACCGTATTGAGCAAAGAAAAGTGTGGGGCCCAAGGAAGATGGGTGAGGTCCCTCTGCCTTTGGACCCTTTAAAACATCTCTGTCCCTCCTTTGTTAATGCTGCACCTACATTGCCTCTTTAAATGTGTGCCCACGATGTGTTGGCAGGGTCCTTGCCCTCTGAAAAGCCCTGCCGGGCAATGCTTGATTCTTGGTGAGCTCAAACTTTTCAGTTCCAAGTTTCATATCCTCAGCTGGGTGCTGGGTGTTTCCATTTGCCTTGCTAGACACCGAATATTGGGACAAACACATTTTGTTTCATTTGAGAGAGTCTCATAAAACAGCCCAGGCTGGCCTCAAACTCACTGATCCTGCTTCGGCCTCCTGGAGGCTGGCATTATAGGCCTCGCTTGACAGCGCTGTTTTAATCTAAGGCTATTTTGACTTTAACAATTTAGGACATAATATTTTTTTTATTATTAGAAATATGCCAATGGGTTCTTAGAAAAACAGTTTCCCAAGTCAACTTTGTCTCAAGTCTTCAAGGTTTAGAGCACAGATAAGCCCTTGTTTGTCAGCTATCTATGGCGAAATGGTTCACTAGAGGCGGCCTTAGACAACCACATTTATTAAGCCAATTGAAAGTTTTGAGTTCTTCTAAAAAGAGGTTTATTATATATATATGATGAGTACACTGTGACTGTCTTTAGACACACTAGGAGAGGGCGTCAGATCTCATTACAGATGGTTGCGAGCCACCATGTGGTTGCTGAGAATTGAACTCAGGACCTCTGGAAGAGCAGCCAGTGTCCTTAACCATTGAGCCATCTCTCCAGCCCCTTGAGTTCTTTATTGATGGCCATCACAGGAACAGGCCTCTCCTTTGGAAGGTCTCTTGGTGCTCAAGCTCAGAGGAACGGTGTTTTAAAAGAGAAATCCATCAGTGCCTGAGCAGAGGTATTTACATTAGTGAGGGATTTGAAACCTGGCAACATCTTTCCTCGAAAGGATCAGCAGCATCTTCTAGATACCACATAACGTGTATGGACCATGATCAAGGTCATGGACCATCTCAGAAGCATTGTCCTCTGAAGATTTTGTTGACCACTGTCTCACATGGAGCAGGCCTTTGCCTTGAGTCTGTTACCTCATTTGCTAGTCTGGGAGTGGTAAGAAGAACCCCCTCCGACTGCCAGGACAAGGATTTAGCATGTTCGTTCTCGGGAACTTTAATTAGTATCTTCCCATTGATCTCTAGATTATAACCCAGAGCAGAGAGTGCTCTGGTAGAAATCCAGATGGCAGAGCCACACGTTTTACTTACATATTGCATCAGCTCCAAACTCAGTACTGGAACTCGAACTATAGACCAGGCTGAACTTTAACTCACAGAGATTTACCTGCCTCTGTCCCCCGAACACTGGGATTAAAGGTTCGTGCTAGTAAGCCCTGCAAACCTAATTCTTTCTTCATTCAGACTAGAGCTTTGAAGGACCAGCCGTAAACACATCCCTGTTTTCTGTGCCTCACACGCAGTAACTGCTCACACGCAATCGCTGCTCTCCCTCTCAGGGTTTGGATCCCTTATTCTGTTGGTGAAGAAAGTCTAGTAAGTAGATCATGGGTGGAGGATCCTGGCTTGTGTGGACCCCAGAGCCTGAGCTGGCTCGCTGGGACAGGGGTAATCGAGGCGGGTTGGATGCCGGATGTCACGCTTAGGTGAGTTCAGGAGTCTGCAGGCAGCTGCTGTGCCTGGTCCACCCACCTTGAGAGCCTGGGTCCCGACTTGTCACAGCCTGCGGGCTGAGTCATGAGTGCCTTCCTGGCTGTCGGCCACCTGTCGTCTTTTCTGGTGATATTTCACTGTGGCTTTTCCTTTGAAGAGGTTTCTGAGGCAAGGTTGTCCCATGTAAAGGTCAGGATTAAAAAAAAAAAAAAAGAGTAGATGATCCGTTAACAGAAATATAAGTTAAAAGGCAGGAAGTGAATTGGCTTTATACAATTAGATTGGAGAGGATGGGTTAAAAAAAAAGTGTTCTTAAAATTATTCTTTAATATTTTTAGTTATTTTTCTTTAGAGTCCCAAAGCAGGATGTGGAAAACCAAACATTTCTACTCAGTGTATATACACTTTGGCAAAACAAATAATGGGGCTCTGTGAGCATCCAGACCTCCTGGACAGAGGAAGGTAGCTTTTCTTGGCTGGGCATTTATTTATTTATCTTTATTTTATATTTTTCTTGCCTAGGGTCAGACCAGAAAAATGGCCTTCTGGTAGAGTAGGAACATTTTGCGGTTTCATGTGAATTTGGGGTGTGAGTGTGTACATGTGTGTGCATGTGTGTGCATGCAGACCCTGGGCATCTTCCTCAGCTCTCCACCCTTTTATTTTTTTGACGGAGTCTTACCACCTAGTCCTGGCTGACCTGGAACTCCGCTGTAGACCAGGCTGGCCTCAAACACAGAGATCACCTGCCTCTGCCTCCCCAGTGCTGGAACTAAAGGTGTGCACCACCACTGTCTGGCTCCACCCAGGTTTTGAGACAAGGGATCACACTGAACTTAGGGCTCACCACTTAAGTGAGGCTGCCTGGCCAGTGAGCTCCAGAGGTCCTCCTGCCTCTCCAGTCTTGGCTTTCACAGACTGGGGATTGAACTCAGTTCCATGCACTTGTGTGACAAACTGAGATTCACAATGGCAAGAGTCATGCCTTCCTGAACACAGATAGACAAGACCTTTGTTTTACTCTGTAGACTGGACGTCCAGTTTAGTTTTTAAGCTGTGTGTTTGTATAGTGATTTCTCAATTACAAAATGCTGTTGTGCTATAGAAATGATTTTGGGTACTTAATCATCACAGCACTTCATAAGTTAGCTGTTAGTCAGGTGTCCCACAAGTTAAGGAATGAGTGACATTGTAAGGAGACGGTGCTGACGTCATGCCGAGCACACTCTGGTGTGGAGACCTCTTCAAATGGGGAGGAGAACTAGGAACTCAGAAGATTCCTGCATATTTTGACCCCAACTTATTATTATTATTATTATTATTATTATTATTATTATTATTATTATTATTATTATGTGTATGGATATTTTGCTAGCAGCTTTGTCTGGCTGCATACCACATTAGTTCTGAACCCAAGGAGACCAGAAGCGGCGTCAGATCCTCTGGAACTGGAGGTGCCCCTGTACCTTTTAAAACAACTTTAGGGTTCTGGAGAGATGGCACAGTGGTTTAGAACAACTGCCATTATTCTAGAGGATCTGAGATTGGTTCCCAGCACCCACATCCCATGGCACACAGTCTGCAACTCCAGCTTCTCGGAGATCCAACCAACACCTCTGCTCCCTCCCCAGGGGCCTCTGTACTCACACACAACATACACGTAACTAATTTGTTTTGCTAGTGAACGTAGTACTTGGTTGCCTGGGTATAAGGGAACTGAGTTAGTAGTCTGATGGAATTTAGAAGTGGCCTCCTGGGGAAGGTGTTGTCAGAGCCCAGTGGATGGCACTGTTTCTAGGGCAGTAGCTGGCATCATTCAGATGAGAAGGTTTGGTGACTGTCACACTGACCCAAGGAGAAAGGGTTCGTTTCAATTACAGGTTGCAATCCGTGACTTTAGCTGCTCAGGTAGAGGAGGCACAAGCTGGCTCTGGCTCAACCTGTAACAGCAGGCTTCTGAAGGGGCCAGAGTGTACAGTAAACAGAGTGCACAGTCCTGGAGGCCCCACATGATCTGAGCCTCCTCTTCCTCTCCTTTTTCCTTCTTTTCTTATTCTTTCATCGATGATTTAAAAAAGAAACCATTCCTAAGCAGGTCTCACAAAATAAAACGGTCTAGGTGCTGTTCTTTCCTCTTAAGATTTTTGTTTTTATCTCTCTCTCTCTCTCTCTCTCTCTCTCTCTCTGTGTGTGTGTGTGTGTGTGTGTGTGTGTGTGTGTGTATGTGAGATCTGTCTGTGTGTATAAGCCATGGCTGTGGTAGTGCCCACTGAGGCCAGATGGAGTTGTCAAATTTCCCAAAGCTGGAGTTACAGGGTTGTGAGACACTTGACATGCGCTCTGGGGACTGAACTTGGGCCCTCGGGGGGAACAATGTGTGTTCTCAACTACTGAGCCATGGCTTCGGCCCCCAAGGTGTTCTTTCTTGTCAACTCCTGGAGCAGATCATGGTTAATATGGTTTCTCTAAGCGTTCCGACTGTTGCTCTGTCCTCAGGGTGCCTTTAGGAGGTACTTTTCTTATAATCGATTGTTAAATTCCCAAGTAAAATAGGAAGTAGCCATTGAAATTTCCAGTGCCCTACCTAGAGACTCAGCTTTCAGTGTTCCCACAGGGAGGAGCTATTTGGTTCCTTGATTGGGTGAGTTCAGTGTCTGACTTCCAGTAAGTTAGATGTGAATCTCTTGCATGTTATCCATAGATTGGAGAACGTTGTTTAAATGATAACAGAAGTCAGATTCCTTTCTTGGGACCTGGGAGTGCATTCGAGACGCTGATTGTGCTTTGGGATGGATTAGCTTGGTTTCCACCCATCCAGGCACCACATTCTTCATTTCTTGTGTTGCTTTCTTGGGATCCTTCTCACAGTCCTCAACACCACGTGGCATGTGGAATGTCTCTTTTAGGGAGGAGGACTGTCCTTTGTGCCGGAGGAGTGCTGAGGCGTGTGGCTTACGGGATGCTCATTCCACACCCTTTCTTTGCATTTAGGATTTGTAGCAGCCAGCCATCCAGCAATTTAGCTCCAGGAGAACAAATTACTCGCAAGTCTACAAAAGTATAGCAAGGCCTCGGCTTGTCAAAGCTTGCCTGATTTCCTGTGGTAATTGTGGGACTAGCACTGACAGACTTCTTAAAGGGCTTAATTCAGACCTTCTGGGTCACATCCCAGATTCGCTTGTCTTCAGGGGCACAGAGGCAGTTCCAGACACCAGCTATGGGAAGGAAGAGACAGTTGCCAGGGGCCATGCCTTAGTATCATACATACATCCCATAGTATCACAGGAAGTCACCATGCTTGTGTCCTGGCAGCCGAAAGCCATTGACCATGTCATTTGTGAACATCCTGCGCAAAAGTTCTCCTCTGCTTCCCTGAACTGGGCATGCCCCCAAAGCTTTGCTGTTAAACTTTAAAGAGAGAAAAAGAATCTTCCTCATGATTGCTTCTTAGGGTCAGCCTGTTTTCTCAAGTCCTGGACCACACACACATATATACCCTAAGGAGAGGGGATCCTATTCTTCCCACGGTTTGGAGCTGAAGACCTAGGAACCGTGTATATGACCGAATTTAGCAAGTGTCTTATTCTGCGCCTCAACACTGTTCTAGGCAAGCAACAAGCTGAGACTGGGTTTTGTATTCCCGAGAAGAGCCCAGGCTGCCATGCACTGGCTGGGTGTGATTATTAGGCAGGGGTTCATCCCGTGTTCTTGACTCTCTGATAGCAGAATGGCTATTCCTCGAAATAAATGGCCCCATGAACATGGTGTAGAGTGCTTTCCGGCTGCAGCTGGAGTCCCTCATTGACCTGGAGGGGCAGGGATGAGAGCGTAGACTCAGAAGTCTGCAGAGGGGCTGCTGGTACGAGCACCTCCAGTTCCCTGCTGGCAGGAGCATTATCCAGTTCCTCGAGGTGGAATAGATCACTCATAGCCATTTTCAAGGTTTTTATTTATTTATTTATTTATTTATTTATTTATTTATTTATTTATTTATTTTTACTTACCTATCAGCATCTTAAAATGTCATTCACATGTTGAGCGAAACTTGGTGTTTTCCAGTGAATACAAAGGCTTATCCGGCCATCACGGTGACTCTAGAATTTCCATTACTCACCCCTGTGTAACCTGCTCGTGTTTGCTCCTCATTCCTCCCTTTTCTACTCCCCTAGTTCCGGGCAGGCAATAAGCTCTTTCTGTCTGGATTCCAGACATTTCATACAAATGGACCCGCCTGACCTATTCACGGCGGACTCCTGTCACCTAGTATGGTGCTATTCAAGCCTGTCCATGTGTCAGTACCTCATAACTTTTTATGGACAGATAACAGTCTACAACACAGGGCATTCGGGTTGTTTGCACTTTTTGCTATTATAAATTTCGGGGTATACTCCTGTTAGGACACCCCACACAGCAGGGGTTCTCTCTTGACCCATGCAGAAATACAGCAGTGCATGACTTTGCAGGTGTCATTTGTAAAGGGAGGAGAGGGAAGTGCTGTGTTATAAGGTGCTAGCATGTGCTGGTGGGTTCTGATTGGGCATGCTAATTAAGTGAACCAAAGGGAGCTTTTGATTGCTGGGCTTCAATACGTTCGTTGATAGCGGGATCTTGATGGTTGGCTTCAGAAGGAGGAAGTGGCCAAATAAGGGATTAGACTTTGGTGGCTACAGGAATGGTTTTCAGCAAGGAGGAGGGAATCAGGAAGGGGCAAGGCCTGCCAGAGCCATCCATGCTGTCTGGAGTCCCCTTTAGTACTTTGAGTGGAGTTGCTAAGTCATGAACCAAACCTGAGTTAAACTTCTGTTTAACTGTTTCCATCACTTTTAGGCAGGAGTTCGGATCCCCGTAAGTCTCAAGGGCAGCAGGGAAACAAGCCGAGCGCTCACCTCTTAAAAGTTCTACAAGCTCCCAATAGCCTACAGGATGAGGAATGATCCTTTACCATATGGGCCCCTAGGGGACATTTAAGATGGAAACCGGAGCATAATGTTTCAAGGCTAGCAGGCTGAAGGACTAGGTTGTGTGAGCCAGTAGACCCTTTCAGGATGGCCACCTCTGGGCAGAAAGGTCTTAAGAGTCAGTGTTGGACCAGAGTGAGAGACACGTCAGGAGCATTGTACACAAAATCTAACCAGGCATCACTTGAGGAGAGAGGGGGTCGGTTTCACCAGCCCTTACCTCTAACTGAGGAACTACGGAGACAGTTGCTGCCTTCTGGGGGAGGGGGAGTCAGGTTTCATTTAGGGTGTGGCTCATCCTAGGTCAGCCAGCTCTAATAGACCCCGCCCCACACCCAGGAGTATATGGAAAACAAAATTTGGGATTGACGTGTTATGTTTAAAAAGGGGGCTGAGTGGAGGAGTTGGGTCAATATGATCAAAATACTTCATATGAAATTCTCAAGACATTTTTGAAAGAGAACGAATGGACTCTTGGCGTGCCTGTCGGCATAGCCTCAAAATGGTGGCCAGTGGTCAGCCTAGCTCTCGGCATGTGTTACAGGCTTCAGGCATTCTCATACTGAGTTCCTGTCTCTATTAATCTGACTCCGTTTGACTTACACATTGGGCAGGGGCCAGCCAATATTTCCAGTGCATCTTTCCCCTGGGCGGGCCAGGTGTCTACTATTGATAGAACACGGCTTCAGGTACATGATGACGTATCCACAGGCCCCCTCACCCCTGAAGGCCTCGAAGGATGGTGGTTAAATGCTGCCTGCTTTATTATGAAATAATTGGCATTGAATCCATCACGCATTAGGTATATGGGATTTCCATTTTTCTGCTCTTAACAAAGGAATTTGCAAGTCTGGTAAATTAGAATGAGTCGGTTGGAGCCTTTCTTGGATTAGGGAAAAGCGGTCCTAATGAATTTATTCACTGTGCATTCCAGGCCACTAATCCCAATAGGGTCGCTGTGGATTAATGAATGGCATGTGGTTTTCTTTCTCTTCAACTTAACATTAATTGTTTTACATACTACAGCAGAAAAATGTGACCAGAGCAAGCCCCCCTAAACAGCTATTTAAGAGCCCCTGGCTGGTTTCTTTTCCGGTCTTGGGGATTGACCCCAGGGCTGTTTGAACGCGTGATGAGCACCACCTCACAAACCATCGTCACCTTCTGTACCTTTTGCATATGTTGCTTTTGGATATGACACCAGGGTTCCATGTGCCATTGGTGGGATCTGAAATCATCTCGTGAGGGCTTTTAAATCCTGAGACTGGATTGCACTTTGACTCAGCTGTGGTCCTGTTTTACTGATATATACAGATAGTGTTTGTATGCTGAATATGCCATTTAAAAAAATCATGAGGCTGGAGAGATGGCTCAGCGATCACAAGCACGGGTTATCCTTGCAGAGAAAGGAGAGTGACTCCTAAACCTCATGCCGCCCCATGCTTAGCCTCATCAATACCCACCTGTGGACCCCTTCAGTGATGACTCCCTGCTTACTGCAGCAGGGCTAAGTGGAACCCTTCCTTGCTCTGTCAGCCCTGATTTGGAGGCTCTGGTGTCCAAACGCAGCTGTGTGACAACCTTCTTGACCTTGCAGGAGTGTGACGCTACTGTAGATTCTGCTGCGACGCCTTGGCTCCCAGGTGCCCATCCTCAGTGAGAAGGTCCACGAATCCTACTTCAGGTACTGTACGCCCATTGGCACCCTAGAACAGGTACATTTTTATACTAGAATGCATCGTTCATTTCAACCTATCCTGACTGATACCTGTAGCCCTCTGTGCTCTTGGTGATGTGGGACCTCTGGCCTTACCTGTGCTGAGCACGCCAGCACTCTACTGAAGCCCAACCTTGTGCTCCTTTAAAAATTCCCAACACTTGTTCTTTTTTAGACTTGAGAGTTCTGAAGAGAATATGTGGTGGGGTATGGGAGGGGAGAGGTCAAGGCTGGCCAGTGAGACTGTCTTGCTCTTTCTTTTAAAATAAAAGTAGCTCACTTAAAAAAAAGAACCTCTGATTCTTGTGTTTGGGTTCTGCATACAAAAAGGTGCCACCGAGAATATACTTTAAAAATCTGTTGCTCTAGCTGAGTGTGGTGGTGTACTCGGGAGGCAGAGGCAGGTGACCTATGCAGCAAGTTTAGCCTGGTCTACATAGCAAGTCCAGCCTAGTCTAAATAGTGAGGCCAGCCTGGTCTACATAGCGAGTTCCAGGACAGCCATTGTTACAGAGAGAGATCCTGATGTGTGTGTGTGTGTGTGTGTGTGTGCGTGTGTGTGTGTGTTAATAAAAATATAAATACTTGTGAAAAACTTATTGCTCTAGCTGTTGTCTCTTGAGTTACAAAGGGTCACTGGCTGTGGGAATTTGATTGTTATTCTTGTGTTATCAGAAAATGCTGAAGGGTAAAACTTTCAGTATGAATAGTGGGTGCACAGGGGGTGAGGTGGTGTGTGTGTGTGTGTGTGTGTGTGTGTGTGTGTGTGTACAGGGAGCCTCACACATTCTTTTAGTTATTTATGGCCATTCACAGGCTTCATTCTCTCTTTGCTATATAAAGCATGCCCACATAGTCAGCTTCAGCAAACCACAGGAGACCTTAATCAGAAGGCCTTTGTGGGAGACACAGCCTGGGACCTATGTCACATGTGAGCGCCTATAAGAGCTGCCTTTCAGGGAGGATTAAGAAGGAAGGCAGAAGGGGCCAGGAAGGGTGGCTCTGCAGGGAGGATCAGGCTACCAGCAGTAGCTGTTGATGAAGTCCATGTCATGGCCTCCATAATAATGCCATGGGACAGGGACAGAGGTGCAGAATTACCAGGTGTTCCTTCCCAATGCCTGGTGACATTAGATGAGGAGATGGGAAGAGTTGGGGAGGATGTCCTGCCTGGGCTTGAGCTTAGGCAACCCTGGTCTCATTGGGGTGCTTATGTAGTCAAATGAGAAGGAACAAATGTACCAGTCACAAGTATTTCTGCTTTTCTGTCAGCCCAGAGGAGAACAGCCTCTCATTACCTA
The DNA here is from genome assembly GCF_963924665.1 of Micromys minutus. Taxonomy (NCBI): domain Eukaryota; kingdom Metazoa; phylum Chordata; class Mammalia; order Rodentia; family Muridae; genus Micromys; species Micromys minutus. The sequence goes on along the minus strand of NC_137964.1, from coordinate 7,028,286 downwards.
ACAGGAGGGTGTTAGCAGCCAGATAGCTGGAATCCAGCTTCAGTGCCTTGGACTTGGGAAATGCTGTGCCAAAGACCAGGAAAAGTCATTGGTTGGTCCTCAGTCCCGGGTCCTGAGCAATAGCTCCACTCGGAATTCACAGCTAAATCCAACAGGCCAGCTCACCACTGTCCTTTCTCAGGATAAGAGATCCAGGCCAGGTGATACTGTGTGCTGCACATCGCCGGGATGCCTTCCTGTCTTGACCAGCCATGTTTATGCCTTCAAGTCATCCAAGTAGATGTGGTGGGGAAGCCTCTTCATCATATCCAGTCTTCTGCACGAGACTTTATGTAGGACAAGGGACAAGGGACTTCATGTAGTCTGATTGTTATATAATACGGTGGCTGAGGGGTGTGTGTGCCCGGTTGGCCTGTGCCAAGGAGTCCACCTGAGAGTCATGCCACAGGTCTAATATAAAGAAAAATTGTTTGGGGGAAGGGAGGGAGTGAGGACCTGGCGGAGGGGTAGAGGCAGACAGAGCTATGAGAGCAGAGAAGCAGGAAAGAAGGACAGAAGGGGGAGAGAGAAAGGCTGGCGGGGAACATGTAGGGAGATTGAGAACAAGAGAGAACTAGATAGATAGATAGATAGATAGATAGATAGATAGATAGATAGATAGATAGATAGAGACAGAGAGACGGACAGACAGGGTGATGCCACTCTTAGTGGAGGCAGGTAATGGCAGCAGGTAATGATAAGCCTTGCTGGGTCCCTGGGAGAAGCCTAGAGGAACATCTTGTAAGCAAACACCGAGTTTTCTCCACTCACAGGGGATGGTTTGTAGTATACAGCAGGTACTTACTTACTAAGTCTTTGTTATTCAGGGGTTGCGTCTGAACAGTTACTCGATTTCTTCTCCCCACGTAGATATGAGCCCTATGAGCTCAGGGCAGTAAGTGGCTCATCTTTTGAGGGTTCTGAAATTCTATAATGATGGCCCATTGTTGAGACCATTTTTGGAGACAGGGTCTTACTAAATAGTCCAGGATGGCCTGAAGCTCCATTTATAAGTCGAGCAGGCTGGCCCCAGATTCAGAGACCCACTCAACTCTGCCTCTCAAGGGTTGGGATTAAAGGTTTGTGCCATAATACTTGGCCAGAGGCGTATTTTTGATATTACTATAGGTAGTGTTTTGTTTTGTTTTGTAATTTCAGTGTTTGTTTGTTTTTTGCCAGTGTCTCTCACACACATACACACATACACACGATCACACACACACACACACATTTGTAATATATTGGGACCCATTTCCTCATGGTGTACGAGCAGAGCTACTGCCAGGAAGGATGAGCCTACTTAGCCTAGAGATCTGAGGCTTGTTGTCAAGGGGGCTGTCCCAGCATGGCAGCTTGCTTCCACAAACCAGTATGGAGGGGCTACAAACAAGGTAGAGCCCTATACAACTGACCTCCCTGTTGGAGTGACATCCAGCCCATCACCTTGCATATCCTCTGGGTACCAAGGATGCTTCAAGTCATCCAAGTAGACGTGGTGGGAAAGCCTCCAACTGTGCCGGGGTCTCTGGGCCCTGTGTGTGTGCTGTCTGAGGGCTTATGAGGAGCATCGTGGCTTCTGTCACTCTTCAGAACTGAATTATCTTGTTTGGTTGGATAGGAGATTATGTTCTACACCCTTGAAGGACTTTGTTGTAGCAAGCAAGGCAACCTTGAAATAGGTTGTCAGGTGACTGTAAGTGTGGAGAGTCTACTGTGGGTCTTGCTTGAGACATAAGTTGAAATGTCTGGATTCAGCTTTTAGGCGTTCTTTAAAGGGCCAAGAGTGTAGCTCAGCTGTGGGTGTGTTTGGAGCACATTCCATCCATCCGCAGCACCACACACACACAGCCTTAAAAAATAGTAGGCGAGCCCTATGGCCTTCTTCTCAGATGTAGTGCAGACTGCCAGAAAGAAGGAAGCAGGTTTAGTTATTTGGATCTAAAGCATTTGGGTCAGTGGGTCAAGTTCAGATGCTGGAGTGATATCACCTTGGAACCGTTAAAACGAGCACTTGACACAGCTACTGAGTTATGACAAAAGTCACTGCTTGTGGCCACAGCGCTCTCCCATGGGGCAGTTAGCATCATTCCTTTAGAATTGTTCCAGCATTCTGGGTGGCTTTCCCCACCTCTACCTGTATTCTGAGCTGGTTGGGTCTTTGATCGTTCGAAGACCTTTATGTAACTAATTGGATATTTTCTTTCTGCTCTCTTTTCAGGGTTAGTCTGCCCTCCCAGGGCGCCTGTCACACAGGAGGAAACCTTGTGGCAGGGACAAACATGGCTAGCCATAATTTATTTATTTTTTTTTAAAGACAGGGAACAGGCTTGGCCTGCTTGCGTGTTTCAGATTATAAACACTTTCCTTCTGGAGCGACCATCTGAGATTTTGGCCATCAGTGAACAGTGACTTGGAATAGGCCGGGAAGACAGAGCACCAAGTGTGGCATTTCCTGTGTAGGGATTACTTGTGCATGACCTCTTCTGCTTAGATAATACCCTTGGCAACCAGGGGCGTGGGTTCTGGGTGCCTGAGGGCTCTTTGAGAGGACAGAACCGGAACAGACATCGGGTAAATACAGCAGGTTCTGATATTTGTTTATGCAAAGGTACTTTCACGGATCAGATTAAAATACTGTAAGGAAGGTGCCTATATATACTCCAACAGCGGGAGTCACTCTTGGCCAGGCTAGACCCTACTAGGCGTGGTTCTGCCCTCCTGCTTCTTGTTGGCCTCTGACCAGCACAGTTTCAATGGTCCGTTGTTCCCTGTGCCAGCTGCACGTGTGTTGTTTCTCCCCAGGACCTGCTGGAAAGTAAAATTCGCCATGTCCTTCATAGAACTTGTGCCCACAAATGTGTTCTTAGACATGCCCGTCTCCACCTCTCTAGCTCAGCACCCATGAGCCTCTATGAGTTAGTTATTCCTTTCCCCCACATCTAGTCTTCAGAACTCATGAGGGCTCTTCCAGCAGCTCAGGCTAAAGTGAAGCCCCAGAGAGAAATACCCGAAATCACAGCTAGAGAGAGCTGACCTGATCTTTAAAAAAAACAAACAACAACAAAAAGACCAAAAAAAACAACTGACCAAACAAACAAACAAACAATCCAACAACAACAACAACAACAACAAACCCTCTCAGCTATATTTTTATAAAGCTAACAAAAATGGTTCAGTATTAATAATTTCCTATCGTTCATCTTGGTTCTATAAAAAGACTATTTCGCTCAGCCCACCACAGTGGCTAATATCATCTGAAGCTTGTCCAAGCCCTGGGGTGTGCAGTGGGGCCTGGTGGAGGGCCCACAAACTCTTCCAGGTCAGTTGTAGGTGAATTTGTTTCTTTTTGCCTTTAATTTTGGAAATTTCCAGACAGACCTGCACAGAGGCAGAGAAAAACATAACAAAAATCCTACGAACCTAATTACCACCATTTCCTATGTAGATGTGAGATAGGCTGACCTTGGCTGGGAGCCTCTTGTCTTCTTTATGCCCCTGTCCTGTTTGTTGATTTCACTAGAGAGATTTTTCTCCCTCTAATTCAAAGGCATTGTGTGCTCAATATAGGCAGGAAGATAGTAAAAATTCAGGAAATAAAAGAGCCCTAAAGTCCTCTAAGAGAGGTGATGTTCTCAAACACCCTGCACTGAAAATTCTTTATATACTGGGTTTTTTTTTTTTTTGATACCTAACAGACATATTTCCATCACCATATTTAATCTCTCTGACTTGTCTAGAGTTCCCTCTACATACGTTTTCCAAGCCCCTGCTGTCTGTATGATTTCTAAAACATTCCTACCACAGCCCCGGAGGGGTTCATACAACTGAAATGACCCACTTTTATCGCCCTCCACCCTCCAGGTTCCACTTCAAAGCCAGCAGCAGGAAGTGTGTGTGTGTGTGTGTGTGTGTGTGTGTGTGTGTGTGTGTGTGTGTTACCTTGAGTCACTCTCTTTGTGTTAGGAGTGACCAATCAAATTTTGCATTCAGGAAGTGGCTGTCACTAAATTCGAGTGGATCATCTTGTACTTGTAGATGTCAGATGGAATGACAAGAGTTGTCAGGCAGCGGGAGGCAATGTTTAGACAATATTGTGTCCAGCGAGCTAGGAATGAGAGAAAAGCTGCACATAATTGCCCTGGCTGCTTGGGATTCTTAAGTTGGTGGAGGGCGAGCTCCAGGTCAGTCAGGGTGTATCCTGCCTCTGTTACGGGACAGTTAGGTGGCTGGGGGTGTCACTATCATACTTCTGGCTGTGGGGTTGACCCTCACTGCTCTCACATGTGCACACACACACACACACACACACACACACCCCAAACAGTAATATCCAAACAAACAAACAAAAAACAACCCAGAATTGAGCCAATTTAGCACAGTTGGGCAGAGAGCACAGCTTTCGCTGCTAGGTGACTTGAGTTCAGATCCTGGCCCTGCTTCTTTGGAGTTATGTGAGTTGAGCAACACACCATCAACACCCCACCCTTCTGTCCTTATAAGAGCTCAGACAGTTACAACTTTCCTGACTTTGGGATGATTAAGGAGACACTGCACAGGCCTGGCCTGGCTCTGGTGTCTGTCTGATCTTTTGTCTAGCAGGCCCAGCTCATTGAGTTGGTTTTGTACTCCCCCCACCCCAGGTCCCTTGCCTGCCCCTCGTTTTCCACAACTTCTTTTCTTTGTCTACTTTCGAATGATCGAAGTTTGTCGGAATTGCATGTTTTGAACACCAAGTGGAGAGCTGAGACATTTCTAGAAGTCTAGAAGGTAAGATGTGGTCCCTAACTTGGGTGGATGTTGGTAACCAGCACAGGTTCATTAAAGGTTCTGTTGACTGGTCCGGTGTACGAGCTGGGGGTGTGTTAGTTGACTGGTCATCTGGAAGTGAAATTAGCTTTGGCATGGAATCCTCTGCCTTGTCCTTGGTCCTGGTTCTCTGTTTAAAAAAAAAAAAAAATGTTTCTAAAAGGAGCCAAAGAAAAGTTGTGGTTCACCTTTCAAGACACCTCAAGGCCCAGGGAAGTAAAGCATCAGCATTCCATCTCAGAGGAACAGTAATATAGCCTATTTTATGGACAGTCCTGCTGCTTGGGCCCAGACCCCAGTTAGCCCTGCTCCATTGAGACTATCCCTGGGGAGCTTGGGAGCCTCCTATACCCTGTTCTTGTACATACTTTTGAAAGGTATCTCGGGTGTCCCCGAGAGGATTCGTTGTCCTGGTTGGGAGACTTGCCACACCCAGGGTGGGTGGTCCATGACTTGGGTAAGCAACTTTGAAAAGGCTTGTGCATGATGAGGCGGGCAGAATAGGTGGAGTCTGTGGCAAAGTAGGTTCACAACCCAGTGCCCACTTGATGGCTTGTTTTGTAATTAAGATTTAAAAGGAAAAGAAGGGGGTGAAACAGGGGAGGAGGAAGATTAGCAAGTGATCATTCCAAGTCTGCTTTTCATCCTGTCTCCTAAAGCTCTAGCCCATTGGGGTCTCACAAAACCTGAACTGGTGAGACAGGGTAGTGTGTGTGTGTGTGCGTGTGTGTGTGTGTGTGTGTGTGTGCGCATGTGTGCCGTGTGTGCCAGTGCCTGTGTGGCCAGAAGAGGGCATTGGATCTTCACGGGCAGGCTTGGTGCTTCTGTGAATCTCCCTCAGCTGGCATTTCTTCCCAATTCCTTCCCAGGCTTATTTGTTTGAGCCTCTACCGGGTATGTGTGGGGTCTAGACGCTGCTCAGTCATGTTGGAGCCACGAGAAACTCACAGTCCTCAGCTGCTTCCTACATGGCTGAGGGCTGAGGTTCTGTTGGTTCCTTCTCCCCTCTACCTCCCATCTGGACCTTGGGTTACAGCTTGTTCTCACGTGGGTATGAAGTGACTTCAAAGGTCCACATGTTGAAGGCTTATCCCTAGCTAGTGGGTCTTATCACTGATCACAAAGCCTCTACTTATTTAATAAATCAGTCCACTAGTGAATCATAATTCAGTAGCATTCTTGGCTTGCAGTAGGGTCTACTTGAGGGACGCATGAGACTAGGTGCCATGCTCTTGGCTGTATCTTTGCCCAGACCCTGTCTTTTGTCATCTCTGGCCATGAGATGAGATGTCTTTTGGCTCTGGCACATGTGCAAGAGACTGAGATTCTGCCTCTGGCCTCTAAGTGGTGAAGCCAGTTGACCATGAGCTGAGTACTCTCTGAGCCAAAAGAAATCTTTCTTTTCTCCAGTTGTTTCTCCTGGGTATTTTGCCACTGGTGGATTCCCTGTGGTTTTTGGAAGTCACCCCGAACCATGCCAGGCCCTCAACTCCGAGGCTTCCATTCTGTAGTTTTCCCACATGGCATGGGTTTTGTCTCCGGATGGGTCTTCAGTCTCTGGGCATTCTGCCTTTGGCCCCTCTTGGATCAGTAGGAAGATGATAAGGGCTGTTGGCTTTCTGATTAGGTAAAAGGAAAGTTGAGATTTAAGTCACCAAGACTGGGATACCTGGTGGGCGCTACAGTTTGGCTGTCATACTGGCCCCCGGGCCTTCCTGTGACAAGTGTGAAAGATCCATTCTGTGTGTGTTAAGATTGGGCACCTTGTCTTAGAGCCAAGGCCTCAGCGTGAAGGGAAGGGTCTGGATGAGCTGTGAACCTCCCTTGTGGGTGAGATGGCATGTCCTTACTTCTTCAGGTAAACTGTGACTCTTAAGGCACAGTTCAGCCACCCTGTGGACCCAACTCTCCTGTCCTAGGACCTCTTACCCTGGTGGTTGTTCTTGGAGTCATATATATATATATAAAGATTTAGCATTTACATGAAAGGGTGTATATTCCTGAGTATATGCATGCATGTGCCCTTTGTGGCCAGAAGAGATTATCAGATCCTCTGGAAACAAACATCACTATAAATTATTCATAGTTCTTAGTCTTGCTCATATTCATAGACTGGAAGGATTCTTTCTTCTGTCTCTTTTACCTAGTGACTTCCAGAATGAAGTGAAATTTCACTCAGTAGTTGAGACAGCTCCTCATATTGGTCAGTGAGTACCTTCTGTGTGTTAGGGACTGGGGTTTTGTTGGAGGGTCTGAGATGCATATTAAATTGCTGAGGCTTCTCCTCCTCGAACCGCTTCTCCCCAGATTAGCAGTGTGTCCTTGCTCTCTTACGCTTGGCTTCCTTGGGAACACTTTTCTCTTAAATTCTTACACCTGGTTGTCTGACATCTGCAGGGGAAGTGGAAGTGAATCCTGCTCTGAAATCACTTCCTCCCACACAGCTTTCTCCCCACTTCATGTCTACTGCTCTGCAGTGGCCAGTATTCTAGAATGTTCTTTTTTGGACCCCTGCTGGCAGGGCCCTGCATTGTGAGTACCTGCAATGAAAGCTCCCCGAGACACCGCAGACCACCACCTGACACCACGTGCAGGGCTTTGTCACCTCCCATGTTGTCTCTAGTGACTGAGCTGCGGTTTCCTGAGCCCATTACAAATGCAGACTGTGTTCGGTCCCTACTATGCTTCAGACCGGTCTACAGGCATGATCGGGTCATTAGAGGACAGGCCTTTCTGAAAACCCAGGAAACATCCCAGCACGTTAAGCTTTTAAAGAACGGTATTTGCGAACGGTGTCCAATCGCCTCTTTCTGACCGGTATCTCCCTCAATCCATTAAACTGGAAGGAACCAGTGATTACATCTGAGACTGATAAAGTCCCCTCATCCAAAACTCTCCACTTCTATTAAAGAGTCTAAACAGAGAGCACGAAGAAAGCTTTCTGGCTTTCCAACAGGGACCATTTTAATTCTTTATTATTATTTTTATTTATTACTTTTTGGTTTTGTTTTTGTGGGGTTTTTTTAATTTTGTTTTTTTTGGGACAAAGTTTCTCTGTGTAGCCCTGGCTGTCCTGGAACTCACTCAGGCTGGCCACAAATTCACAAAGATCTTCCTGCCTCTGCCTCCCAGGTGCTGGGATTAAAGGCATGCATCACCATACCTGGCCATTTCTATTTTATTTAAGATATATTTTTATTGTTTTTAATTGTGTATCACACATGCGCGAGTGCACACACACACACACACACACACACACACACACACACGGTGCCCACGGTGGCCAGAGGTTTCATGTCTCCCAAGTGTGTGGAGTTAGGCATTTGTGAGCATCTTAATGTGGGCAATGTGAATTGAACTCGGTTCCTCTAAGCACCACAGTGTGTGGTCTTAACCCTGGAACCTTCTCTCCAGTTTTATTTTGCTTCTCTTTTTGTTTGGCGATAGCCTGGATACAATTTGGAGTTAGAATTTCTGTGAGAAAGAAATGGATTTCTCTTGTTAGGCAAGTGGTCTATAAATCAGTGAGTGTAGTTGCTGTGGGTTGTGAAGTCTTATCAATACCTTTTCAATAAAAATCAGTGGGGACTGTGTACATAATCATCCTTCCCCGAAAGAAACATGAAACTTAGCCCCCACATCTAGTTTTCCACCCCTGACAGCTTCCTGTGAAAGTCCCAGTCACCAGGAGTTGGCCTCCATTAGGGATATGTAGATTCGTTTTGTACAGAGAAACCTCATCTTTTGAGTAACTGGTGGTTGAAAGACCCATTTGGAGCCCTGGTCTGGGTGGAAGAGATGGACCAAGGTATAGAAACCACAGATGGTACCTTTCTGAGAGTTTTAAAATACATCTTCAGAGATGTATGGGGTATTTTTTTTAAAACAAACCCTGGGTATCATGAACTGAAGTTAAGTTTCCTCTTAACAAAGCAGAAATGGACCCCCAACTGAGGCATGTGATCCCGTCAGTAGCTCACAGCACATGACTACACATTTATTCCAGTGTCTTGGTCCCAGATATGCCCCCTCTCACTTCCCTGTCACAGACAGCTTTTTGTGCCTATATTGCCTTAACCTCTTCATAAGATGCCCGAAAACCAAGCTCTCTCTGCCTATATTTGTAATTTCATGATCTTCAGTCTGAAGGGGGCATTGAAGTCCCTTCAACATTTGCAAGTTGGTTCTTGGAGTGGGTACTCATTGACAACCTGTCCTTACTGGTGGTGACACTGGTATGTCTGTGCCTAAGTATTTTGTACCCACACATGGCCAAGGGAGCCATTTTTGTCCTAGTCTGAGGTCTCCGAGTTCACTGTGTACCTTACGGAGGTTCAGAAATCTGTTCCTTGGGTATGTTCTCTCAAGAGATCATGTAGAGAAGTTACCGTAATTTTGAAAAGATACTGGGGCTGGGCAGGACAACATTTGTACTTGACAGGCATTCTAGCCCCGAGCCCCATTCTCAGACCTGCAACTTCTTTTTAGAAAAAGAACATTGTCTAGCCTAGCCCTCTGAGCCCAGGGTGGTTTATCACAGCTAAACCTTCTCTATGGAGAACACTTCAACTCAAGTGTCTGTTTACTAGTTGTGTTGGTCCAGATGCCCCCAGCATCCAACAGTAGCAGTCCCCTGTACTTCCTGCTTCTCCTGGCCATCCAGAGCCTTGTCCTAACGTGCAGGAAGCTTTTTACGTCCCAGGCCTGGTTTGCAGAAACACTCCAAGGTCTGCACCTGGCTTGGGTACTTCCAAAAACAGTCCCTCCCTTGTGCAGCATAAGACACTAAGAAGCCGGTACACTCTCTTCCTTGGATTTCAAACTCTGGAGTTCTGGGACTTTCCCTCTTAGTGACTGGTCCATGTTTCTCATTTCCTTGAGGTTCCGCTCCCAGGTAGGTGGGGGGGGGGGGGGGGCACTTCCTTCCCACCTGCAGGGCTGTCAGGATTCTAGATGAGAAAAACAGAGCTTTTCCACCTTATTAGACCATGGCTGTGAGTTACTAGTCCTCATTGCGTGGAATAATAGGGGGATTCCCAGGACTCACTGAACAGCTTTTGGATCTTGATAATACTGTTTTTTTTTTTTTTTTGTTTTTTTTGTTTTTTTTGTTTTTTTTTTTTTTTTTTTTTTTTTAGTAGAGCTGGCAGATAAAACACAGGAAGAAAGGCCCACAGTTCCTTAGTGACCTGGAGCCTGCAGTGACTGGAAGGCCCAGGGGCGGGGTGGGTATAGAGACAAGCAGATAATACAGTGTTTTGGATAGCTAGGAATAGCCTTTTTCAGATGTGATTATTTTCCAGACTGGGGCTATTTCGTTTATCCATGACTTCATTGTTGGTCTAAGTTAGGTAGACAAAAATACTAATGGACAATGCCGATGAACAACTGAGTGGTTGAAACAAAACAAAAGAAAACACTGTAGAGGCCTAAAGTCATTCTGGCGGCCTCCGTCTGCTTGCATTGGCTATTGTTGGCCTAAACTCTTCATCTGAGGACAGCTTTATATTTAGGAAAATGGTGAAGGTATTGGTGAGACCCCCTCATAAATCCTGTGCCTGGTTTCTTCTCTTACATGTATTATTTATTGATTCTAGGGATGGATCTCATGGTCTGGAGTGGTGGTTCTTAACCTTCCCGATGCTGTGACCCTTTAATACAGTTCCTCATGGTGCAGTGACCTTCCAACCATAAACTTATTCCATTGCTACTTCCCAGCTGCAATTTTGCTTCCCTTCTAAATCGTACTATGAATATCTGACCTGCAAGGGGGTCGGGACCCACAAGTTGAGAACTGATGGCTAGAGCGTAGACTTATGTGATTTTAATAGCCACGAGACAGCTTGGGTTGCATTTCATTATAATATAGCGTGCTTGAAATTGCATCTTGTTTGTCCTGCTAAGTCACAGCTGGGGTTGGGGACAGTAGCACTCGCTATTTGTGGTCTCAGGTTGTACCCAAAGGAAGCGCAGAGCCAAGAACTAAAAATGAATGCGGAAGCCAGAGACCCTAGCAGGGCAACTATGCGTTTCTGTATGTCCTGGAGATCCCCAAGACTGGGGAACCCCAGCATCTGACAGTTGCTGTGGAATGCCAAACTGAAAATATTTTAGCAGTAGCTGATTTTATCAAGGGCTTCCTTCCCCGGTTTCCATCCCGCGACAAACTGAGGCTTGGAGGAGAAACATGCGGCAGTGACTGAACGGACACCACTTCTCTCTCTTCCCTGACAGATTTGCTCAACACAATGGGCTGCAAAAACCTGCTCGGCCTGGGTCAGCAGATGCTGCGCCGGAAAGTTGTGGACTGCAGCCGGGAGGAGAGCCGGCTGTCCCGCTGCCTCAACACCTATGACCTGGTCGCTCTTGGGGTGGGCAGCACCTTGGGGGCTGGTGTCTACGTCCTAGCCGGTGCAGTGGCCCGTGAAAATGCTGGTCCTGCCATTGTCATCTCCTTCCTGATCGCTGCTCTTGCCTCGGTGCTGGCCGGCCTGTGCTATGGTGAATTTGGTGCCCGCGTCCCCAAGACGGGCTCAGCCTACCTCTACAGCTATGTGACAGTGGGGGAGCTGTGGGCCTTCATCACTGGCTGGAACCTGATTCTCTCCTACATCATCGGTAAGTCCTCTGGTCCTCTCCAGCCTGTAGTCTTTGTCCTCTGTTCCACTTTTGCCTCTCACTTTTAACAAGGATTAAGATGCCTTGAAGAGTCCCTGTTGTGACTTTTCTCGCGTCTGTTGCAGTTTGTTTTCGGTTGCTGTGATGAGCACCAAGACTAAAAGCCACTTGGGAGAAGAGGATTTATTTCAGCTTACAGGTTACACGTTACCAGTAAGGGAAGCCAGGGTAGGAACCTGGAGGCAGGGACTGAAACATGGTAGAACACTTCTTGCTGGCTTTTTCTCATGGCTTACTAAGCCTGCTTTCTTATGCAATCCAGGACTACCAATACAGGGGTGCCTGGTACTCACAGTCAGCTTAACCCTCCCTCATCAACCATTAATCAGATAAATGCCTCCTCCCCCCATAGACTTGCCTACAGGACAGTCTGGTGGTGATGATCCTTTGGTTAAGGGTCCTTCTTCCCAGATGTCTCCAACTTGGGTGAAGTCGAGAAAAAGTTAGCCAATGTGGCACCTGTGAGAAGGACCAAGCCTTCTGTGACCATTCTTGTTAACTCACCGGATACATGGCTGTAAAGATCATTCTAATTTTAAGAAGTGGTTTTGTTTCTGCTAGTATGTTCCCATACTTGTCTTAGGGTTTACTACTATCAACAGACACCATGGCCAAGGCAACTCTTTTCTAAGGACAGCATTTAATTGGAACTGGTTTATAGATTCAGAAGTTCAGTTCATCATCATCAAGGTGAGAACATGGCAGCAACCAGACAGGCATGGTGCCAGAGGAACTGAGACTCTACATCTTCATCTGGAGGCTGCTAGTGGAAGACTGGATTCTAGGCAGCTAGGATGAGGGTCTTAAAGCTCATACCCACAATGCCATGCCTACTCCAACAAGGCCACACCTACTCCAACAAGGTCACACCTTCTAATAGTGCCACTCCCTGGGCTAAGCATAGACAAACCATCACACATCTATAATTATAGTAAACATATCAGGATAGACGGCACAGACAACACTTCCAGAAACACAGAGAAGCACAAAGGGAAGAGAAACAGCCAACCTGATAACTAACAGGAATAGTAATTGCTGGATTTTGGGCTAACCATTTTACTGGAGATGTGTGACATTGTCCGAACAGTTAGGGATGTCCTGTTGTTAACTGGGTTAGGTAGAGATGCAGGGAATCAAGCTCAGGGCTTTGCATATATGTCCTTCCACTGAGTCATACCCACAACCCCTAAGTATATAGATTTTTAATTAATTTTTTTAAGATTTATTTATTATATATAAGTACACTGTGGCTGTCTTCAGATACACCAGAAGAGGGCATCAGATCCCATTACAGATGGTTGTGAGCCACCATGTGGTTGCTGGGAATTGAACTCAGGACCTCTGGAAGGCCTTAACTGCTGAACCATCTCTCCAGCCCCTCCTGCCTATTTAAAAACCAGTGTTCACTCTGGTCCTCCATCCCACTCAGCCTTTTTTCACATACTTTACTGAACACTAGCGTTAAACACAACCACCCATGACATCCAAGCCCACTCCCACAAGGAAACGTGGGCATGGCCCCGTGGGCTGCCTCCAGGGACCTCCCAGTCCTGTCAGCCTTGTGCCTGCATGGAGGGTGCCACAGCCACCTCCTTCAGCTCTCAGGCAGCGAAAGAGAGCGATGCTCAGGGGCCCAGTAGGCAGGCTGCTTCTCTCTTTTAGCAGCTATAATGTCTGGGAGTCAGCAGGGCTTGTTCTAGTGGGTTCTAATGTAAAATTCATAATGATCTTCCTTTCCTGTTCAGCTTGCAGACTTGTGACCACAGATGACTCATGCACTGAAGCTTCTCAGTGGGGACGTAGCTTTTGTAAATGGGCTGTTACATTTCCAGTGGGTTTACCTAGGCGTAAAATACAGGGAGCCTGAACTATTGGCTGCTGTTAGACCAACAAAATAATAGTATTTCCTGGAGTGCCGAGTGCCTCCTGTGTGAGACTCATGAAATCCATCTGGTAACCTACACTCTGCCTGAGGGAGGAGAGTTTTCCAGTTTTAGGCATATGTGTATGTCTATGCATGTTTTTGTTGTTTATGCATGCTTTAAAAGCTGCGTTTCTGAAATGGGGCCAGGGTGGCCTGGGAGGAAAGGCTGGGGTATCCAGCAGGGTGAGGTTTGGAATGTCACTGCAGCAAGCTGGCATGCAGGGTAGGCCGGGAGGCAGGCCATTTTTCTTCATTAGGCTCATGGCCTTCCTAGACAGAATCTCCAATAACTGGATGAAAAATGAGGTTAAATGTCTAAGTTGTCGGGAAAACACTTAGCATGAGAGCAAATAATGAAATTGAATCCTTGTGTGGGTCCCTTTGACATTCTATGGAGAATTCAGACCATAGGCATGGACGGGCCCCGTCTAAAATGAAAGGAAAATGCCAGATGCAAATATTGGCTCTCCAGTGTCATTCCTGACAAACGGCACTGGAGAGGCAGCCGGTGTCGTCAGAAGGAAAGGAGAAAGGGAGGGTGAGCGGCCAGTACCGTCAGCGGTTGGCGTACAGGCAGGCACTTCTTGTGTTCTGTGTACCTGGGGGACTTGGGACTTGTGCATGGCGGTGAGGTGGGGCTCCACTGCGGATCTGCACTCTGGGGGTGCTACAGCCTCTGGGTTCAGGTGCAAAGTGGCAAGATGGCTGGTCAGAGTTGAGTGTTAGGCTTGGCCCTGAGATGGGTTCGGATTTATAGCTCACCGTCACGATGAGTTCTGAAGGTATGGATACTGTTTCTCCCTAGTGCCTGGGTTCATGGGTTTTCCCAAGCAGTATTTACCGGATAGACCAGTTAGTGACCCATCCCAGGAGTGTGTTCTGAAGTCAGGTTGTCATTTGAGCAAATCGAATGAATAGATCTGACCAAAGGCATCAGACGGCATCAGTCCATAAGGGCAGTTATTTATTTGTAAGTTTTTAATTTCGATACACACAATACATGTGTGTCTGTGTACATTTATGCTCATACATGGATGTTGTGTTTCATGTGCACACCCAGATGCTCCCGAAACTTCTCAGGTCACATACTAATAAATACCTTGTAGAGCAAAAGATCAAAATGAATGGGGTGGTGTATGTCTATGATCTTGGTACTTGGAAAGCAAAGACAGGGGGATGATGACAAGTTTGAGGCTAGGCCAGGCTGTATGCTAAGACCCTGTCTCAGAAAATCCACACCTCCTTCCCTCTCTACCACCACCCTCGAAAGTACAAAAAGCAATTAAAATCTGGGCTCTCCAAAGTGCAAGAGATCTACCCCAACCTCAGATGCCCTAGCCCAGGAACAGGACAGAGTCTCCCCTCATGGTCATAGGCAGAGCTGACTGGTCCTTGACGCCACACTCTCCAGCATCAGTACAAAAGGAGATCAAGTCAAATATTGCTAGACCCTGAATAGACACAAATTCAAAATGCAATTTCTACTGAATGCATGTTGCTATTGCTACAAACACAAAGTTGAAAAATCTTAAGTTTCAAGATGTGGTCAAGATTTACTCTTCTATACTAATGTAACACACACACACGCACACCTACACGCACCCACACACACACAGAGGAAACACACACTCACACACACACACACACACACACACACACACACACAGGAAATACACACTGTAAATCTTAGTTGAGGATAAAATGTACTTCTTTCTGAGCTCTGGCAGCCCCAGGGAGCCTTCGGCTTCACCCCATACACTGCCTAGCCGCCCCTTCTGTTCACAGTGTAGACTGTGGTTCAGCTGCTGCTGCAAGACGGCAGCATACTGGTCACGAGGACATTATAGCGTGTGTGCTATAACACCCGGGGCAGGAGGGGGGACCGGCCGCTAACCGTCGCTCTCTAATTGTCACCTTGTGTTTTGTGGCAGGTACTTCAAGCGTGGCAAGAGCCTGGAGTGCAACTTTTGATGAGCTGATAGGCAAGCCCATTGGAGAGTTCTCACGTCAGCACATGGCTCTAAACGCTCCTGGGGTGCTGGCTCAAACCCCAGACATATTTGCTGTGATTATAATTATCATCTTAACAGGTAAAGCCCCATTTTGACGGAAACAGTGTTGGGGCAATGGGTAAAGCTCCAGTTGGGAGCTTATGTTGTTTCTTACATTTATCTATTTGTTATTTATTGGTGGTACTAGGGATGCAGCCCAGAGCCTCACCATGTTTGGCAGTGCTTTTACTACCAAGCAAACCCCAGCCCTTCTTGCTTTCTGGCCTCTTTGGTACCTCCTCCCATTTCTTTGGTATATATATATATGCAATTTTATCTTCTCGCTGCCCCAATGGTTGCTTTCAGGTCATCCTAGGGTTGGCTCATGTAACGGCTGCTGAGGTCTGTGATGTTTGGTTAAAAAAAGAGTCTCAGTTGTCAGTATACCTGGTGTTCTTGGAGTGAGGTTTTGTGGCACCGAATGCCCTTTGTCCTTTTGACTCAGTGGATGGCCATTTGGGTAGGAAACTAGAAGTCTGTCTGCTGGGAAATTGTGGCACACTGAGCCCCCTCTAGAAGAGGAGAGTATGTCTGGGCTTTCTCAGACATCTTGGGTGGTTTTACTTACACTTTACAGCCGTGAAAACACCCTTTCAACACATATGTAACAGAATTTGGAAACCCCAGGTACTGCAGGACACCAATGGGAGCTTCTCGTGAGTTGCCCAGGTCTGTGTCTCTGATGCTCGGGCATCTTTCTCCACGGAACATTTAGCAGACACACATGGAGCTTCAGTGGTTAGTTCTCATCAGACAGTAGAAATCAGAATGTCCCGGATGAGTTTTGAAAGGCACACATTCCTATATCTGTGTAATTGAAGTCATCCCGCCAGGGCCAGACTTGGCAGTATTTTTTGGTCCCGCTACAGAAACCTGTATCAGGAAAAGTTTGTACAGCTGTGGTTAGATTTTTATTTTCATAAACATAAACAGAAGGGACAATAAGGAAAAGGATACTTTGGAGCATAGTAGTCTTTCCCTCTGGTTAATTACTCAATATTTCATAATTTACCTGATACGTGCAGTGTTTTATAGATGTGCAGAACTTGTTCATGGGAAGGCCATATTCTCCAGCTATACTGGTTTCTGGGTAACACTACGCCCCCTTTTCAGGTCCCTTATGATTTAGCTACATGTTAATTTTCTTTCCGTCACTGTAACAAATGCCGGGATTCATGTGGTATCAAGAAAAAAGGTTTATTTAGGCTCACAGCATCTGAGGCTTTATCCTGTGAGTTGGCAGTATACTGTGATGGGAGCATGAAGGCACCCTCTGATCCCTAGGAATCCAGGATGTGACCTCTTCCCCCTCGATGTCTGTGGATGTGAGCTCTCCCTCTCCCTTTTTCATCCCTTTCCCCCATCTGTGTTGCCTTGATCTTTGCTCTAGATCAACACACAGTTCAGCCATGTTGCCTGAGGCTCACAGAGAACTTTGTAGGGCCCATGGCAACTAGCTACTCTCTCCCCTCCACCTTGTTTCCTGTCCTTGCATGAACTGAACTGGTATATGGCTGACACTTCTACATTCTTTTCTCTGTGTGCCTTTCCTTAGGACTGTTAACTATCGGCGTGAAAGAATCAGCCATGGTCAACAAAATCTTCACCTGTATTAATGTCCTGGTCTTGTGCTTCATCATGGTGTCAGGATTCGTGAAAGGCTCCATTGAAAACTGGCAGCTCACGGAGAAAGATTTCTTGAATAAATCCAACCCTCTCTGTAGGAACAAGTGAGTTTATTTCGTGTGTCCCTTTGGCATGTGACAGTTCTCGGTATTTGCCATTTTAGGTCACAGATAGGTGTTTTGGGTGATACAGTTCGTAGGATAGCACAAACCTTTAAATATGATATGCTTTTAATTTATTGTAAAGGTGACTTGTTTTGCTTTTCTTCCCTCCAGTGAAGTAGCCAAAGAGTTTTCTTTTGAAAAACTAATTGGTTAATGTATTTATTTACGATGTAGACCTGGCTGGCTTTCCACTCATAGAGATCTACCTGCCTTTGCCTCCCGGTGCTGGGAGTAAAGGTATGCACCGCCACATTCTACAGCATCTTCAATGCGTTCTAATTATTTAGGAAACAAAGGCAAATCATTGTGGTATCATTTTAATCTCTTCTCGCAGACTTTCAGGAGAATCTTGGTGTCTCAGGACACACAGCACAAGTTGTCTGTGAGTCCATCTTCATTAAGGCTAGTACCTGAATCGCTGTGATGAAGGGACCTTTGTAAGACACCGTGGCTTTTTTATGGTGGCGGCTGTCCACTTTGGATCCCAGGTGTCTTCCTTTTGTTCTGTCCTGCCCCATGGCAACTTTTGTTGGCCTCTTGTCTGGTTAGTGCTGGGCTGGGTGTGGGGGAACACCCCAGTTTTTCCAGAGGGGGAAGTAGAATGAGGTAAGGGTAAGCCCAGGGTGACTGAGGTATCCTTACTCTGACTTGGCCATGCCCCTCTATCCCCATCTTCCTTTCCGCAGAGTCCAGTGAGTAACCACGTGTACCTACCTGCAGGGGAATCTGAGAATGTTGTCCTATGCCAGGGATCTGAGCAGTGCAGTCACCCAAACCCCGGTTGTCACTGGCAACAGGCCAGATGCTGAACCTGTTCTATTACTGCAGTGGAAACGGGAAAGTTGAATTAGATACACAAACTTCTTTCTTAATTTTTAGGTATGCCTGCAGGCCAGCAGAGGGCACCAGATCTTATTATAGATGGTTGTGAGCCACCATGTGGTTGCTGGGAATTGAACTCAGGACCTCTAGAAGGGTAGTCGGTGCTCTTAACCGCTGAGCCATCTCTCCGGCCCCAGATACACAAACTTCATTAACACTACTATCCTAGAATTATCTAATAAAAGAATCGTTTCTTTTCCTAAATTCTACTCTGGAGAAGTGAGGACTTTTACTGGCTCATTCTCAAATGTTCTGGAGTTAGTTACATTTATGCCAAACATATTAGTCCCCATGAATTTAAGGTGGAGTGGAGCCGACTCCTAGTACGTTTTGAAGTTCCACAGTAGACTTTAGGAACTCTAGAGAACACATTTAATTGGTTGCTATTTACAGACAGGGGTGAAACACAGAGGCCCCTCTTGTTTCCTGGTGGTCAGCTGAGATTTAATTTTGTTATTGCCTGGGCCAGTAACAGTAATTCCCCAGTCATGCCCGCACTGGCCGCCCTAAGGGATAGTTTATACAGCACTGGTCTCCTGGACAAGGTGGCATTTGTTGCTTTAGGGTGGGGCCTTTAAGTCCATCTGAAGACCAGAGACACTTCTGCTGGGCCACAGGGGAATCTGCTACTCTAGGAGCAAAGTTCTGCCGTCCTGGAGCCTAGCTATTAAAGTCTATAAATGGCCTTGTTTTATTTATTCATTTCCCCCCTTTCCAGCTATAGATTTCTATTTCTCCCAGTAGCCCTGTGTACGTATGTATGAAGAAACTTGTCCCCCAGTGACGGGCCCCACCTTTTCCTCCCTAACCCCATCACTGGGGAGGACCTCTGGTGAATGTGCTGTGAAAACACTAAGTCAACCTAGGGAAGAAAGGGTTTGTTTGGTTTATACTTCAGGTCAGTGCATCATTAATGGAAGTCAGGGCAGGAATTTAAGTCAGGAACAGGAGGCCTGACAGCACATGTGGGGTGTGGGGTCTGAGAAGTGCAGTAGGGAGGGTCTCTGTGGGCTGACTTATCTTTTTTCTTGGGTGTTATGCCCATCCCATGGGTTGGAGAAGGCTGTGTGAGCCCCTTGTTGGCGTCAGAGCATCCCCATCCCCATGTTTCTGGTCATGTATCTGCACCATCCACCGCCCTTTGCTGTCTTCTGCAGGTCCAGTCTTCTCCACTCTCACTTAATAACTGGACTTTGCTTATCTTTGTAAAGCACAGGCTTTCATTCTGTCTGATGCTTCGTCTAAGCAATCCTTCGGTGGTGACGACACCCACACTTTTGCCTGCAGTTATAGCAGACCATATAAACGGGTGCTTAAGGGATATAGCGCTTGACTATAAATACTCGGCCTCTGTAATACCTGAACTTGTTTAGAAATGCCTGTTTTTAGACTGAAGCTCATGGTACATACATGGCCTGGGGAGGAGAGTGGGAAGAGACCCTTCCCCTGCTGTGTCCTGTGTCCCCTCAGACTCCTTCCTCTTTCTACCATTCTCCACAAAGAAAATGCTTCTGGAAGGGTTAATGGTGAGTGACTCTGGGCTCTGGGCCCTGGAGCAGAAAGGCTTGCCACCCACTGAATGTCCTCACTGGAGGACTAGGGACTGTGTGACCAGAGAGACTGAAGTACAACTCTCTTCCGAGCAGTGCTGTCCTAAAATGAAACTGCGCAGCCAGCGATCTAATCTTCGCTCTTTTGTTTTTGTTTCTCCTAGCGACACAAACGTGAAGCACGGTGAGGGAGGCTTCATGCCCTTTGGGTTCTCTGGTGTCCTGTCAGGGGCAGCGACCTGCTTTTATGCCTTCGTGGGCTTTGACTGCATCGCCACCACAGGTCCGTGAACTCTCGCACCCGTGGGGCCCTGCTTCCTTGCAACCACCGCCAGTAAAGCCGTTTCCTCTTGGCACATGCCTTTGCTGATCTGGTTCTGTGGGAGAAACTGCAGAGATTTGTCACTTCCTGCTGATCACTTTCCACCTCCCCATATCCCCTAGGAGCAGCGCCTGGCAGGAAATTACATCATTAACATAACGAGGGCTCTGTCGCTAGACTAGGACAATGACAGTGTGACCGTTGCCTGATTTCATATCTGCACTCGCATGCCTTTATGATAATGACAGGTTGGATAGGTCAGACTCCCTTGAGCCTCTCAGCCTTTCTCAGCCAAAGGAAACAATCCCCTCCCTTAACTGACCCGTGCTAGAAAGGTCAGGGACACCCTGGGCTGTGCCTGTGTGGTGGGTGTTACTGAGAGCCCTGCTCTGTCACGGGAAGGCAGAAGACCCCAGTTCCTGCGGGCTGAACCCTGTGGGGCGTGTGCTTTAGTGTGGTCATGTAGAGGATGTGATGCTGCCCGGCTTCCCCCCATTGGCTGACACCCTGCTGTTTCTAGGAGAAGAAGTCAAGAACCCCCAGAAGGCCATTCCTGTCGGCATCGTGGCGTCCCTCCTCATTTGCTTCATAGCTTACTTTGGTGTGTCCGCCGCTCTCACGCTCATGATGCCTTACTTCTGCCTGGACATTGACAGCCCGCTGCCTGGTGCCTTCAAACACAGGGGCTGGGAAGAAGCTAAGTATGCAGTGGCCGTTGGCTCCCTCTGTGCGCTTTCTACCAGGTGAGATCTGCTTCCCGGGTGCTCCCAACCCCAGCATCTCAGCACCCCAGCACCAACGGTGTTTTAGCCCAGGGAATGTTATACAACTGTGTTGCATTATAAAAGCTGCCCCCCCTTTATCCATAGGGAGCTACATTCTGAGACTTTCACTGGATGACTGAAACAAGACCATTCCAAACTCTCTATATATAGTATTCCCTTTAATCACACACACACACACACACACACACACACACACACACACAGAGAGAGAGAGAGAGAGAGAGAGAGAGAGAGAGAGAGAGACATGCATACATGCACACTTGTGATAAAGTTGAATATATAAAATTTGGCACAGTAAGATTGGCACCAATAGCTAGGGGCATGACGGAGGCACTATTAGGTACTAACATTTCTAAAAGTAGAATGATCGGCTGCTTATTTTTGAAATTTTCCATCTAATATTTTCATGCTGTAGTTGACATGGGGTACGAACTACAGAATGTGAAATTAGTGAAGGGGGAAACACCTCCATTTTGTAAAGAACTGAAGCTGATGCCTGTGCATGACGCTTGGCAAGTAAATGGTTTTCCGATCCCGACTTTGGCCTCTGAACCAGGCCCGCTCTCTTTGACCACTTTTGTATTTTTGGCCTTTAGTTTGGCTATAAGGCAGGACTTCCTTTGCATAAAGGAGTAGATTCCTTTTAATAAGATACATACCCCTATACACACACACACACACACACACACACACACACACACACACACATTGACCCTGCGCTTCCCCGACAGCTTGTGTAAACAGGAATCATTTGCTAAGGATCTGCCTCAACTAGGAATAGTTGTGGACACAAATGAGAAAGCTCCCTTATGGAGTTGCTCCTGGGTCGAGTCTCTTTTGTAGCAGGCGCCGTTCTTGTCACTGGTCTTACACCTGTAATGTTAACTTCAAGGAGTGCTGAGTCTTGTAGCCCTGGGTGTTAAGCAGGATGGAGGGGAGTCGATCTTGGTGAGAGCAGACACCCCCCTCCTTAGTAGCAGCCAAGCATGGGTCCTCTGAGGGCTTGTTTGCCAACGACCTTGTTTTACCCATCTGTTTTACTTTTCTCTTACCTAGTCTCCTTGGCTCCATGTTTCCCATGCCCCGAGTTATTTATGCCATGGCTGAAGATGGACTACTGTTTAAATTTTTGGCCAGAATCAATGAGAGGACCAAAACACCCATAATCGCCACTGTGACCTCAGGCGCCATTGCTGGTAAGTGTTGTAATTCATTACTCAGGCTGTTATTTGAACAACTGGATCAGAATTCCGAGGGGAGCGCATTTTGAATTTTACTCGTCTGTGAACTGTGAAAAGTGGCAACTTGTCTGATAGAGCTTTACAAGCGGCTGCTTTTCCCAATTCAGAACTAGGTTCAAATGCATTAATTTTTTTTTAAAGATTTATTTTATGTGTATGGGTGTTTGGTTCTGCCTATATGTGTATGCACCAAGTGGTACCTATGAAGGCCAGAAGAGGGAGCCAAGTTTCCCAAAACTAGAGTTACAGATAGTTGGGAGCCAACCCATGGCTGTTGATTACCGAGCTCAAGTTCCCTACAAGAGCAGCCAATGCTCTTAACTGCTGAGCCATCTTTCCAGTTCTAGATACCTATACTTTGAAAAAAAAAAGACAAAGAAACCAGATAAGATTAGAGTTGAACTTTTATTGTCATCTTCTTGGGCAAGGCTCTCTCTCTCTCTCTCTCTCTCTCTCTCTCTCTCTCTCTCTCTCTCTCTCTCTCTCTCACACACACACACACACACACACACACACACACATACACACAAAACCATCCCTTCAGAGCCACCCAGCTGCCCTGCCCATTGGATGTTTTCTTGTGTAGAATTTGGTAAGCTGATCTCTTGCATAATCTAAGAGGACTGTTGGGTAATCATCCACAAGTCCAGTGTCCATGTATCTTAGCTCATAGATTCCCTGGAAAAATGATGTCCCTCAGTCACTTGGGAAAAAACAAAAACCATATACCATCTCTTTTCTGGGGGCATATTTAGGTGCTGTTTGCCCTCAAACAGCAGTAGATCCAGAGCAGAGGAAGTTCCCCTATGTGATCATGTTCATCCCCAAGAGGACGATCTAGAGGAACACATGTGTTAGACGAACTTGATAAACTACAGGACCGTAGAACAGTACCGGAGACCTGAGAGGAAACTGGGTGTACACTCCCATTTGTTTTCTGGTCTGTCATTTCTTCCCTTCATGACTGAGGTCAGAGCCTGCTGTCCAGCTAGAGAAATAGAGACCTGGAGAGTCCCACGGTCACATCCAGGGGGCAAGGCCATTCTTGGTCCATCTGTGTTCCTGCCAGAGGCAGTTCCTTGCAGGATCCGACTAGAGCCAGGGATTTGTTTGATCCATCGGGACAAGTAGTAACTTACAACTTGTATTTTGGATTTCTTGAATGGCCACTTGTAGGGCCATCTTAGATGAATACATTATTTTCTTAGTTGCATTAGTATTTTTGCTTCATTAAAGTGTATTGGTTTTGTGGCTATTATATTAAAGAAAAGAAAACAAGTTTTCAAATTATTTAAGAATATTTCTGCCTGTAATTAGTGGTTCTAGTAATGAGGTTACAATGTGACCAGTAGAATTAAGTCTACTGAGTTACCAAGGGGGTTGTTCAGTGTTTCCACATAATTTGATTTAGTTTCCTTCCCGTGCTCACAAAAAGAGGTCAAATCATAATCTTTCAAGTGTCTGTAAATTACATGCCACTTGCCAAACAAAGTTTTTGGTTTATTTTTCCCCTCTGTGGGATTAACAGCTGGTATTCTAAGATCATCTTCCATGGAAGCAGTTTGGGTTTCACTGTGAGCAGGGATGGAGGCAAGCATGCTATTTGCAGTTGGAAGGCGTTCCAGTCATCTGGAAGTGCCTTCGCTGTCTCTCTAACCATATTATTTATCATCAATTTAAATTTGTTTGGCATTGATCTGGTGGGGCTGCAGAGATGTTTGTGGATAGTCTCATGATCACGCTTTAATTTGTATTGATTTGCATGTGATTTGAAAATATCCCAAAGCAGATCTTGCCAAATTATTTTTTAGATGGGAACATTGTCATTACATTGACAACACAGGGAATTTTTAAACAAACACGTTTGTCATACCACTGGGGATAGAGCCTAGATCATGCATAGAGTAGGCCAGTGCTCTACCGCTGACCCGGACCTCCTGAGAGTACGTGTGGTTAATTCTTCTAAAGCCCAAAATTGGGTGGCAGGATGGAAGGGTTGGTTTGGTGGTAGGGATGTCACCATTTAGGAATAGCTTTGAACTTTTCATATGTGAGGAACAACCTTTCCCTACTTACCTGTCTAGAGAAGGAGCCCCTGTGCATCTTCCCAGAGCAGCAGATCTCCCCATCACGGTTATCTCTAGATAGATGTGTCCTTAGATGATACTCTAGGAGTCTAGACACTGTGGCCAGCCTGCTTCAAGGCTGAATACCTGGTGACTGGCACACTCTCGATCAGTGCTGCCTGTCTGGATGGATAGAGATGGGTGGAGGAGGGATGGGTGGGTGGAGGAGGGGTGGGTGGGTGGAGGAAGGAAGGATGGATTGGTGGAAGATTGGATGGGGGATGACATAGGGATGAAGATGTGTGAGCAAATGAACAGAGGACAGGTGGATAGGTGAGTGGGCAGATGGAATACAGATGAATGAATATGGATAGATCTAGAAGAGAGATGAAATGTGTGAATGGGTGGAGACAGATGTGCTGATGGATGCATGGATGTAGCTGTCTATGCACCACCAACATGTGGCAGAAGTATTCAACTGTAGTGAATTACACACACACACACACACACACACACACACACACACACGCATGCACGCACATACACACACATTCTGAGCAAATTAATTTCTTGAGAACTCTCAACCTTGAGCCTGTCTTCGATTGAGCAGTGTCTCTCATGGGCAAACTGAGTGAGGGTAGGCCTAGGAGCACCAGAATTGCAGGTAAGTAGCCATCCTGGCCATAGGATGGGCCAGAGGGCCACTCACAACCCTGATGTCTGTCTTCTCCCCAGCTGTGATGGCCTTCCTTTTTGAACTGAAGGACCTGGTGGACCTCATGTCCATTGGTACTCTCCTGGCTTACTCTTTGGTGGCTGCCTGTGTTTTGGTCTTACGGTATGTATGGCGTCCTTGAGTTCAATGACAAATGGTAAACATATGCTTGTGGCTGTTTTAACAGTTCTGATAAGTGGGTTTTTAAGTTCATAATTTTCAGGGCACACTAGTTGGATTGGAGGGTGCTGAGTAGAAGCTGGGATGTGGTACACCCAGTCCCTCTACCCTCCATCCCCCATTTTTCCTACCCCTTATTCCCTCCACTGGTTCCTCCTATCATATTCCCTGTTTTTCTGGCTAAATGTCCAAAGTGCCAGCATCGGTCTGAGTCTGGGATCAAAAAGTTAAAAGACATAGGGCAATGGCTTCAATTGGTCCAATTGTTGGGGTTGATGATCCCAAGACTGCATCAGAAGAACCTAAAAGGCCTATGAAGCCAGGCCAGTAGGATGTTCTGTATACTCTTTATACTGTAGCTTCTGAGTGATTCATCGTGACCTGGTGTCTATAGCTCTCAATGTCTAGAGCCACTGGATTCTAGTTGTTTTTCTTTTGCCGACAGTGGCATTGAAGTGGCTTTAGGGCCACTGAAGCTTGGTGCTAGAGTATCTCACCCACACAACCTTTCCATAGCACATGCCTTGGCTCCATCTTTGCTTGGACATGGAGGAACAGGCATCTGCTCTAGAGATGGCTTGAGGTGGCATTCGTCATGAGAACACGCACTCACAGTGACTGTCACACACCAATAGCTTCCTTTCCTCTTTCAGGCGTTTTTCCTTAGAAGGAAAATAGCTTCATTTTCCAGCAACTAATTTCCTGGGCTGACCCCTGCTAGTGACTGAAGACTCAGCCTAAGTTAGTTCATGGATCTCTATCCAGCTCTAGAGGCTCAACCCTAAGGTGTTCTCTGAGATCCACCTACTTTCTTAATTGGCCAAATCCCAATGCATACTGTGAGTCTGTGGGAAGAACAGTTAACTAGCTTGCTACACTTGATACACGTGCTTCTTGTGCTTGGACTTGGCTATCCTCAAAACAGTTCCGAAGGTACGCTGCTTTTAAAAGCTGTTGAGGACAGTCTAGTTGGGAAGGCAAGGAACTGCCTTCATGTAAACCCATGCTTCATTCTTCACCCCACTCTGTCATTACTCACTCCAAGGCATTTTAGAATAGTTTTATCCAATTAGGTCATGCAGGCAGAGCTCACCCATCCTCCGGCTCATAGTCAGTGGCTCTTTAGCTTCCTGCAGCAAGTGGAATCCTGGTGCTACCGATATGCTTTGTCCTCGCTTTGAGTTCCCGGTAACAGTGGTTTGGTGAGGAGTGATCTAACATTGTCAAACATAAGAGCCACTGCTATCCTGATCAAGAGACCCTCTCTGGGACACTTCACTGGACTGCTTCTTGGGGGTTCCCCCCTCAATCTACCCAAAGTGAGGACACCAGGGTGGAGAATTAGCTCAAAGTAGGAAGGACTTGATTTGCACCGTTCTACCCATTTATGTCCTGTGTCCTGGGCACCTTACCTTTGAATGCACTGAGAATTTAGACTGATGTGTGTGTCCTTTCTTAACAAAAGCAGGTAACAGCATTCATGTCATTGGCATGTCTTTACAGGTACCAGCCAGAACAACCTAATCTGGTATACCAGATGGCCAGAACCACCGATGAGCTAGATCAAGTAGACCAGAATGAGCTGGTGAGTGCCAGTGAGTCTCAGACCGGCTTTTTACCAGTAGCCGAGAAGTTTTCTCTGAAAACCATACTCTCACCCAAGAACATGGAGCCATCCAAATTCTCAGGATTAATTGTGAACATTTCAGCTGGTCTTCTAGGTAAGAGCTCCAGTTTTTTTGAGAAGGGGTTTGGAGACTGTGGTGCTGTGTGGCTTCTGGGCCTCAGGGATGGGAGTAAGGTAGGGATGGGGGAGTTAGTGGAAAAGATGAGCATCTATCTGATTTGGTACCCAGCTATGTTTTCTTTCTTTTTCTGTCTCATAGCCGCTCTTATCATCACTGTGTGCATTGTGGCCGTGCTTGGAAGAGAGGCTCTGGCCGAAGGGACACTGTGGGCAGTCTTTGTAATGACAGGGTCGGTCCTCCTCTGCATGCTGGTGACAGGCATCATCTGGAGGCAGCCTGAGAGCAAAACCAAACTCTCGTTTAAGGTGAGCAGCTCGGCAGGCCTATAGGAAACACACTGATGGGTCACAAGTACGCCTTTTCTGCCGGGAAGCTGAACCTTTGTGGTTCGGCCAGACCTGGGAGTTTCAGGGGGGCAGCTCTTGCCAGCTAACCTCAGGGTCCCTTGAAGCACAAAATGTCTTGTGAAGCCAGGGCCTGTCTCTAGTAGCAGGAGCCCCTATGTCTTCCTGCTCCTTAGTTAGTATGGCATACTTTGTCTCTAAGGGCTCCTTGTTAAATATCCTGATGAATTGCCTGGCATTGCTTGGCCTTGGAGAGGACCAAGGCATCTTCAGGTTAATAATAATAATAATAATAATAATAACAACAACAACAACAACTACCATTTAATATAACAATAGTAATAGCAATAATAACAGCAATATAATTTAACCTTGAGGATAAAATCGATACTCTTTTTTTTAGTCTCTTTACAAAGAATATTTGGGCAGTTCTGTTTGGAGTGGGTTGTTGAGTTTGCCACCTCCCATCAGATCTGATGCTGCCTCGTGTCTCTGCAGGTACCCTTTGTCCCTGTGCTTCCTGTCTTAAGCATCTTCGTGAACATCTATCTCATGATGCAGCTGGACCAGGGCACGTGGGTCCGGTTTGCAGTGTGGATGCTGATAGGTATGTGATGGTGTGTGTTTCGCTGAGTGATTCCCCATTGACATCCCAGCTTTTTCTCATGGGGTCTGCTCTGTAAGGCCAAGTATTTTTCCCTCCTGCTTCCTGACTGGCTAGTTAATGTTGCAGAACCTGTCTTCTTTTACCTTAGATAACACGAAGAAATCTGAGTAGTCAGTGGCTTGCTCTAAAACTCCCGTTGTGTTGTGGGACCTCCTTCCCTTTTAGATACATTTCATAGGCTGATGCCAAGATAGTTACCTCGCCAGGGTTATCTTGAAGTTAAAAAAGCATGAGGTAAAAGAGATGGTTATTAATAAAGCACCTACTTGGCCAGTACCTGGGCTGTGTGGGCTCTAGGCTTTTCTGAGTAACTCTGCCAGACAGTGAGCGTGTGGGAGGTGCTGGGAAGCTCTCTTGTTCCTGACACAAGACAGTCAGGGCTAGAGGCAACTAGGGGATTGGGTACAGTTTAGTGTGGGGTTGTCTGGGTGCTGGCCAGCCCTCACTAGGGCTAATTTGTATGTCTTTCCCTACCACCAGCATGTCACCTGGCCTCCAGCCCCTGACCTTGGGGCTGTAAGAGCTAGTTTCAGTCCTCATTCCCTGTCTGGCTGGGGGATGGGAGGGAGGGTACTAGCCCTAGGACCCTGGAAGCTCATGAGAAGCACCTTGTGTTATCTCTTTGTACATTTCATGGACCAGTCCTCATTTGGCTTTAGAATCTAGAGAGGTGCCCACAGCTCACCGTGACCCGTTTCTTAGTGGTAGAGGTGTGATGTCTTTTCCTGAACCCCCTGCCTTGGGCAGCTGAGCCCTCTGAACTGCATTCTTGTGTAGGTTGTACAGGCGATCCTGAGCCATGTGCTCACAGTCCCTTGTGGGTTGGTCGTTTGAAGCATCGTTGCAGATGTAGTGAGCCCTGGATGCTGGGTCAATAACGTGCATTGTCCTGTGCTGCTGTGACCTTGTTTAATGGCTTACTTAGAAAAAGCAGAGCTAGTCTAGGCAGAGGACCTGCTAGAAGTCCCAACCTGGGAAGGAACAGTGTGTTTCTGGTACTCTGAGGCCACCTAGTGGTCAACAACAGATCAACCTCTTCTGTGACCTACCTACTTTGCTGCTCAGGCCCCTGTGCAACCACACAGGATGTACAAAGCTTTACCACTGTGGAGCGGGACAGTGACTTTGGCTAATCTCATTTGGGGTCTTGTGTTGTCTCTCCGGGTGTTGAAGTCTACCTGGGCAGCCCCCTGTGGGTCTGGCAATCCTGCCTGTACTCTTCATCCCTATGTTCTCTTTGCCTGTAGGTTTCTCCATCTACTTCGGTTATGGCATCTGGCACAGCGAGGAAGCATCCCTGGCTGCTGGTCAGGCAAAGACTCCTGACAGCAACTTGGACCAGTGCAAATGACGTGTAGCCCCACCCACCAAGGTGACAGTGATTGACAGGTGCCCACAGAGGCCTGGGACCCTCACACTCTCTCCCCTCATGCCTCAGGATCAGCTCACACACCCAATGTCACCAGAGCTGATTTCGCAGCCTCAGCCACAGCTGACATGGCCTGGTCAGACAGCCCTGCAATCAGCTCATGAGATCCTGGTCACTTCTGGACAGTTCCTTGGTTTTCTCATCTCCCTCTGAACAAAGAAAGCAGCCCTTCTCTCCGCCGGCTGGGTGCTTTGCTGCTTTGACCCCAGCAGCAAGGAGGCCCCCTTCTCCTCTTATTTGGGAAGCAGGCCTCCCTCCCTAGGATCACCCTGATATTTCTCATATGTACACTCCAGATGGTTAGTGTCCTGTCAGCCCAGCCAGGACAGCCTCCTGACCACAAGATGCAAGACTAGCCCAGTGAGGAAGCATGTCCCCCAGCAGTGCTACCCAACAGTCAATCAACTCTAGAATACCTAACGAGGAGGAACAGGCCCGCATCTTACTGCTTTCAGGCTGGGGTAGTAGGACGGGGCCCCGGTCTGCATAGAGGCCTCTGTGCAGACCCCAGCACGGTGTGAGCCGTTCATCTTGCACACAGAAGATGGGGGATCCCTGGAGTGATCAGTAGCATCAAGATGGGGCGGCCAGTTCTGCTCACGTGGACCAGGGCGACATTCTCTAGTCTTATTCTTAGCAGGCCCGGATCGGCTTCTGCTGCTCTTGGTTGGCATCTGTCCTCACTGTCCTGAGTCACTGGAACACGAGGCTATATCAGTATAGGGTTGTCATTCTCTCAGGTCTCCCAAGGTTCTTCAGACAGGTGGCACTCACTGTGGGGTGGTGACGCTTTTCTAGCCACTGATGCAATCTGTGACATCTAAGGAGTCCTCCAGTTGCTCGCTGTGAATCACTCCACTGGATTAACTGGGGGCTTAATGTCACCTTGAAAGATAGCCAAATAATTACTGAGTTCCATGTCAGCTTGTGGTTCAAGACGTGTGGTCTGCCCAAGAGATGGCGGGGGGGTCCTATTGCTATTCCTCTTGTAGCTGCGGTGCCTTTGCCTGCTGCTGGTAAGATTTCTGCCCTGGCCTGGACGTTATGCTTCCCTGGTATGCCTTCATTTCCCCTCCTCCATCTCTCTGGGTGAGGTCCTAGGGCCTACACCTCTTCATTTACTCTGTGTAGATAGAAACTACCATGAGAGAGCTGGTGGATCCTTGGAACTAGCGGGGCGCCCCTCCCCCACTCCAGCTCCTTGTTGGGATGGGGGAAGGCTGGTGGTGTCTTAGACTAATGCTCTTTTTAAAGCCTAGCTTTCTTTTGCTGTCTGGCCTTTGACCCAAGACTAGTGGAAACAGGCTGGCTACGCTGATGGCGGAGTCTTTCCCTCTGCTCTGGAAGGTTCTTGGGAATGGCAAGAGTTAGGAAAACCGGACTGGTGCGTAGCCTAGTGGTAGGGCACTTGCCTTAGCATATGCAGAGCCTCAGGTTCCACCCCCACCACTATGGAAAATGAGGGACATTAGAGGAGCCACCTGACTGCTGTGCCAGCCACTGGAGAGCAGCTGAGCAGCCAGGAGCCAGGCATTGTACCAGGCCCTGACTACCAGCCAGGCCTTTGTCTCATAGGCTGTCTGAGAAAACTTCAAAGGGAGTATTATAGAACCCTAAATGTTGAGTTTCTAAAGATATTTAAAGTTATGTAGATTGGTGCTGTAAAATATTTTGATAAATATTAACTTATTTTGTTTGGGTTACCTGTTGTCTTCTTAGGGCCTGTTAAATACCTTTTTTTTTTTTTCTTGTTACTTACATAGACAAAGAGAGAGAAAGTGCCCAGTGAGGTGTTGGGAGAGTTTTTTACGCTTCAGTGTCTTTAGCTTCTTTTTTGAGACAAGGTTTCACTCTGTAGCTGGCCTGGAATTGGATATTGTTGACTGTTGCCTGGTCTAGCCTCTGCTCCTGAGTGCTAAGGCCCTAGGTGTGGGGCTCCCATCCTCTTCCTGAACTGTCCCCTTGCTTTCTGGATGAAACCTTCCTGTCTAAGGCAGCCTAACAATGTGTTTACAGTTGACCTTTCAGCCGGCAGCCTGGATCCCACCAAGGGGAAAGGTGTATCTAGGGGTTTGATCTGTCACCATCTCTCCTGAGGACCACAGGCAATGGTGGCAGATCTGCTCTGTACGTTTCATTGTGTGGCACAGGAGCAAGCACAGACCCTGGCTGGGGGTGGGGTGGGGGTGGCTTCCTGTACCCACTTCCTAGCCAGGAAAAGATACTCAAGGGTGACTTGCCTAGTTAGTTGATTGGCCACCGAGCTTTTCCTAAGTGTGGACAGTTGCCAGGGAAGCTCTTTTGGGGTGCACAGGGACAATGATACGTGTAGTCATGCTTGGAGTGAGCCTCTAATATGCTTTTTATTACACCCCCAGTTCCTTCTCCTGAAAGAAAAACACGGCCCCAAACCCAAGCAACACACGTGCACATCCCTCCAGACCAATAGTAGGTAGTGTCACGTCTTCTTAGCCTCCTGCCCAAAGAGTCCCATTGGATTTCAAATGTGCTCAGTATTTCCTACCTGGTTGGGACTTAGACATTCTAAAGACACATTTCCAAGTCTTGTTTAACTTCAACTAGAGACTTCACATTGGAAAGACCATTTTCCCAGGAGTGTGTGCCCTTCCTGTCTCTGGGTCTAAGTTCATGAAGAAGCCAATACCCAGGGAGCTGTGCTTAGGAGTGGGGCACAAGATGTCTCCACCTTTCAGAAGGTGATCCTGGTGGTGGTAGTGGAAGGTGGTGACTATAGAGACATTGGGCCACCGTGTGTATGCTTAGAAAACCTATGCCCATCCCCCTCCCTGTCCATAACCATAGCCTTTGTGGATTTATTTTGCAAAGAAAAAGTAAGGGTCCAGCCCCAGGCAGTTTCTGGAAGATTGCTGGGCTTATACTGTTCTCAGCTGCTCACAGTTTGGTTTGACAGTCTGCAAACTCTGCCCATCATCCCATATCTCCATCTGACATCCAGTTAGCCATCCAGTCTCCTGTGCTGATGACTTGGCTTGGACACCACATGCCAACCACCTTGCCTGAGGCTTGGTGGCCAGAAGTGCCTGCAGGACCGTGGGGCACATCAGGCTTCCCCACCTGCCCCTAGTGGCCAAGGGCTGGACATTCCCTCCAAACCCCCACTCCTGAGCACATTTGGCACGGCCAGTGTGTGCACACCAAAGGAAATATATAACCCACTTCACCCTGTCTACTTCTCATGCACGGGGCCGGGACTACCAGTGGCCATGTTTGTATCTTGGCCCTAACCCCAGGCAGACATTTTGAATTGGATAGAGTTCATAGTCTCCTAGCGAGGAACTTGCCCCGACACTGAAAGAAGCTTGGAAACAGCAGTGTGAGAGACTAGGTTCCGGGTATAAGTGTGGGCATGCCCCACAGGCCCACTCATGTCTTCTGGCAAAGCCACAGGCACCGCTGGCCTGTGTACCTGCCTATACATGGCTGCTGTAAAACATGGTTGGCTTTTGCCAGGGCCCATCCTTTCTGACTTGAATCACTCATGTCCCCACATATACTTATTTTGTTCTAATAAAAGCTTACTGTTTCGTTGGCACCCAAGCATTAAGGAATCTTAGTGGGGATCTAATCCCTTGGGGTGCCCATCCCTTAGGGGTGTTGATGGGTGATGGAAGAAAGGGATGCTTGAGTTCAGGTATGGTTGGGCTAGCAAAGGGAATGGTCAGACAGAGTACATGACCCATGGAACTGTTACAGAATTCAGTCAGCGCTGAATGTATGTTATGTGCGGTTATTTTATATAATTCTGTTTGGTCTTATAAGAATATTGTACATAAGGCCCCTGAGGGAGAGAGAGCAAGCGGTCCATTTCTTCAGCTTGTTTTGGTTTGTGAAATGCTTTTGTTGATACAGTGTACAGGTGAAATGTGCTACACTTCAATGTGGTTAGGATGAAAAATTTTAAGGCAAAAAGAAAAAAAAAATCTAACAGCTGTTTTTCACCTCCCTTACTCTTGCCCCTTCTTTCCATATCCACTGCTTCATTGAGCCGGGGAATATGGCGTGGCCAAGGGTCTTGGGACATGGTGACCAAGGAGCCTTCCTGGACTATTCTGTTACATGTGCTGAGTGGCTAGCTAAAAAGCCTGGGAGAGAAAGATCATGTCCAAAGATGTTCTCAGGGCGCTGACATGTCCAGCAGGGTCAGGAACAAGATTTAGGAAGATACATCATACAAAGTAATTTATCGACAAGTGTTACCTTTGTGTTCCTTGACAAGCTTTTTGAGTTTGGGACTTATTTTCCCAGTTGAGAAGTTATATCTTTGTATTTAAGATAATTACTGCTTTGTTTGTGCCTTGCAGATTCGATGGGTTTAAGGATCACAGAGGGTCATGATGCTAATGAGGGCTGGTTTATTAGCAAACCTAAATAGTTGTGTGGTTTCTCCAGGACAAGTTTTTGTTGTTTTGTTTTTTTTTTTCTACTGAACACAGAGCCATTATTAAAAGAGTTATGTGTGGTTTTTCATTATGTAAATTGTATATATTTTTTGCTTGTTTGAGGTTCTATTTTTCTAATAGTCTTCTTACAGTTTCTTATAATGATGACATTAGATTAAGTTCAATACTAACTGTAAATCAAGCTGGTCTCTGCTGGATTCCCGTGGATTAATTATATTTAATTTTAAGGCCAAGTGCAGGTATCATGTATCACCTTTTTTAAAAAATGTGAAACTTATGTCTCCCCTCGTTGCTGAATACACTGTACACTGGCAAACCCCTTCCCGTCCTTGTGTGTTGTAAAATCAAAGCTGTTTTGTGGTACATTGACTCATGCTTCTACAAATGCTAATAAATCCTGTCTGGCTTCCATGCACACTTCGTGATCTCAAGTGGGCTAGCAGCTCTTGCCTTGTTCCCCAGCGTGTTCATTTCCTGAAGGGTAAAGGGTCCGTTTGGCGTCCTCAGCATCAGATGCAGCTGGTGGCTTTATGGTATGGATTGTTCTAGAAGCCATTTGGGAAAGGCTTTGGGCCTGTACTTCTAGATCCTTGCTGTCTCCCTACCTTACCCCTTCAGACTCACCTGGGGTTAGGGCTGCAGAGTTCATCAGCCATCGGACTTAATTAAACCAGACAACTTGGGTCTTAGTAAAACCCCTCAGTCCACAGATACTGGAGGCTTACCCTTACTGTCACACATACAATCTTGGAGAAAACAGGTTTTATGCAGAGCTGGGGATGAGATTGTAGTCTATCTAAAGATGATTGATTTCACATTTCCATGCACTCTATATAAGGGCACCCTCTTCATTCATTCATTCATTCATTCATTCATTCATTCATTCACCTGTAGCACAAGAGACAGGTTCAGCCAACTTGATAATGGTGGTGTCAGACACTCAGGTATGATTCTGGTCCCAGGCATGTGATCAGAAAGAAGTGTCAGGTATAAGGTACATAAGAAAGAAGAATCATGCCACACACCTGACCACCTGGAGGTGCAGATCCCTGAGCTTGGGTGTGAGAACAGGGATGTGCAGTGTTGGGTGTAGTAGCAATTTTGGGAATTTTGGTTTCTTTTTAAAAACATAGGAATACTATAAAAATATGCTTCCATTTTACTCCCAGGGGCTGCTTCAGACTGCCCACAGCAGCTATGACTTGCCTTGTGCCCTAGCAGCTGCCCAGTTTCTGACATGTGATGTTTGGAAGTCTGGGGACTCCCGAGAGGCAGTGTGGGTTGGTGGTTGGTTTGGGTTTATTAAGTAGTCATAAATAAAGATACAACAAGAAGAAATTAGATATTCTAGCAGTGAAGA
Organism: Micromys minutus; assembly: GCF_963924665.1. Classification (NCBI taxonomy): domain Eukaryota; kingdom Metazoa; phylum Chordata; class Mammalia; order Rodentia; family Muridae; genus Micromys; species Micromys minutus. The sequence continues at coordinate 6,993,267 of NC_137964.1, read as the reverse complement.
TCGAACTTGCCCCAAGGAACTTGATGTCCCTAATCAATAGGAAGTAGTATAATATTAATAATACTGCCCCCTTTCCCTTCTATCCTTTTCTCTTTCCCGTCTACTGTTAGGGGACTGAAAGGGTGGGAGAAAAGAATCTGTAGAGTAGCCCAAGGGCAGCTGCAGTTGGGGAAATGTAAGACACCTACTGCGGAGTAGTTACCACGGAATCCACAGGGGGCAGGAATTAATTCAGTCCCAGTTCACAAAAATACTCCTGTGCATCCTGGAACTGGAAAATAGGCACAGGTATGTTTTGGTCCTGAACTTCTGTAAGGAGGAGGCTGCTAGCCAGGGGTGCACCCCTTTAATCTCAGCTCTCCAGAGGCAGAGGCAAAGACAGGCAGATCTTTGTGAGTTTGAGGCTAGCCTGGTCTACAGAGTGAATTCCAGGACAGCCAAGACTACACAGAGAAACCCTGTCTGGAAAAGTAAAAAGAGGAAGAGGCTACCACTCTGATTAACTCACGTTGGGCTATGTGCACTGTGGACCGTGGTTCCTGTAGCTCCACTGCGCCATCTAGTGGGTAACATGGTGGCTATGCCGTTAGCCTTTAAAGGAATGCAAAGGCATCAGCAAATTTTCAGAAAGCCCTTTCTTTTTGTGAGGGGGGTTCTGAGGGTTTACCCTGTGGTGCACATCTCCCCTCACCCTGTTCGGCAATGAAACCTTTTCAGTGAGTCAAATCTATCCCCTTGTGGCTCAGTATGACCTCACAGCCTTGTCTTTCAGTTACACTTGCCATCTGCCAATTTCAGCTGGGCAGAAAATGGGGCTGCAGCCGGAAGGGCTGGAAATGACACATAACTGCTCCAAAGGGGCCATTTTGTTTCACTGGGTTGAGCTTGCCCACCAGGCTAGAACACAGTGTAAACAGACACGTACACACATGCACGGTCGATGCAGACCCTAGGGTGGGCAGCCTCTGGACCTGACCACAGTTCATGAGAATGCAGGGAGAAAAAAAGACAGCACAGTTGATCACCGATACCATGTACTAATGCAGCATCTGCTTTGAGAGTGACCTTCAAGGCTAACTATAGGCAGGGTGCCATCCGATGCCTGGGTTCCTACTTGAGATGATACAGGTCTCCCGAATAGGTGAGCTGGAATCCTGAAGGTTCCTTGGTGCAGAGGTGGTGGTGAAGGGTTAAATTCCTAAGCTTCCTCGCCTGCACTGAATCTCCGGAGGCAACATAGTTCCTTTTGGCTCCTCATTTCCTGAACACATCAGCATCCCACTCCTTTATAAACGCAGGTGCTGGCATCGGGCCTGTTTACCACATGGGGTGGGGCTGGGGATGATGCTCGGTGGCCACCATACCGTGAGGGGAACTCGATATCCCGGAATAAACTAAGTTTAGGATATATTGATCGGTGACGCACTAATCAGTATTAGTGCTATCAATGTATTAATTAATATTAGTCACTGTCAATGATTTTGGAAGCTTGGGTGATCTGCAGGGGATCAGAGAGGCTTCATCATGGGACCACAAGAGTGACATGAACACAAGGGCTGCCATTCAGCTGTTTACACAAACAGATTGGTTGTGGTCTCCTTGCCATTCCTACCCGCACACTACCAAGATAAGCACAGGAAGTGGTAAATTCAGGTCTTCCTTGTGACCCCCAAGCAATGCTGGGCGCCTGTGGGACATGGTGGGGCCGGGTGAGGTTGGACAAACTTGCCATAATCCACAACAGTGGCTGGTGGGATAGCAAGAGTGGTTGATTCCAGATTGAAATGAGCAAATATGTATCTTAGCCACTGCGGCAGTTTGAGTACGGATAAGCGAATTTCCAAATGCTTGGTTCTCACTTGCTAGACTGTCGGGAAGACACGAGAAAGAACTGTGCACAGCTTTGGACTTGCAGAGTCTGGGAGCAGAGGAGTCCCTAGATTTTTCTTGGTTCCAATCAACCCTGGCACACACAGGAAAGGGCATACACATTACCTTTTGCTTTCTTATCTGCCATCTCAAGACTGAATGATATTTGTCTCCGGTTACACAGATCACATGGACGTCATAGGAAGTCCCTCAGGTTCGTTTTTAATAATCTTTAGAGTTCAACACAAATATGGAGCACAGTTAACTGGAGGGGCAGAACAAATACTGTGCCCCCTTCAACTAGTCCCAGAGTACCTGACCTCAACCCCCCCCCCCAAACCCATCCTGACATCATGAGAATGTAAAACCAGCTCAAGGCAACTGAGTCGGTGCAGGCCAGCAGGACCTCCTGACCCCATGAAGAACCTAGTTGTTCAGCAGGTCTGTCTGTGGCAGGACGGGAGGACGCAGCACCCCAGCCTGTCAGGGAAGACAGACACGGTTTCCACGCTGAGAGGTCTGGATCATAGCAGCATGGAGACAGAGGAATCATGGGAGAGGCATAGCAGCTCTGGCCACTTGGATCTCAGAACGTAATTCAAATGGGGTACCATACTTGATGGGTGTCTGTGATAGAGAAACGAAGCCAGGGTCATGGGGAGATTTATTCACGGACCCAAGGTCAAGGCTGACTGGGGGCAAAGCTCTAGTCCACCTATGAGGGTACATAGATCTAACATCGCTACCACTTTGAGCACAACAGCCTAACACACTGTACCACATCCTATAATCACATCGAACTCTGTATTTCTGAGTACCTGTCGTTGGCAGATACAGCTGTGGAGGCGGGTCCTAACTTGGAGAGCTAAGCGGCCAACCAAATTTATATCCGCAGGTTGTGCCTGCTCAAAGAATAAATAATTGTGTGTGTTGAGCTAACATGGAATGAGCTACTCTTATGGAATGCCCAGCTCAGTATCCCAGTATCATGCAGAGCCTAGGGGAAAAAGATCTGTTTCTTCTCCGTGTGTCTACCGTGCATGTCTCCAGAATGGGCAAGACCCATGGAGGTTGGCTACAGTCTGATGCACCTGAGACCAAGGAAACCCATCCTGGAGCCACAGAAGGGATGTAGACCACACTTGTCTCTGTGGCAGATATGTGTGTCCTTGGAGAAGCTGACACCATCTTCTTGGCTCCATGGCTCCTCTCATCTTGGGCATGCTCAAAGACAGGCAAGGCCCATGCTTAGAAAGTGAAGGGTCTCTTGTCACATACAGGAAACAAAGGCATCATTATCAGTACGGTATCGACTGTTAAAACTACTTCTCTTTTGTGGTTCATGCTTCTAATCTTCCATAGCGCTACATGAATACCTTTCACGTTCTAATTCTACCATGTTAGAGAGACAAAGGCCAGTCCAATGGTGGATGGAGGTTGACCGGCCATTTCACTGTGTTCCCTTGTTTGGGAGAGCCTTTTGGGGCTAGGAGGGGACCACAGCCAGGTGCAGCCCTGTTGACTCTCCAACAGAAGGGACATGATCTAGCACCTTTAGAACTGGCTACCCCCCAGCCTTTCCCCAAGAGAGAAAGGCTGGTTTCTGGAAGCCTTGACTAGAACCTTTGAGCCATCTTGAGTGTGGTGATGGGGTTGAGTTATAGAACCAAACCGAAAATGGGGGTGTTGCCTATGAGAGGCAATGGTAGGGGCCATGTTGGCCCCTATCAGCACTCCTCCTTCATGAGGATGGACCATGCATGGTTTTGATATTCTCCAAGTTCATGTTTACCTTCGTGGCAAAGGTCACAGGCTTCCATGTTTTCCTGAGGATGCGATAATATCTTAATAATGGATTCCAAGATGCCATTTGGGGGTGGGAGGAGCAAAACTGGTGTTTTCAAGATAATAATGAATCGCTAAGGGGAAAAACATTGGCCAGACCATGTGACTTCTCAGTCCCTTACCCACTTCCACCTTACTACGTTTCACATCCTCGGGATGGGGGATAATTAAATCCTGCATGGGGTAGCAGTGACCCCACCTCACGCTGGACTAAGAAGCTGGTTGCTCTGAAGGCGGTTACCATCTACAAATCGCTGGTGTTTAGGTTGAGTATGGTACCACTCAGTGGCAGACAGGCATGCTTCTATCTTTGTTTTTTTTTTTTTCTTCTTCTTCTCTATTTTGGGTAGAAATATTTCCAGGAAACTAGATAGAAATGCATCTTCATTTCCCAATAATTCGTAGGCACAAGTTAGAAAACTGCTGACCGTCACTAAAATATGTCAGCGCATCGTGTTATTAAAAAAAAAAAAAAAAAGCAATTCAGAGTCGCCGCAGGTGTGCACCCACACATCTGAATATACACACGCAGCAGCATGAGAGGGGGTTTGTGTATTCAAAACGGAGCTGTTTGTGACTGATCTGAAGTTCAGCTGTGAAACATCGTCGCTAGAGAACAACTGGAGTTGTTTCTCTTTTGCTTCTCACTAAGACTTTTTTTTTTGTTTTTTTTGTTTTTTTTTTTTTTTTTTTTTTTGGACACCAGACTCTGATGCTTACACCTTCCTAAGTGCCAATACCAGGATGGTCTCACACAAGGGACAGAGAGAATGCTGCCTAAGATGCACTATGCAGCTACTGAGCATGCGCACAGGGTAGCCACCAGCACCTGGCCAGCACTCCTTCAGATGGACAGAAGCCTGAGCTCCTGTGAGTGGCACAGTGATGTCATCTAGGTGTGGTACTGACTCTGGCTGGAGAGGAGGGTCCAGAGGAGGAGCCTCTGTACACTGGAGATGTGGGGGAGAGTTTAATCGGGCTGGTTGGGTCCCCAGTTTGGAGCTTCCAAAGTAGTTCTTCGTTGGTTCGACTCAGTCTCTTCTTTTCCTGGGTCTCTTTCTCCACGTATTCCTGAAGATTGGCATTTTCCTCCGACAGTTGTCTGCATGGAGGAGAAAGATGGTTTGGCAGCAGGCCTACTAATGACAGAGGCTGACAGGCAGAGACCGTGGGCAGTAAGTACCTCATGGCTCACGGGTCTCTCTGCTGGGTTAGGGGAGGTTGTGTGCAGGGGAAAGAAAGGCTAAAGGCTGGAGTAGAAGGGGGAGAGATGGTAGGGCCATGGGTTTGAGATGGAGATTGCCTTTGGCTGTGGCCAAGGTACTGACAACTACCAATCAGCCAGGCATATTGTCCTATTACCTCCTGCCCTTAGTACATGCCTCTGTGACCGAATTCATTAGCTCTGCAGTAGAGTTGGTCTGTCTACCTGTCTGTCTGGTGGACTACAAGCCCTAGAGGGTAGGGGTCAAGGCTCTGTTATGTTCTTGGCCGGCACTCAGCATGGTGTCCAGAAAAATAGATGCTTGCTCACAGTTGGCTGATAATGGGAGGAGAAAGGCAATCGTGTTCTTATTTTGGGGTGTGTGTGTGTGATGCCATGGTGCTGAAGTTTCTGGCTTTGCTGCATGTTTTCAGTAATTTTTGTACTTTATGTGTGTAAGTGTTTTGCCTGAAGGTGTGTCTGAGAACCACTGCATGCAGTGCCTGTGGAGGCCAGAAGAGGAGTCTCCTGGAACTAGAGTTACAGATGGTTGTTCACTGTCAGGTAGATGCGGGGAATCAAACTTGGGTCTTCTGGAAAAGCAGCCAGTGCTCTTAAGCACAGAGCCACCTGTCGATTTCATTTTGTGTTTTAGAAGATGACAGCCATCTCCAGGAATTGACAAGAATAAGTACAAACACATCTTACAAATGGACAGGCTTAAAAGTCCCGAATAGGTACCCTGGGCCAACGCCTGCACTTGCTGTCTGAGGAAAGGTGGCTGGGTCTGTGTGGGCATATGAACAAGTGGTGTGTCAGTGTGTAAGCGTGCACATGCATCGGCATATGTGCAAGTATGAGCATGTGTGTACATGTGTGAATGTGTACGTGAGTACGTGCGCATGAGCATGTGCGTACACAGGATAACATATCATAACCACACTGAGAGCGGTCCAGCAGAGTAGGAAAAGGCTCAGGTCTCCAGCTCACTAGGGCAACTTAGCATTGCAGAAAAATAACCCGCAGCTGGCCACAGAAGCCCAAGTCATTTTCACTGTACTCTGAGCTGGGGTCAGGGGTGACTCCAATCCTTCCTTGAAAGCAGGGTTCCCGAGAAAAGTTCATAAAGGGAAGAGCTGAGTTGAGTTTCTGGAATATTGGAGTCACCTAGCCATGGTTCTCTTTAGCCTGGGGACACTCCACTGATGCTCCTCTCCTAATCTCTAGGATGAAATCATCCTGCCTCCCGGACTTGTGGTCTTTACTCACTTCTGGGGGATGGGGCTGGATGTGATTCAGAGCCAGGATGTGTGCCAAGGGGACACAGCCATGTGCTTTTCTTCTGATCAATTGAGAAGCACCAGGAGATTATTCAGACTGGATACTGGGACTTGCGGATGTTCCAGGAAAGCCGCTTGGAGAAGGACATGTAATCAGAAAGCGGGTTCACCCACCTGGTAACAACTGTGTTCTGGTCGATCCTCGCTTTGAGGTCTTCATTCTGCTGCTGGAGTACCTGGATCTTCTCTTCCAAGATGATGTTCTTCTCCACCTAGGAAAGAAACACCAGTGAAGAAACTCCCACTGGCGAGCAGCAAGCCAGTGGCCCTGGCTTCTGCCTTCTGGAGGATTTCCAGGAACAGCACTTGGCTAACTGCTCTGTGCAATGCCTTTGTGGGCTGGAAAGTCTGGGGAATATGGACAAGGGACCATCATCATTCTTTTCAGAAAGACAGGACAGAAAATGCCAGAGTGCTACCTGTAGGTAGTAAAAGGTAATGTGGTACATATTTTAGACTCTCTCTCTCTCTCTCTCTCTCTCTCTCTCTCTCTCTCTCTGTGTGTGTGTGTGTGTGTGTGTGTGTGTGTGTGCATGTGTACCTGTGTCTGTGTAAGAGAGAGACAGAGACAGACAGACAGACAGAGACAGACACCGAGAGAACATAAGTTTCTTTTACAGTGAGTGTTACAGGTCATGATCGGCACCAGGCTGTGGATCCCAGTTGGACTACTGGGTTTGTGGTCAGCTGCAGTGAATCATTATCCCTCGCCAAGCACACATAGTTGGCCCTACTCAGGTGCTTCTGAATTATCAGGGCTAGAGAGCCAAGTAGTCTGGCCATTATTTTTTCCCTTTCTAGCCAGAACAACAAAGTAAAGAAGCCTAGAAGTCTAAACGTCTAGGGGATCTTCTTTGTTTCCTAAGATACAGAATCGACAGTTAATTTTCTAAAGCAGAGGAAGCCTTGGCACCCAACTGGAAAAGCCTTTTTTGATAACCGTGTCTCCATCGCTGTGGGATCTAGCTGATATGTGCTTTCATTCTAACTTTAGAATTTTTGTAGGGGCTTTATTCTGTAGCCCATGCTGGCTGGACCTCACCATGTGACTCAGGGTGCCCCAGAATACATGGCAATCCTGTGTTAACTTCCCAGCTGCCACAGTGACTCGGAAGAGTCGCCATGCCTGGATTGTCGGTGCACTGTAGCTAATCTTTAAAGAAAACGGCAGCTTGCCCACGGATAGGGCTTGGGAATCATTATGAAGATGGATACGGTAGCATGGAGCCCTACCTGGCCTTCATCTTTACTCCCAGGAAGTAGGGAACAATAGATTCCCAGGATAGGAAGGCATGTAAGCCCTTTGCAAAGCCAGAACATGGCTGAACAAAACCAGATCAGCCCGGGGGCTTGTGCGTGGCTCTATGCGGACAGTCCAGTCACCAAGAGGAAGATGGATGGCCGCTTCAAGAATCACATGGCAAGATCAGGTCTGTGCGGCCCCTGTGGTCCATGGTAACTGCTGGGCTGCTGGGCCGAGCTACACAGCTCCCATTGCCTAGGACAGTGGCAACAGACACACCTGTCTTTCCACTGCCTGGGATCTATCTACCTGTCCAACAGGAAATGCCTGCCACAGAGAACAACACATGGACCGAATGCAGCAGGCGCTGCTGGGTCAGCTCCTGGTTTGGGCAAACCATTTGCAAAGAATGTTTCAGAGACAAATGGAGAGAGAAGTCCAGTAACTAATTATTCTAAGCTGGAGGTGTGAATGTGTGTGTGTGTGTGTGTGTGTGTGTGTGTGTGTGTGTGTGTGTGTGTGTGTAGATAATCTTTCATGCATTCTTTAAAAGCATTCATTTGTCAATAAAATGTTGATTGGCCAATGAGCCGAGGCAGGATCAGAAGGTGGTACATTTGGCAGTGAAAGAGGATTCTGGGACTGAGTCAGGATGGAGAGATTTGGCGGGACACAGAGGAGGACAGTAACATAACACTAAGGGTCGGGTAGCCAGCCTTGTGACATGACTTAGGCTCCTTTAAATGGGATAATAGAGTTATGAGATAGCGGAACAAGCCAAAGCCTAGGTGTTTATTCACATAAAAGAAGTCTCAGAGTCGTTATTTGGGGAAACTCAGGCACGGGTGAGAAAGCCTGCAGTTGTGTGGGTGTAGGAGAGAGGGGTATTAAGGCATATCTGAGAAGTGTTAGTAGTGGAAGCAATATGATATTTTAATTTTCTTATTTTTGTGTATCATATCTTATAATTTTCTATCACATATGCATACTCTCTTCCTCTTTCATAATAACAACAGTGAAGGGGGTTGGAGAGATGGCTCAGCTACTAAAGACATGTAAGGCTCTTGTGGACCTAACTTGGTTCCCAACACTGTCAGGCAGCTCCCTGTCGGGGGATCTGGTGCCCTCTTCTGGTCTCAGTGGTCACTACACCTACATGCACACCCCCACATACAGACATGCACACGGGAACATAATTTAAAAATCCAAAACAAATAAACAAAAAAACAAACAAACTTTAGCTCTTATCTGGGCCCTGGGCCTCTGTGGGGGCAAACACTGCTCTGTTTCCCTAGGCTTGTTCCCAAGAACCCAGCTGAGGACTGAGGGACAAAGTCTTTGTTCTGAACTGGATGCTCCTGTCCCTCCAAAGCAGCTATGTTGAGCCTCTCTCTTCCCCAGGTTCAGTACCAGGACATGGGGTCTTTGGAGGTGATTAGCTCATGAAAGTGGACCCCCATGACTGAAATCTCTGATCCTTCTGTCCCATGACAATTTGGAGGCACTCCACCAGGGTTGCCTTGTGGGCTCAGCCGCTCACAGACTGGGTGCAACTGTTCCCCTTCCTAGGCTTCTGTCTTGTCCGGTGGCAGGGTGCATTGCCCAGGTTAGCTATTGGAAGGACAGAACGTTTCCCATGCCTGGTGCACAGCAGCAATGGGTAGTTCCCGATGTCATCTCGGTGTTGGCAGGACATGGCAAAGACCGGTAAAGTAATAAAAAGAGGCCACCGGGGCTCCTTGTCAGAAGTCCCAGCACTGTATGAAAGGCTTCCTGGCTCAGCTTTGAGTGTGAGCCACAGGCAGGGAGAAGTGTGCCTCATGGAAGACTGTCGACAGTGAGAGACGCGGCACCCACTCTCTGGAGCAAGCAGGCCAACTCACCAGCTTTTCCAGCTCGATAATCTTCTTCTCCTGGAAGTGGATTTGCTGGTTCTTCATCTCCAGCACCTGCTTCAGGCTCTGCATGTCTTCCTCCAAGTGCTGATATGGAGCTAGTGCAATCTACAAGGGCAGAGAATGTGTGCTTTATGCCAGGTTCCCGGCACAACACGCTAGGACCCAAGGTTATGAACCGGCCCAGGATGATGCTGTGTTCCCGAAATGTACAGCCACAGCATCTATGCGGGAGCAGGTGCCAGCGTCTCCAAGGGGAAATTTCTGAGGTAAAATAGGCTCTGACTGCCTCCCCCCAGGATTTGACTCACAGGGGTCTCACGTGTCTTGCCTCTGTCCCTAAGCTCATGCATAGGAAATAAGCCAAGTGCTTTACAAAGCAATGTAGATAGAGGAAATCTCTCAAGGCTCTACCCCCTAGATGAAGAACTATGGGTAATCAATGGCTACCAAGGGAGGGAGGACCAGTCTTCTCCTGGAATGAGCTCCTCTGATTTGTTACCCAATCCCAGGTAGTTGGCTGTAATAAAAACATGCACATATAAAAAGCATTTGACAGACTCAGCAGGTCCTATCTGTCTGTTCGTTTGCCACAGGAGCAATCAAGGAAGAGGTTATGAGGCTGAGCGAGGGGCCATGGAGGAAATGGCAGGGAAGAGTATGGGGTGGAAATGCTGTACCCATGTATGGAATTCTAACAATAATGAATGCTAAAGAAAACGTGACATGCTCAATGTATTCAAGATACAATTTCCAGTTTCTTTAAAAGGAAACTATCTTTTAAACTTTATTTTTACTTTTTTATATACATTGGTGTTTTGCCTACAAGCATGTCTGTGTGGAGGCGTCAGATCCCCTGGCAAAGGAGTTACAGATAGTTGTGAGCTGCCATGTGGGTGCTGGGAATTGAACCTAGGTCCTCTGGAAGAGCACCCAGTGCTCTTAACCATTGAGCCATCTCTCCAGCCCCATCTATTACCCCCTCTCTGTTTTCCTTAGAGACAGGGTTTCTCTGTGTAGCTCTGGCTGTCCTGGTACTCACTTTGTAGACCAGGCTGGCCTTCAACTTTCAGAGATCTACCTGCCTCTGCCTGCCAAATGCTGGGATTAAAGGCATGAGCCAACATTTGCATGGCTTGTTCCCTATGTTTAAAAAAAAAGCCATTTATGAGAATGATGTGTCAGAGCAGGGCTGGACATGCATGGTAAAGTCGTGGGACATCAATTAGAATTTGAATTTCAGAGAGGCAACACTGAAAAAAAGCATCCAAGCTAGCTGTGGGAGCTCAGGCTTGCAACTCTGGACACGCAAGAGAAAAGAGGCCAGAGGGTGGAAAGTTCAAGACCAACCTAGGCAATTACACAAGTTCATAAGACCCTGTCTCAAAATGAGAAGGGGAGGAGGGTTACGGCTTTGGCTTCCTGCTAGAGAACTAGCCTATTATAACCTACATCTTATAACCTTCTTATAACCTAAGGCACATTTGCAAAAGCACTGTGTGGACTATCTCCAGACAGAGAGAAAGTTACATCATAGGTACCCAGAGACCCTGCCTGAGGGGTGCTGTGAGATTTGGCAGAAATGACAGGTTTCTGGAGAGACCCAGGGTTATGGTGCTGTCAGGCACTGAACACATCCCAGAGATGTTGGAAGCCCTCCCTGGAGCAACAGCAGCTCAGGGTGGAGGCCTCATCCTTAGGCAAGACTACGGAGGAAGCCAGCTCTATCCCCATGCACTGGGCAGCCATGACTACCTCCAGCTGCTCCTCCGTGGTTTTCCTCAGAGCTTCCTCAAAGCGCTGGGCTCTGTCCCGTAGAGATTGGCTCTGAAAAGTTAGCGTGTCCACCTGGTCCTGTAAGTGACAACAACAGAGATATTCCTCCAGGGGCCACGAGGATGGACATAGTGGCAGCTGGGGGTGTGCAGGTTAGTTTTCATCAACCTGTCACGAGCTGGGAAGAGGGACCCTTAATTGAGGGATTGCCTCTATCAGATTGTTGTCTGTGTGGTATTTTCTTCATTAATGATGACTGTGGGTCCGCTCAGCCCACTGTGGGCAGAACTATCCCTATGCAGGTGGTCCTGGGCTGTATAAGAAAGGTAGCTGAGTCAGCCTGTGTCAGCAGTGCTCCTCTGTGGTCTCTGCATCAGTTCCAACCTCCAGGTTCCTGCCTTGGCTTCCTTCAATGGTGTGCTGTAACCTGTCAGTCAAATATACCCTATCCTCCTTAAGTTGCTTTGGGTCTGTGTTGTATCACAGCAACAGGGAAGCAAACTAGGACCCAGAGGCCACTTACCCTTCTGACCTCAGGGCCGGGCTGTCCTATGGGGGGAGCCACCTATTCTCATCTGGTTTAATACTCTCCCTGCTGGAGCAGCGACCCCATCCTGGGGCAGTGGTCTGTGTGTGCTAAAGGCGTGACGGCATGCCTGTGGCACACAGGGCTCTCTCCTGTACAGCTTCACAGCAGCTGTGGCTAAGGAGACACCCAACCTCAACCACAGTGATGATGTCACCATGGCAACAGAGTGTTCTTGAGCGAACTTGAGCTCTCTGTGCCTAAAGAGCATCCCTTCCTCTACAGGTCGTTTGCTGAGAAGACCACGGTTACCCCAATGACCGCATCTCTGCTGTATTAAAACCCAGGGGCGAGGGGCTCTCATGAACTCTGCTGGCAAGAGATATGGCCTTAGCCAGTGGTGAGGTGACTTTTCACAACAGGCCCACATGTGTGCCAGCTCACTAGGCTACTTCCTTCCTTCACCACAGCAGAAAGCTTCAGTTTTCACACGTCCTTTGTAGCCCTGGCTGTCCTCGAACTCAGAGAGCTGCCCATCTCTGCCTCCCAAGCACTGGGATTAAAGGCCTGTGCCACCACTGCCTGCCTGCTTTTTGCTTTTGAGAAACCAAAGTCCCCATGCTGCTGTTAAATGCCGGCATTGGGACACAGGGACAACATGGCAGGCAGTGGGAGTTTGTGCTCACAAGAGCCAATGAGTGGAAAATGTCAGCTTGGAGTGGCTCCTCCGGGCCAGCACTGGGCTATGTCACCAGTGCCCTCACCTTCCAGAACAGACTATAAAATACCTGGTGCTACCCAACTCCCACACCAACAATCACTACCTGGGGTTTAAGCAATCCAACCGACATCTTTCTGCCTTGTTCACTGTTCAGAACAGATCCGCAGAGATGTTTGGACTCTTACAGAAGTTAGGTAGGGACGGAACGTTTTCCAACCCTCAATGGCTATTTCTTTCTTTCTTTCTTTCTTTCTTTTTTTTTTTTTTTTTTTTTTTTTTTTTTTGTTATTCGAGTGATGTGACCCTTTTTGGGGCTCTCAGAAGTCAGCAAGTGGCATGTTAATAAATCTCACGCTGCCCGGAGCTGCTCGTTGCAGCTTTTCCTCCTTCTTGCCTCTCACCACAAGTCAAGCTGATGTTAAGTCGGCCCCATACTTTGCTCTCCTTCGTCTCCTCATGTCTTGAGAAGGCTTTTATCCCCGTTTTACAGGTAAATAACTGAGGTTGGCAGAGGTAGCATTGTTACCCTAGATCTCAAAGCTGGTAGGAACTGTAGGGTGGGGCTTCAAACCCTTAACTACCCAAACTAGGAATTTTCCTAGCTGCCTAGTGGCACTAGGAAGTTGGCTCTGGCGACTATACGCTCCACACACCAATAGCCAGCTCAAGTTTCTGTTGACTGGAGAGTTAGAGCACGCGGAACTGTATGGCCTTTGGCTGACAGACAGGAGAGCAATCCACAGTGGGACAGACAAACACTCCCCTGTTGTGTTGCACCCCAGGCTCTGTTTTCTGCACGGTTCTTGCTGTGACCCTGGCTTCCTTTAGGAATGGGCTCATTATGACAGAGACGTCATCAAAGAAGCAAGATTCTTGCATGCACAGTCATGGGAACAGTCTCCCTGATTTTCAGAATGGTGTTCTCTGGTCAGAACCACTCCAGCAGGGATCCCAGCTGGGCTGTCACATCTCCGTGGCATCCCAGGTAGCTCCCTCTAGTACTAGGGCTGCTTTTGACTCTTTAAAGGCAACTGGAAGGTCTCAGAAGGCAAGAAGGAGATGAATGTGTCTGGGGGGCTCTACACTATCCCCTTGAAGACCAGGAGGAAGTAGAAAGAGTGATTTTTTCATCCCACCCACCTCCAGGTAACTAAAGTCTCTCTTAAAAACCACCACCAGGGAGAGCCAGGCAGTGGTGGCTGATACCTTTAATCCCAGCACTTGAGATGCAGAGGCAGGTAGATCGTAGATCTCTCAGTTTGAGGCCAGCCTGGTCTATGGCGTGAGTTCTAGGACAACCAGGGCTACACAGAAAACAAAACAAGCAAACCAAAACCTCCCAGGATGTGGTCCACCAATTCCAGCCTTCATAACCTCATTGTTCTCTAGAAAGTTCTCCTCTCACCCCATCTCTTCTCTCCAGGTACCTCTGACACAGCTTACATCCTACTAACCTAGTGTTCTCTGAGTACATATTCACAAGGCACAGTGACTTCTCAGAGCAGGGAATATGTCTTCTTTGTCTCCATGTTCCAGTTCACAGCAGGGGTCAGATAAACGTTTGCAGGCATGTGTAATGCTGTGGCTGTTCCAGCACCAGCTAAGGAAGTAGGGAAACACTGACCTGTAATGACAGCCTCAGCTTTTCAAAGTTTTCCTCCAACTCCTTCTTCTCAAATTCATGGGTAGATATAAGTTCTGGGAAGAAGAAAGATGGTATCAAATGGCTAGGTGGCCTTTCTTTGGAAAGCATAAAACAGTGCTGTTTGGTCCAGAGGGGGACATGTGACTTCCGGTAGCACTGGATGTCTACAGCAGACTCCAGGGTTCCTCTGCTCATGGCTGTGATGATTGGACTGTGATTTTTGAGAGAGAAAGAGGCAATTGGGAGATAGGACAATGGGGGTAAAAGAAAGGAAAGAGAGAGAGCATTGGCTGAATGTCCTGTCTTTCATAATGGAGGAACAGTTGATTGTCTTCTGTTCCCAGGATTTGCCCCTCCCTGCTTCGAAGCATCCACCTGGGGCTGAGGAAGGAACTTTGCAAGGTGGCATTGGAGAAGATATCTAGCCAACCATGCTTGATGTTGAGTTCATGCTGTGGATAAGGAATCAGTGTTGTGTCATCAAGAGCACCCTGGTAACCTCTGGGCCATACCCTGAAGACTCCCCAGGATTTGCTTGAATAGAGATCAGCTATGAGACACTTAGGCAGAAGAAAAGGTCGACTGCTCTGCTATTTCTGGGGGGTGGGGACTGTGGGGTTGGATCACCCTGCTCTGTGGAAGGCATCTGTAAGTTAATGTCAAGGTGATACATGATTGGACAGTACAGTGTGGGCGGGGATAGAGTTCTGGTAAGTAGAGAGGAGGAGTGGAGAGGCAAGAAGAGAAGAGACAACATGGAAGCAGATGTGGATGTTTTTCTCATATGGATAAGTTTTTAATTATTATTTCTAAGGGTTTCTATGGGTCAATTTATCTTATCTAGGCGGGCAGTTTATATCTTTGTCAACTGTTGTAAGCTTATTGTGTAGAGGGATTGTGGATTGAGAGTTTAACATATAAACCTGTTTGATAATATATTGATTGTTGAGTCATGTTTTTACCGGGCTGTGGAGGACAGTGTGTGAAAGCAGAAAGCAACATGCTGGGGCTGTTGTGGACCACCCGAGACAGAAGCAGCCAGGGCGGGTGGAGTGGACCATGCCTGGGTCAAAAGAAGTCAGTGTCTATGAGTATTTAGAAGTAGCGTGGAGCGGCTAAGACACAGATACCCTGCAGTGCCATGTGGTCCTACGGGGAGCCTACCCTAGCCTGGGATAAAAGGTTATTCACCATTTTAAATATTACCACTATAGGCGTCATCCCAGAGATAACTGATAAGTTACACAGATGAAGATGATGTAGGTCTTAAGCAAATAATGTCTGTTCCCCTCCAGAAAAGAGTCTTTTAGCTGGACGAAGCTTGTATCATCCTGGCTAGACCAGCAATTTGTTTTTGTGGTATGACTAGAAAGGTAAACTTTCTCCTTAATCAGCCTAGATCCCTGTCTTGGAATGAGCGAGTCCCGAAAAGCAACAATTACCATCTGGGTTGCCATGAGCTGTATTACAAAAATCTGTGTGGTTTCCCTCAACTCAAAACTTGGTAACTAATGGTTACTGGTGCTGTCTAGAATCTAGTTTTAATAGCCAATATTTGTACCTGTTAAAAAATAAAGTTTGTGTGGATTTAATTGACTTTATTTTTTTGTATTTATTTTGTGTATGAAAGCTTGCATACATGTATATGTACCATGTGTGTGCCTATTGTCCAAGGAGGTCAAAAGAACTGGAGTTACAGATTGTTGTATGTTATCATGTGTGTGCTGGCCACTGAACCTGAGTCCTCTGCAAAATCAATAAGTGCTTTTAACCACTGAACCATCTCTTTAGCCCCTGATTTTATTGACTTTATATGAACTGGCCTTCTTGTCTACCTTCCTCTGTATATGATTAGTCTTAGTGGTTACTGAGATCATTACCATATTACAATGAATGTTAAGGTTCTATTATATAGACCACATTATCTCAGCATCATATATAATTCAAAGGCCTGGGATGTGGTACCTAGCAAGACTTTACTTGTCAGAACAACAACAACAACAGCAACAACAACAACAACAACAAATCTACCGGGCTTAATGTGTGGAAATACAGGGGGAAGAGGGTGTGGAAGAATACCATAATTTATGGAATCCATACTTCAAAGTCCCTAAGGCACCGTGACTGTAGCTTGGGAATGGGTACTTCCAGAGGGTCCAACACCCTGAGGGACTGGGACATCGAATACCGTTGCTTACTACACAATATTGGCTTTCTCATAATGCATTTCTTTATTTCAAGGCCACAGAACTCTGACCTGTCTGCTCTCTAAAGTGATTCTTCTCAATTCTTGCTGCATATTAGAGTTTTGGACAGTCTTGGTGAGTGGGATAACGTTAAGCTAGATTTTTGGGGTTTAGGATCTACATGTCAATTATCTAAAGACAATGGTGGGTTTTGAGGTCACTTTAAAATTGTAGGCAAGGGTATGGGCTCAGGTGCTGGACTGAGCAAGTTCTCAGGACACTTTTCTTTCTTGTCTCCACTTTGGGTTCATGGGAAAGACACTTGAAAGCGGTGACAGCTAGGCTACCAAATACTGCACAGTGAGTTTCCTGTCTAAAAGACTGTTCCTAAAACAATACAAAATATTTGGGCACACACCTTTATTCCTAGCATTGGGGAGGAAGAAGAAGGGGGATCTCTGTGAACCAAGGCCAGCCTGGTTTGTAGATCCCAGGGCTACGCAGAGAAACCCTGCCTCAAAACAACAACAACAAGAGTCCGTAGATTTAAATTGGCTTCATGATGATTGTGGACAAGGAGACAAACTCCAGAGATGCTGCTACTGCCTAGGAACATCATGAAGACACTTAATCTCATCAAGTCGTATGCAGGAAAAGGCATATGCGTTGACTTTGCCTATAGAAGAATGGGCCCCGAGTCTGACTCCACCCTGAGTCATCTAAGGAGCTCCAAAACATCTCTCATCTTCGTTGCATGTGGACTCAAGGTTGGTAAAGACTTTAAGGGGATTGTAAAAATAACTCAAGGTTCTGATAATAGAGGTCCGAATGCATAAAGTTTTAGGCACAAGGCTGGGACTAGAACCCCAGGCCTGCTGCATGCTACACACACCTCCCCAGCCCTGCCTGAAGCCTCGCTTTCTATTTCTTCTTCTCACAGGGATGAACACAAAGGCTACAATAGAGAGACAAAAGGACAGAAAGGAAGAAAGAAGGGTCCTTTGCTCTGCTGCCAGAGGGGTTCAGCTTGCTCGCTTTCCCCATGTGCACAGGCTGGTACACACCTTGGACTTTGTGGTCATGGTCATCCTGCAGGATGGTGATGGCGACCGTGTGGTTATTTTCCATCTCCAGCAGGGCAGCCTCGTGGCTGGCAGTGATGTCTTCCACCTGAGGGAGAAGCATGGTCACTGGTCATCTGGAGAGCTGGGGTGGCTCTCAGGAATATCCACTTTGCTTGGGAAATGGAGGCACAACTTAGTGGGAGGAGAAAGTCAGTGGTCCCACCAGAGACAAGCCACTCTGCTGGAATGACAGACACTTTCAGTCTAGTACCAAAGCAAAGTTGGGATTTGCAGGTAACACAGTATTTCCTGGAGTCACTGCCACAACCTGGCTCACTGCAGAAAGATAGAAGTTCCACTTGGCACATGCCTTTAATCCTAGAACTCTAGAGGCAGAGGCAGGCAGATCTCCAAGTTCAAGGCCACCCTGGTCTATAGAGTGAGTTCTAGGATAACCTCAGCTGCACAGAGAAAACCTGCCTCAAACTGCCTGCCTCCAAAATGAGATGTTTCTCTCAGTAAGGACTGTCCCAGCCACCTCTGCAGAGCCCTGGGCCACACCATCACGTGCTCTTCCTTCACCCCAAGAGGTGGCGATGGGGCAGGAAGAAGAGTCCTCCGTCCTCTTCTCAAGGTTTCCCACTGTCAGGTGAGTGGGAGATATTCTGCCTTAATCTCTCAGTTAGAGTCGACCCCACTCTTCCCCCATAAGGTAGGTGTTTCTATGCCCATTTTGAAGAAAGGGGAACCGAGGCTTAGGTTTCATCCAACAGTAGAACATGGCAGAGATAAGTAGGGCCCCCAGCTCTGTCTAACCCCAATGGCGCTGGTCTCTCAGATACACAGAGCAACAGCATCTTCCCAAGGTACTGTCAGCAAATGTACCTTTTGGGCCCTCTCCCCAGTTCCCAGGTGAGGCCAGCGGGCTCACACATGTCCCCTGTGCCCAGGTCCTAAGCCCAAGCTTGCCTTCCAGATTGCCACCTACTGGGCATCTCTGCTTTCCAGGCAACATGGGGCTGCTCCTGGGAAGGTTTCCCACTGTCACCAGCGTGCAGCCTGCTCCAGATGGTTTCCGGTGTGTCACTTTTGTTTTTTGGTGCTGGTGACCGAACCCAGGGCCTTGCACACGTGCTCTGTCAATGAGCTACACACCCAGCCTCATTTTCATACTTTCTGAATCTGTTACCCAAAGACTGTGCTACCGACGGTGTTTGTTGCTTATTTATTTATTTAGGGTCTCTCTGTGTAGCCCTGGCTGTCCTGGAACTCTCTCTGTAGACCAGGCTAACCTCAAACTCAGAGATCCTCCTGCCTCTGTCTCTCAAGTGCAGGAATTAAAGGTGTTTGGTACTACTGCTGGGCATCCAAGTGGCTCTTCTTAATCCATCATTACCTTCGATTTGTTTACTATTTGTAAAAATGATTTCAGTCTTTGTTTTAACTTCAAATGTGTGTCATATTGGAGTAATTGCTCAGGGTACTCTCCCCCCATGATGGCCTCTCCTAGACATATTACCTGATATGATGTTTATTCAAATTCTTTATCAAGAATGTCTTATACTTCCATAACACAGTGGTATGTATGTATGTATGTATGTATGTATGTATGTATATATATATGTGATGAAAGTACATCTGTCTATATATCTAAAACCAGCTTTTAAAAAATGGCTATTTATTTATTCTATATGAGTACACTGTGGCTGTCTTCAGACACACCAGAAGAGGGCATCAGATCTCATTACAGATGGTTGTGAGCCACCATGTGGTTGCTGGGATTTGAACTCAGGACATCTGGAAGAGCAGTCAGTGCTCTTAACCACTGAGCCATCTCTCCAGCCCCTGAAACCAGTTTTAACAACAACAAAAATACCAAAAGAAAAAAAAATTCTGGTACACAAAACCTTTTTTGTTCCATGTTGCCTTACAAAAATTTGATAATTCAGTGTATTTAATAACCTACAATAGTGTGAAAACCTGACATTTTAAAACCACAAATCCAGAAAAAAAAATGTGTCTAGATCCAAAGGACTTCGGTGGCCCAATGACACATAGCTTCTAGATAACGATATTTGGCTACGTTTGCAGAAATCTCATATAGAGGAAGGTATGTTTTCTACAATATAGAAAGAAGATATATTATCTTCAATAAAGGAAGCTTGATTTAATCAACATGGAGGAGGGCAAACACATTCATGTGTGTAGTACCCAGCAAGGCCACGAGAGGGCATCAGAGCCCGCAGAGCAGGTGGTGGTGAGCTGCTCAATGTGTTGGCTCTGATGAGGGAATATAGGTCCTCCGTCAGAAAGTTAGGATTGTTAACCACTGACCTTCCTCTCTCCAGACCCCCAGTGTATTTTTATTTAAAACTTATACCACTCAGACTCTTCATTGCGGTAACCAAATGCCTGACAGAAACAACTTAGAGGAAGAAAGAGACGAACTTCAGAATTTCCGAGGGTTCACTCCACAAATACTTAGTCCACGTGCTTGGGCAGAATATCATGGCAGCCAGGGGTTGTGGGGAAACCTTACAGCGGACAGGAAGTAGAAAGGAAGAGATCTTCAAAGCTATGCACTGTAGCCTACTTTTCTCTAGCCAGATTCCAGCCATTGAGTGTCTACCACTGCCTTTTCTTATTTATTTTTATTATGTATATGGTGTTTGCCTGCATACATGCCTGTGCGCTGTATACATGCAGTGCCTGTGGAGGCCAGAAGAGGGCGTCTGATTCCCTGGAGCTGCAGTTACAGATGGTTGTGAGCCACCATGTGGGTGCTGGGAACGGAACTAGGTTCTCTGGAAGAGCAGCCGACGCTCTTAACCACCCAGCCACCTTCCCACTCCTATTTATTTTATTTTTATTTGGTGGGGGTGGAACCCAGGTCCTCCTCAAGAGCAGCCAGAGCTCTTAAGCCCCTCCCACCCCTTCTCAAAACCCTGCACCAGCTCCAATCAAGTATTTGACACAGGAGGCACCGAGAGACATTTCACATCCTAACGGCTGACTTTCATTAGGAGTAATCTCATTTCGTGGGAAACTTTACCTCTCATTTCCCTCCCTACCCACCGCATCTACCCCTTCCCCCACTCTCTGGGGCTGGGAACAAATCAGCATTGTTTATGCTTGGCAAATACTCCAGCACAGTGCTTCCCAACCTTCTCCATACAGTTCCTCTTGCTGCGGGGACCCCAACCACAACATCATTGTGCTGTTACTTCCTATGTATGATTTTGCTACTATTGTGAATCATAATGTAAATATCTGAAATGCAGGATATCTGGTGTGTGACCCCTGGGAAAGAGTCATTCAGCTCCCAAAGGGTCATTGACTGATGGGCTGATGGGTTGAAAACCACTTCTCTACTGCCAAGAAACCTTCCTAGATACTCTCTCCCCCTTCTCCTTTTCCTCCCCCTCCCTCCCCCCTCTCTCCCTCCCTCTCTCTCGGTCATGAATTGCCATCTTTTAAAATAGGGAAATCACTGGATAGAGCTAACAAGCAGCCCACAGCCATGTCTGTGACAGTGTGGATTTGGAACCAACATGCCACTCTGTTGGCTGGGGCATTCTTGCTTAAAGAGAACCAAGCCTCAAATCCCTCATGGCTTGGGGCTGTGGATCCACTCTGAGGAGAAGCATTCAACCACTAAGTTCCTATTCTCTAGTGGAATTTTTATCTAAAACCTTTCAGTCTGGAGGGGGAAAAAATGGTTAAAATGGAAGGAGTTGGAGAGATGAGTCAGCCCGTAAGAGCATTTTCTGATTTTTTAAAAAAAGATTTGTTTATTTATTCTATGTAAGCACACTGCAGCTGTCTCCAGACACACCAGAAGAAGGCATTGGATCCCATTACATATGGCTGTGAATCACATGTGGTTGCTGGGATTTGAACTCAGGACCTCTGTAAGAACAGTCAGTGCTCTTAACCACTGAGCCATCTCTCCAGCCCGCATTTCCTGCTCTTGCAAAAGTCTTTGGTTCACTGTCCAGCACCCACACCAGGCAGTTCACGGCTGCCTATAACGTCAATTCTAGGGGACCAGACGCCCTCCTCTGGTCTCTGCAGATATCAGTGTGCACAGTAGTGCATAATAAACACACTTAGGTACACACATATACACATATGAAATCAAATCTTTAAAAAAAGAAAAAGTTTTTGTTTTCTGCTCCACTAAAAATGTCGGTTAAACCCATAGCACCATCTGTCAAACTAAGAGCTGAATTATTATCAGGGGGGCATGGCGTTTATACAGCCCAGTGTACGTGAAAAATCTTTCACTGGCCCTTGGTAGGATTGCTCAGTCTGAAGAGATGTCAAAATCCTCTGAAGATATCTGCATGGGTTTAGATCAGTTTTCCCATAGGAAACAGAAGATGATTTAATGTATTGCAGATGACAAAATCAAAGGTTTTCCTCCATTGCTAGCCCGTGGCAAGCATGGTGGATTGAAGGAGAAATGTCTCTCGTAGATATATTTGAAGCTTAGCCCTGGGTTGGCGGGAGTGTTTGGGGACGATTAGGAGGTGGGAGAGGTGGGACATGGGCTAGAGGAAGGAAGTCATTGGGGACGGGCTGTGAGCGTCTGTGGCTTCGCCTTACTTCCAGCTCACTCTGTTTCATGTGTACAGCTAGGGTTGTGAGCTCTCAGCCTCCAATACCGCCATCTTTCTCACTATGTGCTGGGTGCCTCTCCTGCCATGATAAGACTGTTCTCTCTGACACCATCAGCCAAAATAAATCCTGTCTCCCATAAGCTGTGTGTGCGTGTGTGTGTGTGTGTGTGTGTGTGTGTGTGTGTGTGTGTGTGTGTGTTTTATTTGTTTGCTTTGGTTTGGTCATGGTGTTGCACCATAGCAACAGAAAAATTGACCGATTTAACAAGCTTCTGCTGCCTGAAGATCTTTCTCGTTTGACTAGAACCTTGGGTACAGCCTTAGACTTCAGCATCTTATCTTCTGGCCACGCCATAGACATAGGGTTCTGGGCTCTTCCATGGAGGAGGAGGCTGTCCGTTTGCCTCAAACAGCCGCAGTTGTTGGGTGAGACAGCTGTTCCCTGGAGCAGGTCTCCAGGCTGGAATTGGCTTGCTACTGAGCGGGGCTGGATACAGAGACACCAAGTGTGGAAAGCCGTCTGTCTCTCAGATGAGCAAAGATGGAGTCACAGACTTTACATTTAGCTACCTGCCAGATGCAATTAACTGGGGCTTTGGCAATTCACTTAGAGAAGATGTATTTTGAATAGCACACCACGTGCTCTGTATTTTCTCATTAAACTCAAACCAGATTAAATTCCCATTTGCCCTCATCCCAGATACACATCCTTATTAGAGGAGCCGGAGGGAGCCAGCCTGGGCTTAAACCCTCCAGCACCCTCCTGCTGGTTTCTTTTCCCAACACCCAGGAGCCCACTCTCCTATGACACCTTGCCAGTTTGCTAGATGCTAGCCCAGGGCAGGCAGCAAGCTATATTAGAGGGATGACGCCATCTGGTTCCCGGGGTGGGCTTCTCTTCAGCTTGAAGGGTGTGGGTCCACAAGGACCCAATCACCCCCTGCATCATGTCTGCTTAGCACGCAGTCTCCTGTGCCAGACAGTGAGGTCCTGGGCCTCATTCTGTTTGTGTGGACTATCTTCCGCAGGGAGGATGGAGCTGGCTGGATGGACAGGTTAAGGAGATGTAATACAGGGTGACAAACTGAGTGGTCTCTGCCTGTTCAAACTCCTCATGGGACACTGTGCCTCCTGCCATTCACCTGGCAAGGATGAGTTTTTAAAGGAAATGGAGAAAGGGGATTTGGTGAGTCACAGAAATGTACTCCTCAGGGAAGACAAGGGACTTTTCTGCCCATGAGTCATGCAACAGAATTCCAGTGACTTACTTAACCCTGGGACTTTATCTTCTTACCCACAAAATGGGGATAGGAATGGCCATCTGGAAGGGTAATGGAGTCAGGATACAGCAAGCACTGAAATTAGTGGCTAATGCAGAACCAGGGCCACATACATGTTTGCGTAGCTCCTCTGCCCATAAAGAATAAGCGAAGAACAGATAACCGATAAGGGGCAAGTGTAAAACTTCAATCTTAGGTAAGTTCTCACTAAGAATATAGTCTTAACCCGACCCAGAAGGATGAGAAGGAACTATAGGGTCTGCATGGATAGCGTTCCAGGCACAGGGTGCAGAGAAAGCCAGAATGAGGCCGGAGTCTGAGCTTAACCCTAAGCCGGATTCCTCAAGTGGCCCAGGCTCCTCTCACCTGCTCCTGGTGCTGGCAGCGCATGCGCAGCAGCTGGTCCTGGTGCTCCGACTGCAGACGTGCGCTCTCCGCCTGGAACTGTTGCTGCAGCCGCTCCTGCAGCTCCTGCACTTCCGCCTGTTGCTGCCAGCCCAACCTCCTCAGCTCCTCCTCGAACCTCCGCTCCAGAGCCTCCTTCTCCTTCTGCAGTTTCTCACACTTGGCGGTGTTGAAGGCTGCGGGGAACACAGAGAAACTTTCTTTAGCACGGTGGGGAGAAGACGCTCTGATCATCCACCACAAGTCCTCCCCACCCCCCCTGAAGCTTTCAAAAATAAAGCTGAAATAGGAACCGCTGGGTCGGAGCGTAACTCGGCGGTAGACTTCTTGGCTTGGCATGCATGAGGCCCTCCCAGCACCAAAAGCCGATTAAAGAAATAAAGTACGCCATAGGCAGGGGGATCTGTGAGTTTGAGGCCAGCCTCGTCTACATCGCAAGTTCCACGCCATCCAGGGCTACACAGTGAGGCCCTGTCTCAAAAACAAGTAAACAGAGAAATAAACCACAAACACCTCAAAACCTAGTTTAGTACAACACGTTGTATCAAAATTCTCTCTTCACCTCAACCATCAAAGTGTTCATTGGCTGTTCCACTATGTCTCGGTTCCCTAGTGTGTATGAGCTATGTCCCCACAAGGCCAGCTCACTCAGGATATATGTGACACAATAGTGCCACCCAGTGCTCAGAGCCGGCCTAGTCCTGGCTCAGTGTCTTCCTACTGATAACAGCTTATGTCCCTTTATTGCTGACATCTGCTTCCAAGACTTGCTGGCACAAACAATATTACATACAAATACAACAAGCAGTTTCACTCATGTGCCCGGTCACTTTTCCTTAAAATGAGTTCGGGGGGGTGGAAGTCCCCATGGCTTTCCCATGCGTTGTCGTCATCTAGTGGTTGACGCTTTCTTTAAATATCATAGATAGCGATGAATAAAACTGTGACCACCAGGGGGCGGTATGGCGCTTGAAAAATGTCAGGGGGTGGGGTGGGAGGGGAACACACTGCCTCCTATGGACTTCTATCTTCTTCTAGAATTCGGTTTGGTGAAAACTTTGAGGTAAAATAAAAGGAGTAGCTGAAAGGGAAGTCTGAGGTGTTCACAGAGGGAGACTATGCCACCAGCGGCCTGCCCTGTCGCATTCACAGACACACCAGGTAGCAGCTCTAGAGCATGAAAGCTGGCTCCGAGAAAACAGGATATGGCGCTTGTATTCTCCTCTTACCTAGATACGGATTGCTGCTCCCAACAGTCCTACTATGTGCCGAGTAGGTAGCCCTACTATGTGTCAAATAGATAGCAGAGAGCAGGAAGTGCAATTAACTAGTCAAGGTCGCTCTCCAGCAGAGCCAGAAGCATGGACAACCTCAGTGTCCCCGAGTCCAGGCTTTGGCAACACCAGTTTCTCAAACTCATCTGACTGTTCTGAGCTTAATATCAGCCAAAGAAGAGTATCAGATTCATTGCGTGCTCAGACCTTGTTATGGTTCGGAGTCAGAAATATCTCCCACATGCTCAGGTTTTGTATAGTAGTCTCAGTCTAGTTATGCTGGTGTTTGGAAACTGTAGAGTCTTTAGGAAGTGGCGCAGAAAGTTGTATCTGACCCCCTCTTCCTGTCTTGGCATCATGTGGCTCTCATAATGAACTGGGTCATCCCAGAGCTGTACTCACCATAGAGGAAGACATTTTGCTTTGTTTATTAATTTCCACTTTACAGGTTTTATGGCTATAGGTGGTTTTTCTGCATGCAGGTCTGTGTGTAGGTTGATGTCAAGGCGATACATGATTGGACAGTAGAGAGTAGGGCAGGGAAGGCAGGAGAGAGGAGAAGGAGGGAGAGCAACATGGAGGCTGACGTAGATGTTTCTCTCTGCATGCCTCTATATGGACAAAGGTTGTTATGAATATTTTATAAGGAATGGAATAGTACAGGATGATCTGACTTGTCTAGGTGGGCAAATTATATCATACCAATCTGATCAGAGTATTTTGGTGAGTTCTTTGATGTGGCAACTTAACTGAGTTCAAAAGAGGGTGTAGTGGGGGGACGAGCAAAACCTGCTGGGGAGTTGGGATGTGTTCATGCCGGATGTAGCAACAACCCACCAAGGGAAAGTGAGTGGAAACAGCGTGCTGGGGAGGTCTTGGACCACCCAGGTCAGAAGCAGCCAGGGTTGGTGGAGTGGACCGCCGGGGTCACAGGAAGGCCGGGTCTGTGAGTACTTGGGGCAGCGTGGAGCTGCTGAGATAAAGATACCCCACAGTGCCATGTGGCCCTAATGGTGCCAGCACTAGTGTGGGATAAAAGGTCGCCACTCTTTTATTTACAGCAACATCTGTGTACCCCTTGAGTGCCTGAGGCTTGCCAAAGCCAGGAGAAGCATCCGGTCCCCTAGAGCTAGCCATGTTGGCTCTGGGAAATGAACCCAGATCCTTTGCAAGAGCAGTCAGTGCTCTAACCACTAAGCCATCTTTCCAGCCCTGGATGTGCCATTTTGTTAGCATTTCATTACAAAACATACCCCCAAGGAGAGAAAACTTCAATCACAGAGAAAAATGTTATCTCAGAGATGCCCGATGGAACAGTAACAAGCTGTTGTTTTTGTATTTCAGAAGAAGAGGACTAAAGAGATATACGGAAGAGCAGACATAAAGATAAAAAACCCAATTCATTCAAAGTCTCTTGATAGTCATAAATGCCTTGTGTCGCTTAATATATTCTTTAAGAGGAACAAGGGATTGAATGGATGGTGGCCGGTCCTGTGTGAGACAGTAGCTGGGGTGTGGGACAGGGGGATTTACCAGCAAAGGGGGAAGGAGGAAACAGGTTTAAGGTAGTTTTAGGCTTCTGAAAACAGAAGCTTTGCTGTCCACACGAGAATCGGTAACACAACATTCATATGCAGGAAAGTATTCTGCAGAGGTCTGTCTGTGCACGGACAGACAGGCTCCTTCATCTTGCACCTTTAATGTGGGTGCCTGGCCTTTTAAAGGCATCTCCATGGCATCAATGAACATAACTATTACCCTGGACTTCCTGTGCCAAGACTCTTGTTCCTAGGCTGTTCAGTTCAATGTGTGCCATGGGGCTTGGGAGACTCCTCTCTGACACGAAGCCCAAGTGTGCATGTGTGCATACTCTTATGTTGTGTGGGGATGTATATCTCTACTTCTGTGTGTGTGTTAGGCTTGTGAGTGTGTCTGATTCCCCACAGCTGAAGCTGGTTGTGAGGCACCCTCTGGGTGCTGGCCATTAAACTGTGGTTCTCTGCAAGAACAGTGCATGCTCTTCACAGCTGAGCCATCCCTTTAGCCCGACGTGTGTACATTTTTATAACCAACAGCTGACCAACATTAACATTATTCATCCTAACAGAAATGTCCACTCAACACCCTGGCTGAACTTCGTTGGTGCTACCAGGAGCCCTCGCTGAGCAGAATGCTGGCACTGAACTTAAACAAATCCCGGATGCTAATTCCTGCAGAGCGCAGGGCTAGCTGCTGGAGAAGACAGCCGTTCTTCTGGGTAGCAAGCCTCAGGTAAAGGTATTCGAGACCCCTCTCAGTCAGGATGCTGGAACACTCTGATCTTCAGATGGGACTGTTCTGGCTGATGGGTTCTCATAAGCCCTGCAAGACTAAACAGGACAGCCCCCTACTACTTTCATCATTGTGTGGGGGTTCCCCAGGAAACCCACCTTCCTGCCAACATGCAAATGGCTCCAACTTCCAGTCACCACGACAGAGTAGACACTGAGAAGTAAGCTCCAACTGTCAAATGAAGGTTACATCTCATGGGTTGGGGCCAGGAGTTAGTGGTGTGCTGGTTTTTGTTTTGTCGTTTCGTTCTGTCAACTTGACACAAAGCTGGAGTCATTTTGGAAGAGGGCATCTCAGCTGATGAGCTGCCTCCATCAAACTGGGCATTTTAAAGGCATTTTCTTGATTTGTAATTGATGAGGGGGGAGTAAGTCCACTGTGGGCGGTGCCATCCCTAGGCAAGTGGGCCTGGACTTATAAAAAAGCAAACCAAGCAAACCATGGGGACCAAGCCAGTGAGGACCATTCAGATGCTCCCTCTAGGTTCCTGCCTGAGTTTCTGTCTTGACTGGGACCAAGAAGTATAAGCCAGAACAACCCCCTCTTCCCCAAATTGTTTTGGCCAGTCCCATCAATAGAAAAGTAATTAGGATAAATGGACTCGTGTCCCTGACATCCAGCTTGGCATCCATTCGGATCAAAGCCACCCTTCACTGGGGTCATTGATGGTTAAGTGCAAGGTGCAGCTGAAGAGCTTTAGAATGTGAGCCTGGGAAGAATGGCAACTAAGGAGAAAAAGCAAAACCACATGGAGTCCAGGTGATGAATCCCCTTTCATAACATGAACATCTCCAAGGAAGATGGTTAGAACGTGTTAAACATGTAGATGTAACAGGATTTTATAAATATCAGAAAGGATGTGGCTGCCATGTGGAATAAATCAGTGTCTAAAAAATAGTATAGTGGTGTGTGTGTGTGTGTGTATGTGTGTGTATGTGTGTGTGTGCGTGAGAGAGAGAGAGAGAGAGAGAGAGAGTAGCTGTAATGTATTTCCCATGGCAACCATATCTCTGGTGCATATAAAGGGAATTAGTAGGTTCAATATAACTGTGCATGGGTAAGCACCTGTTTGGGAGAGAAACCAAAATGACTTTGGAAAATGACATTTCCTAGAATAAAATTTAATCAGAGTGACTGAGGTCATTGATTTGAATTTTCCCATCTCATTTTCCTGTAAGAGGAGCAGGATTCCCAGACCTTGTCATGCTGGGTGGTGCAGCCTGCAAGGAAATTAGTCTTTCTGAAATTCTAACAACAAGCTCAAATGTCTGACAGCAGACAAGACCTTTGAGAGCAAAACACACTCCCCAAACCACCCTCTGATTACCCATGGGGCAGTTAGTATATTTTGGGTGTCTTCCCAAATTTTGTGAGGGAAGATTGAATGGGAAGGTTCAATTACGCTGACCAGAGAATTCTGCAACACAAATTTTGATGTGTTCTGTTTTTATTTTCTAAATTAATTTCAGGCTCCCTTGACCAACGTGCTCCCTAGAAGTATGTTGTTAAGAGGCTGGTAAGATGGCTTTGCAAAGGACCTGAATTCAGCTCCCAGCACCCATGCTGGATAGTTTAAAATTGCCTGTAACTTTGGCTTCAGGGGGAACTGGATAGGAGGCCTTTGGCATCTGTGGGCATCTGCACCCATGAACACATACCCACACTCAGCCATACATCTTGGGATTCTTCATGTGAGTGGGGGTCCCTCCTTAGGCTACAGTGGGGAATACCCAACTACGTTTCCCCCACTGCCCCAAACACTCCTCCACTTAACCTCAGATTCAAATCAAAACCAATTTCTTCATGTGCTGGTTGACCATGGACTTTCACTGCCCACAATACACATCTGGGGGATTAAAAACCCACCTATGAGCTGCTCTCCAATATTCTGTTTCTGCTGCCCAGAGAGACACTGCAGGCGATTCCAACAGGCATTAGAGCAGAGAACCACATTCTGACCGGGTGTCAGACCCATTGTTGTGTTTATTCAAGCCAAGGGTCAGGATGGCAGATGAGGGCTTATTAACAGCTACTGACAGAATTTGGGACAGCAATTTCAGGAGAGACTGGGGATGGCCGATTCTATACTAGAATCTGTAACATTTGAGCTATTCCTACTTTCAGCAACGTCATCATTTTTAGAAATGTCACCTCCCCAACCCCCCTCTTTCTTTCTGGTCTCTGCCTCCTGTGACTCCCATAGGACCCAATGGATAAGTAGCATTAGGAATGGCAGGGCCGCTACTGGGGGCAAAGCTTTCTCCCTGGACCCATCAGGAGCCTCATCTGAAAACTTCACTTTCTTCTTTAAGAGGAAGCAAGTGCAGACCACAGCTCTAGAATTACCGGCTGTCAACGGATCCCCACATTCTCCTCTGCCTTTCTTCTGTCACAAAGGCGATCTCCACAGTGGAGTGAGAATTTGCTCGGGAAGCAGAGCATCCCCTGGGATGGACTAGTCACGCCCCGGTGCTGCCAGGGACTTGTGCTTTGTCTCTGTTAGGGTTTGTTTCTCCCCCCATTTGGCAGATGAATCCTGCTTCTATTCTTAGCTTTAATGCAGAAATCAAATGACTTAAACCTAAACTGGGTACAAATCCGGCTGCATTTAGATGTTTCCGGGGATTGCTGAAGGCATGCCCAGCCCAAGTGCATTGAATGGCCTGTCCTCAACCCAAAGTCTGCTCTTGGGAGGCCAGCTGTCTCTCTCGGGGGAGACATTCAACCTGCAGAAGAGATCTCTGCTCTGTCTTTATACACTAGCTGTTGTACTTCAACAGAGCTCCTTGCCAGCAGCATCTTCTGGAGTAGGCAGATGAAGAGGAATCTGAGGGTCAGAGAGGTCAAGCCTACTTTTCCTGTTAGTCACCGGAGGCCCAAAGCCTGGAACCAGCTGCAAATAATCAGGAGAAACTTTTGCATCTTGGGGTACCAGCTTGATACCATTCATATGACAACTCCACAGAGGATCAAATCTGGCACTGTTTTCCTCACACCTAAGGAAAGTATGTCTGTTCATGGTGTGTGTCCTAACAGCTTACTGACTTGGGAGGTTGTTTATTTTGTAAATTTGGTATTAGCTAGAGTCATCTGGGAAGGAAGAACCTCAACTGAGAAAAATGCCTTCATCAGACTTGCCTGGGGGCATTTTCTAGATTAATGATTGACATAGGAGGGCCTAGTCCACTGTGGGCGGTGCCATCCCTAGGCAGATAGACCTAAGCCATGTAAGACAGGTACTGAACATGAGCCTGGAAGCAAGTCAGTAAACAATAGTCCTCCATGGGCTCTGCTTCAGTTCCTGCCCTGAGTTCTTGCCCTGATGTCTTTCAACAAAGAGCTATAAGCTGGAAGATGTAACAAACCTCTCCTTCCCAGGTTTCTTTTGGTCATGGTGTTTATCACAGCAACAGAACATCAACTAGGATGGTGGCTATTTGTGAAACTAAGCACAAATGGCGGTCAGGGGAGGGGAGGGAAGTTTTTCATTTAAGTTTGTTTGTTTGAATTTCATTTATGAAAACTCTGAGGTACAATGCACAGTGGTCAGCTGGTTCACTCTGCATGGAGGAGGGCTTATCAGTAACTTCAGATCCCGGGTCCCCAAAGATCCATTTTAATACTCCAACCTCTTAGCCAGGGAGGGGAGTGGTGCTAAGCCCGACAGTAGGCTGCTGCAGCCAACACAAGGGGCCCTGCAGGATCTCCTAAAAGCTCCAAGGTCACCCTGGAGTTGGGAAGCACTTAGTTGTTCCTTGACATTTGCCCTGCACTAGTCACGCTTCATGCTTCTCTATGATAGCGTATCTTGTGAGCCCGGGCTTCAGCTGTTGCTCTGGGAAAAGGCACAGAGTGATAATTACTGTGAGATAGAGCTGGTGTGTGTGTGTGTGTGTG